>NC_135738.1:5647500-6247500 GCF_041903045.1 Epinephelus lanceolatus | reverse complement strand
TTTTATAATCAATTTATTGGTTTGAGAAATTTTTTAAGGGGAAAAAAAGGTATAAAACCTGATTCCTGCTTCTTAAATGTGAATATTCTCTGGTTTCGTCACTCCTCTATGATAGTAAATTGAAGAGCATTTGGTTTTGGACAAAACAAGTAATTTGAGGTCGTCATGTTGGGCTTTGACGTTTTTCATGATTTTAGGTTAATATAGAAAATAATCCACAGATCAATCAACAGTGGAAACATCCCTTAGCTGCATATTAAAAGCATGCCACTCACAGGTTTAATAACAAAATATGTGGGGGGTTTTTAAAGATTATTTTTATGGCTTTTTTTTGCGTTTATTAGACAGGATAGGATGAGATTTTGAGTCAGGCCCACCACTACTGCAGGAAGGACATGGCCTATGTACACGGGTGTACACGGGGCACCTGCTCTTCAAGCTGAGCTACTGGGCGCCCCGATATATTGTATGTTTGTCCTTCCTCTGCACTGTATTTTTCTGTTCCAGTAGTGGATGATTTTTGAGGCTGGACAAGTATAAAATTGAGCCACTAGATGGCGCTCACGTTCTGGTTATATCAGCAGCTCTGGCTCTGACTCTACAGATCCTGCAGCAGTGACCCAGAGGACAGAGAAGAAGAAGCAGGAGGAGGAAGCTGCTCACCAGTCCACAGTTGATGGAGATGCCCTCTTTGGCTCGATCGCCCGTTGCTCCAGTTCTCTTCAGCCTCTCAGAACCAGCCAGATCCACAAAGTGGAACTTGGCCGTCAGCGTCTCATACTCGTCCATCTCAGAGTTTCCGTTGGAGACTCTGTTGTCAGTCTCACTTTCTTGCTGAGTAACAATGACAAACAGAAACACTGTTAGTGACACAGACATACACGACACTGCAGCGTGTTACGGGGACAGTGTCAGTTTAATTTCTGACAGCAAACTGGTAAAAAACTGAATCCCTCTGTGGCACAAGTCCTGTGTTCATCATATATATTTTTAGTGTAAGTCTATACTAACATTGTCGGAGGCACAGACGCGAACTTGGCACAGGTGGATGGTGAAGATGGCGTGGGATCGAGAGCTCTGGACGTTCATCTGAGTGCTGGCTGTGGTGCGAGACAGAGCGCCGAGCTTCAGGCACTGCATCATCTGAACAGGTGAAGAGAGAGAGCTTTAAATATTAACACACAGGTCGAACTCTCTGTGATGCAGCGGGGATAAAAAACAACAACAGTAAATACTCTCAGGCGTTTATGAAAGTAAACATCAGAGCAGGGATGAATTATATATGAGTCATAACGAGAGTGTGGGTAAAGACCCTGTGGTGGCACAGAGGTTCACGTTCAGCAGCGCAGATACATTAATAAATATTCATTACAGTCATTAATAATGACAGTTACTAACACACACACACACACACACACACACACACACTTGGTTACCTCGGCCTCGGAGGACACGGTCCGTGTGGTCACTCCTACGGTGTAGATCCCCCCGGTGGCGTCTTCGTGGATCTTGATGTGAGATTTCTGTTTCATGTCTCGTGTGGAGTCGAACAGGTCCAGAACCTCCTCGTTATAAAGCTGCACGGAGACAACACACACACACACACACACACACACACACACACACGAAAATGATTTTAATCAGGCAGATACAGGACTTTAAATCATGGATTAAATCATCAACATTCACAGAAGATCTGTACGGAAGTTTTCACATTTCAAAGAATCATTTTACAAAATATATTAAACAAAAACAGGAGACAGAATTGAACACACAGATTACAGAGGACAACTGGACAGAGACATGTGAGACACTGCAGGTCCCTGAGTGAGTTTGGTTTGAAGAACACTGTGTGATTCTTCATCACCCTGAGACTAACAGCACTACAACAGGTCTACAGAGACACGGCTTTCGTTGGAGACCATGCAGAACCTCACTGACCGTTTATTGTCATGTTTTCTGGGCCAAATTCCAACCATATTAGCAAGAGATTGTAGCTGAGATTCACAAGATACTTGGAATGGATTTAGTCTATTCATGTATTACGTTATACCTCAGAAAAATACCTGAAACTGTCCCACACAGAGAGAGATATTTATTAAAGATACTTTTGGCAAATAGCAGATAAAACTTAACTCGCAAATACTTATGAGTTGACCCTCCAACATTGGTCCAACAGTTGGGGATTATAAACCAAATACACTGTATGAAAAGACTTTTATTTATTTTAAGGCCTGAGCTCAAGAAATGTACAAAATATTGGGAGAAATGGATTGTGTATAAACGCCGCAGAGAAAAGTGTGACACTGTATGCTGAGATGAAAGAGGAAAAATGTGCTGTGATTTGACTTCGTAACACCCGTCATGACTTCTTATTCTTTGTTTCTTAACCCACTGAAACCTGAAGTGACATCACTTTTCTTGTGCTGCTTACAGAAACCTTTCACAAAGATTTTTAAACCTTTAATTTGTGTGATTTCTTTCAAAAACATGGGGAAAAAAAAGCAGTGAGCAACTGGGTAAGACGTGTCCCACAGATTGCGAAAAATGAACAGATTCAGAAACTTATTTAAAAAGAAAAAACATTTAAAATTAACAATTTAAATTTATGTTGTTAAAAATATTTCTTTGTTTTTTAACTGTCTTTCTTTCTGTCTTTTTAATAAGTTTTTCTTCAAAGTCTTGCAATTTTTTTGGGTCATTTCTTCTGTCACTGCCCTTTGCCTTCTTCCCATGTTTTTGAAAGAAATCAAGCCAATTTCCTCAGAGGTTTCAAAGGTTAAATAAAAAAATGTTATAAAAAAACCACAGAATATCTGAAGGTTTCAAACTCCAAACTCCATTTGAGAACTCTGGATCTTGACTTGGCTTTAGGACCGATATAAGAACCAAAATAATACGGCAAGCCTCCACTTGTTCTTTATTTTAGTTCTCACTGGCTGATTTTTGACTAAAACAGGTTGGTGAACATCTGGAAATGAAACCTTGCCGAGTCCATCTGTACTGTAAGCATTAAGTGCAGGAGTCACATCGAAGTGAACTGATGCTGCGTGTCAGAAATATTTCAGTGATGAGGTTTGACGGAGCAGTGCTAGAAAAAAAGACAAAAAGGCCAAACATAATTCTGTTAGTGTCAGACTGAAGTATCTGTCTGACATTTGCCTTAATTAAATATAAACTCTCTGATAATCACCATCATCCAAAGAGTTTCCTCTCTGAATAGATAATCTGTCGAACCTGCAGTGACGTCTGTTTCTCTTTGTGCCTTTAATTCAACATCTGTGACTCCTTCACGTCCTCAACAGTCTGAATTTAATTTAAGTTTCAGTGTCTCAGGATGATTTGGATTTTTCCAAAAAGCTTTCTGCATCTTGATAAACAAAATCTGAGGAGACATGAACAACTGTGGTGTAAAAAACAAAAGGTCAGATTTGGAGAATCTGAGCAGTAACTCAGTTTCTGTTGGAGACAGTTTTGTGTCTGAAACTATGTGACCGTTTGATTCCTAACCGCAGCTCATCCAGTTCCAGGTCTCCTCCTGGAATCTGAGCGCTGCCACAGTCTGACGGAGCGCCACAACTGTCTCCTCACATTATTCCTGTTAACTGCTTCCTGTCTGGACTGACACCCCTCCTCACACCTCCTCACCCCCCGATGACAGCTGCTGCAGTTCAATTGTCAGTGTGGATATTTTCATGTGATGCAGCGCTGGTGTCGCAGCTTGTTAAACGGGGAGTGTCAACAATATGAGCCTGACCCGTGACATCTCTGTCGAGCCTGCCGCTGGTGGGAGACACATTAGATTTTCTTTGCTTTATTCAAAGCAGGTAAACTAATAAAAACATGATGGATGAAGCAGTGATGGCGGTGCGCGTACCTCCAGGAACTGGGCATTGATTTTAAACTCAGGTACGGGGCGTCCCTGCTCCTGGGCGGCCTGTCGGCGCTCCTCGATGCCCTTGAAGAGGTGGTGGACAGCGCGTGGGATGATGCCCAGCTCCTCGTCTGAGATGTTGACGTCAAAGCCCGTCCCCATGGTGTACGTCTTCCCTGAACCCGTCTGGAAGGGGAGAGGGAAATACGAACACGCTGTTAATGGAAGTGTGACGAAACAATACTTCTACACAAAAGTATCCCAATACTCTGCTGTATCGATATGGTGTCAACAGACTGAGAAATGTCCACATGTATTTGACCTTATGGTGTATTTCTCCTGCGCCCTGTAAAGAGCACTTTGTGTATCAGCTTTTAAAAAGAACTTTACAAATAAAGAATCATTACTGTTGATTCATTCTGTCATGTAGAGTTCTGATTTACCTGCTTTTATTTTGTGTTTCCATCTATTTTAATGTAGTTTTGACCTCCTTTATTTCCCAGAATGCCCTCTGACATCCCCTGAGATGACCTCACTGTATTTCCCAGGGGGCTATGCACTCAGTCAGAGAGCTGGTTTGCCCATTTAGAATTAAAGGAGGCTTCTGTCTGTTTATTTAAAGAATGTCGCAAATTGAGTTGATTGTCAAAGAAGATATTTCTAACCATTCACCTGAACTTTACTTTGATTTTTGATTTAGCACAAAGAACAAACCAGTTTCAACTGACACACAGCAGACACCACAGTCCCTCTGAGAGGTCAGAGTTTGTACTTCCTCCTCTTCCTCATTTCCTGTCTGTTTCTATCTGCAGCCTCACCAGGCAGCGCTGATGTGATGGAGCCGAGTGGGTCGCTCTAAATCTAGATTGGTCACTGTAAAACTGCAGAGGCAAACAGGTCTGAGCCCAGCCAAACCAACAGCACTGTGTGTGTGTGTGTGTGTGTGTGTGTGTGTGTGTGTGTCAGAAGTAGGCCAGCAGTGACAGAAGCTGTTACTGGGGAGATATGGGTTAATATGGACTCACATTAAAGATGTATAGAGGGGGGTGTGTGTGTGTGTGTGTATGTGTGTGTGTGTGTGTGTGTGTGCATGCACTTTGAATCATGTGAGTGCCGTACAGCAGGAGTTCCATCACCACGGCAACCTAAGCTGCAGGGAGGTACAGGAGGAGGAGGAGGAGGAGGAGGAGGAGGAGGAGGGAACCACGAGGCCCAAACTTGCATGTTATTTCCATGAGGTGAACTCAATGAAAAGAGGGAGGAGGAAGTAGAAGAGAGGAGGGAGTGACTGAAGGAAAAGAGGAGCAGGGCGCTTGATGTGATGATATTTATATATTCATTCTATTTCAATGTGTTCATACTCATGTTTGTGATACAGTCATTTAAAGTCCTGTTTCCACCAAGCAGTTCAGTTCAGTTCAGTTTGGTTCATGTTTTTCCATCTCCACAGTGAAAAGTTGTGGATGGTACCAACAGAACGGTTCCTTAGCGTCCCCATGTTTGGTCCCCCCTCTGTTGGGGTACCTAGCACACAGATCTGGTACTAAAAAGTGGAGCTAGAAACCCTGCAGTCTGATTGGTCAGTAGAGGACGGTCACTCTGGCTGACTGCCGGCAACTTTTAAGGTGGAACGTTTACTTGTAATGTTACTCAATGCATGAGTTGATGACGTGAATCCATCAGCACACCTTAAATTTCACTGTGACAACTTTGACCATCACTTTAGTTTTTATATGACACACACTTTTAGTAATGACTTTAAAAATATAGATTAATTTGGAGCGGATTATGTGAAGGTCATATATTCTAATCCTCACTTCCTGTGGGCTACAGCAACACTAAACCCCTGAGCTTGCCTGAGAAGGACTAAATGCACAAAGCTGCTATTTTTATATATCCCATGGAGAGAGACTCTCACTGCAGCCTGTTCTATTTTGTTCTGAAAATGTGGCGTGCAGCCTCGTTCTGCGGACGATGAACCAGGTGCAGACTTCCATCTGTGTCACCGCTATCAACCCCGCCCACATTTAAGAGGACTGTCTGGACAGACCGAGGGTCTAGGTACCATGTCTGAAGGGTTACTGTTGGTTCCAAAGGTACTGTACTGAAAGGGTTTGGTGGATACAGGGCTTTACACATCCCACGTGGAACAAGCCACGATACATCATGTAAAATAGATACACTGCCCACCCCCACATACTGCATTACTAAGTAAGATGTTTATGTACTGTAGGCAGATTTTTTTTGTCCACAGACAGAGCCAGCTGTTTCCTCCTGTGTCCTGTCTTTATGCTGAGCTAAGCTGCAGAAACTGCTGGCTGCAGCCTTATAACAATGGTAACAACAATCTTCTCCTCTGACTCTGAGCAAGGCAGCCAATCAGTATATTTCCCAAAATGTGGAACTAATCCTTTAAAAACTACAGTTGGACAAAAACAAGGTCACAGAGGTTCAAATTCCACAACAGGAGTCTCCTCTGCTCTCCTTTCACCCAAATGTCAACGCTCTCCACCTCTCCATCACCCCCCCCCCGTCTCTCCTCACACACAGATACACAGAGCTCATTCCTCGACATCCACCCAGCTGTAAAGCACCGTCACCGTCAGCACTGCAGCTGTGACACCGAGGACAAAGACTTGCCTGTCCGTATGCAAAGACGGTGGCGTTGTAGCCCTCGAAGCAGCCCTCGATCAGCTTCTCCGTGCAGGTGGTGTAGATGGAGTCCTGCTGGGAGTCCATGTCGAACATGTAGTCGTAGGTGAAGGACTTGTCTTTGCCCAGGATCACCTGCGGCTCCCCGGGCATCACGTACGTACAGATGTGACATCCCTCGATCTTCTCTCGGGCCAGCTGAGGACGAATCCTGCAACACACATAAAAACAAAACATGAGGAATGAGGAAGTACACTTCCTGACCACTGTATTAGGTACACCTGTACAATCTGATGCAACCCATAACAACAGGTCTGTCACATATCCAGCCTTTATGGAGCTTAGAATAGACAGTTCTTATTAAAGCTTTCTGAGGAGGGTTATATTAACTCCATATTTATTACTGAGGAGGTCTTACTGATCTGGGCTCAACAAAAAGGATTCCTTGATTGCCCGGGGCAAGTTAAATGCCATGTTCGGCTAGTTAAGCTAGCCCGATCAGGCAAGTGGTACAAAAGGATTAAACACACTGAGTCATCTCACTTCCTTCTCATCTCTGTTGAGACATCTGCACTATTAATCAGGAACTTGTGAGAAAATGGCGGCAGTAAAGACAAAGTTTATGAGCTGAAGTGCAAGTGAGCATTTCAATGATCCTGAAAACAGGAGTTTAGTTGGGTGGCATTAGAGGAGGTGGGAAAAACTCCAACTTTGTATTGCACAGTTTACTGCAAGTTTGACAACAAGGCAGATAAAACATTGTTTTTCAAAGACACGTCAAGCTTCCGAAAAATGTTGCTTGAGTGCCAAAACACAAGTTGTTTAGTTTTCTGTTTTTTTGATGACTGCTGATACATCAAACAATTTGTACTGTACATGTACCAACAGTCCAGCTCTAGAGCCTCTTTCCAGATTTTTTCAAAGACAAGACAGTATTAGAGTAATAAGGAGCAGCATGAATGGCAACTGTAAAATATCGTATCATAAAATTTAGGTCCCGACCGATATGGATTTTTTGGAGCCGATGTCGATTCCAATATTATGGAATAAAAAAATCCGATAACCGATATATCGGCCGATTAAATTTTTACGTTTTTCAACTTAAAAAAACCCGAATTACCTGCTTTTGATGGCTTAAATATAGTTCAAACACTCGTTACAAATATATAAATTGAAGGAAGAACATTTTACTATTTTCAAATACTTTTATTATCAGAAATTGTGTGGAATTGGGGCGTCAGTAGCATAGTGGATAGTGCCGGCGCCCCAGGTACAGAGGCATTGCCTCGCTGCAGCGGCCGCGGGTTTGAATCCGGCACGCGGCCCTTTGCTGCATGTCAGTCCTCACTCTCTCTCTGTCTCCCCATTTCACCTTCTGTCCTGTCAATAAAGGCAAAAGGCCAATAAAAATAATCTTAAAAAAGAAATTGCGTGGAACAAGCAGCATACGAACAATTTGAACACAAAATAAATCAAAAATATGATGTGCAAAATGATGGGGGATGACATGCAGCAAAGGGCCCCAGGCTGGACTCGAACCCGGGCCTCTGCGGCAACAGCCTTGTACATGGGGCGCCTGCATTTTATTAGTGATGAAAATATAAGTGTTAACATCGGCCAACTTTTGGCCGATAGCCGATTATTCTCTAATGGCTATAATCGGCCGATTAAATCGGCCGGCCGATAAATGGGTCGGGTCCTAGTAAAATTTAACTTGGACAATCAGCTTCTTCCATAAAGGGCTGGTAAATCTGAAACACATCACCGACTGAAATCAAACTGATCACAGATTTAAAATCCTTCACAACAAAAGGTCAAAGGCTGGTTAAAAGCAAATCAGAGCTGGAGCCACACTCAAACGTCTACAGGGTATTAATGTAAGTGTTTTTGTGTATTATTGTATGTGTATTTTAGTAAATGTATTGTGGTATGTGTATAGTGGTAGGTCTACTGTAGTCGATGTATTGTAGGATATGTTGTGATATTTGTGTTGTGGTCATTTTTACTGTGGGGTGTGTATTGTAGTGTGTGGATTGTGGTTTATGTATTTTATTGTGCCATGTTTACAGTGTCTTGTGGTTGTATGATGTTTTAAACTTTATATTTTTAATAGCATTGTAGATCTACATGTAAAAGTCCAACTAGGGACAAGAGTTGAAAAAACACATCAGTCTCATACTCATACTACTGGAACTATGTTAAACTGCATCGTCCCTATCAAATAAAAAATAAATAAAAATGCAGAACATGATGATGTCACAGTCAAGATGACCTTTGACCTTTTGGACATAAAATGTCATCACTTCACATTACTGTTTCACATTACTGTTAGACATTTGTGTGACGTTTTGTCAGAATTACTGTGTGAATTCTTGAGTTATGGCCAGAAACATGTTTAGAGCAGCATATTCTAATCCACAGCTATTGCTTAAAAAACATTACCACTGAACCCTTGTGGTTCTGAACTGGATTACATCATATTAAAATGTGTTTCCAATGTTTATCTACGCCTCCTGTTTGTAAGTGGGACGTGCAAAACATTAGAAACACCTCAACATCTTTTGAAAGCGCTGCAGGGATTCCTGTTGAGTATCAATGATTCACATGAAATGTAAATATGCTGCAGCAGTTTAAAAGCTCATCTGAATACAAACAGGTTTCACCAGCAGCTACAAACATAACCTGTTTACTCAAGGACACATTAACAGGACGTACAGTAGCTGCTGAAATGTGCCGTACAATCACTGCTGTGGGGATCAAACCTGTGGATCACTCTACAATCCTTTCACCATGCTGATGAAGAAGTCGGCACAATCATGGAGCTGCTTCATTAAGAAGGAAACTGGAGACAGACACATCATAATTACAGCGCTGCACCTGCATGTTTTCGACTCTCAGCTCAGAGTCAAACTTCCTTCAGATGTAAATTCTGAAACTGTAAATCTAAAATGTTATTTTGATTAATCCTGAATCACAGAAACATGCTGAGCTTGTTTTTGTAACTGCAAACATTTTCATTTGCTGCAGATGTTCAGTTTCTGTGCAGCAGAGTCTGCAGGGTTCAACGTCGTAATCTGACCCAATACTTTGTCCCATAAAACCTGCCAGCTGGGTTAATATGTACTCATTTAGTCTGTCTGTCTGTACGTGTGTCTGTCTGTCTGTGTGTCCGTGAGTCTGTCATGAAGCTGAAATGCTGTATGTTAGTAAAGCTGCCCCGACAGACTGAAATCTGTCGGGATTAACTCGTTTACTGTGGACATGAGAGGAGAAAGACAGAGAGAGACAGAGGCCCTGTGGGCTGCAATTAAAGTGAGCATTTATTTCTTTAGTGAAAGAAAGATGGTGTATCCAACAGTATAATTCAAGGACACAGACAGTAGAAACAAAAGCACAACTTCTCCACATTATCCCGTCATCACAGTCTAATACAAGGATCTAATTAAAGCCTCATCAGTTTCTAACATCTTGACAGTATAGGTTGAAAATAACCCCCATCCTAAATTTGATAAAGACAAAAAAAAGGCCTGACAACAGTTACAGCCGTTATAAGCTGTAAATATCTATATCAATACTGTTGTATTTTAACCCTGACAGAAAGTCTCTTTAAGCAGGTTAGAATAAGACTTCCATTATTCCTCACACACACACACACACACACACACAGTGGGGAGCAGCTCAGTTAGAGCAGAAGTCTCCTGCACCCTCTTATTACACTCAGGACATTTATTGAATCAGTACATCAAACTTGTGTTTCAGGCCCTCCAGTCGAGCGTCAGCTGCTCAGACATGATGAGAACATGAGAACTCACAGTCTGAAGGTCTGCAGGGACCGAAACATTAGTTTGATGTACTGATTCAGTATCTTCCAAGAGCGCTGTGCACGAATCTTCTTTAGTACAAGACACAGAGCTGTTCTACTTTTAACCTTGTGCTTCATTAAACATGTTCTAATGTAATGGTTATCAAACCTAAACCTCCAGCAAGCACCACAACACTGCTGTTGTCCCATCACAGCAGGGACTGAAGGAAGGAACTGACCAATGACAGTAGATTATTGAGGGTGTAACGCAGCAGCATCACATCATCATCTATGTTCTCTTCACTCTGTGGTTAATTGTGACTGATCTTTCAGAGAGTATGGCTCTGTGGTTTCAATCAATCAATCAATCAATCAAACTTTATTTATATAGCGCCTTTCATACATCAAAAATACAACCCCAAAGCGCTTCAAACAAACTCTCCTCACGAGTTCAGCTCACAAACCGGCCTGAAAGAAAAGCACCTGACAGCGGCCCTGCCAGCCTCTCTGTCCTCTGAGGATAAGGGCCTCATTGTGCCTCTGTGTTCAGGGGGAGAACAATGCTGCAAGGGGAGCACAGAGCAGCCATTGTGTCCGTCTGTGTGACACTGGATCCCGGCGCTGACACCAACGCCACGGCTGGAGGATTACATGGCTGGACGGAGGCGAGGGAGGAGAGGTAATGTCCTGCTGGAGGTCATGGTGTGTCCGCAAATAACTAGTCAGTCGAGTCAGTGATGAAAACTGCTCTTTATTCATCTCCTGGCTCTTTGTCGTAACACTCAGTGTTGTTACATTAACTCTCAGGCTGCTTGACTCCTGGTTGATTTTAATGTTGGTCACTGATGAGATCCAGGCTCGTTCCTCTGTCGCACTTTGTCTTGAAAAATATCAAGAAACCACCTTTATCGTACGGTACTGATACAGCAGCAGACAACTGTAAAAACTGAACTTGACGAAGGTTTTTTCATATCAAAACATTTAAGATTTTCCTAGAGCAATATGGTTGACCTGACTGCCTCGAACCTTCAACCACTGCTGCTGTTTTGTTTTGTTTTTTCAGCTGTAACCTGGTGGAGTAAAGTGAAAGGGGGACAAATGAGGACAAAGACCAGGTGAGACGAAATGCAGAGCGTTATCATGCAGCCCGACCAGCTGTGTTCTGAGTTACTTATAAGTTAGAGAAACATTGTGTGCAATAGTCCACCTTCCACCTTCTCTCCCCTTTCTATCACTCTCTAACACACACATAGCAGCACTACGTCTTACTAAAGCAGGTTTGGCTTCGGGTGGTCTCGTCACATCTCGTCAGAGCTTCAAATATTGAGTCAAACAATGCAACATTGGATACGGTTACATGATAGCTTCTCATTCAGAATTAAATAAATCTGAATGAAATCATTCGGAATTAAAGTTTTTCCAGGTAGTTTACATGAGAAATGAATGAGGGTTTACACGGGAGATCAGTTTAATCGCCTTTATTCGGGTCTGCGCAAGGTTTGGGGCAGGGAAGGTTTCTGATTGGATAGGGGGCGGGGCGGATGTTACGTGTTTACGTTTACCAGAAGAAAACACTGTAGTCCTCGCTCCAGATAACAAGATGCTTGACGACGCCGTTCTTAGTGCCTTTTTCGGGCTTGTTTTGCTTATATTCTTGAAGCAGCAGTACAACAACAACCTTGTTCTGCTAATGCTTCGTCTGTTGAGGAGGAGAAGAGAGGTAGAAGGTCGAAGAAGGGAGACAGAAGACCGTGTTTTGGCATATGGAAACCGGTGAGTGCAACGAGCCCGACTGCTCTATCTCAGCCCGTTGCTATGCCCAGAAGGGCAAGGAAACGAGCATGCGCAGAAAGACCGGAATGAACTTAGAGAGGAATGAATGTTTACATGCACACAAAATTCTTTCATTCGGAATGACAAACGGAATAAACCACCCCCTTTAATCAGATTTAATTTTAAATCGGAATGACCGTTTACATGACCACTTTTAATCGGAATGGCGAATGAAAATTCCGAATGAAATTGGAATTAAACTATCCATGTAAACGTACTGATTGATTTGCGTTTCCTTTCTGTGCCAAGTTGTGCCACAATTCAGAGAGTTGGCGAGTAATTACAACAGACATGAGGAGAGTGGAAGTCTTTTACAATGGATGCCCCAGATATACGCCAAATCATCTGGCCAAACAAAATCTCCAACCTTCAACTGTACAAGAAAACAGGTAGCCAGAGCGTCATCAAGGAAATCACACACAGATGTTTGAGATGGCTATGTCACGTGCTGAGAATGGAACAGGGCTGAGAGTCACCTTAAGATGGACACCACCACCACCACCACCAGGCACAAGAAAACCTGGGAGACTCAAAACCACCTGGTGCACAACTGTGACACTGGAGCTGTAAAAGATGAGCCTTTCATGGGGGGAGGTGCAACATATACATTTATGACATGACACACGAACCTTCAGATGTAATTTAACACAGCGTATGTCATATATATATATTCAATGACTGCAGCTCATTAAAGTGATCATGAACACAAGATGTTCCAGGGGTGGATTACTGCACCATCTCTGCAGAACAAACCAGGCCAATCAAACATCTCTGTGAGTCTGTCTTCAGTGTAACTAACCAGCCTTCAGGCAGGAGTGGGAGGAACTCAAAAGAAATTCACACATACTGCGGAGTAACAAGACAAAGAAACAAATCTCCTCAGTTGTGTTTTACTGTTTGGATCTCACCACGCTGTTGTTGTAATGTAGTATAAATGTGATCTCAGTCAGAAAATCAATTATCTTCCATGTCAAATTCACTGGTTTTAACCAATTACATGTTTCTGTGGACTCAGAAATCTAATCCTCTCCAGTAACCACATGAGGGAGGGGAGGTCTTTGTTTCAGATCATTTAGCTCACTAATTGGGTGTGTAATCCTGTCTGTTTCTCTCCCACAGCGCCGTCACACCCGGGAATCTGATGGATTTTTCCAAATTTACTCTCTTTTCATCTGCATGTAACCAGTGAGACGCCTTGCTGTACCATCAGGATTTAAGGGAATATTTGTTTCTCAATAATGCAAACATTAATATTACATAGTTTAGTCTAAAATCATTTTTTGATACAGGAAATATATACCTTCTTTTTTTTATTTTTAGGCTTATTTTTTACAAGATGTCAGTGACACTGTGGACTGATGTCAGAAGTCTTCAGACGTACTGTGTTGTTGATATGAACACTGCTGCAAAATTCAAAATGAAGGATGACGAGTGAATTTTTAATGAAAACGGTGAGTTGCTTTTTTTTTTTTAAACATATTTGAGGAAAATCAAGACAATACTCTTGCTAAAATTGTGATATTGATTTCAACCACATTGTCCCACTCACTACAATAAATAAAGCTTCCAGGCGGAGTCATTAGTTGCAAGTTACTCTGACTCACTGCATTTAGACTGTGGCTGTAAACCTGCCATTGACCAGCTATTTAGGCAGGAAACAACAACAACCTCCAGCTAACAACCTACACGAAATGTCAAGTTGTGACAAAGATTTGAATTGTGCATTGAGGCATGTTGCTTTTCTCTTTGGGGGGATTATAAAGATCTACAGTAGAAGAAAATGTGTGAACACACCTCAGAAAAGCCCAAACTCCATCTCACAGATGCCCAGATGTTGATTTGTCACGTTTTAACTCTGGCAGCATGCGCCGCTCACACTGACCTCACAACTGTGTGAAGTTGCACTGTTCAACTTCACATGAGCATCTATGATATCACTGTAATAATGTTCTGCAAAAAGTCACACACACAGTCAGCAAATCGTCTGAGGTCCTGTGAGTTTTTTCAGAGCTCAAGTACAGTCAGGCTTCAGTCTGGCTATCAAAAGATGTTTGTATTTTTTTCAGTAAAAGCTGAATCAAATGGTTGATATAAGTCTGTTAAGGCCAAAACACACCAACAGCGAACATTGCGCGTCAAAAAATATGCCCCTACTACTTTCAATGTACATTTTCTTTTACAAAGAATCAGCCATTTTAATGACAGACCTCCGACACTATTTTGCAAGGGAACAGTTGCTGCATCCTGGGCTTAGCTCCGCCCAAGACGACTGTGATTGGTTTAAAGAAATACAAACAGGGCAGAATATTTTTCCTTTACAGCAGTATAATAATGTGTGAGACTTTTCTCTGGCACTGACTCAGCGCTGTGAGACTAGCTGTAGATTTCTTTTATAAAGTAAAAGTGAAACACACTGTGTTTAAAAAAGGAAAATTCATTTGAGTACTGGTGGAGGTGGACATTTTGTGTTGGTATAATGTGCACATTCTGACAACAAAACTTTAAGACTTGACTGAATTTAGCCAGATTAATAAATCTGACTGATTATCTTTAATAAATATTAAAGTGGTCTAGTTTGTAAAAAAGTAAAATGAGAGTAAACTGAGCAGCACTGTATCAACAGGAGTCATGACGAACAGCTGCGGTGACTCGTCTATTTTAGGAGTTCTGGCGCTACAGGGGAGGAGCCGAGGTCATCAAAGTTCAGGTGAGGGTCTGGGTCAAGGGTCATGATGTCTTCACAGCAGAGACACGACGTCTGGCTGTCAGTTAGTGATTCAGATAAATACACAGGGGGTCCAAAACATGGATGTTTAAAGAGACCTGGACACAGTGCTGAACATGGCGCCCTGTTCATTCCTATCAGAGCTGCTCAGTGGTGCATGAAGCCAGAACGGTTCAACTGCTGCGCTGCGTATAAACTTACCTGGATGATCTGAGGATGATCTGCACTACTTCTGTACTGCATGGCTCATAGAGCAAACGCACTTAAGACTTCCAGTACTAACTTCCACTTTAGCGCTTTGCTAACTTGAATGGTGATAAAATTATTTAATCTTGCGGCTCTTCCAGACTCTCCAAATGTTCATGGATCAAATCCTGATAATGAGACCAGTCATTTCAGGGGGTTGTGACGCTCAATAAATGTATCTACTGATTTACAGACGTCTCTTTTGCCACGTAAGTCTATAGGATAAAGTCTTTCTCGGCTGCAAGGCATCTGTCGTACCTGTCAGATTTAATTACTCTGTTTTGCCACTAGAAAACTGGCTTCAAAGCCCGGGGCATTTTCCGGGGGCAGAGACAGACATTTAAAGGGACATTGTGTAACATTTTCAGTTGTTTATTGGCAAAAATTGATGTCTTCATTCATAAATATGTCACCATTAGTGTATTATTACCTTCACCAATAATCTGACTTATTCTCATAAAAGGAGAATTTCGGATTTGTTTGTTGTGCTGGTAAGTCGTTTGGGGGGTTCCATAATGTTTCGCCATCTTAAGAATACATCCGCCAGCAAGGGACATACAGCCCCGCCTTCGGCATTTTCGTTGAGAGCCAGGCCAGCACTGCGTTACTGAGAAGCCCAAGGAGAGGAGCAAGAGTCCCTTCGCTACTACCCTGGCACTACTGCAGCATAACAAAGTTCCACTCTTTGAGCATAATGCAGGATCATGCATATGCAGCATCACGGGAGACGCAATCCTCGTTACCAAGAAAGCGCCAAAGGGAATCAAAAAGGCAACGTGACCGGCGAATTCAAAAAACGAGGGTCAACAACAACAACAGCTGCTGAAGGAGAAAGGTAATGCAATCACAGGCCAGTGATGCGAGAAGAGGGATGAGGTGTGTGAGGTTGAGCCACTTGTCAGTTGTCAAAGGACAAGACGTGATTGGTTTGTTTCCATTTACACCCGCCCCAACAGTCCTACATTGTAAACACAGCCAGCATGGTGAGGAGGGGGTTTGTCAAATCGCGTCACGTGTCTGTGTAGGAGCCTGAATGAATACTCCATGAAGTATCGGATGATATGGTTTCATCAGTGTTATCATAGGTTTTTGGTGCACAGCGGCTACCGTTGTTGCAATACGCATTTGAAACAGTGAGGCGCTAGAGTGCACTATCAGTTTGAATGCAAGAGTTCAATGTTAGATGGGAGAAATTCCTACACACTGTGGCTTTAAGGCTGTATATCACACTGACTCTCAACTAGGGCTGGGTATCATTTGAATTTTATCAATTCCAATTCTGCTTAGTTTTGAGTCCAGTATTGGGAGGGAAAAAATAAAGAGGTCAACTATCAAATGTTTTTATTCTCATGTTAACTCAACAACCACAATGTAAATACAAATGTCTGATCCACACACAGACTTCACTTATTGAACCAATGGTGATTTGAGCCTTGACTGATGCTCTGATGCCAAAGTGAACCGTGTGCCAACCCTGCTCTCAATACAAACAGTTTGGATTCAAGTCTGTCTCTGAAAACCATTTAAAGCACAGCAGTTCTAAATGCTTTGTTTTATCTGCACTAAAATTCACAGCTCATTTCTGAGCTGCTGGTGTTCAGCTGTAAACACTGGATCACACCCAATCCCGCTGCCACACCTCCCCAAACCCTCCAACCCCAGTCAGACCTCCTCCTCTCTGCATTCAATAAATCATGGAGGGAGGAGTGAAGGAAACAGAGGTGTGTGTCTGTCTTGAGACTGCAGTCCACGGACTCCCTTCAGCTGCATCTGCAGCTACAGCTCTCACCCAAAATGAGATTTACGATGTGGAACAGAGAGATGGAACCAAATAAATGCAGCTCAGAAACTTAAGAAACTCTTATTCTCATCATATCTGGTGGCATATTTGATATTTCTGTCAAAGGACAGACAAAGAAGTCATGGATCTGACACTACATTATGTCAGGCCTTTCATTATTCTGTAATTTAAGTCTCTCTGTTGCTTTTTATTACATTGTATTAAAAAAACTAGGTATTTGAATATTAAATTTTCAGGGAAATGAATTCTCGAGCTGATGCAGCTCTAGTTCTTTCACAGTGATTTAGTTTGTGTATGACTTCATCACTGTCTGCAGACAGAGCGCCGTACTGCAGAGAACCTGGCTGCTGCTTCGATAGAGGAGGAGAAACGATTCAGGGCAACCTTTGTTCGTGCACACACAGCCAAAAATCAAAGCCACACACACAAAAGCTGAATCTCCAGCCCCAGCGGTCTCTGCTGCAGACTGGAGAGTAAACGGGACGATCTTTATGTGAGAGATTCTGCTGAGGGCAGCATGCGGCTGCTTCGATGATGTCACCTGCCGCTGAGCTGCCCACTCAACTTTAAGCAAATGTCTCGCTGTCCTTCACAGAGGGGACAATTAAGCCTGTGTGAAGGACAGAGGGAGACAGAGTGTGCAGAAGAAAGAAAATGTAATAAGAGAGAAAGTGTGTGTGTCTTTGTCACACACTCGGCACAATGCCAGACACTGAAGGTCGGCGTCCACGTGTTTACTTGTGGTTGTTGTAATCGTAGTGAGGCGGGAGGGAGAGGGGAGGTGATTGCTCCAAGGCTTCAGCTTTCACCTGTTTCCTTTCTCACCTTTCACCCACCGTATGACACGTCAGAAAATCATTTTTAACAAGACATCATGTGAAAAGAGGGCGGGGTTTAAATCTTTTCAGTTTACTACATCAGGATGATTCAGAACTGGTCAGGTGAGTTATAATTACAGGAGCATGTAGTTAATCACCTCTGCTGCTCTTTGCTGTCATTTGTCTTCATCTTCCTGTCAGTCACTTCCCTAAAAATGGCAAACAGCAGTCCTCAGGGCCTTTAGAGACAGTTTGAGAATCTGTCAATACAAGTTCACTCAGGTGTGTAAGACAACCTCAGAGACAGGTTTTAAACACCACAGGAGAGATCATGGGTCCAAATCTGTTGCATCAAGGCCTGAAACAATAACTACTTTTGTTGGACGGTTTATTTGCTCAGAAATAATTGTGATTAACAATATTTTTCTCATTTTGAGAACATTTTATTCCACTGATATTATAACAATAATAATCCATCCATCCATTTTCATCCTGGGTCCCAGGGGCAGCAGGGCAAGCAAAGCACCCCAGACGTCTCTCTCCTCAGCAACACTTCCCAGCTCCTCCTGGAGAACCCAGAGGCGACCCCTTTTGACGCAAAGGAGCAGCAGCTCTACTCTGAGCTCCCTCCAGATGTCTGACTCCTCCCCCTATCTCTAAGGCTGAGCCCAGACACCCTACAGAGGAAATTCATTTCAGCCGCTTGTATCTGTGATCTCATCCTTTCAGTCACTCCCCAGAGCTCATGACCAGAGGTGCGGCGGAGACAATCTATGTCCCATAGGTGGTACATAAATCGAAAGCTTTGCCTTCTGTCTCAGCTCCCACTTCACTACGACAGTCCAGCACAGCGCCCGCATCACCGCAGAAGCTGCGCCAAACAGCCGATCCATCTCACGCTCCATTCTACCCTTACTCGCGAACAAGACCCCGAGATACTTGAACTCCTTCTTTTGGGGCAGTAACTCTCTCCCAAACAGTACGGAACAATCCACCGGAGAACCATGACCTCAGATTTGGAGGTGCTGACTCTCATCCCGACCACTTCACACACACTTGGCTGCAAACCGCCCCAGGTCATGCTGGAGGTCACAGTGAGATCAAAACCAAACACACAAACAGATATAAAAACCATCAGATTACACAATGAATGACTATAAAACAATAAATGTCACTGAATTTGAATATTTGTACTAAAAGTTACAGAATATTTATTTTCAAGGTCTAATTTCACAGAATAAATGTCTCAGACTACTACAGTGAGGTCTGACTTTATAATTCATTATTTTTTATTGCATTTCATCACAACTTTGTCATAAACATTCCTACAACACTTAAACACAAACTAATAAGGTACCGTTCCCATAATACTTCAACTGCACTATATTCTACCACACTGTTCTGTCCTCATATAGAGACACTGCGTGCTGACAGCGGTGATGTATGTTACACGTGTATGCATGAAATCACCTCTGCAGTCTGAGGATTAGTGCAACAGAGCTCAGCTGGTGTGTGTGTGTGTGTGTGTGTGTGTGTGTGTGTGTGTGTGTGTGTGTGTGTGTGTGTGTGGTTTAAAGAGAACGACTTGAACCTGTGGGAGCTGGAAACAAATCTGAGTTTCACAACACCCTGAAAGACTTAAAGCGTGTGTGTTTAGAGAGGAACGAGGCGCCTCACAGAACAGGAGCAGGGTATTAATGTACAGAAGTTGGTATTAGAATAAAGTCCTGGTTTTCGCAGCAAGTTTAATGTCGACTGCAGTTTGGCTCCGGCCTCACATTTGACTCCCCGATCAAAAATAAATTGGACAGAAATATTCGGTCCAACTGCAGAGAAGTCAGAGGAATGCAGGATAAATGCATCACAAAGATCCTCTGAGGTTTCAGTGGAAGCTTTCAAAGTGGCGTGCTGTACAATGAGAAGGTACATTTTTAGTATCAGACTCTGTGCTGGAAGTGGTTTCATGCTCTGCCCATTGAGCCAGACAGGACCACCTACAACACCAGACAAAGAGCTGCGAGCACCATCTACTTTAAAGCGAGCAGCAGACCACGGATGAGCTGCAGGAGAAACCAGCAGCACACGCAATCACACACATCCATCACCAGTAAAAGCTTTAATGTCATATCTGTGGACGTTCAATATCCACCAGTAATATGTTTTATATCTGCGCAGCTGAAACACTCCGTGCTCTGCGTGACATACAGGATGGGGTTGCCATGGTGACCGGTAATGGAAGCGGAGAATTAAAGTCATAATCCGATCCCAGCGGGATATAAAGCCGGTCTGGCCGACTAAGAGATGCCAGGAGGAGGGGCATCAGCATCCTGCCGCCCGTCACAGACGTCAGGTTTTCTCTGTGACTCCATCCTCGAGACTGAAGCACCAACATCAGACAGGTTTTATCATATAATTATTCTTTAACCACTGAGGAAATTTTACCTCTGTTCAAGTCTTAGTCAGACCTGAGCTGCACAAAACTGCCTCATCAGTCTGGGTTAAAACTCTTACATTTAGAGGATATGAAATATTAATCAGCCCAAAGCTGAATTAAAAGAGAGCTAACCTCGGGTCAAGTCTTAAAACCTTCTTCAGTGTCTGTGCTGCATCAACTAGATAAAATCATCAAACAAATGACAACAATCTTCAAATAACAAATACTAGAAATGAGACAAATATGAAGATGAGACACACAATTCAGGCAGGAGAGAAAAATAAATCTGCCTCTAAAACTGTCTGATATCTAAAAACAACAGGCCTGAGGGAGGTGAGACGTTCTGTGTCCCAGAAACACAAACTCAGACGTCTGTAATTGTTTTCTAATCACTTCAACATAAAGGATATTTTAGAAACAGACTTTAAAATTTGACATCATCAGTTCACAGTTTCATCTTTCAACAGGTAAAAGCTCGTCCGTCCGTTTTAGTAATATTTTTTCAGAAATTTTATCAACAATTTTTCTGCCATTTTATTATCTTTCATTTCTGACATGTTTTTTTTTTGGTTTAGATTTTTCAGCCATTTTATGAAAAACTTTTTGGACATTTTAATCATTTTTTCAGACATTTTACTAACTTTTATCCTAACATTTTAACAATATTTTTGGACATTAAAAAAAAATTCAGACATTTTTTAAAAAACATTCAGAGATTTTATTTATTTATTTATTTATTATTTTTTTTAATTTTATTTATTTATTTTTATTATATTTTATCAACATTTTTTCTCACATTTTGTTAACATTTTTCAGGCATTTCCATAACATTTTTTTTTCAAATATTTCAATAACTTTTTTTTTATTGTATTAATATTTTTCTGACATTTTATTTATTCTATAAATGATAATAATAATTGCATTAATCTTGTTAATGAGAGCCTTTATGTTGTTCTTCACAGCTGGAGAAGTAATAACCCCTACACTTGACCTCAGATACAGCTCTGTGGGAGCTGGAGCAAGAGCAGAGCAGGGTGCCGAACCTCAATACTTGTTTGTACAGACTCAGATGTGACCTGTAGGACTGAGGATCCAACACTGTCAAAGTTATAACCACAGGTCCATCAGCTCCACTATCCACCTCCTGATTACTCAACACAGCGATCTGTAACTGAACCAAACTTTAAACTGAGTCATATTTATTTTATAAATGCTTTTGTCTACATAGACGTGGGTGTTTCAGAGCAACAGTAACTACAGAGAACAAATTCATCACATATTTTCACACACAAGGTCAGAGCCTTTAAAAACCACACACACCCAGACCTGTGCCAGGACACACTGCCTGTGTTTTATAATCTGAGCACGAGGTTCAGGGAGGCTGACGCTGCCCTGCTGCTGCTGCCCTGCTACAGCTTACTACTCCATCTTCCTCTAATGAAGCTCTGGATACACGTGGATATCCCACTGATCCTGGAGCTCCAAAGCCTTTCGGAAAATGTGCTTTCAAAAACAAACGAGGCTGCGGCAAGTCCCTGTGGCACGCCGATAACGGCTTTACTGCTTCCTGCAGGTCAAAGGTCAAAGAGCAGACCACCCCGATCATTACCAGGGAGGAGCAGAGGAGGGACGGTTAGGAAACAGGAGGTGTCAGCGAGGGATCATCTGTAGCTGTCGACATGGAGAGGGAAAACTGATCTTCTTCTCAGCAGCATGCTGTACGCACACGTTGAATTTACCTGCTGAGTCACAACCACACTGATTTTCTTGAAAACAAAACCTCTGTTTTTGCATTGTGTCCATACTGACTGTCCAACTAAAAAGGAGCCTGAATTTATACTCAAGAAGTGTTTAAGTGTTTCTCTGCAGTTTGTCTGAAAGAGGTCACGACCCAGTGTCTTCGGTCACCTCAGTGATGTAACGTTCATGTCACCTGTTCACACCTGCCTCCTCACCTGTCGCAACAAATCTGACTGACTGAAGAATAAAATGTCTCAAAGTGTGAGACGAAAAATGTCTGCTGTGAACGTGGCCTCAGAGTTTTTATTTCAAATTAGTATTATTTAGAAGTGAGAATCAGCTGAGGCCCCACGAGACAATAAAGTCAAGATACTTAAGTCATGAAACAATAGGACTGTGATTTTAATCAAAATTGGGATAATATAATTCATAAAAATCTATAATTAGTGTCTGAGTATTAATAGAATATTGCCACACAAAACATCACGGTGCTAAACTGTATTGATTTTTTTTAACCACCATCCAGTTACTGTAACTGAAAACTGCTGGTGAAGCGATGTGTTTAAAGCCTCGTCATTTTCCTGCTCAGTAGGTGCACTTTTATTTGTGGACACATGAGTGAGCTCTGAATGATGCGTCCTTTTCAGGAGTGGAAACACTCACCCAAACACACACACACATGTTGAACCTAATATGAGAGGTGTTTAATTTAATTTGGATCATCTGGCCCAACAAATAAACTCTTACTGTTTACAGCCATGTGGCATCACTGATACAGATATAATATCTTAGCAGAGTCTAAAAACAACAGCTCGTTAGCATTAAACCAGTTGACATCTCTGTTAAGACACTGACAGGTGATTCATACTAAAAAGTGATGCTGATGTTGCAGACAGTGGCGCCGTATAGGGGAGAAAAGTTAGGACGATTCCAAGGGCCCCTGACTGACAGGGGCCCCAAAAATAGGTAGAAATTTATATAAAATTATTAAACCATCAGCATTAAGAACATTTTTTTCAAATATAATAATAAAATTAATGATCTCTTTGTTTTTACTTGTTTTGGCAGTAAAAGTTAAATATCCCTATTGACCAAAAAGTAAACATCCATATTGACTGCCCACCCCCCTGTATCTGCATGAAATGGTTTGGTCCTGCCTTAGTGCACTGATGGTGACGGTGCCTAATAGCAGTCAGCAGCTGCGCTAGAACGCTACAGATATTTATATTGAATCAGTTTTCCCTGCCCCTTTTACCAGACTCAACAACACATGAGTCAGAAGCAGCAGCCCTGTCTTCCCATAACTTTACCCCTCCCCGTCCCAGTGAAGAAGGTGAGCAACACATGCCAGTTAGCATCACTGCAGGGAGTCTGTGGGATTTCTCGCTTGCTCTTTTTTACCAAAAAAAGAAAACAAAAGCAAATTTGGGTCAATGTAAATCTGTAGGATTTAGTGTCGTTCATTTATTGGTATCAAAAATCTGCTGTTTTCATTATTCTGAGATGATGATCTTAACTTATTTTGATTGAAAAGTTAATGTATATTCAAGTTTTTTTTTTAAGTCTTTCATTAATGTTAAGAGAATTTTCCATTTTGGGATTTTACAATAAAAATTACATTTCATTCATTTCACACACATGCTGAGAGATGACAGTAACTGAGTAAAGACAGAGAGAGTGAATACCATGTCACAATGGTACCTGGCTAAATGGGAACAGTTGACGCTGAGGTTCATGGTCAGACCCTTTAACCTCTTCTGTCTTACATTACTGCAGCTTTAAAAGCCTGATTTATCAGATATTAAATGTGTGAGTCACTCATGGTGATCGATACATGGGTTTTAGGGTCACATAAATGTTTAAATGCCACTGCAGAAGCGGAAAAGTTCTCAAACTCGCTAAAATACTAGAACTAAATACTTAGAAATTTACACAGAATTCCTGTATCGTGAATATAATTTAACTACAAAATAACTGCATGTGCCCTCAGTCAGTCGCCCTTTGATCTGTCCTGACACATTTCATTTCAAACCTTTATCTAAGACTCAGGAAATCAATTAACAGAGAGCCTCATTTCCACTGATGCTGAGCTTGAACCAGAGTCCTGCACTGGGTTGGGTACCCGCGAAAACAGTTGATTTGCGGGTGTTTTTTTTTTTTGTTTTTTTTTTTAATTTTCCCAGGTTCGGATCTGGGTGGAAAAAATAACATACGGGTCGGATTGCGGGTTTTAGATAAACACATCAAAATTAATATAAAATAAAATAAAATAAAAACATAAGTTGTAAGCTGGTTGTAAGGCTGTGACCGCAGCTTGCACTGCGCCATTTCTGGGTCATTTTCCGTGCAATCATTTCCGGGTCAGCAAAACAACAATGGCAGAGGACGTGAGAGCAAAATTACAGAGTGGAGAGTACAAATTAGCTGACAATTCATCCTCAAGTGCTAAATCAAAAGTCTGGGAGCATTTTGGTGTTATCATAGATGAAGAAAATAATCAAGTCAGTGGGTTCGTTGCTTGTAAAAAGTGCAGGAAAGTGTTGTTTTACGATAGCCGCAAACTGGGAACTTCATCATTGAAGAAGCACTCGGGGTCGGAGTCGAGCTGCTCTGGAAATGTCGCTGCCACAAAAACAATCGATCACTTTTCACAAAAAAAAAGGTGAACTTAAAGCACCAAGAAAGCAAGACCAAGAGACTGTTACCAAACTAGCAGTAAAGTTTGTATGCAGTGACATCAGATCTTTCGAAACGATGGATTCTAAAAACACATGACGGCTCGTAAGTGCTGAACGTCGCTCTGGACAGAAAGTAAGTCTATTATTACACATGTAAAGTTCCTTTACATAGATTAAAAGTTTAAAAGCATTAAACGTAACAAACGAGTGCTTTTACACTCGTATGGGAGAAGAACACAGAGGGTTGATGATGGAGCTGAAGTCAGGTTTTTATTGTGAGAGCTGCTTCATTCAGGTCATTGTTTACTCACTGGCACCCTAACTGTGGCGATATGCTGTTCAATATTCAGCCAATATGACCCAAAATGATTACTTTAAATCCGGATTACGGGTCGGGCTGCGGGTCGTGTTTCAACGGGTCGCACCGGGTTGCGGTACTAATTGGCCTGATGCGCGGGTTTGCGGTTCGGGTGCGGTTTTCTACGTCCCCGGGTCGGGGCGGGGCGGATCCTGAAAATTGGACCTGTGCAGGACTCTGGCTTGAACTAAGACGTTAAAACCAATCCATAAGCAAAGAACCATCCTGCACACCAGTTAAAACACAAATGAAATCATACAATAGCAACATATTCACACAGATAACAGGCTCAAACCAGAATAGCTGCAAATATTTTACACCTGTTTCCAGGATGCAAAATTATGTTTTTGTCCACCAACTAACAGGCTACATTTCACCAGCTACTCAACAGACTAACACTGTTTGTTATCCAACTGCACATCTACCAGCTGTTTGCATATTTTACCAGCATTTGGATACTGGATGGTGCTGATCATGAACCCTGCCTCTTTCACAGAGCTTCATCTCTGTGTCACCTACACAGTTATATCAGCAGGTAGAAGAAGTTCAGTCTATAAAACATGGATAGGTTACTGAACAGGTCCAGGGGACCCAAGTGTCAGGGGGCCCCACTGGCCTTCACTTGCAAAATGCCACTCAAATTAATACATACAGAACAGGAAGAGACTCACAGTGACCACAAAGAGACACCGAATGAACTAAGAGACATAAAATTAGCTCAAAGAGACACAAACTACGACAAAAAAGAGACATAACAACCACAGGGAGACACAAAATGACTAAAAGGCAACAAAAAACAACCACAAAGACACAACACTACCTCAAAGAGACACAAACCAGCACACAGTCTGTGTGTGTTGCTGCTGTGCAGGAGAGGTGGTGGGGCCCGTTTGTATATCTGTGCCCAGGGGCCCAATGTCTCAGGATACGTTCATGGTCTCACACCTTATAACAGTCATCACAGACCACATGGCCAGACATACAGTACAGGCCAAAAGTTTGGACACACCTTCTCATTCAATGCGTTTTCTTTATTTTTATGACTATTTACATTGTAGATTCTCACTGAAGGCATCAAAACTATGAATGAACACATGTGGAGTTATGTACTTAACAAAAAAAGGTGAAATAACTGAAAACATGTTTTATATTGTAGTTTCTTCAAAATAGCCACCCTTTGCTCTGATTACTGCTTTGCACACTCTTGGCATTCTCTCCATGAGCTTCAAGAGGTAGTCACCTGAAATGGTTTCCACTTCACAGGTGTGCCTTATCAGGGTTAATTAGTGGAATTTCTTGCTTTATCAATGGGGTTGGGACCATCAGTTGTGTTGTGCAGAAGTCAGGTTAATACACAGCCGACAGCCCTATTGGACAACTGTTAAAATTCATATTATGGCAAGAACCAATCAGCTAACTAAAGAAAAACCAGTGGCCATCATTACTTTAAGAAATGAAGGTCAGTCAGTCCGGAAAATTGCAAAAACTTTAAATGTGTCCCCAAGTGGAGTCGCAAAAACCATCAAGCGCTACAATGAAACTGGCACACATGAGGACCGACCCAGGAAAGGAAGACCAAGAGTCACCTCTGCTTCTGAGGATAAGTTCATCCGAGTCACCAGCCTCAGAAATCGCAAGTTAACAGCAGCTCAGATCAGAGACCAGATGAATGCCACACAGAGTTCTAGCAGCAGACCCATCTCTAGAACAACTGTTAAGAGGAGACTGCGCCAATCAGGCCTTCATGGTCAAATAGTTGCTAGGAAACCACTGCTAAGGAGAGGCAACAAGCAGAAGAGATTTGTTTGGGCCAAGAAACACAAGGAATGGACATTAGACCAGTGGAAATCTGTGCTTTGGTCTGATGAGTCCAAATTTGAGATCTTTGGTTCCAACCGCCGTGTCTTTGTGAGACGCAGAAAAGGTGAACGGATGGATTCCACATGCCTGGTTCCCACTGTGAAGCATGGAGGAGGAGGTGTGATGGTGTGGGGGTGTTTTGCTGGTGACACTGTTGGGGATTTATTCAAAATTGAAGGCACACTGAACCAGCATGGCTACCACAGCATCCTGCAGCGACATGCCATCCCATCCGGTTTGCGTTTAGTTGGACGATCATTTATTTTTCAACAGGACAATGACCCCAAACACACCTCCAGGCTGTGTAAGGGCTATTTGACCAAGAAGGAGAGTGATGGAGTGCTGCGGCAGATGACCTGGCCTCCACAGTCACCGGACCTGCACCCAATCGAGATGGTTTGGGGTGAGCTGGACCGCAGAGTGAAGGCAAAGGGGCCAACAAGTGCTAAACACCTCTGGGAACTCCTTCAAGACTGTTGGAAAACCATTTCAGGTGACTACCTCTTGAAGCTCATGGAGAGAATGCCAAGAGTGTGCAAAGCAGTAATCAGAGCAAAGGGTGGCTATTTTGAAGAAACTACAATATAAAACATGTTTTCAGTTATTTCACCTTTTTTTGTTAAGTACATAACTCCACATGTGTTCATTCATAGTTTTGATGCCTTCAGTGAGAATCTACAATGTAAATAGTCATGAAAATAAAGAAAACGCATTGAATGAGAAGGTGTGTCCAAACTTTTGGCCTGTACTGTACATAAATATCATGTCACAATTTTTTCACATAAAAACAGAGAGAGGAAAATAGTAAGAGTGTGATGTGTTCGGGTGCACGTCTGGACTCAGAAATTCCAGCTGTCTGCCCTCAGAGCAGCGTCAGCCTGGACTGCAGCGTCATTCAACCATGTGCTGTTGACACAAGAGTCCCATCTCTGTGTCAACCACAGGACAGAGACACAAAAGCTCGGCCTGAAACTGTGGACAGAGTGTGTGTGCTTTACTGTGTGTGTGTGTGTGAGTGTGTGTGTGTGAGGGACACATCAGCCAGCCGCCATCTGCAGCTTTCAAGGCAGCCAGATAGCAGATAACAGGTTAGGTAAACACAGCCACCGAGGTCGAGTGGAAGTCAGTTAACCATTTGCATCTCTGTCTCATATAAGATCTTATTTCCTGCCATTATTTGGCGGTCGGAGGCCAATCAGCACTGAGAGGTTTAATAAAGACACCACTCACGTGGAGTGTTCACACCTGCAGCACAATGCAAATGAAGCAGCAGCTCATGAATATGCAAATTCACACAGCTGCGACATGACGCCCGCAGGTGGTGGAGCGGGTCATTTACATACAGCGCCTTCAGCTACGGTTCATCCACGCCTGCTTTTTAGGAGGCACACAGGAAGGTGTCTGGCAGCCTCACTGTACGGAAGGTGTGAGCAGTGTCTGTGTGTGTGAAGAAGCTGTTGTATTGTTCTAGTAGCTGCACACAGATCATGATCTAAAAATGTCGCCTTCAGAAATGATGCAGAAAGCCGAGTCATTTCGTAGCAGCCGGTCACCAGACTATCACAGGGCTGACACATAAAGACAGACAACCATTCACACCTAAGGACAACTTTGGACTGTGGGAGGAAGCTGGAGCACCCGGAAAAAACCCACGCTGACATGGAGAGAAGCTCCCTCACTGTGTGCTCAAGGACGCCTTGTCGATACGGAGATTGACAACTGCTGAAAATCCTGTTTTATTGTCTGTTTGATACCATCAGTCAGTGTGTTTCCAGTCACAGTGAAGCGGAGCTACAAGTCCAGCTGGATGAGGACATTTCACTGGCCTACTGTCCTTGTCCCAGTATACAAGCACGGGATGGGAATCCATTTATTGACCCAAGTATGTGCGACTCCTCTACGATAGGTGGAGATATGCCCCCTTTCAGCTTGTTAGTATTGGACCTTTTTCCTGTTGACCTATTACGTCACAGACCAAACAATGGACAAACAAGTTAGCTACGGTTAGCTAGCTGCTAACTGGTATCATGGAGGACAACTTTACAGCTCTGTACATTTGGTCCGTCCAAAAAGTCACAGCTCTGGATGTAGATTTCTCCAAGTTGTTACCGGCTTCTTCTTCTCTTACACATTTAATGCTATTGGACTTCAGGGTCAAAGCCCGGGGCGGAAACTGTGGAGCATGCTCAGAGCGCCTCGGCCAGTTTGGGTCTGATTGACTGTATACATGCAGGAGTCACATGATCTGGGTGTGTTAGTCCCACTGTGACAAATTCACTTTAGGACCATTTCAGTCACACTGACATGTTTACATTGATTTTAAAAGACCGACACAATAAATCCATTTTCTGCAGAGTCAGATCACAAGACATGTGGTAGACATTGTAATGTAAGCAAATATTGCATCGTGATGAAACTGGTGATTTACACCCCTAGTTACTCGCTGGTTGACAAGTGTCAGGCTGTCCAAAACAAAATCAAACCAACATTCTTAGTTTTGTTGTTGTTGTTTAACAAAAGAAGCAATTTTAAGACACCACACTGGACTCTCAGGCCCTGTTTAGACGACAACGGTTTCTCTAAAAACAGAAAAATCTGTCCTTTGCGTTTTAAAAAACTTCTGCGTTTATATGATGACGTTATTGAAACAATCCCTGTTCACACGGAGCCGCAAAATCTACTGGAAACGCTGCAGTATGCACGCCAGGCCAATGGGTGGCAGTGTAAATGAGGTGGAGTTGCTACAGTAACAGATCTACACTTCACTTCAAATCAACAGGGTGAGCAGCACAAACAGAGCTCTGCATTGTTGTTGTGAGGGTCGACTTTCTCGCGCATGGCTAGTGACTGGAACCGTAATGCGCATGTGCGAAAACTCTCCGTTTTCAGAGGAACTGCATATTGCAAGTTTACATGACAACGAAGATGCTGCCGTTTCCAAAAAATTGCACCCTGGAACCCGTTTTCAAAACACTGCGTTTTCAGGCACCCAAAACGCCGCTGTTGTATAAACGATCGGCCAAAACGCAACTAAAGTTTACCGTTTTCAGCTGAAATCGTTGTCGTATAAACGGGACGTTAGAAACTGAGAAGAGCATTTCTCACTTTTCTTTTTATCCATTTTTTATAAATGAAATGATTCATTGTGATGAAAATAACTGTCCATGTGATATGTTACAGCTGAGCAAAAAAGTTTTAATCACAGCGCCTCCATTAGGTCAGTTATACATTTTTAATAAACTGGCTTAAAGACAGTTTAAAAATTCATCACCTAAATTAGGTCAGTGATGCTGGAGATACCACAGAGAACCTCTAATATCACGTTTAATGGACACACACACACAATGACTCATGAAGACGCCCGCACAGGGAGAGAGCTGGGCGTCTTCATGAGTCATTGTGTGTGTGTGTCCATTAAACGTGATATTAGAGAACCTCTAATATCACGTTTAATGGACACACACACACAATGACTCATGAAGACGCCCAGCTCTCTCCCTGTGAAGTGCACACACAGCCTCCTGACAGAAATAACAAGGTGGCAGCTCACTATGCAAACACATCTATTTGTGACTGTCTGAGGCCTATTTGTGACATTCTGCTGGCACTTTCATGATGATGGAAGTTAAGTTACATCCACTTCCTATTAATGGCACCACGTCCACATTTAGACCCTCGCCCACTTCAGCTGAGCCCCTTAACTGGACAGATCTGAGAGGAGAGAGCTGAGCACACAAACAGAGTCAAAGTGAAACTGAGCCAGCAGGAAGGAAAATGACAAAAAAAGGCCAGCGGAGGAAGACAAAGGCAGCAGCACAGCATATTTGCATGGGTGTGGTGAACATGAAGCCTCTCTGTAATTACGTCCAATTTATTTTGCATGACCAGCTTGTTTCCCAAGTGCTACATAATGGGGGGAGGAGAAAGGGAAGGAGGAGGAGGAGGAGGTCCACATGTGGTGTGCGAGTGGCTCCACAGTTGAAGGCTCTGTGTGTGTCGGTGCAGATGCGTCTGGCAGAAATGTGCTGACTCCTCAGAGGTTGTGATATAGATAACTGAGGTCTTCCAGCAATGCGGCGGCCGGTCGTGAGGCTATTTTGGGGACGAGCTGAGTTTAAGTGTAGGCTATGCTTAGCATCGTCTTGAATGAGGAGCCTTCTGTCTAGAAAGAAGGTCACGGCGGCTAAACACTGGAAATGTATCAAGGTTTCACTCTAATTACTGTGTTACAGAGCCGCCTGTCACCGTGACTCAAGCCCGTTACTAAAGATAATTTAAATATCTGATAATTAGAGTCCTGCTGCAGAGACTCTCTGCTGTGGAGACGTCTGCAGTCCTCACACAGAACTTTAACCAGCTTTGTTTGGGATGTTTGCAGGGCTGCAACTAAAGATTATTTTTCTTTTTTAAGAATATATTTTTTTTTACATACAACACAGAATAAAGCAGCTCAGACATGACAAATAAATTGAGCAGCTAAAAATAAGAATAAAAAAACACTGGGCACGATATCCATCCCCGACCTTCATCACCTCCGACAACAAACAAATAAAGAGGCCACACAGACAAACAAGACTGATTTACAGGAAACGTACAGAAACTAAGCTGTTTCAGAAACCCCTGTAATTTGGAAGATGACAGAGCAGGTCCAATGTTCTTTAAGTAAAGGTCCCAAACTTTATAAAAAACATCTACTGAGGAGAGAAACATATAAAAAGATTTATGTGATTTATTTGTTTTTAATCAATCATTTAGTCTTAAAAAGTTTCCCAGAGACGCAAGAAATGTCTTCAAAATACTTGTTTTGTCTGACCAACAGTCTAAACACCAAAAGGAATTTAGTTTACAGAAATAAAACATAAAGCAAATCTTCTTGGGCTGGCTCCAAATAGTCGACCAAACGTTAAGGTCATTAGTCGGCAAGATTTCATTGGTCACTTAGTCGCAGAAATAAAAAACAAACAAACATGAAACTCTATTAGGAGCTTCACCTTGTCAAAATAAATCCAAACCGATATGACTGGACCATGTGTGACTTTAATTTGAAAGGACAGACACAGGAAGTGTCCACGCTCAGCAGTCAGACAGGAGTCAGGTTAATTTCCAGGGCTGGTACCTGCGGTTATTCTACAGGCTACATGTTGGGCAGGAAATCCAAAGTGTGGGATCATTTTGAGAAGGTGAAGGATGAACCCAAAGTGATATGTAAACTCATCTTCATTGGTCGACTACAATCATGACGTATCATCTGAAACATGGAAGTAGCTACATGCCCATTAGCCCACAGCGTCATCAACAGGCGGCTCGCTCAGTGTGTGACGTGCACTTGTAGATAAAATATAGGCCTATATTAATGAAGGTTCATCCATCCCTTTTCAACAGCTTTTCCGCAGCTGCTCCTCCTAGGGAACCCCGAGGCGTTCTCAGGCCAGAAGAGACATATAATCCCTCCAGTGTGTACTGGGTCTGCCCGGGGCATCCTACCAGTTGGACGTGCTGAAATACCTCCAACAGGAGGCGCCCAGGAAGATCCTGATCAGGTGTGAGTCACCTTAACTGACCCCTTTCGACATGAAGGAGCAGCGGCTCTACTCTGAGCTCCTTCAGGATGTCTGACTCCTCCCCCTATCTCTAAGGCTGAGCCCAGACACCCTACAGAGGAACATTTCAGACACTTGTATCTGTGATCTCATTCTTTCAGTCACTACCCAGATCTCATGACTATAGATGAGGGTTGGGACGTAGATGGACCAGTAAATCGAAAACTTTACCTTCTGGCTCATCTTCCTTTTCACCACATCACTGCAGACGCCGCGTCAAGCTCCTGATCCATCTCACGCTCCATTCTACCCTCACTTGTGAACAAGACCCCTGGATACTTGACCTCCTTCTCTTGAGGCAGAAACCCTCTCCCAACCCAGAGGGAACAATCCACCGTTCTCCAGCAGAGAACCATGACCTCAGATTTGGAGGTGCTGACTCTTATTCTGATCGCTTTACACTCGGCTGCAAACCGCCCCAGGTCATGATGGAGCCAACAGAACCACACTTTTTAAAAAAAAAAAGGGATCAAAGGATGTGTTCCAACTATCAAGGTATCACACTGCTCAGCCTCCCTGCGAACATTTATTCCACGGTGCTGGAAAGGAGGCTTGACTGATTGTCAAACCTCGGATTCAGGAGGAGCAATGTGGATTCTGTCCTGGTCCCGGTCCTGGAACAGTGGAGCAGCTCTTTACCCTCGCAGGGCTTCTGGAGGGGTCGAGCAAGTTTGCCCATCCAGTCTACATGTGTTTTTTGAAGGCTTACGACCGCGTCCTACAGGGAGTCTTGTGGGGGGTGCTGCGGGAATACGGGGTACTGGGGTCGCTGCAACAAGCCATCCAGTCCCTGTACGACCAAAGTGAAAGCTGTGTCCATATAATCGGTCAGACATGTTCTCAGTGGGATTTATCAGAAAGCTCCCATAGAGTTTCTGTATAATCTCACAGTCAAACTCTAGATATTACTGTGACTTAGCAGAGTACTTCTGTAAAATTACTGTATTTACCTGCATGAATTTCACAATAAAATTCTAAATTTAGTTAAATATCACAGTAAAAGCCTGTGAGGTGATAATAATGTCATTTATTGTGAAATATTACAGTTACATATTCTAACTTCCTGAAAAATAATTTGCTGTGCAGATTTAATCTGCAACGTTTTGGATGGTCAGTTCATAGATGGATGTATTTTTTTATACAAACATCCAGAACATTCTCAGGTTTTAGATTTTAAGAGGATTTGCTGCTTTTCTTTGTCTTGTGTGATTTCAAATAAAAATCTATGGGTTTTGTTCTGTGGGAAAGGCAAAGAAAGCAATTTAAAGTCGCCGCTTTTTGGCTTCAGGAAATTGAGGAACTGCACAGTTTTCAGACCAATTAAATTATTAATTACAGAAAATAATTGGCTGATGAACTGATAATGAAAATAGCCTGCAGCCCTAAACTGCAGGTGGTAAAAAGAAAGAATTCTGGGTACAGGGAGGTTATTGAAGGGCATCGGTTTCAATGTTTAAAAAAAAAAAAAGAAATAAGAAGCAGCAGGATCAGAGTTCATGGTTGTTTCATGTTGGCTGAAAATTCCAAACGTCTCAAACATGAGTCCAAACTGCTAAATTCAACTCTGAAAACTGCTCCAGGTGCAGCCCGACTATCTTGTCAATAATAGTGGATTTTCTTGTGTTACAGTTTTCTGCGCTGGCCTCAGGGAGTCTGGATGGTTCTCTGTTACTTTGTCTGTGTATGTGTTGTGTGTGTGTCGGGTATTTGCATCCGCTCTGATCCACATTCTTTTATTAGAGAAACGGCCTGAGGGGGAGCTCACTCGCTGCATCGCGCTTTATTACTGCTCCACACATGCCGTGCATCTTTTAAGTGTTAGCCAAAGTGTTAAAGTGTTGGCCAAGTTACCCAGACGGAAGCTATGAATAACACCTACTTTGCCCGCAGCACTGGCTGAAGGAGGAGTGTGTGTTTGGAGCTCTGCAGAGGTCGGCTCTGAATAGACTCCACTCGTTACTGTGGAAGATAAACTGACCTCACATCAGATGGTTTTTATGGTCCTATGAGGAGTGCACTCAGGCTGACAGACAACATGATTTTATGGTGTTGGTGAAGGACGTGTGTTTTCTCTCTGCACCTGCGATCAGGCCTCCAGCTGATATAAACTGTTCTCTGTGCAGCCGTTAGCTGAGCTCAGTCTTTGTCTTATCTGTAAAAGGTCACAAAATAGTGACAAATATCCTTTTACAAGTTTCCAGAGTCGAGGTGACATCTTTGGTTTGCTTGTTTTGTCCAACTAACAGTCAAAAATCCAAAGATAATTATTTTATAATCACACAGAAGAGAAAAAGGCAGCGATTGGTGAATACATCATTATTATTACTATATTGTATCATGGTGAAACTGGTGATTTACTCCTCCATAACATGTTTCTTTCCAATGTTATACAGAGTACACACCCTCCTTTACCATCAGCAGGTGTTTAACACAAAGTCTTTATCTTAAAGAAGCTCTCAGTGCGAACATGTAAAACTGTAACTGCACACATGGGCTGAAGTGTTACAGCAGACTAACTTACAACAATGGGAGGAAACAGATAACACACACACACACACACACACACACACACACACACACACACACCATGGTTACTGTTGCCATGGTCACACACACCATAGTTACTGTTGCCATAGTCACACACTGTAGTTATTGTTGCCATGGTCACACACACCATAGTTACTGTTGCCATGGTTACACACCATAGATACTGTTGCCATGGTCACACACCGTAGTTACTGTTGCCATGGTCACACACCGTAGTTACTGTTGACATGGTCACACACACACCATAGTTACTGTTGCCATGGTCACACACACCATAGATACTGTTGCCATGGTCACACACCGTAGTTACTGTTGCCATGGTCACACACACACCATAGTTACTGTTGGATGGTCACACACACCATGGTTAATGTTGCCATGGTCACACATACCATAGTTACTGTTGCCATGGTCACACACCGTAGTTACTGTTGCCATGGTCACACATACCATAGTTACTGTTGCCATGGTCACACACACCATAGTTACTGTTGCCATGGTCACACACACCATGGTTATTGTTGCCATGGTCACACACACCATGGTTACTGTTGCCATGGTCAAACACACCATGGTTACTGTTGCCATGGTCACACACACCATGGTTAATGTTGCCATGGTCACACACACCATGGTTATTGTTGCCATGGTCAAACACACACACACACACACACACACACACACACACACACACACACACACACACACACACCATAGTTACTGTTGCCATGGTCACACACACCATTGTTACTGTTGCCATGGTCACACACACCATGTTTACTGTTGCCATGGTCACACACCGTAGTTACTGTTGCCATGGTCTCACACACACACACACACACACACACACACACGTCACCATAGTTACTGTTGCCATGGTCACACACACCATAGTTACTGTTGCCATGGTCACACACACCATTGTTACTGTTGCCATGGTCACACACACCATGGTTACTGTTGCCATGGTCACACACCGTAGTTACTGTTGCCATGGTCTCACACACGCACACGCACACACACACACACCATAGTTACTGTTGCCATGGTCTCGCTCTCTCTCTCTCTCACACCATGGTTACTGTTGCCATGGTCAAACACACACACACACACACACCATAGTTACTGTTGCCATGGTCACACACACCATGGTTACTGTTACCATGGTCACACACACCATGTTTACTGTTGCCATGGTCACACACCGTAGTTACTGTTGCTATGGTCACTCACACACACACACACACACACACACACACACACACACACACACACACACGGGTCAGCGGCTCACTCCTGACAGACTGGCTCGGCTCAGTGGAAGCGAACAAAGCTAGAGGTCTGTGGAGGCTTTAGGCCCATTGGGGCTTTTGTGTTTGCGTGGTGATGCCATGGGTAACCAACACACATCTGAACGCCCCCTATCCGAGCTGGTCCTCTGCCAGTCCTGCACAGGCCCCGCCCACATTACTGCCCCTGTTCCTGCTCACATCAGTGTCTTGCTCACTGGAGAAATAAGATCAGATATAAATCCTGAATAAAACCTAGGTCATGGTCCATGGTGCACTGTCTTTGATTTAAGACTAAATATAGTTATATTTGGGCTGTACTGGACTGTTGGATTCTCTCCTCATGTTCTTCCAGTTCCTCTGCTCCCTCTTGTCCTTAGCTGAGAGGCCCCTCTCTGTTTGCTCTGTAAACCCCCACAGCTCTCGTCAGCTGCCGTCTCTTGTCCTCTGAGTTACGGCCCGCTCATTAATCTAACAGCAGATATCTGCTCTAATCGTGCAGCTCATTTTAACAAGCTTTTCTACCACCGTTAACCACGTCCCTCCAGTTGGCTCGTGAGCTGTAACCTGGGGCTTAGACTTACTGACACCAGTTGATGCATGCCTCCATGTCATTACATTAAAGTAGGCCTGTAACTTAAGCTTTAAGAGGTTTAGGGATTGATTTAATTCCATTATGTTTTGCCCTTCAGCTGAGCATCCAAATCAAATCCTCACAGGGCGAGAAGACAAAGACAGAGGCATCATGCATCTTTAGATCATGCGTCTTTAGATTTTCTGGGCTGCGTCATGTTATTAAATGGTTAATGAGCTCGGCAGCAGCAGCCAAACTGCAGCACACAAAGTAGTTAGAGCAGATAGAAACACAGTCCAAGTCCCGCCCTCTCACTTTGATCGGCGCTATTCATGTGTCAGCGCCTTGACAATAAATGATGGCTGCTGCTGTATGTTTGTTGTGTTGCAGTAATCGTCCCAGCAGGCAGGTTCAACGAGTCCTCAGTTCCACCTGAGCCCTTCCCTCAATGAAGACAAACTGTTGTGACGTCTTGTGCTGCTGTGTCAATAAGCCCACGACAGCAGAGTCAGTGCACGGTCGCAGGGAGCTGTGCTGTGTCTCGCCCTCTCTGTGCAGAGGTAAACACACACTATAGACTCTAATGCATGTTGAAAGCACATGTTTTGAGCTTTTGTTGCTTCTGTGGAAGTTTGAAAGAACAGGACGGCCTCTGTTGAGATAAGCTGAGGTCTTAAACCGATTAAACAAGCGGACCCCTCGTTCTTTAAGCAATCCTGTTGGAGGCACTGTGCAATCTGGGCTCGAGCATTATGGCTCAAACTGCACACTGAAATCTCTGGACTCCAAGATAAGCTCTCTTTCCATTACTCACAGTTTGTTGACACACACCTTCCTCCTGTGTAGTAACAGGGAGCATTCCCAAGTATGTTGGAGCTCGCTGGGTTTATTTGCATTTGAAGCAGCTGAGAGAACGAGTCATCACACCCAAGTTGAACTGCCTGTTCACGTGCACGGTGAGACTTGTCAACAGTCCTGACAGTTGGTAGCAGTTAAAACATGTCACTACGATCTGCAGCCCGGCAGTAGTCATAGTTTGGCTTCCTGAGGACCTCAGGACGGGCTGATACAGCGGCGTATATGTCTCTATCAGCTCGTCACAGAATTCCACAAAACACCTGAAGTTTGCTCCTTAAGTGTGACACTTAACCTTACCTGGGGAATTTATTTAAAGGTGTTGCACAGAATCTCTTAAAAGGTTTCCTTAGTCTAGGAGACGTTTCGGCATTTACTGCACTGAAAGAGTAAAAGTTGACTGTTTCCATAGAGACCATTCGCTAACTATTACATTTAAATAACTTTGATATAAGGTCAAGCATCTGAACAACTGAGTTTTTTTTTTAATAATAATGTATTGGGCTTTTCCAATTTTAACAAACATTAAATGGCCTATTAATTAAATGTTCAGTCTTTGCGGTAAATAACCTGCAGTGAATATCATGTAAAAAGACAAGTAAATAAAAACATAGTGAGTAAACCAGAGTTGAATCCAGTCTACAGATGTTACAGTCAAACAGTTTGGATAGTTCAACCAGTTGTCTGAGATCTGTTGGCAGATTTCTGGTGACATCTTAGCCATGAGCGATATATATAACCACGGTCCCCAAGAAGGACGCCTTTATGCTTCCCCTCATCAAACTAACTTGCGATGACGCTCTCATCCAGTGTCCGAGCATCATGGGTACTGTCAGGTCACTGTGCTACAACGTTGGATATTTTATTTTCATGACTTCAGACTAACTGGACACTGATTGTGTGTTGTTTTTTTTTCTGCTGACGATCTGATCCTAATTTTGCACAGGTGCTTGTACCCTGATGTGGGTCCTGTCTATCACCCTACATAAGCCCCTTTTACACTGCCAGATTTTCCGCGAATCTTGGGCTGTTTTGCCGGCAAGCTGCAAGCGTTTAGACACACAGAGCCCGACTGGCGAGTTGATCCGAGGTGCCCAATTTTCCGCCTCGTAGGGTAGTCATATTGGCAGAACCCTTTTAGTTTAAAAAGCCCGAGGCGGCCTTCTGCAACAAGAGGGGCTGTTGAAGACTTGTGGGAGGAGCTGTTGATGACGCCGCACATGCGAGTCACTGGCGGTGGATAAACAGGAAACAGCTGATAGCAGGAATTAGCGAGCAGCTAGTAGCAAGAGGGAAACGCAAACCTGACAGACACTGTAAAGATGAGCAACTGGGGAGACAAGGAATTGCGCGCCCTCCTTGTCCTCGCAAACGAAGAGGCCATTAACCGTCAGATGACGGGGACGGTGAAGGACAGGCCGACTTATGAGAGAATCGCTGAAGGACTGACCAGCCATGGCTTCCCTCCCACGTCACTGTCTACGTCACACACTGAGCTACACGTTTTGTTACTTGCTCACGCCCCCCAGTGCCCCGAAAAAGGTGCATTCTGTATAAACAAAAGTAGGCAGGCGGCATTTTGTATTTATACTGCCAATGCTGAAAAAAGACTGATTGGGCTTTCCTGCAAATTTGCACAATTCCTGTTTAAAAAGGGCTATAGTTCTGGGAAGCTGACAACGTCAAAAACCTGCGCCGCTATCTCATCCTGATCTGGCTGCTCCTCCAATAAAAGAGTTCATACAACTGCGCTCAGACAATGGGAGGGCGTCTAGGATGACCAACAGAGACGAACTCAGGGGCTCTGAAGACTGCTGGCAATGCTTGATAGTTTAACAGCCTTCAAACACCCTCCTGATGAATAGGAGAGGAACATTATGTAATGTACAATATTACTATTCAGTCTCATGCACTGTTACTTAAAAGGACCTTCACCCCCTTTTCCCTTCCTTTCTTTTATTTAATTATCCCCCTTTTTTCTACTGTGCTTTGTTTTTAATATGGAAGCAGTGTCATGGTGTGTTGAACCTGTATCTTCATGGACTTTAAAGGTAGGGCCGGAGGGGATGGGAAGGAAAAAAGGAAGTAAAAGTATTGATTCACTTGTAATTCTGTTTAATTGGCAGTTATCCTTGTTTTGTTGTTGATTGCTAAACATGATGTGCTGTTAAAAGGGCTGGTGTTATAAGCTGTAGATTCAGTCTGCAGCTTTGCAACTGCAAGAGTGTCTAAGTTGTGTTAAATTACTTTGTATGTTGTAATGTTTTGCATTGTACTATTAAAGTATCTGCCATTTTCTGTGGGAGGCTGTGACTTTATTTACATGAATTTATAGATTAATACATGATGTTATTATTTCTATTTGCAGGCCAAAAGAAATTCTAAATTTTAATTAAAAAACGTCATATAAAAAAACAAAATGTCGCTGCAGACTCATCCCCGGCTCTGAGCTGAGTGTCACTCCTGTCTGTGGAAACCGTGCAGTACTAATTACATCACTGGTTTTACAGCTATCATTTCACCCTGAATGCTTCAAAATTATAGATGATTAGTTGCAGTCTAAATGCTAAAACTGCCCAAAATATTTAATTAAGAAACCGTAACTGTGCTTTTTTGGGTCAGTCTCAGAAAACGACCTGGTTAGAGTGAAATGTAGCGTGTTAAAATCTGGGCTGTAATTTTAGTTCCTGGAAGCAGAACACAAAACATCCACATCGTACTGGATTAACAGCAGGTTGCACGCTCTTAGAAAAGACTTTTAGAAAATGCAAGTCATTTTGAACACACACTTTCATCCAGTGTGGACAAACATGTATTTTGGGGAGGTTTTTTTTTAGTTAGAGGCCAAAATTTGGTTTTCAATTTACCTTCACAGACAGGAAACTGGCTTATATGTCAATTCTGTCAAATGTCAATATTTAAGGCTGAATATGCACTTTAAAACAGCGCCTGGAGGAAGATCAGCTCTGCACTCAAGATATCTGGTAAGTGGGATATGATACAGTGGTTGTTATGGTTGCTTAGCAACTTCAGACGCAGCCTGCCTCAACACTCTTCAGATTCAGACATCATTAATCCCACCAGGGGCATTTTGTCTGAACAGCTTGCCTTGCACACACACACTACAACACACAGTAACATGCAGACACACAAAGAGATGAGTAAGAAATAAAAATCAAAAATATGCCGAGGAGTTCAGTGAAATAAAGGATTCAACAAATAATAATAATAATAATAATAATAATAATAATAATAATAATAATAACGTCCTGACGGCAACAGAGAAAATTCACCTGCAAGAACAGGATGTCCAGAAGAAGCTAAAAAACTCGAGGTGTTCTGGATTTGGATTTGTTGACTGCAAAAACAGGTTGAGTCCTGCTGTGTCACTGCTGTGATCTCAGAGCAGATTTTAAGGATGCCATTCAGACTGTTTTTGTGTTTGAATATGAGGCTGTGAAACCAGCAGATAACTGAAGATCACAGGAGGCTCTCAATAACAGACTGACAGAGACGACAGAGGATGACGAGACTGACGGATAAGGAATTAGTTCACAGAGAAGGTGATTTAACTGTTGCCCTCGCTTCACAACATCTGCAGTGTTTACATCAAATTTAAGATATTCATCAAAAAAGTACCTAAATATTTGTCAGATTAACCCTTCCCATAGTTTCATTGTGAATAATGCTCTTAAGGTTGGTACAGAGGAGGCACAAGAGAAGCACCCAGCACCCGACCTCGTTTTTTCCAGGCAGTGAGAGACACGGTGTGTCCCGGGCATTAGTCAAGTCAAGTCAAGTATTTATAGAGCACATTTAAAAACAACAATCGTTGACCAAAGTGCTTTTCAATGGATACAATTATGCACAACATGAAAAATAATCAACCAAGACAGCAGAGTTCGCCTTGAGCAAATTCATTGAAAAAGATGAATATCAAACAATATATATTCTCATGATGCATCACCAAAAGCTAAGGCAGAGAGATGGGTTTTTAGCCCGGCTTTCAAAATATTTAAAGAGGGTGAGGATCTTAGTGTTTGTGGCAGGCTGTTCCACAGTTTCCGACCAACAACTGATAAAGAGACAGGTGATGATTCAGCTCTGTGGTCAGTTTAGTTTGTGGTCTTTATTCTAAATTCTAAAATCCGGTCTAGCAACACTACAAATGACTACGACTGGGAGGACATACTTACCTCCCAACTGGATAATACCAATATACCGGGGTGCCATGTAGGGTTAAGGTACGGACACACCACACCGACATCAAAGAACTAGCGGCGACGAAAGCCAACTGTTGCGTCGTCTACGTCACCTCATGTCGCCCTGTGTCAGTTGCATTTGAACACACTACACGGACTACATCTGACGGCCAAGTAGCACGTACGTTCTGCGCCTGTGTGAGCGGAACGGAGTGAGAGAGTGGTACATCCTGTCAGCCGAGGGGTTTCCTATCTGTGCAGCCGAGCACCGCAGCACCTCCACGGACTATTACATCCAGACGGTCCCGGTGTTTCCTCCGCAGGCTCCACTTCACTCAGCTGCCCGATAAACCCACTGCTTCTTCACACTTTAACCTGAATAACAAACCAGGTCTCGGTGCTCCGGTTGGATCCAAACGGAGAGCCGGGGCTAGCTGAGAAGCTAGCGGAGGCTTTCAGGTTAAAGTGTGAAGAAGCAGTGGGTCTGTCGGGCAGCTGAGTGAAGTGGAGCCTGAGGAGGAAGCACCGGTTAGCCCCGGGTTCACTACAGGCAGATTCACTCGCTACAGGGGTGAGGAAATAAAACCTGAACAGCCAATCAGAGTGATCTCTCTCACCGACAAGCAACATGCTCAATTGTCCAAAAAGCCGCCTATGCCGAAGTGCCGACGGTGCAGGACACACCGCAAAAACTAGGCCGACAGACGCTCACCGACGACCCGACTTTGGTCAACGGCTGACCCTTGGCTTGGTGTGTCAGGGCCTTTACAACAGTATGAGATTTTCACAGTTTGGTAATCATCTCAGAAGATATCACAGTTTCACAGTATGACAGTAACAGAAGGGTTATTGGTTTAACACATGGTTTATTACTTTAACTGAAATCTGAATCTTTTCTTGTTGTTCCGACATCAAGATTAATTCTCAAAGGCGATCGAGCGTTTACAGTCAGAGCTCTATGACTTTGGAGTGACCTGCCTGAGATCAGGGCCCCGAACTCAGTCTCATCTTAGAAATCACTTCTGGAAACCTGCTTAAAATGACCTCTGGGATTTTAACTGCTTTAATTTTGTCTGTTTTACTCTGTGACGTTTATTTGCTTTGTCTTTTATTCAGTTTTGTAAAGCAATTTGTAACCGTGTTTTTTGTATAGGTATTGAAAATACCAAAGTGAATTAACCCCCCCCCCCCCCCCCCAAATGTCTGCCTCAAACTGTTAATAATTGGGTTAAAAACCACAGCTGTCTGAATGCAAACCTTCATAGTACCATATTCATTCAAGGGTCATTTTATGCACAGCGTGACATCAGCACAGGTGTTTTTTTCTCCTACAACTAGAAGGACAAACAGAAAGACACGAGCAGATCAGCTGCAAAGACACCTGACCACATGACAGACTCCTGACGGGACGTGGCACTGACTGGTCCCACTGTAGTAACAAATATCACTCCAGGAGCTGTATTTGTAATGAAGTGCTGTTATTCACCTCAGTTTACTCCCAACAATACACGTCCTGCTTCAGTTCTGCAGCCTGCTGATTTCATACAACTCCCCGAGTGACCTTTACCCTCCTCCTCCAAACACACTGACATCTATTGACGCTGTGTCTCTGTGGATCTGTCCCTGTGTGACTGTTAACTGCTGGTACAACATGTCACCTTCAGTAAGAGCCTCTTTTCTTAAACATATTCTGCTGAAACAAATCTCAACATGACGTCACAGCCGCTGCGTTTTACAGGAGACATGTCTGAAGCAGCCACATGATGTCAGCTGTTTCTGAACGGAATCATAATGTGGATTTTTCCTTTTAAAATGGGAAATGGAATCAGGAAGCTTTGTACAAACACGCTCCACACACACACACACACACACACACACAAGATGATGATGCACTTTTGTGATGAGGCTGAGCAAAGGAGCAAATCCAAGCACGGACAAGATGAACGGATGCAGGAGAAAGAGACAGGATGAAACAATACAGCCTTTATCTCTCATTTCATAACGGTCAGACGGTCCCTGAAAGGCCTCAGAGAGACAGACAGAGAGGGGGAGACGGGCAGACAGACAGGCTGGTCTCCCATTATGCCACTGTCACTGTGCCACCTCACCATCTGGGTGGGAGCGGCCTGCTTCACCACAAAAACACATTAAGTGTTTAACATGTTTGGAGGAGAGGAAGCTGTTTCTGATCAAGCTCACAGATCTGAGACTGAGACAGAGCCTGTCTGCAGACAAAGAGTAGAGCTTAATGAACGCTCCACTGTCCTTTCCTTGAAACCTGGCTGTCAGTGAAGCTGCCCTCTCATCGATTAACCGTCTGTCTGCAGGAGGCTGAGAGGGGCAGCCAGGCTTCAGGACACACAGGCTGACTGTCTGTCTGTCAGATGGATGATATCATCCCTCCTCAGTGTGCTGGAGACAGGCCTGTGTGTGTGTGTGTGTGTGTGTGTGTGTGTGTGTGTGCGTGTGTGTGTGTGCGTGCACCTGTGCAGAGGGCGTGATGCTTTAAGGTTTCTGCACAAAAAATAAATGTGCATCACACTTTAGGAAGCTGCAGATCACAGCGGAGGTGCAGAAGAGAGCAGGCCGAGAATCAGACCTGAGGAGCGGCAGCAGCATCACGAGGTGCCGGCTGCAAGTGGGTCAGCGTGCTAAAATGAAATGAGGCTGATCATTTATAGATACAGTGTGAGTGTGAGTGTGTGTGTGTGTGTGTGTGGATCAGATGCTGCTGCTGACCTGCAGGTGTTTGCTCGGCCCGCGGCACTGACTGACAGGTGGCACCGGGTAATGAAGCACCAACCAGCTGATGGAGATAAATAAAGAGAGCCTTACCTCAGAGCCACCCGGACTGAGCTCTCATCCTGCCCCGTCGACATGATTCCTCTCGGTACACAACAAAACGAGCGTATATCTGTGTGTTGGCTCCGCGCCCTGCAGAGGAGCGAGAAGAAAGTGCGCACTCCCCGTCAGACAGGAGGCAGCAGGCGGCGGCAGCAGCAGGCAGCGGACCGAGCACCGGAGCTGCTCCTCACCTCGACTCCAGCGCCGCCATTTCAAACTCTCTAATTATCTTCACAGGTTTTAAATCGTGATCTGCGCTGCGCGTGTGTCCGCATGTCGCATGTCGCGTCTACGTGCGCCGCATCTCTGCGCAGTTCGGCCCGGATGCTTTAGCTCCGGCTCGAGCCCACATGCAGACTGACGCTGCCGCTGCTGATAAGTGACACACCGCCGCGCGCGCACACATCAACACACACACACACACACACACACACACACAGATAAATACGCATCCGCACGCGCCGCCGTGCCTCTCCGCTGCACGTTTACACACCGGGGAGGGAGCCGCAATGCGTCAGCAAGACACGCCCTCTCCGGAGCTGCGAGATGACGTCATAACCAGACTGTTATGCACATTTTTGTGGGAAAAAAGTCAGAAATACACTTTAATTTTTACAGTTATACATTTATTTGATGGATTTCTTTGTGTAAGATTCTTCTGAGCTGCTGTTGAACATGTTTCTGACATGTTCTGTGGAGCTGAGCTCCATTTACAGAAGGGTGATGTTATTTTTATTAAGGAAAAAATGATCATGTCTTTATTTTAAATTATTTCTTTATGTCCATAAAGGTCAAAGGTCTGAGGGGAAATATTCACCACTGCAAGCATGGGCTGACACTTTACTTGGAAACAATCCATCAGGATCAGGATCATTCACAGTCCCAGACACACTTTTATTTTTAAGTACCTGTGTCCCACATTTGTTTGTTTGTTTATTGAGATCCCCATGTGCATTGCAGTAGTTATTCTTCCTGGGGTCTACACAGGTACAGAGGGACAACACAAAACATACATTCACACTAAACAACACATCATAATGCACATCCACTGTAAAAGACACACTAACAGTTAATGTAACACACACAAAAAGAAACTAAATAAATCTGCTCTTACAGAATCCATAATAATCTAACAGATAAATATCATCATGTAAGTAAGGGATAATGTGCAGTGAGCCGGTGACTGTGGAAAAATAACTCCCGACAGGCAGCGTATGTTCAAACATACAATAATTCCCAGATTCTGACCACTTTTAAGTCGAAGCTAAAAACATTCTTGCTTGCTTCACTGCCTCCTCCACCCTGTCATGACTGAAACCTTATTTTAAAACTCAATCAAATCATTTTAAATAATCTTTTTATCTTTGCACCTGTTGTTCTGCACTTTGGCTTTTTTTAAAAAAAAGAAAAAAAATGCAAATCATTTAGTAATTAATTTTACCTTTTACATATTTTTACTCTTTTCTGTAAAAGAGTACTGTGAAATGTGCTGTATGAATAAAGCTGCTTTGCCAAAAGAATAAAATGCCCATGAAACATTTACACACCAAAGAATTCTAGTAATTAGTAGGTTTATTTTCAAGTAAGGCTCTTTTAGCAGTTTTTTAAAACCACATATTATTTTGTTGTAGATGTGATTTGGAGGTGAATTCCAGTTTTGCATTGCTCAGTATATTACTGTATGTTGGACCGATGTGGTTTTGGATCATGATAAAGTAAAACAACCTCCAGCAGTCTGTCTGTGCTACAGGACAGGTCTTTGTAAAAAGTGAAAGTATGGGTTTGTATTTTTGAAGCTTATAGTGAATAGCACCATCTTTAACTTAATGTGAGATCTCTGAACACAGGTGAAGTTCTGAGGTGGCAATCTGAATCATTTCCATGGGCTCCCCTCGTCCCACGGGCCCCATTGCAACCTCACAGCCTGCACTGCCTCTGTTTACGCCCCCGGTAAAATGCAGTACGCCAAAAACACCAGGATGTTCTACTACATCTGGCCAGATTTTGCGGTATGCATGCCAACATGCTACTTTGCCTATTCTGACCCACAATCCTCTGAGCAGACAGTACATCACATGGACCGAGGCACAAACAGATTAAGGCTTAACAGCTGATTGACAGCTGTCAGAGGTCGCGATGAAGGCTGACCGCACATTCAAGTAACTGATGACCTGCTTAATAGTGATAATTGGAATATTGATTGTTTCAGTGAACAAAATTATCAGAACTATTACAAACAACAAAAGGACATAACTATAAATATATCACTGACAGAACTGTAGATATAATTTCACTGTCACAAGTAACATCAGTTAGAAACTACAGTCTGTGCAGTTAGAACTTTAAACTACACACACTGCAGACTAATAACCCAGCAAACAGGGAACCTTATGGGAACATTCCCTGAAGGTACTCTGGGGGTTTAAAAAGAAGAAGAAGAAGAAAAAAGATAGACTGAAACAGTTCATGTGAGCTCATCAGGAAGAACTCAGCACTGATTTCATGTATAGATCAATTGATGACATTGATTAGGCTATAGCAGGGGTGTAGTCTAATCAATAATGATGCTCAGCGACACAACTGCAGGTTGTAGAGAGAAGCAACACATCACAGATCCAGCATCATTTCCAAAGGCACACTGCAACTGCAGACAAACAAATTCACAAACAAATAAATAATAACTCCCCTCCCAAACAGCGACTGCATCTTAGCAACCGTTGCTAAGCACTGCTGGTTGCTCTATGACATCAGAAACAGGTGGAAAGTCACATCAGGAGGCTCCTAAGGATAAAAAAACATCCTAAAAAGACAAAAATGAGAAGCCTGTTTATGTCTCCTGTCCTGACAGTGACACGTAATGTTTCCCCTGATAAAGAAAAAAAAAAGATTGCTGCTGTTTTTTTTTTTTGTTTTTTGTTTTTTTTTACCAAAGAATAAAAGAAAGAAAAGAAAAGAAAACACAGTCATGTCGGAGATGGATCTGGATTTCTGAGGACATGTATAGCACATGACACCATTTTTAATCTATGTGCCTGTAAAGAACACACCTGCAGGTCAGTTCAGTCTGCTCTGTGTTTGTGATGTCAGCTCACTGCTCACTCACTGTAAGGAAATCTTTAGCGCCACCCTGTGGATATGAGCCATCATGACACTGTGAGGACACAGGAGACAGATGAAGATGAAGTGTTGGGGCAGTGAGAACAATAAATCAAGAAAACAGAACTGATGTTTATTAGTAAGCTAAACAGTGAACACTGCACACACGTTATATGAAATATTACAGAAACAGTCCAGAGGTTACAGACGGACACACATTAAAACAATTAGGCACATAATGTAGGCCTATATACATACAGTATAAATATTAACAAAGGTACAGAGCTGCCTGACATGGTGATTATTCAAATCTCTCCATCGGTCTGACTCAGTCATTGCATCAGAGGCAGCAGCAGAAGACCATCTCTGAAGCAACAACACCTTGTCCAACCTTGAAGCAGATGGGCTACAGCAGCAGGAAGATTGGAAAAACCACATTCAGATCCATCCATCCTGCCTTGTATCAACGGTTCAGGCTGCTGCCGGTGGTGTAATGGTGTGGGGGAGATTTTCTTAGTACCAACTGAGCATGGTTTAAACACCACAGCCTACCTGAGTATTGTTGCTGACCGTGTCCATCCCTTTATGACCACAGTGTACCCATCTTCTGATGGCTACTTCCAGCAGGATAACGCACCATGTCACAAAGCTCAGATCATCTCAAACATGACAATGAGTTCACTGTACTCCAATGGCCTCCACAGTCACCAGATCTCAGTCCAATAGAGCACCTTTGGGATGTGCTGGAACATCATGGATCAACTGTGATGTCATCATGTCAATATAGACCAAAATCTCTGAGGAATGTTTCCAGCACCTTGTTGAATCTATGACACCAAGAATTAAAAAGGAGGTCCAACCCGGTACCAGCAAGGGGTACCTAATAAAGTGGCTGCTAAGTGTATGCTGATATTTTCCTATATACATCTCCACATATGAAATTGTGTTTGTCACAAATTGTGTGAACAGACGATGTGTGTACAGTTACCTCTCTGAGTGTGACATGTGATCTGTACTCTGTACATTTATCTCTTGCATCTGAGTCAGATATTTAGTTTCTGCCACTGTGTTTGTCTGAGCTCTTCATGTTTGTCTTTATGAAGCACAGAAGCACATTAATGTTTGGCCTGTGTGTAAAAGCCTCCGGCGCTCCACCCTGCCGCTTCCTGCTGGGCAATAACACCATGAATGCAGGAGTCCCGTTTACAAGCCTATCAAGTTACAGGACAGAGAAGGAACGACAGACCGCAGGCTCACTAATGACTGAACACATGTCAGTGCACATTATACTGTGGCTGAGTCAAAGACTGCTGACTGTGCTGCTGGCTGCTCTGCAGAGACTGAAAATCTCACTCATCATCACAAAGACTTCAGTCCAAATTAGTTTAACTTCATAAAACAGAAATTAAGTCAAATAATGTGACTTCATACTGAGCTTTTCTCCCAATCATGGCTAAACTGCACTGCATCGATCAGAGTCACTGTGTGGTCAGAAATACGTCCCTGCCTCCATCGTCATCAGCTCATTGAATGTGTCGGGTCGACATCTACTAACTGTTATAAATGCTACGCAGAACAGGCTCTGTGAACACACAGGTTACACACTGCTTGGACAAACCTTTAAGCATTTAAAGAGCTGGTCCACTTACATTATATATAAAAACTACAATTACCACCTCACGGTTGTATGCCCCCCGCAAACTTGTCATGTTGAAAACATGGACTGACCCTTTACACTCAGCTGATACAGGAGCTGGTTTTGTTTGATGACTTTTGATCCTCCAGTACTACACACTCAGCACATGTACAGACTGATGCAGTGTTAACGTGCAGGCAAACAGAGAAGTTTAAGCTGATAAATTCAGTCAGACACAGCAGAGTGCTTCAGTGTGTTTATTTCCAAAAGATCATATTAATGAACAGAACATGATCAGAGACACATGGAATGTATTTGTACAGACATTCATGTTTCACATTTTATATACAAACTGTAAAAAACACAGTGAGACCAAACTGAACACGTGTCGTCAGGTTAAATAGATCTATGGCTGATGAACTGTTGATCCTCTGTCTCAGTTCTCTCATCGTCACCTGAGGGTTAATTAGCTTTGCTCTACAAAACACTGTCAGTATTTTGATTTTATGATACAAAACTTTTCCCCTTTTAATTTCTCACATCGTCTTGTGAAGCTCCCTCGGTCATGTTGTCAGTCTTTAGATTCTTTAGATTTATTTCCTGTTTTTTTGTTTCAGATTTCACTTCCTGCCCTCAGGTGTCTCCTGCTCTGTGATTTGTTTGTCCCGCCCTGATGTGTCTCACCTGTGCCTGATTATCTGCCTCCCTGTGTTTTTAGTCTGTGTGCTCACTGCCAGTTTGTCTTCGTACCTCATGTCAGCAGTTTTCCTAGTGTTCCTTTTTTTATTTAAATCCTGGCTCATATTTTTGGACCTCCACTTTTCTTTCTCAATATTTTTGTGTGGCATTATCATATTGTCACATTGTGCCAAGTATTGATATTTTCTTTATTATATAAATTACAATATTACGAATACAAATAAAACTTAATGCCAGGTTCACTCTACACAACGTTTGTCTGTTCTACGATATAATACGATATACTTTATTGTCCCCGAAGGGAAATTTGTCTTTGACTCAAGTGCTGTGCACATTGCCTGCTTCCATAAAAAAATCAACAAACAATAAAAACACATCACACATAAATACACAATACATACAACAATACATCATCATTCAGCATTCCCTTAAAGGGATAGTGCATCCAAAAATGAAAATTCAGCCATTATCTACTCACCCATACGCTGAGGGAGGCTCAGGTGAACGTCTCCTCAGTCCTCACATCCCTTGCAGAGATCCAAGGGGAGAGGAGATAACAACACAACTCCACCTAATGCAGGCTGACGGTGCCCCAGATTCAAACGTCCAAAAACACATAATTGAAACCACGAAATATCTCCATACTGCTCGTCCGTAGTGATCCAAGTGTCCTGAAGCCCCGACATAAAAAGTTGTTTGGAAAAACGTCATTTGAACTCTGTTTTTAGCCTCACTGTAGCCTGTAGCTCTGACTGCCTCTCTGTGAGGCAATGACGTTTTTCCAAACAACTTTTTATGTCGGGGCTTCAGGACACTTGGATCACTACGGACGAGCAGTATGGAGGTATTTTGTGGTTTCAATTATGTGTTTTTGGACGTTTGAATCTGGGGCGCCGTTAGCCTCCATTAGGTGGAGTTGTGTTGCTACCTCCTCTCCCCTGGGATCTCCACAAGGGATGTGAGGACTCTAAAACTTCACCTGAGCATGAGGGTGAGTAGATAATGGCCGAATTTTCATTTTTGGGTGCACTATCCCTTTAAGAGGGCACCATGGCACTAATGCTCAGCCCTAACAGGCTATTTACTATTTGGTATAGTAACCGAGATAGGCACAAAGGAGTTTTTAAACCTATTCAGTTTGCATTTGGGGCATTTCTGACAGTCACTGTGTCACATTACGTGATTGTGGAGTTATGACACATGACATGACAGACTACACGATGGTCCACGACCAATCATCAGGCTGTAATCTGGCTGATATTGTGTAATGTGTACCCAGCATTAGTTCGCCTACTAGAATGATAAAATCAGTTGCTTTTTGGTCCACTTAAAATGTCTGAAGTGATGAACAGACTGAAAACTTTATCTTATTAGATAAAACAGTAAAACAAAAGTTTTCCTTTGGGGACAAAGTTTACAGCTGAAAAAAAGGTAATAAACACAATATATCTTATCACAATATTCAGCATATCGCAATATTTAAAATCATAAAAACATTGTTTCGTGATAATATCGTACCGTGGACCCTCTGGTGATTCCCACCTCTTGTAATCAGTGAGATTTAGGTGAATAGAGAACATGTGATATCACTGATATCATATTGCTTATAGAGTTTTCACAACACACATGACATCATGTAAAAGGAGTACAGATCTGTAACCACCAAATATGCAGTTAGACATATTGGACAAAGTGTACGTACCATAAATATGTAGATAAACAGATATTTGTAGAGTTCTAGAAACAAAATGCAGACTGCTCTAAAATAGAATTTTCAAAGGAACACTCGCCTGCTGCACAGAAACTTGTAGCTAAAAACACAACTGCACCCGAGAATGTTTCATAAGAAATCTTTCACATTTTAAAACGTTAATAGGCAAATATCAAAGTGTGCAAACAGGACACTGTGAACAAAGCTGCTCTGTATGAAGTTGTTCAGGGTCATCGTTATTTGAGCTGCGAAAACAAGGACATTGAACTGAACATTAAAAAAAGGCGAACTGTCGTAGCAGAGCAGAAAAGTCATGAGTGCACTCAGCACCTGGACACTGTACTTACAGTTATATAGGCTATGGCACTGTCTGACCCCGTCGCTCCATACTGTGCTGGGCTCATTTCCAAACCTTGCTAGAAAATTAAACATTTGAAAATCTCGTTCGAGAAATCTGACATATAAAAATCTTTTAAAATAAAAAACAGACACTGTTTTGTTTGTTAAAGTGCAGTCTCTCCCACTGTGCAAACAACTGCAGCAACCAACAATCAATCATTTTGATTTACACCAGCACAGATTAAAGATCGAACCCATGTTAGTGATTTTAACAGGAATATGTTTTTTAAGAACGTACAGATATGAAAATGTCCAAATAAGGCAGAAATCACTGATGTTTGTTTGTCTCTTCTCTGCACGGAGGATCTTAAAACTGCAGATCATTAAGGCCAGAATACAAACACATTCTTGCTGGTTTATCAGTTTTGAAGTCAGACAGTGTCCACAAGACATGGACTGGAATCATGCAAAAAGTTTTTACTCTAAATGAAAATAAAATAAAACTGTTGACGCTACAGAAAGAAGGAGAAATTGATGAGTCAGCAGCCAAGAGGTCACCTGGTTTCTGAACTCACTGAAAAAAAAAAAAGACGTGTTTCTAAAATTCTGTCAGCTGGGAAGATTAAAGTCATTCCCCAAAGTTCATCTTTAATGTCCTTTAAATAATTTGTTAAACAAGGACTTTCCATCTGAGTACCATCATCTGCTTTTCTTTCAGATGAGTCAATTTTTTAGGACTTTCCTGGGATATTTGTTATCCCAGCAGCTTCCAATGATCCCTGCTCACTGTAATCCTGGAAAAGTCCAGTGTTCCCGTTTATGACGACAGAGGGAATGATGGGAAACAAAAGGCATGCGAAAAATAAAAAGCAGACCAACTCCCAGGTGAGACAAAGACAGAAAAGGCAGATGATGAGTGAGGGGAAAGTGGCAGTTTAAGCCAATCACTATAGAGCTCAAACTTTTTTTTTGGTCATGTTTGATCGCAGCCACCAGAGGGCGACATGATTAACTTTCCTCCCCACACCACCAGACCAAAAGAGAAACTCTTCCCAGTCTAGTCTACGTCTGAGGCATCGTTGTCAGAGGGGAGGTAGTTGCTGCCTTTTACCCGGATGTAGTGGACGTGGCTGCTGTTGTTGGACGAGGAGGCTCCACAGGAGCACAGCGGACCGGTGAACAGGTTATCGACGTCCTCCAGCTGCAGGCCCTGGGTCTCTGGGAGGCAGCCGAGGACGAAGAGCAGAGCCAACACCACCAGGCCGGTGTACATGAAGAACGCTCCTGAAGAGACATTCACAGTTTCTCTGTCAGGGTCTGAGCTCTGACTGTCAGTTCATATTGTGTCACAGTGGTAACTCGCACTGGATGAAAATGAAATGGACATGGCAGAATTCTCCAGAGCGTGTTTTGTGAGCTCTGTCGAAGTTTCCCCAACAATTGCTCAAGATCATGACTTTTTTTAAATGTATATATATTGTTTATTAATAAATCAGGAGAGTCAGTGTCTGACTGCAGTCTGAGCTTGTGTCTGTGCTTTTAAAAAAAACGTTTTTTTCCTATCCTGTATGTTCAGTCAGTCCATGGTTTTACTTTCACATCGCTCCATTAAAATCCATTCAGGACTTGAAAACAAAAGTCAGTTGTGGTTCATCTCATCTCCTTCGTTTCTGTCCTGTTGCTACAAACACGCTGGTGTTTACAGTGACCACGCCCGGTTATGTTGTGAGGGAAAACAAAATGTTTGGATCGGGTTAAAGCAAGAGATGCCCTCTGAAGATGAGGGGAAGCTTTCACTGACATGTGTTTCAATGTCTATAAAAAAATAAACAAATCAAACAGTATTGAACAACACTGATAACCAGATTAATCTGATCATGATTCCTGAGCAGAGCTGTGAGAGACATGATGATTTATAAAAGTTTGAAATGAAAGAAACGACAGCATAAAGCATCCTGTGATGATCACTGATAAAACGTCTCACCTCACATGTAGAAGCAGTTCATTATGTATTAATCACCATCTTACCGTAATAGGTGAGAAACTGAGCGACGTGCAGGAAGGTCAGAGACACCAGGACGTTGAAGATCCAGTTGACCCCGGATGAACAGGCGTTGCCGGTGCTGCGGGCCCACAGTGGGTAGATCTCTGAGTTCACCGTCCAAGGCATGGTGCCCATACCTGACACACAGAGACAACACATTATCTACCTGTCACCTCACACCTTCACTGTGTTCACTCACTCACACCTACGTCACTGATTTACTGATAAGACACACTCCATATGTCGCTTTTTTTCAGTTGTCTTTTTCAGTTCTGTCTGCCGTCTGTTTCCTGTATCAGCCACAGGGCTAGGTATCATTCAGAATAGTGGTTCCCAACTGGTGCAGCCACGAGCTTCAAGGTCCACAGTTAAATACATTCAACGTCATACTTATGTTTGGCCATGTTGTCAAGACGCTGTGCGTCAATCCTCACTCTACAGCAGGACACTGCACTTCAAAATAAAAGTTATGTGCCAGAAATTCACTGTACTTAAAATGTGTGTTTTTTGTTGTTTTTTTTTGTCATCTCGGGGACAAAACATTTTTGCCACCAGGTGTCACAAGGGCTCAGTTTGGTTTATTACCTCTGCCAAGGAGGTTATGTTTCCGCCGGTGTTGGTCTGTTTGTCTGCAAAATAACTCAAAAAGTTCTGAACGGATTTGGATTAAATTTTCAGGAAAGGTTGATAATGGGACAAGGAACAGATGATAAAGTTTTGGTGGTGATCGGTTGAAGTGAAGTGGATAAAATAATAAAATGGCAGGAAATCCGAGTTGCTTGGCGGAGGTCTGCGCTCTCTGAGTGCTCTAGTTAGTAAATGTTTCATTACTGCAGCAAGAGTTGTTTTAAGGTACTGGAAAAATACAAAAACGCTGAATTCACTGGATGGATGAGACTTATGACAGAAACTGCCTCCTTTAAATATGAAATATTATTTACTGGCTCGAGTGCATAATACAACAGGAAAATAACTTCTTTATATTTATTAAGGGCTCATGACACTGAAGAACATATGGGTGCATCTGTGAAGTATTTTGTTTGTTGAAGTATTTTTGTTTTCCAAGTCATGTGTTCATAGAAAAATCAATAAAGATTTAAATGACAGAAAAATAAATAATTAAATAAAGTGTGTTATTTTACAAACTCGACATACTGACCTCAACTCAGAATCAACCTGCGACCCACTTTTGGACTCTGACCCACCAGATGGGAACCACTTACAATACCTGTACAAACAGCACGACGAACAGCAGATACCAAAAGAGGACCTCATTTGATACCCTTTTTTATTTTGTACTTCATACAATCCCCACAATGTGAATGAATTCAATTGCATATAATGCCACTCCTCCTCCCCATTAAAATGATTTTAACATAAATAGATTTTGAAAATGTTCAATTTATCAAGAATGTATTGAATAACTGCACAAAAGTGAACACATTGAAACTCTTGTCAAATACGCCACGCTTGACTTCAGGACACCTCAGACTGTCTGGGTCTGTAGCTGCTGCTGGAGTAGATCAAATAAAACCACACAAACTGGCTTTTTTTTGTTGATCTGGATACAAAAAGGTTTAAAGGCAGGGATCGATTATTTCCACTGATACCTTTTTGTGTCACATCAGTTAAAGGTTTGTGACATTTATGTGGGCCCTGAAATATATTGTATGAAAATCACTTCTTCTGAGCCACCATCATCTTTTTTGAGATATGGAAACTAGTTCACAACAACCAAAGACAGCTCACATGATAAATTCACCGGAAGACTATTGGATATGGGAGGATTCTTGAAAAACAAAGAGGAAGTGGTGTCAGACCTGGAGCAAAGAATGCAAGGTAAAGGATGAGACCCATCAGGACGACCCAGGAGTAGGACGTTGGACAGTAGTTGTAGGCCCAGATCGCACTGTCACCTCCCTCTGTCTGGTTGGAACACCTGGATGACACAATCATTGCAAGAAAGTGAAACCAACATTTGCCAATAGACTTAACTCCACTTGATCTTTATAACTGAGCAAATAAATCTGGTTTGCAGGCAACTCTGAGCTGTATTTTAATTCTGTATTTCTTTAATAACTGCTGCTTCTGATACTATTTCGTGTGCAAAGAAATCGACCTGCAGTGCAGTTCACAGGTGCTTTTACTGTAGGTACATGTTAAAGACACATTTCAAACACATCGTGATAATGTTCTACTGTCAGCCACATGAACGTTGGGAGTTTGTACTGTGACACTCATGTTTTTATCTCAACTATTCCTCAACCTCTCATTTACTTTCTGTCACACACATGAACCAGAGTCTGACCTTCCCCAGGTGGCGTGATCTGTGGACTCTTGATTGGCAGGAACACAGGAGGAGTCGGACACTCTGGTGCCGTTTTCACGATAACAAAATCCACAGTTTGGATCCAACATGCAGGATTCACAGGACCTGGAGGACAGAGAGGAGCTGTAAGACCTCTGACATACTGACACAATACTGACTAACACACCCACACACACACACAAACACAAACCACTCTGTCAGCAGAGATATCTCAAACCTTTGATAACAACAAATCCAGTGAAGCTTTATCTCCAGAGGACAACACTGTTCACTGATGCAGGGAGAACATATATAGAGGATCTATACAATCAGCACAGTTTCAAGATAAGAAGCCCCTGACAACAGACTCTGATTTCACTCACTCACACATAAATGCACAGAACACACAGTATCTGGCCTGCGGTAACACATAGATGTTAACCTACACAAAGCAGCATGTTAGTGTGGAGGAAGGTTCGTGTTGCTTGGCATCAGTCCAAGTCTAATTGCAGAATTGTTTGTGTTGGTAGAGCCGAATAAATCTTGACCAAATAAATCACACCCTGTTGTCGCTTATTACTGTGAACTATTAAATGGCGCTTCTACAGTTGTCATATAAAAGCAGTATCACACCAGAGGTCGTGCTGTTGGACTGAATATCAGCACAGCTGTGATAATCTTCAGCACTCGGCCACATTCCCTCTGTGGGATGCTTTGATCAGCCTACCTGCTCTACTTTATTTTAAAACTAGAATTGCCATCCTATGGTTATATGACTCCGCCCACCAGTCCAGCGTCTCTGACAGTCTCCATCCATGTCAGTGAAAACACGGATGATTCACACACAGAAGATCTATACAATCAGCACAGTTTCAAGATTAGAGTCACCAATTCAGTATCTGACCAAATGTCTCCCCTTCTGTTCCTGAGATATGACGTTAAAAAATGATGATGTCACAGTCAAGCTGACCTTTGACCTTCTGGATATAAAAATGTCATCACTTCATTATTTTATCCTACTTGATTTTTTGTGAAATGTTATAATTAGCATGCATGAACTCTTGAGTGTAGGTCACAGTGACCTTGACCTCTCCAGATTCTAATCAGTTCATCGATTAGTCTAAGTGGATGTTTGTGCCAAATTTATGGAAATTCCCTCATGTGTTCTTGAAATATCATGTTCATAAGAATGACATGAACGCAAGGTCACAGTGACCTTGACCTTTGATCACCAAATTCTAATCACACTATTGTTGAGTTCAAGTGGATGTATGTCCCCAATATGAAGAAACCCCCCCTCAGGTATTCTTCAGAATATTCTTCAGGTATTCACATTCACGAGAATAAAATGAATGTAAGGTCACTTTGACCTTGATCTTTGACCACCAAAATCAAATCAGTTTATTGTTGAGTCCAAGTCGACATTTATGCCAAATTTGAGGAAATTTCCTTCAGACATTCTCTTTAGATATTATACTTTTGAAAATTTAACAGACATGGTCATAGTGACCTTGACCTTTAACCATAGAAATCTAATCAACTTATCACTGAGTCCAAGTGGACGTTTGTGCCAAATTAAGGGAAATTCCCCCAAGGCATTATTGAGACGTCACCTTTACAAGAATGAAACAGACGAGGTCCAAATGACCATAACCTTTGACCACCAAATTTTAATCAGATTTACGTTTAGTTCAAGTGGACATTTGTGCCAAATTTGAAGAGTCCCTTCTAGGTGTTCCTGAGATATTGCGTTCATGAGAATGAACTGGGCACAATCTTCTGTTCCTGAGATATGACATTAAAACATGATGATGTCACAGTCAAGCTGACCTTTGACCTTCATTATTTTATCCTGTTAGACATTTGTGTCAAGTTTGGTCCGAATTAGTATATGAATTCTTGAGTTATGGACAAAAACAAGTTTTGTGACACACAAGTCATTCTTAACACAAGTTTATTCTTCAGTCCAAGTGGACGTTTGTGCCAAATTTAAATAAATTCCCTCAAGGTATTTTTAAGATACTGTGTTCACAAGGATGGGATGAACAAATGGATGACCCGAAAACTTACTGCCTTCACGGCAATCACCAGTGTGGAGGCATAAAAATAAGTTGTAATAAAAAGCTGTTTTTTAATTCACACTGCCCCGCACATCATAAAAAATACTAAAATATAAAGTAACTTGTGCTTTGAGTAATTTATTTACCAGGTACTTTTTAACTGTAACTTGAGCAGGTTTCTTAAATGGAAAATCTCACTTTTACTTTAGTCATTTTTGTTATAATCTGTACTTTGATTTGAGTACAGACTTCCAGAACTCTACTCACGACTGTCTCAATGAATAAGAAAAACCCTAAAAACAAACGTCTCAAATTCAAAGTGACTGATTGGTGGTGATGATTAACCTAACTCTCGTGTCTCTTACCCGTATAATCTGCAGGTTGAGTTTTGAGGGTCAGCTGGGTGGAGGGTGATGGGTGGAGAATGTTGAGCAGACAGCAGGAACCCGACTGCCAACAGAGCCAGACTGAGACCAGTACCTGGATCAGAGAATATAATAATTAGAAATGCATGAATCCTGCACAGACCACAGTCATGTGACATGAAGCTGTTACAGAAACATGTCTCAGTAAAATATGAAATGACTGCAGGCAGGAACTGTTCTGTTTAAGAACACTTTCCACATTACAAACCTAAGAGGCTGCCCAGGGTCAGCTTCCTGCGGCCCACTCTCTCCACCAGCCAGAACCCGACCAAGGTGAACACAAAGTTGGTGGCAGAAGTCGCAGCAGCCAACCAGATTGCCTGTTTATCATCCCGCACCCCCGCCATCTGCACTATGGTCGCACTGTAGTACCTGATATGAACAGAGACATTCACTGATAGGCCAAATCAATTTACATTTCAACCCACAACCAAATTTCTGCAGCAGTTCTTCTGGTCAGGGCAGTGAGGAGACAGAGACTGTTTACAGGGGTGGGCGATGTTATCAGGAAGATATGGGGGGGTAAGACCAGATAAATAAATGACTTACATGACAGTGTTTATCCCCGACAGCTGCTGAAACATCTGGAGGCCGCAGCCGACGATGAGAGCCCTGCGAGTCGGACCGTGGCTGAGGATCCGCAGGATAACAAGTCCACCTAAAGAACGAGCAGAAATCTTTAATAAACATTAAAATTTCAACTCATGGACCTCAATTTCTTTTTACATTTCAGTTTATACAAAAGGTGGTTCTGTCACGACTACAGAAGAATGATTCTGTCACTGCTTTTTATTTCTTTCTGTTTTCACAGAAATATTTCACCTGCACCCGCCTCTTTCTCCTCGTCCTCGATAGTGGTTCTGATGGTGTCGAACTCCTCGTCGACGCTCCGGCCTCCTCTGATCCGGGTGAGAACTTGCCGGGCCTCTTGGCTGCGGCCCTTTTGGAGAAGCCAGCGGGGGCTCTCAGGCAGGAAGAAGAAGCCAACGAACTGCAGCACTGCTGGGACGACAGACAAACCCAGCATGTACCTAAAGTATGGAGAGAACGAGGAGTGAAGAAGAGCTTCAAGAGACATCTGCCTCCGCTGACACTCAGGTTTGGGTCCTCAGACTCTGAGGTATCAAGGAGGGATTTACAAGGTGGAAATTTCAAGCTGCGTCATCACTGAATGAACCTAAATCATGAATTGGGGCAGTAAATACACACAAGTGAGGATATCTAGATCTGATCCACTGGATTGAAATCTGAGTCAATATTTTGAGCTATAATCACTGCATCTGGCTTTTTTTAGCATCTGTGTTGTCTATTTTAAGTCCAAGTCATTTACAGTCCTTTGTTTGCATCACCTGGAGCTGTCAGAACTTCCAATGACTCACTGAAGCCACATGGTTTTATAAGCAAGCGAACATCAGAGCGCACAAAACTAGATCACCTCACATGAATCTTTCTGTATTGCAGTTTCTTGTCACAATTTGCCGATAGCAATCCATCTGAGAGAAGCTAACACTGACAGTGCAGATGTGTTAACCACAGTCTTCAAACAGGAGGAGACAGAGTAAACACACCTAAATGCCTGTCATGGAAAGTTATTGGCAGAGTGTAGTGTAGCATGAGAACCAATCCATACCTCCAGCCATTGTGTCTCAGGTAGCTGAAAGCTCCATCGATCACACTGGCTATGAACTGGCCACCAGTGATGAAGAGGTTGTTGATCGTGACCAGCTGACCTCTCCGGTGAGGCGGGGACACTTCAGCGATGTACACAGGAACTGTCATGGAGGCAATACCTGACAGAGACAAACAGATTTCATTTTGATGTCCACAGAAACAAAACTGACACAGATTTCATTAATGCATTTTCTGGTGAAGACAATCTTGGAACAATAAATTGTATTCTGCAACATGAACGACATTTCTACGCTCAATTCAGGTAGTAGTGGGACTGGAATAGCAGGTCAGGTGGGCTGTGGTGAGTAAACTAGAATTACTGCCTCGCGGTTGTATATGTCAGAAAACCACTCTAGTTACAGTTACAGTTTCCATGGCTTTGCACACCAGTCCAGTGTCTCTGACAGTCTCCATCCATGTCAGTGAAAACATGGATGATTCACACACAGAAGATCTATACAATCAGCACAGTGTCAAGATTAGAGTCACCAATTCAGTATCTGACCAAATGTCTCCCCTTCTGTTCCTGAGATATGACGTTAAAACATGATGATGTCACAGTCAAGCTGACCTTTTAGACCTAAAATGTCATCACTTCATCATTTCATCCTGTCAGGGTTAGGGGTTAGTCAGTTTGTGCTGCAGTTCTTGTATGAAAGGTGCCATATAAATAAAGCGTATTACATTTGCCCAACACTGCTCATAAATGTGGATTGTAAAGGTGTGGTACTGTATTAGTGTGAAACTAGGTCAAGATTAATAAATCAAAATGACAAACATTCCCAAACAGAAACTCACCTATGCCCACACCGACTGTGATCCTGCCCACAAGCAGAACCACCTTGTCCGGGGCCACACTCAGGATGATGCCCCCAACACTGAAGATGAAACTGGCCAGCAGGATGCAGATCTTTCTCCCCAGCCACCCGTTCAGAGACCCTCCACTGAAGGCAGACAGAGCCGCAGCTCCCACGGTGCTGGACACCAGCAGCTCCTGCCACAGAGCGCTCAGGTTCATCTCCTTCTTCAGGAGCAGCATGGCCCCGGACACCACCCCGGTGTCATACCCGAACAGGAACCCTCCCAGGGCCGAGAAGAACGCCAACACGTAGACGAAGCCCGGCGTGGAGGCATCTTGTTGGTCCCGGAGATCCCCAGCAGTGGAAGAAGATGGAGGCCCGATGAGACTCTGCTCTCCATCATCCACCACCTTGTGCCTCCTGCTGCCCATAGAGCTGCTCATGTGCTTCAGGCTGAACTCATCCTGGCTGTTGGACATAACATCAGTTAGAGCCCCAAATCTCCATCAACACACCGTAAAGTGAGCCACAAACTAACACAGTTTATAATGTCACATTCTCTCCAACACCAGATGTCCCAACAATCTCCAACTGATGTTTCGCCCAGGGTCCAACTGGAGATAAGAATCAGCGAAGAAGCCGAAACGTCGAGAATTTAACAGCTAAACTAACTAGCTTAAGCTAATGATAACGTCTCGCGATAAAACTACACGTAAGGTTCCGTTAGTTCATCATGTTTATCTGTCAGACAGTCGTAAAAAAATTACCGAAACGGCGTTACTAGTGACTTAAAACCGATTGTTTACCACTGACAGTGTAGCTACACTCTGTGGGCGGCCATGTTTAGTACTTCCGGTGTCCGTCACCTGACCGCCCGCAGCAACATCAGCAAAAAAAAAAAAAAAAAAAAAGTTGGCAAACCATTTGCAATGTTAAAAATATGCAACTATTCATAACTACAATGTGTAATTAACATCCAATCCATATACACATAATCTGAGAATTATCTTTTTTAGCGACCAACTTATTTATTTTAATCACTTTCTGTATTACGCGGCACCAAACTCCGTTCAAAATTTAGCATTTTTACTTATTTCTTGTTTATCCTTGCATATACATGAGTTAAAACATAAATTCGTACCATTTATTGGCCTTATCTTTAATTCGGCATACACATGGCCCACCGATTTTGACCCAATCTTTAAAAAAATACTGTATTTAGCATGTAAATAATTTATATTTTGGTTACACCATTTACATGATCAGTTGTTGTTTTAGCTGCAAACATTACGTAATCTATTTCCAGTTTTACACAGAGGGTTTATCAGTTTGGGCGGCTGTTGTTGAGACTAGATATGAAAGTGTAATAGAATATGTTTCTTGAGGCTTTGAATTCATGTACACACAAAATGCAGCTATAAACTACATGCTGACCACTATAGGTATAAAGTATTACAGTTTGTCACACAGGCTCAAACCAATGTTCAAATTTAGTCATTAAATGTAAGAAATATAACGTTACAGAAATGCAGCAGCTTCAGAGTCGTTGGGCAGTGAACAGCTGAGTGGATGTGTCCGGCACATTAAATATTACTCACGGTAAATATATAGGCTAAAGACCACACAGAAGCTTTGCTTTAAAGAGGTGATACATGTGCAGAATAAAGTCAAATCACACCTGTATAAAGCTTGTTGTGGAGCACTGCAGCAGCTGGTGTCCTCTTCTTTAAAATAAAGGAAGTTTGCCTGCTGGTCCCGGATCATATGATGTCCCTGCAGCAGAGGAGGAGCCCGCCTATTGACACTGTAATGAAGACTTCACCTGCGCCTCCAGCGACCCTCACTGAGTACACAGCAGCTGTCTTCACCTCAGTGTTGGCAAGCAAGAGTTACAAAGTGCTTCACAGAGTACAGATATATGGAAGCAAATAAGAGAAACAACTATCTTACCTTATATCTTTAAACACCACTGAATTAATTTATTTCTTTATTCAGTGTTCACAAATTTAGATCCAACAATTCAAGTTTCTTACTACTACTACTACTACGACTACTTCTTAATGATAATAATAATGATTCAGGTGGCTCAAATTCAGATCCAGAAATTCAAGTAAAAATAAAATCTTTTTTTTTTAATTCTGAAACTTGATTTTTTTTTCCTTCTGAACTGTGGACATTTACTAAAAAAAGGCAAATCAGGAAATTTCATATAATCATTTCAAATAAGTTAATTCAGAACAAATACATTCAGACGTGATTTGTCAAAGTAAAATATTTCAACACTATGAATTCTGTGGTGTCTTCTGTGCTTCTATACAGGCTACAGATACTGCTATAAACAGAAAGGACATGAAAAAACAGGTACAGCATGAGCAAACTATCACAATATATTTTCATGTCAGCTGCCTCTGAAGACTTAACAATCGCTGATGAATCTGGATTTTATTTAGCAAGTTAAAGACATTATTCTCTTTTAATGTTGATGTTTTTTCTATCTATTTTAAACACCTTTTTAAAAAAAAAGAAAAAAAAGAAAACATAAATGTTTCTTTAAAAATTGACAAAATGACACCATTTATCACAAACAGAAACTGTAGAAACATAATATACTGTTGGATTTTCAAATATACGTCAGTCCCCTAACACATCATGTAGAGGGAATGCTTCCATCAGAAAAAAATAATCACAACCAAATCTGAGCTTCAAACAGTGATATATTATTAAAATCACTTTATTCTACATCTCATCTAAAATTTGGCCAAAAATAAACCGTTTGCATGACAACAATGAAAAAACAAGACTTTTCTCAACTCCAGGATTTCATCTTGAGGGGAGGGAGGGTCCTGGATTTTCCTCCAGTCACTCAGGGAGGGCCAAGAAAAATATTTGGAGCTTCGTGGAAGGTCACACCCAGCCACCCTCTCCTCTGATTAGTAAAGAACAGTCCCTATTTTTTAATGGTTTATATGTTAAATCAACACTTTTTAAAGACTGAGTAAAAACTGGTCGGCCACATAAATAAAGAAATGGTTCAAACCTCTGCTTTTAAATATTCACTTGCAATGATATTGAATGGAGTTTGGTGCTGCATTCTGGAGGACGTGCCTAAAATAAATAAGTGATAAGTTTGTTGTTAAAAAAAGATATTTCATAAACAACGTGTATATTATTTGGATGTGTATGGCGCATCTTAGTCATGAATCGTTATGTATTATTATAAGTTGCCATAGACTGTACGGTCATACCACTACTACTACGACTAATAATAATATTAACAGTAGCTAATACACTGGATTTATATAGTGCTCTTCTGGATACTTTATGACACTTTACAAAGAACAACAACAACAAAGTAAAGAAAATCAACAGTACAGAGATGAAATAATTCATAATAGTAATAGTAATAATAATAATCTTTTTGAAAAAAGGAAACCCAACAACTAAGTCACAGCCCAGCCGCCCCCTATTCTGATAAATAAAGAACAGTCCCTAAAAAAACAAAAAAAACCCACCAACTACCCTCCCTGCTGCCAGTGTAAATAAATACCGTAGTTACAGCGCTAGGTGCGCAGTACAAAACACTGCGGATGATTGCCGCACAGGAAACCAACTGAAAGGTTTAGATTTTGTTGAATTAATCGCAGTTCTGTAAAAAGTGATGTTTACCGAATTTATATTTACGCTCCAATCTGTTGTAAACCGTTTTAATATTGTCTCTGTGGGCTCAGTCGCTCTGCTCATCCTTAAACAAACATTTAAATGTGAATTATCTGAATGAGATCCGGCGCAAATCACTGTCAAGCCTCACTGTTAAATAAAGCGGTAAATGAGTAACTGACATCAGACACCAGGGTGGGTGGCAGCTTGAGGAGAGCACGGACACCTCACCCCATGGTGACTAACAGTTTAGCTGTCCGTTAGATTCAGTCTGATTTAAGTAAAGAAACGATTCAGTAATTCAATCTGCGTACAAACTTTACCGGGAGTTAAACACGTCCGTCTGTGAGGCGGATATGTGACTGTCGGTCCCCCCCCCCCCCCCCCCGCCGCGCCGCGCGGGGTTTGCTCCCAGTTTCCTCTTTAACAAACGGGAAGTTATTTTTTTTTCTGCGCGGAGTCATATGATGTGACTGTAAGGAAGAAGGAACTGTGCTGCTGTGACACACGCAGACATACAGGGACAGGACCTGCTGCTTATCTCCCTCAGAAACAACACAAAGTGTCAGACTGCACAAAGAGGAAGGTTCGTGTGTCCGCCGGAGGAAAGTTAACCGCACCGAGCTGTGATGTCATCACCGTCTGAACCGAAACTCCGCCACACTCACAGCTTCTCCTGGCGTGACAGCAGACACTCAGCCGCACTGGAGCTACTGTAATATGATGTAACACAGCTCGTATTAAGTCACGATCACACTGGTGTTACTGTAACTGTGACCGTACCGTGACCATGCTGCAGCGGTGTGGCTGCTCCCCAGCCTCGGCTTTGACGGCTCGGACTGAGTGACCTCGATGCTCGCCGTCAGCTGGCCTCAGTATTTGACAGACCATGGTGAACCAGGAGGAGCTGGAGGAGAGGCTGAAGAAACTGCTGGTGAGGCTGAAGATCCCGCAGGAGGACCGACAGCTGTGCACCCTGATCCAGATCATCCAGGACCTGCTGTTCCTGGCGCACACCGACACTGGTAGGAAACACGTTTGTCCTCCATGTGCATCATCAGCATCATCATCATCATCATCATCAGGCTGCTGCTCACACACACAGCACAGTTTCCTCTGGACATGCTGTCTGAGTTAGGACCAGTGATAGGACAAATACTGAGGGACTGGCTGCACAAAACACCTTACATTTTCTCTTAAATTATGACTCTTAAGGCTTGATTTCTCCCGAGCTGAGGGACCTTTAAAAAGTGTCCTTAGTTAAGGAAAAACAATAAGGCATTTACTGCATTAAAGGAGATTTTCCAGTGGTAAAAGTTTCTGTAAAGTTGCTTGCATTTATTTGGTTTATCTGTGATGGTGGGTGGAAAGTGCAATGAAAATTAATTCAGTTAAATCTATAGTGGAAATATACAAATATATATTTTTGCAGATATATAGATGAAGGAAAGGTTGTGTTAGGGGAGTGCGTATTTGCTTTGTAACCCTGGGTGATACTTGGACTGTAATAAACTGGGCTTATTACTAATTTGTTTAACTGGGTGGTTAATAGACTGGGGATGGTTGCATACATTTGGGAATTTGTTGAAATAATATATGAGTTAAAAGAAGAATTGTAAGAAACTGTTAGAGACATGTTAGTTTAATTTCGACCTACTCCTTTTCAGACACTGTTATCTTTGTCTTGTTTTTTCTTATAATTTTTGGTTCAAAATAAAGTCATTCATTCAGTTATTCATAATCAAAAGCGTATCCATTGGCTCCTCCTGCTTGGTACCTTAAGTTTTTTAATAACCTTACTTTGGTATCTAAGGTCTTTTGTGCACTTGTTTAGAGATTCCTCAAGTATAAGACCAAGACAAGGGATAAACCTCAAATACTTAAGTGAACATTTTAAAGGAGAAGACTTATGGGTGTGTTGTGCAGCCGGTTTTATTTTTAAGGACACCTTAACCGGGACTTTAAGGAAAATCTTAGCTTGAGGTGTTTTGTGCAACTGGACCCTTTAACTGAAGTATATGTAGAAATACCACAGTGTAAAAATACTCCATTTAAAGCCATGCATTCAAAAGTATTGTTGGATAAATGTAGCTTCAAATGATGCAAAAAGTTTTTGAGAAATATAGAAAAATTATACATTAAAATCTATATTTTATAGTAGGATTGTTATATTGTTATTTCAGTGTTGCAGTTTGTGAAGCTTACAGGGTTAGAATGGTATGAAATCTTTTTATGGTAACCATCTCAGAAAATATCACGGTATCATGGTATTACAAAATTATTATTATTGTTATTATTATTATTAGTCAGACTGAGGGTTAAATGATTGAAAACAGAAGGGTTATTGCAGATTGAACAAACCAATTATTATTACTATAATTGAAACTTGAAACCATTTTGTTAATGAAGTTTGTGTAAAAAGTCTCCCCTTAGAAAATAACTCAAATAAAGGAGAGAGATAAAATGACAAAATATCAACTAGGGATAGACTGATATGGATTTTTTAGGGCCGATGCCGATACCGATTTTTTTCCATCACCCTTAGCCGATAACCGATTATGGACTGCCGATTTTCTTGAGCCGATATTTGGGGCCGATACTGCTTTTGCTCCCTCAATTTACATAAAAAAAAATGACACAATGATAACAAATATTACAGGTCTCAAGTTTAAAATAAGAAACATTTATTGAACAGTAAAAAATACTAAAACAAGATGGAAAGTTGAGGTAGAACAGGTAGAATATCATTATTATTATTATTATTATTATTATTATTATTATTATACATTCAAATAAAAAAAAGAGTTCAGTTATTGTAAATCTTCCAGTAATGTCTTTATAAAATAACAAATATTTAAGCTGAAGCATAAATAAAACAACAACTACTGTACACAGTAGGATTCGCTGCATGTGCGCTGCAGGGTCTTCCGGCAACACAGAGCTGCCCGTGGATGCCTGTCTGTAAATCATGCCAGGGAGAAAGAAATCCGCGAACCCACGCACATATCGCCCGATGCCGATACAAGTAAAAAACTCAAATATCGGCCCGATATATCGGCCGGACAATGTATCGGTCTATCCTTAGTATCAACCATCAACAACAAACATGTTTCTGCAGATAAAAATACTTGTTTGTCAGGATGGTTAATTTCAGAGAGTTACATTATTGGAATATTATAACTGATGTTTTAACCTGTCAGCAGCATTTTAATGTTCGATCAGGTGGAGTGTCTTGACTTCTTTATATACTCAACAGTCATATTAGAAACTGATCATATGTTTTGTTTGTAAAATCTTACTCTATAAAGTAAGTAATGAATGTAAAGGAGACTACAGTTCTGTGTTAATGTAGAGGAACAGAAGCAAAATGAAGCAGAAAATAGAAATGCTTAAAGTAAAAGTGCCTCAAACATGAACTTAGTTCTTTATTCTTTATTCAGGATCCCGTCAGTCGTCACCACTGTAATGACATTTGTGGTCCACACACAAAAACAAGACAAGACATTAAATGATCACATCATAGAAAGTTTCTATCTACAAAATAAAATAAAACAAAAACCAGAGGCAGGCCGCTCCATGCAGAGAGATGGGCAGCTGCTGTCCTCACAGCATGCCTGCAGCCAAATATCAGACCCTTTGTTTTTGAGATGTTCAACTTCAGCTTCAGTTTTCAGAAACATGCATCAGCTGTTGTTGAAGTGTTACGTTAGCCTCCCTGGCTTTTTTTTTGCAGACACATACATTGTAGTGTCATCTGCGTACATAGCCATGCATGCAGTTACTAATCTGAACTACAGTACTTTACTTTGAAATGTTCTTTGTTATTGTTCCTTCTCTCGTGCTTCAGAGGGACTCTGTTTGATGTTAAGAGAGCTTTACTCATCAGTTTGGGTTCCTAATGCACAGATGAGGAGTTAAAGTATATTTATGGGACTTGTACTGTTTTAATTTTGTATGTTTTTATACTTATTGTACTTTTACTGCACCACATTCAACATACAATGGTAATTTCAAGTTTGCAGATACAGATATGACACATGGGGACATGGATGCATCGCTGTAGTTAGTTTGGTGTGGGAGGTTTAATCCAGCATTAAGATGGTCCACTTTAACTTATCATAATGCATCATTTACTTTTTGTACGCAAGGACACTTCTAATAATCTAATAATTTTGATGTACTTTTATGTATTTAAAATCTTGAAAGCAGGACGCAGGTAATCTACTACAGCAACCAGTCGACTGATGATTGATTGATCCTTGTTATTGCTAATCTATTGATCTCTGAGCCTTGCTGTGCACGTTTAAATATAGAAACGAGTGTGACAGACTGCGTCCCTTCGTTCAGAGCTAACGTGTCACATCATGTCTGTTGCATCTTTTGCAGCAGCTGAACTGTTTGAAGGCAAAGATGTCCACACCCCCCTCATGACGGTGCTGTCGTCCCACATCAGCAGCAAAGGAGTCCAGCAGGTAAGGACGTCAATAACCTCACACACCTCTACATCAGAAACCTCACAGATCTCTTCATCAGAAACCTCACAGATCTCTTGGGGCGTCGGTGGCTTGGTAGTGGAGCAGGCACCCCATGTACAAGGTTGTTGCCGCAGCGGCCCGGGTTCGACTCCAGCCTGTGGCCCTTTGCTGCGTGTCCTTCCCTCTCTCTCTCCTCCCTTCACGCTAAAGCTGTCCTATCAATTAAAGGCTAAAACGCCCAAAAAAATCTTTAAAAAAAAAAAAAAAAAGAAACCTCACTGATCTCTTCATCAGACACCTCACACACCTCTTCATCAGTAACCTCACACACCTCTTCATCAGAACTGCCTTGTGTTATTAACAAACGTCCTACTGTCAGTTTTTAAGGTGATGAAAGGAAACAGAAATGTGCGCCACCTTAAATTAGACACACAGATTATAACGGCCATTTCAGTTTACCCATGTTACATGCAGTCTGCACACAATCAGGAAATACTGCTGTCTCATAACATCACGTCCTGAGCTTTGACCCTTTTGCTTTTATATCCGTTACCTCGGAGATAAAACAAACGAGTTTTCCAGAGACGGGGATCAACATGCAGAGATTTGCTGCTGTTACTTTGTGATGTGTGTAGATTGTGGGTCAGAACAGCCAGAAGACCATTCTGGCTCACAGACTGCAAAATCAGACCTGATGCAGTAGAACATCCTGGTATCTTTGTCAGACTGCATTTCACAGACTCTGCACTGGAACATACTAAACCTTTTTATGGCATACTGTATGGTGTGGCAGTGTGGAGATTGGAACCCACAGTCAGTTTTGACTCGTGTTCCTTTAGTGACGATCCACAGTGCTCACACGAGGCAGGAAAAAGTTGAACAATGTTTATTAATAATACAAAAAAGAAAAGAAAACAGCAGGCCAAATCCTTCAAAAGTAATGTCTCATATGGTCATATGTTCTTACCATATCAACTGTCATTACACACTTAAATTGCAATCTCATTGCATAACATGGTCACACAGACTTAATGTTGTCTTCAAGCACAATGTTGTAAACAAACTCAGATAAGAAAAATCAAATTTATTCAATTTTATTCATATAGCACATTTAAAAACATCTGCAGTCGACCAAAGTGCTGTACAAATTAGAAGAATGACTCACAAATATAAAACTGAGTAACAACAGTAAGAACGATTACATGCATAAAAAGATAATGAAATACTACAATATTAAAACCACTACAAACAACCAAAGGCCATTAAAAAGGTTTGTCTTAAAAGCGTTTGATTGAGAGTGGCAGACTAATCCAGAGCTTTGGAGCAGCTACTGCAAAGGCACAATCTCTCTTACCCACCAGCCTCGATCCTGGGACAGATAAAAGATATTGTTCTGAAGATCTAAGAGGTCGGGAGGTGGAGTAGGGGCAGAGACATTTAGTGATGTGCGGAGGTGTCAGCCTGTGTGTGGTTTTAAAAACAAATAACAGAACCTTCAGATCAGTCCTGTATCAATCTCCATTTGCCCCGTGCACTAACCTGCCTCACAGCACCATACCTGTCGTACATAACTTGTCTGTGCTCTAACACAGAAATAAAGTCAACAAACACAACCTGAGCACAGTCCACTAATATACAAACTTAAATAATATCATAACCTGTATGATATGTCACTTCAACACAGATATATGTGGTTCTTACACAGATGTTAGTGTCACAACGACATCACCTGTTGAGCTCTAACATCAGCCCCAGCTGACACACCTGCGCCTGATCTAACATGTTTACGGTGTCTCGTGACTGCAGCGTATCAGAGGTGAGACCGCAGCGTGACACAAAGTGAAAGTCAGACTGTGAGTCAGTCGTAGCAGGTTCATATAAAGGTTAAAAATGTGTTCAGAGATTTGTGCTGAGCTGCAGGCAGTGGTGTGATACTGTGAATCATTTACAGCTCAGACATGTAGGATTTCATCTCAGGCATATTTTAGTGCAGCAGTTTGTTTTACGTACTGTACAGTCACATGATCCAGCTGGTGCTCATGTAACACTGGAGACAGGGACACGGCTTTAATGCTTTCAGCTCTGCTGCAGTGGAGTCAAACAAGTTTTAACAGCTCCAGAGTCTTATATGTAAAATAGACATAAGCTCCTCACGCTGCCAAAGTATCTGCAGGTGAAGGATCTCTTCCACAAGAGGTTGATTTGAGTTTCAGTTAGAACAGTGTGCCTGCACTTTCTGAAAAAGTCTTAAAGGCACTGAATTCATTAATCTAAGAATCAGCCTTAATTGGTGTTCAAATTAAATCTTAAATCTTAAATCTCTTAAATTAACCTTTCAAAAGTCTCAAAGGCATGGGAACACGGATTTTATGAATCATTTTTTTCCGACGTTGCATCATAAAATCTCAAAACAATAAGTAACGGCTATTTTTCTTAAATAATTTACCAAACACCTCTTAAATTAATGTCACACAGATCAGGATGATGGCACCAGCTGTCACTGTCCTCTGGACAACACGGTGAAGCTCAGATTCAATGAAAACCGGCCAAATTTAACGGCATGGCTGAAACCAGTACAGGGTGTGATGCGTATGAGGCTCAGTGTATTTTATGCAAATGCTTTTTCAAACTTGCGATGGATGTCAAGGCAGTAGAGTCCCACACTGTGACAAACATGAAATCACCAAGAAAACTTACCAACAACTGCCAAGTAGTTGCAAGTTCTGTTCTACCCTCGTCTTGGCAACGCAACGGAAAATTTGGGAAAATTTGGGAAAATTTTCTTTAAAGGGGCAAAAAGCAAAATCGTTTCACCACTAGGTTTGCTATTGTGCACTGCCTGTAGACCAAAACAAAGTGTGTCATGAGCTACACCTCCCTCTGCCTCTGCTCCCCCCCCCCCACTCGCCTCATCTAAACTTAGTTTAGCAGTTAGCGATATCTTTCACTCACTCTTGGTCTCTGCTGTGTTTAGCTATTCCCCTGCCTACTTCAATGATGATGGTACCTGTAATAAATGTAATATATTTGCTGAGATGGAGGCGAGGCTCAGTGACTAGAAGAGCTGGTAGAAGCGCTCTATAGCTGTAAGTTACTCCAGTAGCCGGTGGCAGCCGACTCGGCTCGAGCCATCGCCGGATCCCAGCTAGTGCTAACACCAGGAGCTAACGCTAACGTTCCTACTCTTCTCCGTGAGTGAGAGCCATGTTTTAGCCTGGCTACATTTTACAATGCTAATTGCAAATGCTACTCACCTAACACAACCGTAACGCCTGACCCATTGCTGGGACCAAAGCTCCGGACATTAACCCATGCTGCGATTGTAATATTAAATTTAATTGAATCGACATAGCGACATGTGCTTAACGTTACTGTAACACTAATTAAAACAGACATTTGATTTTATGTTGTACCTGTCCAGGAGAAGAAGAGCTAGCTCCGAGTCAAATTGTAGCCCCTTTAGCTCTCGCAGTGCTCTCCACCTTGGAAACGCAAGGCCAATGTTAATCCGAGTTCTGTCCCTTTCTTTATCTGACAACTTCTTCGCCAACAACCTTTGTTTCTTTAGAGGTAATGTTGGATCCTGGTGTCTTCGGGTGAACGTTTCGTTCCGCTCTCTGCCATATCGCTTCGATAATACGCGCTGCCATTGCTCACTGGCTGTAGCCTTTTATAGGGAGGGAGGGCCAAGGGCTCCGAGAGGAGGGAGGAGGCGCCGATTCACATGAACGTACATGAACGCGCAGCCGGACCGGCTTGTAAACAAGGGGCTGGAGATCAACACAGAGAGAGGGTGTGTGACGTCGTGCTATACTCCAGATGAAATTACTCCTCTAGTTCTTCACATAGCGATTTTTTAATTCCTTCAATCTAGAAATGATGAATTTCTGCTTATTGCCCCTTTAAGCCCACATAACTGATGTCAGTTCTTGTTTTCATTGTAAAATTGGCAAATGGTATTAAAAAGCCTTAAACCTAACTTGCTGTAAGCTGAAAATTTCTGCAGTTTTAATTTGATAGTTTGACTTGATCGTTCAGTTGTAGCCTGAGTGACGGTGTAATCTTCTTGTTACAGGTCGGTTGGTCATTGTTGTGTCGGCTGATTGAAATATGCCCCGATACGCTGGAAGAGTTGACCAGACCTCTGAAGGCAGCCAAGGACTGGGAGGTACTGGGAGTGCACCAGTAAGTAGCAACACACACACTGGGTGCTGTACCTGTAACTGTGATGAACTGATGTCAGTTGTACAGGAGTGAATTCAGATTATCTTGTTACAGGTTTGTACAGGACATAATCACAGCACGGTCGATCAGATTACAGATGACATCACATTCATGTTAAAAAAGAAGCTGTTATATTTTAATTTATCTGATATTTTGGTTTATTATTAAATATCTGCAAAACTAATGACATCACCACCAGCCTCGCTGTAATTTGTATTTAGTGATGCTAACCCATTAAATAAAGATAATGAACATGGTAAACATTACATCAGCTAAACAGCATGTTAGCATTGTCACTGTCAGCATGTTAGCATGTTGGTGTTAGCATTTAGCTCAAAGCAGCTCTGTGTGGCCTCACAGAGTCATGACCATGGCTGTAATCTAACCCCCCCTTCGGCCTTGTTCAGACTGCTCAGCCCAAATCTGTTTTTTGCCAGTCTGTATCCAGATTTATTTGTAGATAACAAAAAACACATAAAATGTAGTTTTGGCAAATCAGATCCAAACCATATTTGAAGGTGGTTTGAAATGTGATTTCAATCAGATTCTTTGTGTAACCTTACTGTGTCACTGAAGCAAAGCTTTTGCTGCTGAGCTGCATGTGCGTGAACCTGTCTCACCACCAGGCGTCGAACAGGACGGATGAGAAAAATCTGAAATACTGGACACCTTCCCTCTTGGGTTGACAGTATCATATACGACATAACATTACCAACATTAAATATGTCTGGAATCCTGCATGAGAGAGACTGACTTCATTTAGCCCAGAAGCTTCACCTTCATGCAGTCCCAGTGAGTCCTCGAATGCAGATCGGTCTGTGCTGTTTGGACTCAAAAATCTGATCTGGTCACCTGTAAATAACAGTGTGGACAGTCTGTCGGAAATTTGAGAATAATATGTGTTTTACTTGCAGTCTGAGTGAGGAGTGTTGTTGCTTCCATGTTCCAACAAGGATCACATCCTGATTTACTCGGTAATCTGTCCCCAAAAGAAGTGAAAACAGTGAAAGAAGTAAAAATAATAAAAGTTTTAAGAGTTACATAACATTTCACATTCTAAGTTACACAATCTCAGAACCCATCAGTCTGACAACAAGAAGCAGAATCTGTTATAGAGACACATGTTCTGAGCATCATGTGGATTTTTGTTGGTTTGCTCATTTGTGATGTTGACTTTCATATGTTTAAAGGTTTCTTATAATATATGTTAAAGAGAACATAATACACACCGATCAGCCAAAACATTAAACCACTGACAGGTTGAAAAACATTGATCATCTTGTTACAATATTCTGTTGGGAAACCTTTGGTCCTGGTATTCATGTGGATGCCACCTGGCACACTTCACCCAGCATAACATTGTACTGTTACAAGATGATCAATGTTAGTCACTTCACCTGTCAGTAGGTTCAATGTTTCGTCTGATCGGTGTGTATATTCAGCATCATGACTGTCCAGATGTGAAAGCATCATTTCACATCTGAGCCAAGTACTGTTAGACAAAGTGTGGATGAATTTAAGTGCTTGTCTGCATCTGTTTTTTTGTAAGGAAACAGATTTCGGCTCTTAGATGTTCCAGATTCAGATTATATTACTGTCATTTTCAGTTCCTGCTCGTTGCACGATACCAGCTGTGGTCGTGTTATTGAATCACGCTATGTCAGTTTTACCTGCCTTTTTTCCCACAAGTGATCCTTTCACTTCCTTCACACTGCTGTCTAACATTTCTATAAATCTCTTTGTATTCTGCCGAGCTGTTTGATTTTCTTCAGTTCTGTGTACTCACACAATAAGAGCTTATAGATCTGATGTGTAAATCAGGATCTAGAGTAAGATATGCTGAGTGTTGACTAACTCTCTTCAGGTTTGCAGAAGTTAGTCCCTTTGCCTGCAGGCAGTGAAGTGATTTAGCCGAGGAGAGTTTTTGTCTTGGCTGCAGCTCTGCTTCATTTTTCCCTGTCGTGATGTTTTTTCCAGGCAGATCCTGAAGGTTCTTTCTCAGTACAGCGCAGACTGCAGAGTCATCATGGTTGGACTCAGAGCTCTGGCTCTTCTGCTCAGATCAGGTACACAAACACACCGGGGATATGGCACAATACACCAGGGCTCCAGCATGAGTGCTATAGGATTGAAAGTCAATCATTAGCCTTTTTCTGTGACTCACAGCCAAAGCTCAGGTCACAGGCTCTGATTTCAGTGGTGATTCTACATGTGATTGGAATATATTATATAATCCAGACAGCGGTTTTATGATGATGCGTTCTTGCCATCGGGTCAATAGGAGGCGGAAACTTGGAGGAGACTTCTGTGTAAATGATTCACAGAAGCCTTTTAGAACGAATTAATTAAACATCAAACAGCTGCAGTTCACATGTAATTATCTGGTTATGAGTCTGTCGTATTGTTTCCACTTCTGGTATGCATGACTATACTTCAGTAAAACTCATCATCTTGGTGTAGTAACACTTGGATCTCTTTCATAACATGATCTCTTTCATAACATGACCTCTTCAGTTATGGTCATTTCAAACCTAATTTGCAGTGACCGTGTGACATGAGGCTTCTGAGAAAGGCAGAGGTTAAATACTCATCACATGATCTGTAAACCAGCTTTGGTTTGTCTGAGTAAAATGTCAGTGGCTGCTCTGCAGAGAAAAATAACCAACCAGACGTTCTGCTTATGACTCTGAGGGACAGTTTCATAGAAAATATTCACAAAATGTCAAAAAGAAAAACTCGTATTATCCACAACTTATCACGAGACAAACTGTGGAACTTGTGTAGAATTTAATGGATTCGTGGCTCTGAAACTTCTCAGTTCTCTGGCACTAAGTGCTGCTTCAGCTTTTTACTGAGCTCTTCTCATTAAGTCTGATTTGTATAAGTTTGTTTAATCGATGGATCTGCAGACATGCTTCCTCTGCTGGTGCTGGAGGAAGAGGAGGATGTGTTCAGCCTGGTGGTGCAGGCGATGAAGACGTTTCCTACCAGTGAAGAAGTTCAGCTCCAAGGCTGCGGAGCTCTGCAGCTCCTCCTGGAGAGAGGTGAGCGGAAACAAACACTCTAAGCTCCAACATATGAGTGTGTAGTGTGGTCGATATCCCGTCCTGTAGCAGAGTATTTAAGATGTTTCTGGCTTTGTATCATGTATCAGAACAAACAGTGTTTGTATTATATTTACATATCTAATACCAGCCAAACGTGAGTAGTTGTGCTTTGAGTCCTGTGAGGTTTTGATGCTCATTACAATGAGTGAAGCTTTGATATTATTTGGATGGTTCCAGAGTAAAGGCCAAGTCGTTACCTTTCAGAAAATGGTGCTATAACTAGTAATGAGTGTAGACATGTAGATGTTTTCAGGCCGAGACTCTTATGAAGCAGGACAAATTTGGGGCAGATTAGACAAAGTATGCTCAAGTTACAACTTCCTGTTTTGGAGTAAAACATGCAAAATGGCCACCACGCCATGGCAATTTGTGGACGAAAACTCACAATTTTCATCAGGAAGCATCATCCATGTCTTGAGACTCTTCAGAACAAATTTGAGGTGTTAAACATATAAAGTATAAAACATGTCATTTCCTGTTGCCAGTAGATGGCAACTATAACTACAACTACTTGTTGATGTAGTGAAGTTTGAGGAAGATCGGACCACGTACCTTGGAGTTATTCCTCACTTACTGTTTGATGGTGAAACATGAAAATTTGACGGTTCAACAAAAACTCACGCTTTGAGTGATTTTTAATTTTGAAAGACAGACAATCAGATCAAATCTCTAGAAGGAGTTTGTTAAAGTACAACTCCTAGAAATGGCCAAAAATTGCACAGGAAACTAAAAATGGCTGACTTTCTGTTTGGCTTATGGCGTGGCTCCAAGAGACTTTTTTGTATCGATGCTATAAAAGTGGAGTAAATTATGTCTTTTCAAGTCAATTTTGCATGCCGCTGCTTGAGGCCACTTGGATTACGACGGACGAGCCGTTCTGACGTTTTTGAAATGCATTAGCTGAGTTTTATTACGTTTTCAAAATGTGGGTACCGTGCACTTCAAGTGTAGCTGTTATTCCGACTAGCTGTTATCATCCGATACCCCAAACGAGTTTTGGTGATTAAAAAACTACACTGGACTTCTTGTTGGCATGAGGGTCAGTAAGTACTGTCTGTATTTTCATTCTAAAGTGGCCATTTCCTTTAAGGGGCTACCTCAAAGAAATTTTGTAGAGGGCGCTACTGAACAATTTTTTTTTTTCAAATAAATCATAAAATATCAAAATTTTCACCAGTTCAGACATGTGTGCAAAGTTTCATGCCTTTCTGAGCACACTGCACCCCTGATTTATTTGCATGAATCCTTCAGTTTTAATCAAGCCTTTGTGACGACCTGCAGTCAGATTACATTCAGCATGTGAGGTCGCTAATGTTTCTACCTGTACGTACGATTAATCATTTTAGCTTTGCGTTAACATTTTTCTATAAGACCTGAATTCTCTTTGTTGTGTCTTTTTCCAGTGAGTGAAGACCACCTGGTGGAGTTTGTGGAGAACCAGGATCATGTTGTGGTTCTGGCGGCTCTGCAGAGGTTCCCTGACAGCCCTGAGCTGCTGCTGCAGGCCATGAAGGTGCTGCTCCCTCTGGCTCAGCCTGGTAAGACCTCTTTATATTCAGTCTATGAGGTGTAGGAGGGAGAGAAATAAACCAGAGTACCAATTTCACTGCTGAATCCTACAGAACATTGATCTGAGATTGATTGATTATCAGTGCAGTCCAGATGTGCATGCACAGATGAAAGAGTTTAGTTTGAAGCTCAGTGGGCTGAGGGTGGATGAATGGACTCAGTGTAGTTCTCTTAACGTGGAGAGCCTCAGGAATGTCTGCTGTCCCTCGCTGGATTTAACGGTTGATGCGTTACACTACATCAGCCGGTTTCTTTATTTCACACAGTCTATTTCCAGCCAGTGTGTGTTTAAAAAAGTCAAATCTTAAAGGAAATTCCCGCCATGGTGAGGAACACTGCTACGTACTGTTCCAATGCTCGAGATCGGTCTCGGTCTCAAGAAAACATTTTGACTCGGTCTTGTCAGACAAAGGCGACTCTGGAGCACAGCTGGGGGTGTGATCACTGAACTGCCTGTGAAAAAAGAAGCGTTAAATAAAAATGATTTCAGCTCGTTAGTGTTTGTATTTGTTTCCTGGTAGAAATCAAAGGAAGAATTCCCACACATAAAGTTCCCCTCTGCAGTACCTGTTTCTCCTGGTTCACTGTTACACACATGCCATAATTCTAGTTTATTGATCAATGTATTGTTACCTGTCAGCTTTTATCTTCTCTGATAAACATACATGGCCTTTCTTAACAACAACATTGTATTTAGGATCAAATCTTCACCTCTCTGGTCTCTGTAACACTGCAGTTGTCTTTATTTTATAATGTAACAGGAACTGTTGTAAAACTGAGCAGCTCATAAACATCAGAGAGAAAAAGAGAAGATGTGTACAAAAGTAAAAGACAAGAAATGTCACCAATAAATCTCAGGGATAAGTTCTATACCCTTGTATGTTTTATTTATTTGTTAATTAATGAATGTGTTTATGTATCAATTCATTCAATTATTTGAATGGCAAAAGGGTAATACACGCAACCAAAATTCAAGTAAACAGCACAAATCAAATCAAAGTGATACAAATACATATATAAAATACACATAAAATGGGAGTAATTTGACTTTTCTCTGTGGTTACTGAATACATCGACAGCTCCTTTTTCCGCTGCAGAGAGGGAAGTTTGTCCCAAAGCTTGCTGCTGTGTTTACACTGTGATGTAGTGAGCTTCATTCAGATGTGAAGGGGACTACAGACGGAGTGGCTAGGGTCTGATAACCTGAAAATATCTTATTAATGTGATGGTCGAGCTGTTTTTCCATAGAAGAGTTTTCAGAGCAGAACTCTGTCTTGTTCAGAACATTTGATCACTTTCAGTATGTTTGTTATGTACTCTGAAAAAAAATGTAAATAATAAGTGTTCTGGTAATTCAGTCTAGCCTTTGTAGTACATCTGTATTAAAAGCTTGTCATGAGGCGGACTGCAGGCAAAGGCAAAACCCTTGTGACATAGCATCCAACATATCACACATCATCTCTGAAGACACCTGCTGAACAGAGGATGAAATAATACTTTTGTTTCAGGCGTTGATCTACATTAAATTCTTATTATCTGGGTGATTGCTGCGTGAAAGCTGCAGCTGGACATGAAGAAGTGAAAAAGTGAACATGACAAAGTTTCAGTCACGAACATTTTCTCCACTTTAATCTGTGTTTTTCACAGATAAACGTTTCATCACAGTCACGGGGGGATTCCAGGAGACACCAGCTCCTCTCTGTCGTTTGTTAGGGACTTTTTTTTTGTGTGCTTTTTTTTTTTTTTGTTTCCATGGCGACTTTGTTAACATCAGTTCTTTGTTTAGGAATCTAGATGCAGTTGTGACTGTTAATCAGTGCCTACGTTTTATACAACTTTAGACTTGATTCTTTTTTTACATATCATGACACGTACACACATTTTTATTTACATCTGTAAAACATGAAGGTTCTAATTTAAACTGTATAAAAGCAGAGATAGTTTGATCATTTTGAGTCAAACATCTTTTCTCTTCCAGTCAGTAACGTGGAGATGCTGATGTCAGGAGGCGCTCGCTGCTACAGCCTGATCATCGCCGCCATGGACGCCTTCCCCGAGGTGGAGGATCTGCAGGAGACGGCGTGCTGCCTCTTCAAGAGGTTTACATCAGGTCAGAGTTCAAAATGTCCACAGACTGAGACAGATTTTAAAGGTTCAGATCTTTTTATTTAAAAACATTTTATTAAAAAAAAAAAAAGTTTTAATTTGAATTTTTGTTTGATAAATACTTTACGCTGTGCTAAAACATTTTGGGGATGACAGTATTTTGTTGGTGGCCAGTCTCACTCTATTTTTTGTTCTTTTAGTGTAATATACACGTCAGGTTCTTATTTTAAAATGTTAGAAATAAACTAGATCTTTAGGGGATAAAATAAGTTTGTCATTTATTTCACTGGAATTAATGTCAGATATGTTGCAGCCAACACTTAAAACATCTGTGAATGAATAACTAGAGTATCTCCTGTCTTGTTGACAGTTAGTGACGATAACACTGTTTGTTAAATCAATGAATCCTGATCGTTACAGCAGTGTTTGGATTGTCTTCATGCTGATAACAGAATGTATTTGCCATCTGACACATTAAGATTTAGTCAATAGAGGCATCAGTTTAATGCGCTTGTTTTGTGTCGTCTCATAGAGAGCTACTACAACATCCTGGTACTGAACGGCGTGCAGAGGGTTGCAGTGAGAGCCTGTCAGACTTTCCCCGACAACGCCGTGCTGCAAGCTGCCGCTCTCTCCTGCCTGGCAGACCTCAGTGAGGACACACACTCACTCACACACACTATATTTATCTTGTGTATTTATACTCACACAGAGTGTGTCAGTTAGTGGTGGAGACGACAGAACAATGCCTCGACCTCAACACACAGCAGCGTGAGACACAAGATGAATTTGATTAGTGTACAACAGCAGCATGTTCTGTGTGTGTTGTGACTGTGCTGATTGATTTCTCGAGTCCTCAGACGTGAACCACCAGCTTGTGTTTTCCAGGGTGCTAAATATGGACATGAATAGCGGACAGCTTCCAGGCTGTGTAATAGACGAGGAGCAGGAGGCTGTTTAATGCTCTTATTGTGGAGTTTGAGTCAGCGCTGTCAGACCTCTAGTAAATACTGACATTGCTGCTGCTGACAGCCACAGAGGACAGGAAGCTCAATAATAAACACTTTATCTGTAATCCGTTGTCTCTGACCTGAAACACTTGACTTGAATTCTGACGATTTAAAGGGACAGTTCACCCAAAATCAAAAATACATATTTTACTCTTCTCTGTAGAGCTGTTTATCAGTTGAGATAGTTTTGGTGTGAGTTGCAGAGTGTTGGAGATATCAGCTGTAGAGATGTCTGCCTTTTCTCCAATGTAATGAAACTCTACATTTATGTATAGGTGCTTTCGTGGCAACCAGCAGCAAATGTTTGTTCTTAAGTTTGCTTTGAAAGTCTGAGTATCTGAGAGGAAGGAAAACAGGCAGGTCCTTCGAAGGGTTAAGACCCTGTGTCCACCAAAGTGTTTTTTCCCAATTGAAAATGCCAGAAACACCTCAGGAAACACCCAGCTGGGAGCATTGGAGAGCACTTTTGAGGGGCTGCGTTTTTTTCAGGTGAGATGCTTTGGTTGCATCTGGTGGCCATGGTACGTAATATCTACGGAAGTAAACATGTCTGCACAAGACAGAGTACCTGCTCTGGATGAAGGGACGACTGAAGCTTTAGAGAGAGAGAACGGACCCACCAGTCTGTGTGGGTTCATGAGAGGAAACATAATATACAGGTCAGAGTCATGCATGGGTCCATTTTTGAAAAACTGCACCTGCCCATACCTGTAAAGCTCAGTACAAGAATCGATCTGTTACCTGTCATTATGTCGAAGTCAAAGCTGCACCTGTTAACCCACTGAAACCTGACGTCACATTACTTTTCTTGTGCTGCTTTCAGACGCCTTTCTCAAATATATAAACTTTTGAACTCCGATCCGAGCAAATTGGTGCGATTTCTGTCAAAAGCATGGGGAAAAAGGCAATGAGCAACTTGGCGAGAAATGTCCCACAAATTATAAATTAATAGATTTAGAAAATTATTTTAAAAAATAGGGAAAAACTATATTTATAATCATTAAAAAAAGATAAATAAAATAATAAAATAATAAATAAAATAAAATAATAAAATAAAATAATAATATTTTAAAAATAAAATAATAAATAATAATTTTAAAAAAATTATGGTAAAGAATTGTTAAAATTCTTTAGCTCTGGTGATTCAATCACGTCGTACAGTGCAGTAATTACACTGTACTGTGTCCGTCTGTCAGCCGCCACCATTGTGCAGAACAAAGCGGTGGCCGAGCAGGGCCTGGAGGAAGGAGAGGAGGAGGAGAACAGGGGGAGGGAGGAGGTGGAGGACATGGGCCTGGGCTGGATGGAGGCCTGCTGTACGGCCCTGGAGCTCCACGCTGAGGAGCCGGATGTTCAGGTCAGTCCAAAGTCCTGTTTACTGTTTGACATAGAATCATTTTAAAATGTCTCTGATGAACCATGAATCACTGTCGCTGCCTCAGGAAGCTGCAAGCTGGGCCATCCATAACCTGTTACTGCACGGAGCTGGACTCAACCCTTCAGAGGAGGAGCAGGATGAGAGGTACACACTGTTTTCTACAGGTGTTTAAACTGAAAAGCACAAAAGACATGATCATTTATTTTTTTATTAGAGACAAGAAACACAGGACATCAGATTCAGAATGATTCAGTGCTGCACAACGGTGTTTGAGAGAGATATAAGAATGTCTGATGTGAGAATGTGATGACGTTTGTTGGATGTTCTGTGGTTGTTTTCAGGACTCCTGTTCACAGACAGTTAATGGCGGCCATGCTGCTCCACTCCTCCTCTCCCAGTGTGTTTCAAGCTGCTACCAGTGCCATCGCCACACTCCTCACACACAACAGTGAGTCTGCAACAGGTCACTTTGTGTCATAGTAGTGTTTCAAATGACTGTGAAAACACTAAGTGTGAAGTGGAGCTACAGTCCCAGCTGGACGAGGACATCTAACTGGACTACTGTCCTTGTCCCAGTATACAAGCACGGGAGGGGAATCCATTTATTGAGCCAAGTATGTGCGACTCCTCTACGATAGGTGGAGATATGCCCCCTTTCAGCTTGTTAGTATTGGACCTTTTTCCTGTTGACCTATTACGTCACAGACCAAACAATGGACAAACAAGTTAGCTACGGTTAGCTAGCTGCTAACTGGTAACTGGACAACTTTACAGCTCTGTACATTTGGTCCGTCCAAAAAGTCACAGCTCTGGATGTAGATTTCTCCATGTTGTTACTGGCTTCTTCTTCTCTTACACATTTAATGCTATTGGACTTCTGGGTCAAAGCCCGGGGCGGAAACTGTGGAGCATGCTCAGAGCGCCTCGGCCAGTTTGGGTCTGATTGACTGTATACATGCAGGAGTCACATGATCTGGGTGTGTTAGTCCCACTGTGACAAATTCACTTTAGGACCATTTCAGTCACACTGACATGTTTACAGGGATTTTAAAAGTCTCACACAATAAATCCATTTTCTCTGATGTCATGGAAACTGACAGAGTGTGATGATATTAAAAGGGCCGATCACAATTAACTGAGAATGATCAGGTGAATCTGCAGCCCCACTGGGCTTTACACAGCTCTATGTTGACTTTCAGCTCATTGTTTAGCCGTCTGTCTGCAACTTTACTGTTCTGCTTCACTCTCACTGCTCTCATAGTTTTGTTTTCTGCTGCAACACACGGCTGTTTTCAGTGATAAAGCTCTAAAACCCACTGAACAAAACAGAAGACAGACAGAGTTAGAGAGCAGCTGGTGAACACCTAAAGAGACAGGTATTTTGCTCTGGAGTTGTAGGAGACCAAGATCAGACCTAAAAGAGACTGAATTTAAGGTTTGTGTTCACCAGGTGGTCAGAAACAGGACTCCAAATGAACAATAATGTCGGTCTGTAACTGCTCGATGTGTAAATGAGCAACTGTTTGTTAACAAGTTCACCCTATTAATCTAAATGGTGAGGATATGTCAGTGTTGTGTTCACAGCTTGTTTCCACTGCTGCCACACAATTCAATTATCCCAGATTTAACATCCCATGTTCAAATGTTTATAAAAACAGTTTTATTGGCTCGTGCAGTGAACGTCAGCTCTGCTCTGTGTGCAGGTAAAATGCGTTCTCTGCTGCTGTCCAGCGGCCTCCACGTCAACCTAGTGGAGATGATGAAGAGACATTCGACGTCAGCTGAGGTTTCCATCAGTGCCTGCAAACTGCTCAAACTGCTCTTTCAGGGAAGGTGGGCCATCCTGTGATGTTCTTGATGGTTTTAGAAATTCACATTAATGGTAAAATCAAAATGAAGTCAGCAAACAGACACAGAGGAGGAGAATGATGTTTTCACGTGTGTTTTCTGATGAATGGAAAATTTCATGTAATGAACATCAGTTAAAAAGCAATGACGTTCATATCTGATTTAGTGTTTAATGGATTAAAAACCTGCCTCTGTGTATCTGCAGGACAGCCAGTCTGGATGAGTTGAACATGGCCATGAGTCAGATCCTCAGCACCATGAAGATTCACAACTTCCAGCCAGAGGTTCAGCTGGAGGCTCTGCAGGCCAGTCTGGTCTTCCTCTGCCCAGGTAACATATAATGCCCGTTAGTCATGACTTGGCTTACTTTGGTTTGGGCTGTCAGACCAGCACAGCACGGATTTGTATTTCCATTAGCTCACTGCTTTGGATTATCATCAGTGAGCCTGTTTGCACATGGTGTTAACAAACAGCTGAGGTGATCTGATCACAACTGGACACCTCTGAGTCTGTCTGTTCACAGCTGGCATCAGAGTGAGTCTCCACATGTGTCTCGAGCACCCACTTGTTATTGGATCTTACTTTCCTGCTCGATATGCAAATTAACACGTACATCATTTTAGTCACACAGGAGACGACTGCTGCAGGAGTGTGAGCTTCACTCCACGCTGGCTATAGTTGATGAAAGTCTGCCCACACGCACACAGTGATAGGACTAACTAATGACAACACACGGCTAACGTTGCCTAACGGTTATCAACGGTTTCACTCAGAGTCGAGCCGTTTCGGTGTCAATATGAGTTTGTTCGGACGCTTTAACAGCTGCTGCTGTGTCAGCTCGTGCTAACCAGGCAGACATTAAACTGACGGCTTGCTGTGAGGAGAGCGGCTCCGGAGACTGTCTTTATATGCTGCTTCTGTGTAACAGCAGCAACAGAGAGTGTTTATCCAGCGGGGAGTCAGAGAAGCAAGGGCGTCAGCTTCAACGCGGCCCAGGACACATTAGCGTAAACATGGCGGAAATAATGTGGCTGTATGCGTCATAGACCACCTCCCATGTGGTCTGAGCGATAGTCTCTGAAGACACATCAAGGACGCATTGGGTGCATTCACACCTGGACTTAAATATGTGATCCGATCACCCAGGACACATGTCAATATCAGGAGTAAACAAGGCCGTGTCGCCTCGTTTCCAGCTGCAGCAGGTGGCTTTTTGCCTAAAACAAGCTCTGATAAACTCACCGTGCAGCGGTGAACATCAGAGTTAGAAACGAAGAGTGAAGTTAGTTAGAAAGTGAAACATCCAGCAGCGACAGATTTGTCAGAGACCAAAACAGAGCAAAAAGTGGAGTGAATACTGGACTCGGACTCAAGTCCAGAAGTCCAAGTATATCCAAAAATATGTATGAATGCAGCTGTTATAACAGACATCAAAATGTAATCCAGGCGATTAGTGATCATTCTGGGGTCTAGAAGTTCCAGTGACTTCTCAGGAAGGTCAAGAATACAAAGCTGGTTCAGTGGAGCAGCTCGTTTAAATGTTTATCACATGTCACTGACGTTACATTGGACTCTTCCTCTGCTCCTACAGCTACACTATAATTACATTAGTGACTTATAACAGAGCGGCTGTGTCTGTGTGTGTATGTTTGCTTGCTTCTTTGTCTTCACATGTTTTCTTGGTGTGCTTGAATTGCCAGACAGGAGTTTAAGGGAGCACGGCGTCTCGGTCGCAGATCCTGACATGGCCGACGTGTCGTTGAAGGTCCTGAAAAATCAGTGTGTGGTGGAAGGAGCTCACACACTCTACCTGGAAGTTCTCAACAGGGTATGAACACACTGACTTACCCCCAAAAATCTCTCTAATATGCTCCATTTTCTTACAGTCTCTTCACACTTTTGGTCCTTGCATGCTTTTAAAAAAAAATCTGACCTGATACAGTTTAATAAAACTCGAGCAGCGCCAATGGGCAGATTGCTCGGCCTCCGGTGTTGCTGCTTGCAGCTTTCTCAAGAGCTGCTCATCTAAACATCGTCACACTTGACACTTTGCTTCGTTGGGTCCTCAATGACATGATTGCATCTCCTAGCAATGCTTGTGTAGACGCATCACTCGGGTGCAAAAACTCACAAACATTTCATGGCCTCAGTGAAATTATAGCCAGGCTATTGATTGTTAAGGTTATTTTTTGAGGCTTTTTTGCCTTCAGTGACAGGATAGTTTTGAGGCGTGAGGGGGGTAGAGAGAGGGGCAGGGGAACCTACGGCTGCTGTGACAAGAACACCGGCTGCACGCCCACGTGTAGTTCATTTTTACCCGCCTGTTACCTGATGTAATGTTTGCTTGTGTGGACCCCAGGAAGAGTTGTTGCTACCTTGGTAGCGAGGAATGGGGATCCAAATAAATAAATAAACCTGTCAGGTACCGACCTGGTGCAGGACTCTGAGTTGGTTTACTTCTGAAAAAATGATCCGCTGATGTACAGACGTCTCTTTCATATGTCAGTCTGTGGGAAAAGTATGTCTTGGCCTCATGGCGTCACGTGACTGATCCAGATGTTGTGATTCAGCGTTTGGCTGCTCTGTCAAACGACTTCAGGGCCCAGCTCTGTTCCTGGGGGATCTACTGTGGCGAAGGACAGAGAGCGAGCTGTACCCAGCATGCAGTTTGGCGCTGTGTAATAGTTAATTGGGGCCTCCTGTCATTACACTACACAGTGTGTACTCCTACAGCTGTCGAGAACATCGACAGACAGACAGACAGACAGACAGACTCCTTCCTGTTTAGTTAGATGGCACAGATATCACAAAAACCATGAAGAGGACAGGAGGGCGGGGCTTGTAAACCGCCCTAATGGGATTTTGTTTAGCACATAAATAGCATCAGTGAACAGCTCCTCCATCAGAACATATAGTTCTCATTCATTACAGAGATTAAACAACAGTTCATCCATTCATTGGTGAAATTATACAGTAAGTCGTTCTGCAGCTTGAACATCGGGAGGAGGGCTGTAATTACATTTCCAAAAAGAATTTGCCAGTTGACTTACTGGTATGAAAGAGTGGTGAGCATGTTTTTTTTTTGTTTGTACGCCCTCACCCTGAGGGCAGGGTGGTAATCACTGACCAAAACACAGCTTCTGAAAAGAGGAGAACCAAGAAAAAAGGCGTCACATGTCAGGGGGAAGTCAAAAGACAATAATTAACCAAACTGGAACTTTTATCGGCCACGTAAAGAGTTTGATTACACCTACTACCTTCTTTATGTCGCTGACAAAAGAAATCAGAGACCTCAATGGATGAAGGTAGAAAAAATAGATCAATAGATAAAAGTAAAAGGAGGGAGTTCAGTGAAATGAATGAAATTAAATTAAAGGTCAACTGGGAAGGTAAAAAAATAAAGTAAATCACTAAACAGGCAACTTAGGTGAAGAAATAACTGTTGTAACATTGCTCCAGTATAAAGTAGAGGTTTACACTGGGCAGGTCTGAGTTCCTAAACGAACTACTAAACCACTTTGTTTCTTCTCTGGGACGTCGTAATCCAGGGGAAAAAGAAAATCAGTGCACTTTTCAATAATTTACCTCGTCCTGTGGTTTATATTTGATATTTTAATTTTCAATGGCCCTCAGCTACCTCAGTGGACTGGAGGGAACATTGTTGGAAAAACAGGGTTTTTTGGGGGGAGTTTATCCTTATCCGCTGCGAAGCGGCAAAGTGTGATTTGTGATATTGGGCTTTATAAATAAAATTGATTGATTGATTGATTGATTGACATCTGAAGATATTATAAGATAGTTTAAGACCCCACACCAGGAAAAATACAAAATACAAATTTGACATTCTGGAGACGATGTGGCTCAATGGAAGCAAATCATTTTCATATATTTTGGGATTGTCCCAAAAGAGTTTGTACTGGAGGAACATCCACAAACCATTAAATGCTGTGTTTAAGACTCAGATATCCCTCAACTCAGAGACTCTTTATTACCTCCACCAAGGAGGTTATGTTTTCGCTGGCGTTGGTCTGTTTGTCTGTTTGTTTGTCTGCAAAATAACTCAAAAAGTTCTGAACAGATTTTGATGAAATTTTAAGGAAAGGTTAATAATGGGACAAGGAACAGATGATAAAATTTTGGTGGTGATCAGTTGAAGCGAAGTGGATAAAATAATAAAATTGTGGTAAATCTGAGCTCCGAGGTCTGTGCTCTCCGAGTGCTTTTCTAGTTTGGTTGTGTTTTTGAGACAGAGGAGAGATATGAAGCTGCTGCAGGCCCTCTTAGCAGCAAGTAAGAAATCAATCTCTAGAAAATGACTAAACCCAGCAGCACCTACTTTTGAAGATTGGTATAAAATAATTTTAGAATGATTTAAAATGTAAAGGTTGACCTTCTTTTTAAGGAAAAGAAAAAGAACAAATTCTATCAAATCTGGAATAAATGGACCAAATCTATGACCCCAGTCAGAACAGTCATTGTATAACTCCACTACTGTTTCCTCTTCCTCTCGCCCTCATGATGGCATCAGTAGAGTGGACGTAGTTAAGTTTACTTATTGAGTTTGGAGATGAGCAGATGTGCATGTGTGTGAGTTTGTGTGCAGAAGTGTATGTGCAGCTCTGTGTGCAGTTGTGCAGATGGGAGCACTATGCATTTTTTTTATTTCTACACATATATATATATTTCTTAAACAAAAATAATGAGAAGGAAGAAAAAAGACTGAAAATATGACAAAAGAAAAAAATAGAACTATTCTGTACCTTGTGCTGATTCGGCATGACACAAACACTTATTATTGTAAGTACAGTGAGTATTTATTGCTGTAATTTGTTCATCTCTCTTTTCTTTTACTTGTTAAAAACCACAGGAAGTTGTAGACAGCAATGGTCTGTGTAGCTCTGCATGTTTTGTTGTCCATAAATGATTAAGCATGAAGTTTAAAGATGTATTAAAGGTGAGAGGGGCAACCTAACTGTCAATTTATATTATTCCAATGAAACATTATCCATTTACGTATCTTCAGTCTTAAATCATCTTCAGTCTTAGTAGAGAAGTCAGTCTCTCCATATCCCTGTGTGTGTGTGTGTGTGTGTGTGTGTGTGTGTGTGCGTGCATGCAGTTCATCAGCAGCTCGTCCATCCAGCAGTGTGGTCTGAAGGTGCTGTCCGCTCTGGCTGACTGCTCCGGTGCGGTGGACCTGCTCTGCCAACAGGGGGCGATAGACACAGTGCTGCATACACTACAGATGTTCCCTCAGGAACGAGGTACAGTGAACACCTGTCACTGATAAACAACAACAGATGAGGTTTGCGTCAGTCTTGTTATTGAATTTGAGAAGAACGATCAGCTGAACTTCGTCAGAACGTTGGTTTGCACCTCCTGACTGAAACAGGACTCATCAGAGGACTTTTAGTGTTTCCTCTTCAGTGACAGGCTGGAGATTTATGGCTGATTAACACTGACACTACAGTTATATGTCCGTCACTACTGCCGTGAGTTTAGTTCAGTAAAAAACAGGTTTGAAGTACTTTGGTTGAATAAATGTAGTGAATAATGATTAGATCCTGAAGCAAAGTAAAAGTGGAGTTTCTGTTTCTAAATATTATTATTTCATATTAAAGATGATTAATTGTGCTTTCTCTAACTTCCCACCCTCCTCCAGAGATACACTACTGGGGTCTGACCCTGCTCAACTACCTCGTATCCAAGAAGAAGCTGTCGAGGATGATCGTACCTGTTCTGGCCTCTGTTGTTGTCGCCTCTCTCATCCAGTACAGAGAGGACAGAGAGATGCTCCTGAAGGTGACCTCTGAACACATGCTACATGTTTAGCTCTCTTCGAAGACATTAGATGACTGGACACAACTGTCATCTGAGAGTCATGAAAATGATTTTAAAGTCAGCTGCTGTGAAGATAAGATAAGACACTTTATTGTCCTTGTGGGCAGACGGAGAAGTGACATTGACATCTTTCAGCAAATGGCAGCAACAAGGAACAAGATGGCAACATAATAAAAGATAATCAATTATAAAAAAGTATTGCACAACCAGCTGTAGGAGGGTTGGGGGTGATGGAGGATACAGCTCTGGGGAAGAAGCTGGCTCTTCCCTGATGGCAAGGAAACAAACACACTGTCACCTGGGCGGGTTAGGGCTAAGGACAAAAACTGGAGTATTTAATGCATGTAATAATAGTCATTCATCGCTGGTAGTCTGAATACAGAGCTCCAGCATGTTTGAATTGAGGGTCTGATGATGGTGTTGTGAACTGTACAGACTGTAAAACTCTCTGAGGCTCATTGATATATCGTATTATTGGTTTTATACTGTGAGTAAAGCTGACTTGAATGTTACTGGTTATAGTTTAGTGCTTGTAAACTGATGACCCGTCTGTGTCCATGTGTCCTGCAGTGTGTTCAGGTGGCGTTGAGGATGCTGGACGCCTGTTCAGGAGCAGCTGCTGAGCTGCAGAGAGAAGACTTTGACAGGCAGATCTTCCAACACCTCAGAGAGGAGACCGCTGACAACCCCGTGAGTTAGACGATCAGGTTCCTTCTCTGTCTTTGTCCCCTCACCACAGGCTGTCATCACAGGTCCTCTGCACCCATGAAAACTGAATTTATTCATCAATATTTAGTAACGACTTTAATAACTCATGATGTGTATTTGTCTCCAAAAGAACCAGGGCAGCATTTCACCACATCCTTGTTTTTTCCGGTTTGATCTGCTGCTAGAAAATGCACTTTTTAAAAAATGATGTAACTGAAAATATGAGGAGTTTGAGTCTCTGTGTATCAGCAGGCGGTCATGTTGACACACAGGCCGCACTGTACACACACAGGAACACACAGGAAAAAATGGACCATGTAGGACATTCCAGACATGCTTGAACACTGTTCAGATTAACCCTGGAGGCCACTTGTCTCCTTCTTGTAAAGTTCACTGTAATCGGATAATCAGATTTGTACATGAACACATTTAACTTTCTCTTGTCCCTCTCTGTTCGCCATCAGCTGCGTAAGTCGCTGTGTCTGGCTCTGTCTAAGATGCGGTGCGACCCACAGCTTAACTACAGCATGCTGGAAAAGGCCTGCGAGGACGGAGACACGATATTGGCCGAGTGTCTGATCGAGCTCGGCACCGACATCAACAGGAAGACCAAAACAGAATCTCTCATCTACAAGGTCAGAGGTCACAAAAAAATCACATATTTTATAAGTCAAATCAGGTCATGTTGAGTTTGATGAGGGAGGCTTTGTTTTTGCTCCTGTCAGTCTGCTCTATTTTATCAAGAAAGTCCAGAACAGAATTTAGAAATTTCTTGATCAGGAAACACATTCTGGATATTTGGATATTTTTCAGTCATGCTAACAGCACGGCTGTGACTAATTGGTCCATAACTTACAAATGTTAGCATGCTAACACGCTAAAGCACTGTTTCTCAAACTATGGCACTCCTCAAGCTCCCTCTAGTGGCAGCATCTTCTGATTAGAACCTGCCCTCTGTGTGAACTCTACGCAGCTAAATACGTTTGGCAGTGGTGGTACTTGGAGAGTTTAGTATTTTATTTTAATATTTTTTCTATTTTATTGTGCTAAACAAACATAATACCTGCTAAACTGCAGCATGTTAGCATGCTGACGTTTTGCTTAAACCACCACTGTGCCTCAGCACATGGTTGTAGATACTTTTTGTGTGGACAATTTTTGGACTTCAAACCTGGATTAAGTTTACATACGAGGATAATGCTGGAACTATTCAAAGATCAAGTCTGTCCTGCATCTCTCTCTCTCTCTCTCTCTCTCTCTCTCTCTCTCACTCTCTTTCTGTCTCATTGTGTCATACGGATTACTGTTAATTTATCATGTTGATCTGTTCTGTACGACATCTATTGCAAATCTGTCCGTCCTGGAAGAGGGATCCCTCCTCAGTTGCTCTTCCTGAGCTTTCTACCATTTTTCCCCCTTTAAAGGAGTTTTTTGGGGAGTTTGGACCCTCACATCCACTGTGAGGGTCCAAAGGACAGAGGGATGTCGTATGCTGTAAAGCCCTGTGAGGCAAATTGTGATTTGTGATATTGGGCTTTATAAATAAAATTGATTGATTGATTGAATGTGGACCGTTATATGGAATTATTGTATTTCCACAGTTGGCTGTTCTGTCACTGTTGAACTTTACTACCATCTACTGATTTATAGATGTCTGGCATTAATACCAACAAGGTCGAACGCCAGGTCTCATGCTAACAAATGACAAAGTTCCATGTCCAAGTTTCATGTGAGTCAGGCCATCATTTTTTTATTCTGTAATCCAGCTGACAGACAGACCAACAAACAAATAAACAAACAAAACAAGCTAGAAACATGACCTTCTTGGTGGAGGTAACAACATTATGAGTGTGACCAGACATTTGATGAAAGCTTTTGGTGTTTGATAGATGTTGTTGTAATGACACATTTCAAACTGTGCCAAAAACAAATTCAGTTTCAGCACTCAGCCCTGCTAATAAATAGATGAATCAATATTAGTATAATAATCAATCCTAATCCTGACCTCTGTGCGGTCTCTTTCAGGTGTGTGAGAGAGGCGGTCCTCTGGATCTGGTGGAGCTCCTGCTCAGCCGAGGCGTCCACGAGCAGCACCTCCGCAGAGCTCTGGCTGTGAGCGTGAAGCGTGGCGAAGGACCCACCGTCATTCAGCTGCTGGGCCGTCTGGGTCTGGACCTCAACAACAGCGCCCTCTGCCTCGGGGGCTTCAGGCTGGGCCGCCTGGACGCCGCCTGGCTCAGCCCGCTGCTGGCTGACAGAGGCCGAACGCACAGTCTGCGTTACAACAACAGTGAGGAAGAGTCGATGCTTTATCTGCTTTGTAACTGTGTCAGCTGTCAGTCTTAATGTCTGTGTCTCGTGTTCTGTCTTTAAGGTAAAGGAATGAGTCTGGCCAAGTACATTGACTCTTTGCAGAAGTCCAAGAGTACCAGCGGTCCTTCAAGATCTGTGACCGACCCCTGTCTGACCTCCGGCTACATCTCTGATGAGAGCGACGACTCCAGCTTCAGCTTTGTCTCCGCAGATGACAGCTTGTTTTTGAACGACGACATGGAGAGTGATGGTAAAGCACACAGACATCACAGAGAACAATCAGGGGTTAAACGCTGTCAGTAGTAACTGATAAATGAATATGATTCACTCTGGAGTTCCAGCACAGGCTGCAAATGTTCTTCAGACTCTAAGTGTGTCCTCTTTAGATTAATACGCCTGAATCAATCAATATAACTCTACTACAGACTGAACCATGTTCAGTGTAAATGAATTAATCTGTTAAACTGTAGTTGTGTTGTTCTCCAGCGGGTAAATCAGTAACATCAGAAGTTCATACACAGTAACATCCTGTATTTTTCTTCCTCAGTGATCAACATGTCGTCCATCTGAACTCTGTACAGTCTGTTTCACATCAAAGAAGTCAAATTAATTAGTTATAGATGTCATTGATTTATGATTAGTCTCAGTCTGTTCTTACTGTACTGATACATTGATCTCATTTTTTTCATGTGGCGTTTGACAAAGCGAGTTATTTTCTCCTGCAGGGCGTCTGTTACTCAGAGCACTATCAAAAAATGGAGCAATGCCGTCACTGCAGTCAGTTTCTCCTGATTGCTTTAGTGTTCTTCGTTTGCAAGGTTTCTACCAGGAGCTGAATTAACCACAGAGGTCTCTTCCTCTCAAAACAAGCTGATCAGCTGATTAAAGCTGATAAAAACACTGAATACAAAAAGTTTCATGTTACAAATCAGTGTGTCTCAGATGCTGTTTGGCATCACAGGAGTTGGAGCCGAGGTACCAGCATTTGCTGAGCTTGTTTCTCTGATGACTTCAGATCCAGACGTCTCATGACTCAAATCCTTCGTCCAGTTAGACCATGTAGTTAAAAATAACCAAGATCTAAAAAGTTTATCATAAAAATGTTTCTTAAAACTGGACAAGGTCAATTTTTGAAGCTCCTGGCAGAAAACCACAACCCTGACACATGTGTACAGGGGATATGACGTCACTGACGGGCAATGCTGACGAAAATAAAATATCTGAGCTGCTTCCTGACATGTTTTTCCCCCTCTGATGATGATGATGATAACATCCTCTCCTCTCACTGTGGGCTTTTCCTTTTGCAGGAAGTGATTCACTGTCCGGAGTTCTGTCTCCAAAGGCTCATAATAATTCGACAGAAGAGCTGAGAGGAGGATCGTGCAAAAAGAAGCAGGGCCGCCGCAGACACGCCAGTGCAGAGGTAAAACCTCTTCAGCAACATCTTCATCCAACGTCTGTTGTTTTAACTGGACTGTGTTACAACTAACATCATAAAGCAAAGTTTTAATTACTCTGAAGTTAAAGGAGGATGACGCCCATTTTGTAAATTCATACATGTTATTCCTGTGGTCTTAAACAATCCAAAAAGTCTGTAAACAGGAACAACTTTCTCCCAAATCCAAAATCTAGAGTGCCAAAACTCATATTAGTGATGTCACAGGGTATAAAGTCTGGAGCTGCTTCAGAGACACTGACTGGTGAAAGAAAATCAGATGTCCATTCATCGTCTATGGAGCAGCCAGACTTTATACTTTATGACATCACAAGTTTGAGACTTCCTTCTCTGGTTTCTGGCTTTGAGAGAGAGTGGCTCATGTTCACTAATACTGATTGATCTTCCTTCGACCATGGAAATAATAAATTGGAATTCTCAACTTAGGTACCGCTCCCCTTTAAATATTCACCTTCCTTTCAGCTCCTTTCTCAGTAACAGATCTGTAAATCCTGCCCAGCTGTTCATCTGTTCTCTCACTGTTGGTTTCTCTCTCTCTGGTGTCTGTGTTTTTTTCCAGAGTGGCCAAATGGAGAACGAACACAGTGAACATGTGCACAGGAGATATGGAAGGACCGGCTCCAGCCAGAAAGGTTTCTCCATCAGATTTACTTCTGTGTAACTCTATTCTGATCTTATCAAACACAACTGCATCAAAAAACAACAACTTTGTTTGGTTTGGACATGACCTACAAACACACCACACTTCCATCCATAATTGCAAATAAGTTTAAGTTCTATAATGCGAGAAGTTTTAGTTTTTTAAGAGGTTTATCAGAGCAGCAGTGTCTTATTAAAGTCCATCTTTCAACAGAGGCTCAAAGCATCCTCCTCCACACGTCACTTCACTGATGTAAAAGCTGTTAAACTCATGGCGTCTCTCCATCAGACGGTGTGTAATGGTTTATCTCGTCCCCAGTGTTTGGATCAGGTGAGAGCTCTGCTGCTCTGCCTAAAGAGCGAGAGAGGATCCGCCTGTTGGACCTGTCGGGTAACGAGTTGGACTCTCTGTCCTGTCTGATGGACGACGGCATCGTCCAGCAGCAGCTGGGTCATCTCCTCCGTCTGGACCTGAGCCACAACAACCTGCTGGAGTTCCCCTCAGCTCTCTGTCAGGTAGCATCTGCTCTGTGCTGCATCAACATGATATCAGATAATTAAAGACGTCTTCACTGACATTGTATTTGTTTGTGATTTCGCTCAGAGTTTGAAGAGTCTGACCCGGCTGGACCTGCAGGGGAACCAGCTGCAGTCGCTGCCGGTGGAGCTGCTATCTCTGCTCTCACTGAGCATGCTGAACGTCTCTCGTAACTGTGTGGGTCCCGTCCTGACCTTTGACCCCGCTGTCACCTGCCCATCACTGCGCCAGCTCAACCTGTCTTTTAACAAGATCACCACGTTCCCTCAGGAGCTGGGCCGCGCCATGGACCAACTGGAGGAGCTGTTTTTGGAAGGGTAGGCTGCTGGTTTGAATCCTCACATGAGCAGAGGACGTGTTTGTTCTTTTATACTTCAGCATGGCTGCATACGTCATCCAGAGGAGGCTGTCATCACCACGGCACCTATGAGGGAAAGTGTTCCTAAAGACTAACAGCTTACACAGAGGTTAAAACATGTCTCCAAATTTCTGCTTTAAACAAACTGGTTTTAATTAATGACGCTGCGCCTAAAGCAGCGTCTCCACTGGACACAAACCCACTAACATCTGCTAACATCTGGCTTTTTAATGAGATGAGAGGTTACAATCAGTGTTCACTTCTGTGACAAATGCACTCTGCAGTAGTCACAGGTATTTATCAGCTCCAGCTCTGATCAGCGGTGATAGAAACACAACACCTGGGTAATTTTAGCCCCTTTGCCGGAACGATTCAGTGACAGGTCGCCATAAAATACCATCCATCTGCGTGCAAGCAGCGCTCGAACATTGTTCAAAGTTTAGTCTGTACCGAGTTTTAGAGAGAGGCTGAATAAGTAAGTAGGGATAAGTACTGTTAAGATTTTAGCGATACTACTACTCTTACTGATACTGCTCATCCCATAGTACCCATATGTGCTGTATGAAGTTTATGAGAACATCATGTATCCATATGTCCGACTGCAAATTGATGAAAGGATTTCTGGTTACTGTTCATAAACACGCTCGCCAGTGAAAGTCAAACCCAGATTGACTCTCGTCTTCACTATATTTGTGATTTTTTGGTGCTGTGTCTTGGATGCTGCTGCTGGTGGTGGTGGTCTGGCACCTGGTCACGGCGTTTTAATAAAGCCCTGCCCTCACTTGAGTGCTGCGGGGGGACACGCCCACAAACATCCCGAACACAGAGAATAAGAAAGAAAATAGTAAAATCCAGGCAGAGTCACTGCAGATAAACACACCGCCTCACAGTGATGATGGAGAGGGATCACTGCTGTCTGAGTCTGTACTTTGTTTCTATGAAAATCCTTCAGAGTTCATCTTTAACAGTTTCCTCTTTGTCTTTTCAGGAACAATATAACGGAGCTGTGTGTGCCTCTGTGTCTGCCTGAGATCAAACTGCTCGATGTGAGTAAGAACAGTGTGGAGAATATTTCTCCAGACTTCCTGACCGGCTGCCCCAAACTGGAAACCTTCAGCGCCTCCATGAACCAAATCAGTGAGTTGTATCAACTGTTCTATCAAAAGCACAGCTCTGTGAGCTCAAGATATCTGAGGATATTTAAGCAACAGATGATCATCCAGACAGTTAGAATTAGACTGTTGGCATGGCTGTAAACATACTTTAAATTTTGAAAGATTTAAATCTCCAGTGTGTAGGATTCAGGGCGATCTATTGGAAGAAATGGAATATAATCTAATTAGTGTGTTTTCTTTAGTGTATAATCAGCTGAAAATAAGCATCCTTGTGTTTCCGTTCCCTCAGAATGAGCTGTTTATATCTACATAGGGAGCAGGTCCTCCTCTCGGAGATCACCATGTTGCACCGCCATGATTCTACAGTAGCCCAGAACGAAAACAAACACTGACTCTAGATAATAATAATAATAATGATTTTATTTAATTTAAAAGGCACCCTTTACAGCTCCCAAGGCCCCACCCTGGGTGCAGTGCAGCTGAAAGCACCCATGGTGCTGAGGCGTGAGGTGGGGATGGTCAGGGGAGCGGAAGGGGGTGTACTCCTGGAGGAGGTCAGAGAGATAGGTGGAGACTGGGTTGTGGAGGGCTGTGGAGGGTAATCAATCCGGTACTGAACAGGGAGCCAGTGTAGTTGGAGGAGAATGGGGGTGATGTGGTTGAATGATTTGGTGCAGGTGATGATCTGAGCAGCAGAGTTTTGAATGATTTGAAACCTGTTGATGAGTTTGGTGGGAAGGCCAGAGAGAACTGTCAATACGAGATGTGACAAATGCGTGGACCCAGTGATCAGTGCTGGACTGGGACAGTGATGGGCGGAGTCTGGAGATGTTGCAGAGGTGAAAGAAAGCTGTCCGACACAGGGACATTGATGTTTTCTTTCTGCAAAGAGCGCATCAGGGGGAAAAACATCTTTATTCAGAGTCTTTAGTGGTTTAAATCAGCAGGGTTCTCATTTATAAAACAGTTGGTAGGATCCATACTAGATATGTACATATGGACAAAAGCTTCCCATCTCCAAAATATTCCCATCTCCAAAATACTGGTAAGCATGGATCAAAGTTTCAAAAACATATGAACAATGAACACTGAAATAGTTCTAACCAGGAGAAGTTTCAGCTGGTTGCAATCTGCAGTCCTCACTGATGGATGCCTTTAAATCCTCCACACTGCCAGCTGGTTTATTTGAAGAATGGATCTGTATAATCTTGAGTTTCAGGAAAGGATTCTTTTCATGACATTCATACTCTGTGATGAGAAGACATAGAAAGGTCTTTACTGTCCTCTCCAGGTTCTCTGTCACATCTGCCCTCCAAGATCACAACACTAAAACTAGCAAACAACAGCTTCACATGTGTTCCTGAGGCCATCCTGCATCTCCCAAAGTGAGTCACATACAGCTGCTCAGCTGGTTTTTATATTGACTGTTGATTTCAGCCGTACCAAAAACATTTCACGTGTCCCTCCTCTCATACTACAAACACTTATTCTCTTTGTGTCCAGCCTGCGGTCAGTGGACATGAGAACCAACAGCATCACTGATCTGCCCGGTCCGGGACTCTGGGAGTCCAGCAACCTCAGAGAGCTGATGTTCAGTCAGAACTGTATCAAAGTCCTGGACCTGAGTGGGCCCATCTACAAATGGACCAGACTGGAGAAACTCCACCTGAGTGACAACAAGCTCACTGAGGTACAGAAGACTTTAAGAGTTTGTCCTGACGCCGTTACTGATCAGTTTGAAACTAAAGAATGCCTCGTCTGATGAATGGTCTCTGTTCAGATCCCTCCACAGATCGGCCTGTTGGAAGGCCTGACCTCTTTGGATGTGAGTCGTAACGCCAACCTGCGGTCCTTCCCTGATGAGATGGGGAAACTGGGCCGACTGTGGGACCTGCCGCTGGACGGCCTTCGACTCCAGCTGGACCTCAAACTCATTGGCAGCAAGACCAAAGACATCGTCCGGTCAGGGACAGATATTAATGTTGAATACTTTTTGAATACCACATTGTTGTAATCTCACATCTTAGTTATGCAGTTTACATCATCTCATAATGAATACCTCTTCACCTTGCTCTGTCAGGTTCCTGCAGCAGCGTCTGAAGAAGGCGGTGCCGTACTACAGGATGAAGCTCATCGTGGTGGGGAACGCAGGCAGCGGGAAGACCACCCTGATCCAGCAGCTGATGAAGCTGAAGCGCTCCCAAGTAAACTCAAAGCAGAACGCTGTTGGTATTGACGTCAGGGACTGGACCATCAGAGAACGGGACAAGAAGAAGATGGTGCTTAACGTCTGGGACTTCTCAGGTTGGCCAACGTATAAAGTCAGAAATGAATGTGATGTTGTTGAAGGGACAAATAGCCAAGAAACACAGCACCTTAAAAAGATAAAGTCACTCGTGGTTCAGAGGCTCAGTCCTTCAAACAGGTGCAGCTGCAGGGATGTGTGTTAAACAGTGAATTAGATCATAGTAGACAGTCCAGGTGTATGGGTGTGGTTTGACTTTCACTTCCTGCTTCTTTGTCACACAGGTGGAGAAGAGTTCAGCGGCTCTCACCCTCACTTCCTGACGTCCAGAGCTCTGTACCTGGTGGTTTACAACCTGAGTAAAGGAGCCAGTCAGGTGGACGCCCTCAAACCCTGGCTCTTCAACATCAAGGTCAGTCATCAGCCAAAGACTCATAAAGTCCCAGTTTGATGAAGAAATGCATCTCATAAAAATGTTTCCATATTTAATGATAAAAATGTTTTGTAAATCATATTAAACTCTGAAATGTAAATTATGCACATGTACAGATATTATAAATAGAAATCCTTCCCTCCTCTTCTTCAGGCCGTAGCTCCTCTGTCCCCTGTTATCTTGGTGGGAACTCACACAGATGTGAGCGACGAGCTGCAGCTTCAGGCCTGTCTGACCAAGACCAGAGAGGAGCTGCTGAACCACCAGGGCTTCCCCGCCATCAGAGACTACCACATGGTCTCCGTCTGCGAGGACTCGGACGCCATGACCAAGCTGCGCAAAGCCATCGCCAGAGAGGTCACCAGCTTTAAGGTGAGAAAATAACAGATTAAAGCTTTCCTTTCCTCAGCTCTCCCCTCCTCATCTCCTCCTCTCCTCACCTCCTCCCCCTCCCACAGATCCAGGGCCAGCCTGTGATGGGCCAGCTGATTCCAGACAGCTACGTGGAGCTGGAGCGCCGCGTTCTGCAGGAGAGAACCAGGGTTCCTCCAGAGTTCCCCGTCCTCAGACACCAGGAGCTGCTGCAGCTCATCCAGGAGAGTCAGCTGCAGCTGGATGAGGCCGAGCTGCCCCACGCTGTTCATTTCCTCAGTGAAGCCGGTCAGTCGCCGTCAGAGCTGCACAGGCCTTCAACTGTTTGGGGAAGACGTTTTGATTAAATACAGAGTGATAATTCATCCTTATCCCTGAGCTCTCCTTCATCTCAGCATCAGTGCTTCATGACAGTAACCTGCAGTAAAAACAGGACTATATTAACTGAGGTCTTTAGTGTGCAGAGAACAGCAGTGTGACTGTATGAATCTAAATCTTACCGTGCCTTCACTTTGTTAACATGTGCAGTCTGTTTCTCAGACACTGGGAGGAGGAGGAGAAGTAGTAATCCACATGTAGATGTTGCTAACCTGCAGCACACTTAACGTTTAATGATAACTTTAATGTTTTAAATATTGTCTGAAGGCTCAGCAACATATCTGACCACTCTGTTTTTTCTTCTCTCCTGTTTCTGTCATTAAAGGAGTTTTACTGCACTTTGATGATCCTGCTCTGCAGCTCCAGGACCTCTACTTTATCGACCCACAGTGGCTGTGCAACATCATCTCACAGGTAGATTCATCTAAATGCATACAGTTGATGACACACACTGCAGGCTTCCTAGCCTTGCTAGCCACATTAATGATTGATCAGCTAATCCTATGCATGTGTTGTGTTGCCTGTTCTCTGTGTAGAAGCTGACATCAAAGAGCTGTGGCTTCTGGGAGCACCCTAAAGGACTCGTCCAGCGCTCAGTGGTGGAAAAGTTTCTGTCTGAGACTAAATGTTTCCCCAAGAGTCACCTGACGCAGTTCTTTAAACTGCTGGAGAAGTTTCTGTTCGCTCTGCCCTTCAGCGAGGACCAGCTGCTGATACCCAGCAGGTATGTGTTTAAAAATCTGAAGCCACAGACGTCTGAGTTTTTGGATTGTGTCGTTGTAGAGAGATCGTATCACTCCACTCATCTCTTGCTTTACAGTTTGTCCAAACACAGGCCAGTGATCGAGCTGCCGCACTGTGAGAACTCAGAGGTGATTGTGCGTCTGTACGAGATGCCATACTTCCCTATGGATTACTGGTCTCGCCAGATCAGCCGCCTGCTGGAGGTTTCTTCTTACTTGCTTTGTGGAAGAGGTAGATTGAACTGACATTAGACACTCTTTCAACAAAGGAGCGACTCTGTAGATGCAGATAAAAACAAATCTTGCTGTGCGTTATTCAGAAAAACCTGTGCGGCCCAACCGTATCTACTGGAGGAGAGGCGTGTACCTGAGCTGGTCTCCCGAGGCCTACTGTCTGGTGGAGGCTGCCCCGGAGGAGGAGAACCCCTCCAGCTTTGTCAGGGTGACCGTGCCCTCCTCACGCAAAGGTGTCGTTGTTTCTAAAAAATTAAAGTCCTGCATCACACAAAATATCTCTACCATGAGCTGACTGTTTTGTCTGTTTCCGTCCAGGCCGTGTGCTGCTGGGTCAGGTGGTGGATCACATTGACTCCCTGCTGGAGGAATGGTTTCCTGGCCTCCTCAACACCGACATGCACGGCAGTGGAGAGGCTCTGCTGAAGAAGTGGGCTCAGTACAGCTTTGAGGACGGCCAGGAGTGGAGCAAGATTCTGCTTGAGGACCTCTTTCCATATTTTGAAAAGGGTACATGAATCACACTAACAAACAGCACCTGTTTCCTCAGGATCAATTCAAGAATGTTCCTTTAATTTGTAAAAGTCAGGTACAAAACATCGTGTTTGGATCCTACTATCATCCAACATGCATGGCTCCAGATTTGTCATATCTGTTGTGTTAATGATTATCATGATGGTCGATCACAGATTTTTTGCTGCCGAGCAAGGAGGACCCTAGCTGCACGCTGCCCATCTCTCAGATCGCTCCTGACCTGCTGCTGAGTGACCAGCCTGCAGGAACCATACTGGACAGTGAAGAGCTGCATGTCGACATGTCGAAAGAGAACAGACTGGGTACTTCTGCCTCAGGCTCCACATATAATAACAATTTACTTTTTTCTGTTTTTAAATAACTTATTATTAAAACTGACAGTTTTCTTAAAAATGTACAAGACAAGGATCTCCATGCTTTTTCCTCCGTTTGCCTTTCTAGGTCAAAAATGTATCAGTTTCTTTTTCTGGTAATGCCTTTAAAAAATTCAGTTAAACACATAAATACATCTTAATTTGTTTACAGGGGACGGAGGCTTTGGGACCGTCTATCGAAGTGTCTACAAAAACGAAGAAGTAGCCGTGAAAATATTCAACAAGCACGCGTCAGAGCTTTACATCAACAGACTCCTCAGACAGGTACCACTGAACATTTGCCTGCTGTTTGTCTGATGAAGGTTGAGTTACCGAATTTTGCAAGTTAGACAGTTTGCAGGAGATTCTCTACAAGTTGTTAACTACTGAAAATTGAAGGTAGAAAAGTTCACTCAGTAGAGGACAGATCTCCTCCAGGCAGCCATGTTCCAGCTGCTACGTGGCCGCCTGAGTGGATTGAAACCACTGGAGACAGTTCTTGTAATTCCTGCAGATGCACTGCAGCACGTTTCAGTTTTCCTGCAAAAATCACTGTATTTGAAATATAGATGCACCATAATTATGAGGATAAATGTACTTTGATAATTAAAATATAGCCAGACATCTTTGATCCATGTCGTTCATAACTGGACTTTTAATGGTGTCAACTTCATCGGCTGCAGCACAATGAAGTATGAAATAATGATAAACACGTAACAGGCATAAAAGAAAACATTTAACTCATAGCTGACTCACTTACTGATGTTAGAAACACAATACTCAAGTAAAAATGACCAAGTCTACAAAATCAGGCAGCCTTTTCTGGCCCCCACTCTTTTCTAACCTGTCGTTTTCAGCCTCCATCGCTCATCACTTCACTTCTTTTCATGTCGTGTTTTCCTGCAGGAGTTGGCGGTGTTGGGTCGCCTCCGTCACCCCAGCTTGGTGGGTCTGCTGGCAGCCGGCTCGTATCCTCAGGTGCTGGTGATGGAGCTGGCTCTGCGGGGTTCACTGGACTCATTGTTTGAACACGAGAACGGCGGCCTGAACCGAAAACTGCAGCACAGAATCTCTCTGCAGGTGGCAGACGGACTCAGGTACAGAGAGATGGAGGGTGACTTTACGTTTCAGTTGTTTTGGAAACTGTGGTAAAAGTCTTAATTACAGTATGATACAATACTGTGTCATTCTTGGGTAAGCCAAGTGCAGACCTGTTGTCATTAACATCATGGGAAATGTGTTGTAAGAACATAAAATCTCGTCATGATAATGAATCAAAATTAGCATCAGGATTCAGACTTTTCTTTTTTAAACCAGATAGATCCTTAAAGTCAGCGTCAAATTTTGTGTGAAGAAAAGAAAATGTTCAGGTCCCTGTTTAACCTGTGTGATCAGGTACCTTCACTCCGCCATGATCATCTATCGGGATCTGAAGCCTCATAACGTCCTCCTGTTCAACCTCAAGACCGACTCTGAGATCATCGCCAAGATTACCGACTACGGCATCGCTCAGTACTGCTGCAGCATGGGAGTGAGGAGCTCTGAGGGCACGCCAGGTCAGACGCTTCCTCAGACTTTATACATCCTGATTATATCTATCTGACCTGAGGTTCCTATAACAAACCAGATTTTTCAGCAGGAGACATTTTGTTCAGCTTTTTATACTGATATCTGTGTATGTGGCAGGTTTCAGAGCCCCTGAGGTTGCCCGAGGTAACGTGATCTACAACCAGCAGGCTGACGTGTTCTCGTTCGGCCTGCTGCTCTACGACCTGCTGACTTGTGGTGAGCGCATCTCTGACGGCATGAAGTTCCCCAGTGAGTTTGATGAGGTCGCAGTGCAGGGAAAACTGCCAGGTAAGACTGACAGACGTCTGTTGTGCTGGTGTATGATCCTTTTTAAAGCTGCTGTGCTGAGAGAATTATTTTAGGAGACACATCACAAGATCAGACTTTTTAATTTAAACAAATGTCCTTATTTCTTAAATGTGATGATGGACCTGAATTCTTCAGGATATTTAAATACACAGTATGTAATTTTCTGCCACCAAAGGTCACTCAAACATGACCTCACCTGTTCTCCGTCTTGCCCACAGATCCAGTAAAACATTACGGTGTGTCACCCTGGCCGGGCTTCCAGGCTCTGATGAAGGACTGTTTGAGGGAGAGCCCTCAGAGTCGACCCACGTCTGCTCAGGTCAGGACCTGAACACTGTGGAGAAGGTGTTTTTGTTTTTACTGTGCAGAGGCACAAAGAAGGCATAGCTTTGTAAGATTTCCCCCTGGTGGTGCTGGGAAGACAAACACACTGTGACAGGAAGCAGTGCAGAAACACGCCGAGGCTTTGATGAGATTTCAGAGCCAGTTAAAACAAAATAAAGTGTTTGTGTCTTGTGTGATGTGTGCAGGTGTTTGATCGGCTGAACTCAGGAGAGATGCTGTGCCTGATGAGGGAGCTGGTGGTTCCTCGGATATTCAACGCTGAGTGCTTCACAGTGAGCTCCGGCTGCAGGGACGGAGCCTCGAGCAGCCACACGGCCTGGCTGGGTGGAGGCAGCAGCACCCACAGGCAGGGCTCCATCACAGCCGTGGACCTGGACACCAGCAGGGTCACCACACAGGTATTAACAACACTGCTGATCACCTCAGCATGGAGGGTCATCTTCATTTCACATCTTTAGTTTGGTTTTATTTATTTTTAACAAAAACTAAATGAGCGCTTTTATTGGTTGGGCTTTTTTTTTTTTTTTTTTTTTTTGCAAAAGATTTGTCTTTATTAACAGATACTCAGATTACAGAGCAGCTGTAATCTGCTCCCCAGCCGGGTCATACCAAAGACTATAAAAATGGGACCCATTGCCTCCTTGCTTGGCACTCAGTATCAGGGGTTGGAATTGGGGGGGTTACATCACCACATGATTCCCTAGCACGGCACAGCTGCTGCTCACCGCTCCCTCAGGGAATGGGTCAAATGCGGAGAACAAATTTCACACACTCAGGTGTGTGACAATCAGTGGGACTTTAACTTTAACTTTTAACTTTAGCTGCAGTAAGAAAAATGTGTCAGATTTCCATTTGTGCATTTGAAATTATTATTTTAAAAAGAAAAAGTAAAAATACAAAGATACCAGAACAAAAAAAAACTTTAAAAACACTATTCCTTAAATTTATATACAGAGAGGATGTATTAAAACTAAACTTTAATGCTGTAATTAAAAGTTAAAATCAGTTCTTAATAGCATCAGCCCAGACTGCAGTTTGTCATACTTTCATTTTGTCATGTTTGGCTCAGTAAATATGAGGAAGTATCGGGTGACACGTGGCGGATCACCGTCTAATTCCTCTTCTGATGAAACATGTTTCACTTTCACTGGAAGAGGATCAGGATGTAAATTTTTAACATCTCTCTGAGGAGTTTAGTGTGAATCAGAGACACAGTGAACCACCTAAAGGAGTCTCACACATAAACATGTTTGCTGTGACTGAAAAATTATTAACCACAATTAACCTGCATGTCTTGGACTGTGGGAGGAAGCTGGAGCACCCGGAGAACACCAATGCTGACACGGGGAGAACATGTAAACCCCACACAGAAGGGCTCCGGCAATTAGTTATTTTTTCCAAATCATTCAGCGTGACAGATGGTGAGCAGGTCTGAGGTGCCGTCTGTGGATGTTCAGTCCACACAGCCATTTAAAGTTATTACAGAGTCGTCATGTCACACAAAGCAGTGCTTCCTCACATATTTAACACCACAGTTAAGGACCAGTTGAACCTGCTCTGTAACAGACTCAGTGTCGCCCTGTCATTTATTTTCACAATGAAAATATGTCTTTGTTTGACTCATGTTTAAAAGTTTTCTCTTTCACTCCTCCAGAAAGTCGACACCAGTCCCGTCTTGTGTCTCGTGACCGTCCAGATCCCGACAGAGGCCTGTGATTGGTTGGTGGCAGGCACCCAGTCTGGCTCCTTAGTGGTCATCAGCACTCAGGACCCGTCGACTTGGCACCACCTGCAGAGTGTCACAGACGCCGTCACCTCGCTGTACTTCCATGTCCACCCTCGCCACACGTAAGTGTCTGTAACATCACTACGAAGTGATGTAAGGCTGGAGGAGAGTTAACCTCCTTTTTCATTTCTCCTCAGCCAAAGAAAGAATTACCTGCTGGTTGGAACAGCTGATGGAGTTCTCACTGTTTATGAGGACTCTGTGCTCAAGGTAAATATTAGATATTAAATTAATGAGCCATAAAAGATGATTTTTGTGTGTTTGTTTCATTCGAAGGCACTCTGAGGTTTTGCTCAGATGTCACTCCGACCTCGTCCAGCAACAGTTTGGAACTTCATTTCTTCTCGTTCTTGTCCCTGCAGCAGGAGAACGGGCAGCCGGTTAAAACTCTCACCGTGGGAAACGTCAACACGCCCGTCATGTGTCTGGGTCAGTCGATGCATTCTCTGGACAGCAGGTCTGTGTGGGCCGGCTGCGGGACCAAGATCCTCTCCTTCACTGCCGAATACGACGTCTGCAAGAACATCGACACGAGACCAAACCTCATCTTCCAGTGAGTCTGTGTCCTGTGGGGCAGTCAGAGGTCAGAGGTCAGAGGCAGCTCGTAGGTCAGAGTTTATTAGACAGGTTTGGAAACTGAACATTTTTGTGGTTTGTATGAGCTTGTTGTGTTTTTTTGTCTGTTCAGTAAAATCAAACCTGATATTTCGTGGTCTGGCTACACTGATGCTATCAGTGTTATACCATTTGTAAAATTAGCTGGATTGTTTTCTGACTCCAGTGATCCAAACATTTCTAAACCCTCCAGAGAGCTGTCAAATGAAGGCAAAATTTACTGATAAAAGATGGAATCATTTCCAAAATTCACAGCATATTTTTATCCATACTTGTTGGCATTTAGCATTTCAAAAACAACATTTTCACTGCGGTAAAAAAAAAAAAAAAAAGGACTCGCTCTCGCACTATCTGCACACAAAGGAGACACCTGTGTCAATGAGGCAGTCTGACAGCACAATAAAATACTCATCAAAAACTCGTGGATCATAAATCTGAGTTTTTCTAAAAGTTATCTCTGCATGTTTGACAAGATGAGAAAGTTTAAAAGTAGAAAATAATTAAGGTTTGATTAGAGTGAAGCCTGAGTTTAAAGGTAAAGCTTTGTGTGTGTGTGTGTGTGTGTGTGTGTGTGTGTGTGTGTGTGTGTGTGTGTGTGCTCCTCAGGCAGCAGCGGTCGTTGGCGGGTGAGGCGTGTGTGTCTCGGATGGTTGTGGATAAATATATTTACCTGAGTAAGGCTGGGACAACGACTGTGGAGGTTTGGGATAAGAGGAGCGAGAGGATGGTGGACTGCATCGACTGTGCTCAGATCATCAGGTACAACACACACACACACACACACACACACACACACACATACATATGTACTTATACATATTAAGGCCCGACCGATTTATCGGCGATTGACACCGATGTTAACACTTATATTTTCATCACTAATAAAATGCAGGAAATATGGTGTTTTACTTAGAAATGATGTCCTTGTGTTACTTTTTGCACTATAACCTACCTCTGTTAAGTTGTCAATAATAAGAAGAACTCTGGTACTGTGAACATACATGTGAATGTTTTAATTCATAGAGACTTTGCATGATTATTTTATTTCTCTGAGGTTTACTGCCTTTTTGCACATCATATTTTTGATTTATTTTGTGTTCAGATTGTTCATATGCTGCTTGTTCCACACAATTTCTGATAATAAAAGTATTTGAAAATAGTAAAATGTTCTTCCTTCAATTTATATCTTTGTAACGAGTGTTTGAACTATATTTAAGCCATCAAAAGCAGGTATTTCTGGGTTTTTTAAATTGAAAAACGTAAAAATTTAATCGGCCGATATATTGGTTATTGGATTTTTTTATTCCATAATATCGGAATTGGCATCGGCCCCAAAAAATCCATATCAGTTGGGCCCTAATACATATATCTTTCATGTTGCACCGTACCTTAGCTTGATTTAGCTTAGAGCTAATTTGCATTTGCAGTCCCTGTTTTAAACAGAACAGGAAGTCATGTGTTTTGCATTTTCACAATCCGTTTCCTGCCATGAAAAAAATAACAGACTGAAGTAGTTGAGTTGTAACTTTCAACAGAAACTCAAAGGTTAAAGACTGTTTGACTAATCAATCATTTGACAGAGCAGAAACGACACCGACACATCAGTCAGCACTTAGCAAGAAAAATCTTTCTAACACAAACTATCAGGATCATAAAAGTATGCTAAACAACATGACTTTGTGTGCTGAGTCGTGTTTTTCCATCTTCTCGTCCTGCAGACACGACTCTGGCTGCAGAGGCAGGCATGGCAGCGAGGCAGAGCTGCCCACCGAAGCGGCTCCTTCCTGGGCCAGAGTGAAGGCCCTGCTGGTGCAGAGCGCTGCAACTCTCTGGATCGGCACCAGAGGGGGCCACCTGCTGCTGCTAGAGATCTCCAAACACCAGACGCTGCAGGTCATCGGCCCCTGCTGCCGCTCCATCCGCTGCATGGCCTCTGCCCTCATAGGTGGGTGCTAAACCTGTTTCTATTTATTTAATCATTAATGCATCTAGTGTTATTCTCTGTGATGTCAGCCTGAGGTCACGTGTTCAAGACACTGCTGTGTGTTGTCATGGTGTGTGTGTGTGTGTGTGTGTGTGTGTGTGTGTGTGTGAGGAACACAAACTGTCTTACAGTCATCATGACAGAAACCTCACACTGACACTGAGTGACCTCACTGGATTTTGGGGCATAATGTTGCCTGAAGTTGAATATTAATAAGGACAAAACATTTAGTTAAAACTAACACAGCTCCCCCTGTGGGTCAGGAGTCCACACTGACACCTGTTATATAACACATGTTAATACAGAGGGATTTCACTGACTAATACGATCCTTATGACACCTCATTAGGATAAGGCTTAGTGTTTTAAATGAGATAGTGATAATCTTTGGTGCCGCAGGAGAAGTTAAGGGAAAAGATTATTTGTGCACGCACTCAGTCATCATCTTATTGGCATCTTTGTTCCACAGCTTTAGGATTAACTTTATGTCTTAATTTTCTTTCTGCTGGTTTATAAAGAAACAGCAGCAAACTTCTTAAAGTATTTTAGTGAATTAAAGACATTCATAATGCTGCAAACAGTTGAATTTAACACAAAGGGATGTACATCACCCCCAACCCTTCGAATGATACCAATATCTATTTCACAATGATTATTACTAAGATATAACAAAATGATGAACCATTTTCTTTGGGATGGAAGAAGATCTAGAATTCATATGGACAAATCATGCCGGCCAAAGAAGGGAGAACATGAAGTATTATAGCCTAGTATTTCTATTGAAGCTTTGGGCAATGTGGGCGATGTGGGCGACTGCCCAGGGCGCAATCTATGTGAGGGCGCACAAGCGCCCTCCAAAAAAAAAAAAACTCGCCAGTTTTCTAGACTACCTCTCATTTCCACGTCAAGTTAGTGGAGTGGGCGCTGGGGTGCCCCTATTATCACGTTTCAACCAGCAGCAGAAAGGAAAGGCGAATCCTGGCGGTTGTGGGTTGAACGGGGGTCACAGACAGGAATACGGCGGAGGCTCATAGTGCTCCGCGGTGCAAGATAACAGCTTACCAGCGACAGAGAAGTCTGACTCCAGGTCCAGTAATTTCCTCTGTCGCTGGTGTCGTAAAACTAGCCAGGACCGCCTCTGCTCCTGGGCAGGAGGTGTTCCAGGCATGTCCCACTGGTAGGAGGCCCCGGGGCAGACCCAGAACACGCTGGAGGGATTACATATCTCATCTGGCCTGGGAACGCCTTGGGGTCCCCCAGGAGGAGCTGGACAGTGTTGCTGGGGAGAGGGACGTCTGGGGTGCTTTGCTTAGCCTGCTGCCCCCACGACCTGGCCCCGGATAAGCGGATGAAAATGGATGGATGAGGGGCGCTGGTGGCTTAGTGGTAGAGCGGCGCCCCATGTACAAGGCTGTTGCCGCAGCAGCCCGGGTTCGACTCCAGCCTGTGGCCCTTTGCTGCATGTCACTCCCTCTCTCTCTTCCCCCTTCACGCTTGTCTGTCCTATACATTAAAGGCTAAAAAGCCCCAAAAAATATCTTTAAAAAAAAAAAGGAAAAAAAAGAAAATGGATGGATGGATGGATGGATGGATAATCCCATTCTATCTTATCCAAGAATAGTCTGGCAAGAAGTACATAAAAAAATGTAAGTTTTCTCATAATACTCAAAAATATTCTGCCATATGACACAATCCTGAAAAAAAGTAGGCAGGCAGACAATCTATTGTGCTGAGTGGTAAAGAAAAGGTAACGGGGGGAATTTTCTTTCATATAATAGGGTGAGGGGAAAAATTTAACTTGGAAGGATGAGGCCACTTTTGGAAATATCTACAGATTAGAGACTGTATTAAGATAAAAATCTGACGACTGCTGACAATGTTTCACAAAGCAACAAAGTGGTATGAAATATGTCCTTAAATAAAAAACAATGGTCATCTGAGGATGATATGGGAGGCAGGAGGAGTCCAGAGGCAAATTGGCGAGACTCAACAGAAAGTCGATCTATGTTGGAAATGCAGGAAAGAACGTGGCACATACATGCATGCATTATCGGTGTGTCCTACGGTTTCTCCCCTGTGGAGGAATGTTCTGGATTATTTTGGTAGATGGTGAGAATGTGAACTGCCCAAGATTATGTCTCCTTGGTGACAAAGTTTAGTGCTGAACTGAAATAAATTTGTATTTATAATATTGAAAACTGGCCTTATAACCTGTGCTCGCATGACTTTAAGGTAAAAAAAAACCCAAAGTGATAGAAAAATGTTATTGTTAATAAACAATGGGGCAGTTTCAACAGATATATGTCTGGAGGGCACAATGTGATCATGTAAAGGCACTGATAAAGCCACATTTTACACTTGTAAGTGACAACAGAACGATGTCACACAGCCAGAGATTAATCTTTTAAATATATCAACATGTTAAATGACCTTTTACTGTAGATAACAGCTAGTCGTGTGTGGATCAGATCAAATGGTTCAGTTCTAAGTATGTAAGTGTTTTCTCACACAACTATATAAATGACAGCAAATTGCCTCGTGCATATTGATCTGAAATTTTCTCCACACCTGTTAAAGCACATCTTAAATACAGTGGAAACAGTCAGAGTCAGAAAATGAATGAAAACAACTTAAGAAGAGCTCATAATACGACAGCTGTGTTTTTCTTTTGTCCTCTGTTGTTGTGAGTCATGTGAGTGTGTCGGAGCTGTTGTGTGATAAAATGTGTGAAACAACCTGTCGTCCTGCTCACAGTTTGTCCACGTGTTCAACTCAATATGTTTCCTGTCCCCCTGTTCTCTGTCTTTGTTATTTACATGTTGAAATGGTGCATCTAAACACATTTTTCTGTCAGGCGTCTGTGTCTCCTGTCGATAGTGACCGCAGATCATTTTTTCATGAACAGAAACACTAAACTGGAAGAATGTGGTGCTGGTTTTGGGCAGAAGGATCCCACAGGACACACATCATGTTGGTGAGTGAGATGGTTCATTGTTGGTCGCGCACTTTGTGAATACAGCTGTCATGCTGTCGGGTATAAAGTTTGTGTCTGCTCTCAGAGGAGGAGTCCGTGTTGATGGTGTGGAACAGCATGCTGCCGATGGAGGTCAAAGACCTGAACAAACACTGCCAGAAAAGAGAGCAGATCGCAGCCAAAATGAGAGAGCAGCTCCATCTTGACTGAGCCCACACATCTGTATGTATGGACTTTATTCCCTTTACAACCCGAACTTAGATTCATGTCTGATTATTTTATTTAACGCAGCTACAAGGAGCTTTCATTTGGTGTTGAATTTGGCGCCCCCTGTGGACAAAAGCAGAACTGTTTCAACTGAACTGTCGAAAAGATCTTTATCTGACCAGTGCAGGAATTTGTTGCGACACAACTTATCTGATTATATATTTAAACCAAATTTTCACAATGTATATTATAAATAAAACAGACATATTACATTCCTGTGCAGGAGGCAGAGGGACAGTTCAGAATCAGTTTTTCCTTTCAAACCCTGCAAGTTTCCATCTGTTGAATGAGCGACTGAGGATGAGTCATGTTTTCACCCGCTGATCTATCACTGTCCCTTTTAGATGTTTTATTCCTTCAGTCTTTTTCTCTGTGCTGATGCCGCCTCACTATCCAGTGTAACTACCAAAAGTAATGTCAAATATAAAATTCTCGATAGAAAAATCTCCTTTGCTTCCTGTTAACTGGCCAACGAACGATTCACTGTCGAACTTTGCCTGGGGAAAATGTAAACATGGACTCTTTCGGTCTGCGTGCTGTAAATTGTTTCATCTGATTTCGCAGGGCGTCTGACCCGGGGACAGGCGGTAACAGAAAAAGCCAATCTTATGATGGTCTTGTTTGCTCATGTAGATCATTTAGAAAGGCAACAGTTTTAAATTAGCGTTTTATAATAAGGCTGGGTAAGTTTGAAAAATCGCTATACCAGCACCCTAATGTGATACGATAACGTACTTTATTCAATATGAATGGAGCAGTGTGTAGTGTAGCCATTCTTTTAAATATTTTGGTGACATCTCTGCACGCTGAACTCTTTAAAAAACACTGCACCTGATTTCACCACACCACAGACTAGCTGGGAGAGTCTGCCATACATTCAGTGACAGGGCTAACTGTTAGCATCATGCAGCTAACTTTAACTCACGCTTATTGATGGGTTAAACTACTGAGTTTGTTGGGAATGTTTAATGGCTCAGTGTTGGATGTTAGCCGGCACTGCTGCTGTGTTAGCTCAGGCTAACCGGGCAGACATTGAACTGATCATTCGTCGGGCAGCAACAGAAAGTTTGCTGATCTGGTGGGGAACTGGGACGGTTCAGGGTCAGACACCTGGTGTGAAAAGGATCAAATGCAGGTATTGTATGAGTGGAGCAGCCCTATTTCACAACATGTTGAAAACACCTTTTAGCTGCTTTAATGTTTTTGGTGTGTATTTAATTTTGCATGCATATGCCACATTGTAGTTCACACCAATATCCAGAAAAATAATACGATAATAATTTCCACCATCTTGCCCTCACCATGTGCAGCAGTAGTATTTGTGGTATTGGCAGTAATTTTGTTTTATCTTTTGTTCACAGAGTGTTGGTGGAAAAGGGATCAACTCTCCGGTGGATAGATGTGTCAGCAGAACACGTTAAAGGAGATGTTTACCTCATTTTCTGACAGCCATACTTTAATCCAAGTGCACTGATGAAGAACTGACGATGAGCAGGGGACGCGATGCAATGAATCAATCAAAGGAAAATAAAAACAATCAGGATGCACATGAACTAAGAGGACAATCTCTGTAATTTGTGAGGAGACATTTTTCTAAAAGGGACACAGATGGTGTGATTTGTGCTGTTATCAGAGCCGAGAGCAGCGCACATGTCCAGGACGCTCCGCATGAACTGACATGTTTGTTTACCTGTATTATGATTTTATTAAAAAAGAAACTGACACTGCAGAGAAAGCCAAAGGAACAAAACATTTTTTAAAGTGTATACTTGGTTATTTATTCTCATGTCTGTGTTTATGTGTGTGTGTGTGTGTGTTTACCTGTGAGCTCATTCACTCCACGTCAGTAAACCGAACACAGGACGTCTCAGACATCTGCCGGCTTTGTACAAGGTTTTATGTCATGTTTCCTGAAGTGGTTTGTGATGGTGTCAAACTGTCAGTAAATGCTGGTTTATGAACTGTGATGGCGGCTTGCTGCTGATGTTGTTGTCAGAGGATCATTTTACCAAAGAACACGGGGGACAGGAAGAAGTGTCATTTTGTTTTGTTTTTTTAATTTTGAATACTTGAATTAGAGTTTCAGTTATTCGATTTTTTAATACAATTTGCTGTTTTGTTTCTGCTTCTCCTTTTTTCCCACAGATTTCTTTACACAAAGCATTTTGTATTTATGTTGGATATTGCATGTTTGATATTGTGGTATTTGTGTTTCTTACATTAAAGCTCCAGTGTGCAGGATTCAGGGGGATATATTGGTAGAAATGGAGTCTAATATAATCAGTGAGTTTTCTTTAGTGCATAATCAGCTGAAAATTAGAACCGTTGTGTTTTCCTCACGTTTATATCTACATATAGTCCCCATCTACAGAGAGCGCCATGTTTCTACAGTAGCCCAGAACAGACAAAAACCACTTGGTGCTTCTCAAAGTCAGTGAAGGATCCATAAACGGCCTATTCCAGCGTGTGTTCACCAAATGCTAGGAAGGAGTCTTGGACCCAACTTGGAAGAACCTGTCCTACCAAGGAAGCATCCTTGACTTTGTGAAGCACTGACTGGCTCCAGATAAGGTCATTCATGTTTTCATGTCAGCCGCCATAGTTAGCAGCTCCTCCGTAAAGGGGAGAGCGTCAGAAAAACGCTTTTGTTTTTCAAGTGAAACAGCTTTATTCAGAGTTTTCTTGGTTTAAATCATCAGGGTGTTCACAGACACACTGAGAGCTCCTAACTGAGACTAAAAACTGTCAGTAAGGAGTCTGAGCTTAGGAGTGATTTAGGAAAGTTCAGCAACTCTGAGCGAGGAAGGGACAGAAACTTTGACCTCAGTGAGGAGTTGTGGTCGACCCTGTTGCTAGGTGTGACACATTGTTTTAACAGATGTGATTGGTTGTCAGAGACACACCCCTGAACTGCTGACTGTGAAAGTGTTGTCATTGTTAGTGTGATCAATGCTGTTGGATGGTGGAGACAGACTCAACTCATCACTGCTGCTCTGATGCATTTTTCCAGTTTTCCAGTTATCTTAGAGTTAGATTATTTTATTTCTGGCATTGTAGTGTTACTGCCTTGAGTGGGAAACATATTCGCAATAAGATTGACCACAAACGTTCTCCCTGCCATGTTGCCAGCATTTTCTCCTCTGCTTAAAAAACAATTAAGCCCCTTAAAAGTCCTTCTCTCTACTTCTAACATTTTATCATCTTAGGAGGTTAGGAAGCTATCGCTATCGTAAGGGCTAAGATGCTTTGTGAATAACTTTTATCTTTACAAGAGCAGCCTGTCCACAACGTACAAAACTGCATTGGAGAAACACCGATTTGTAACACAAAACTCAGCTCATGAACAATGAACGCTAAGGGAATTCCAACCAGGAGCAGTTTTAGCTGGTTGTAATCTGTAATCCTCACTGATAGATGACACTAAATCCTCCTGAATCTGACACAGTGGACCTTTAAGATATATTTTCCCATAGTGACGTGTTTTGGCAACCACCTAAAATTTGTAAGACAAAAAATCACACGAGTTTCAGGGTATGGGCCATATTTGATCTTTAATTTTGACGGGGAAAAAAAGATGCATTTGAAGCCATTTCATGGAAAAAAAAAATATTTACAGGGAGGACTTGGTCCTCACAAACATTGACAGCACATTAGTAAAAAACAAAGACACAAAGGTTAAGGATTTGAAGTACTTCTGAACCTTAAAAACATGGTGTTCTGATATCCAAACTATCAAGATAAATATATTTATAATATTTATATTATATTTACAGAATACCTTAAATATACAACGTCCATCATGTATTCTATAAACAAATATAAATTACTTAGGCACACTTTAGTCTCAAACAATCATGGGAGTGGTTTTCAAAGGCCATCCTCTCGCTGTTTGAACTGGGTTGACCTGAACTTTCAGCAGGAAGGACCTGCTGCGTCTTGCATCGTTACGCCTCCCAGAGCGGCTAAACTGCTACTACACTCACGACTTGTTGGCCAGCAGTTTGGGATCATAATGTACATGACCATTTTTTACAGCAGGACTTGAAGCTGGCTTGATTTACACAGCCCACAGACACAGGTGCGGTCCCAAGGTGACCTCCTGACCCCTCAACTCGCTCCTCTGCAGACTCCTCTTTGCAGATTCTTGTTCAAGTAGGCCTGGTGGAGCGTCCACCTTATTGCTTACACACATAGTCTCCTGCAGCATCTACAAGGAGGAGGCAGCAAAGGAAGGGAGCGGGGGCCAGAGATGAGTTTGGGACGCAGCCAAGCGAATGGGTGAAGGGTAAGACGAGGATGACATTTATTCCCACACCTTATTTTTTTAAAGGTGGACAGTCATGTAAGGTTCAGAGACGACAAATAAGAGAGCAGCTACGATATCTACAAAGAATATACAGTACAATTGAAATATACATGTATGATACGGCCAACTAAACGCACGCAGAGGGGTGGAGGGGAGGAGTGGCCAGCCGGGACGGCCGGGCAGGGCTTACTAAAGTCAGTCTATAAGTCCGACTCGGGCATGTCCGGCATGTCGGCCATCAAGTAACCGATACCGTAACGGCCATTGGGTGCGGTGTCTGCATCAGGGCCACCGCTGCCGCTCTGCTTGCGGTAGATGCTGTTGCCAGGCATCGGCGAGGGCGCCTCGCTGGGCGACTTGCCTTGGATCAGGCTGGTGTCGTCGTCCTCGCCCGGCCGGGCGGTCTCCTTGATGATGCGGCCCTTCTTGTAGGAGACTGTAGAGATGCCGGTAGTGTTCTCGTCGATGATGTTGAAGTAGCGCAGGGCAAAGACAATGGGCACTGGCAAGATGGCCACCACCACCAGGGAGATGCAGACCACGATGCCCCACGCAGGGAAACGCAAGCTCTGCTCTTTGGCCTGGAGGACAGACAGGAGACAAACAGCAAGTTGGTAACTGGTGTCAGAGGATGAAATGTTACTTTTTTGTTTCTTGGTTCTGTTTTCAGGCTTTAGTAAATCTAGTCTGTGACTGGAAACTTTGTCCAATCACAGGTCTTTCAGAGGGAGGGATGTTCCTATTGGCTGTTCAGATGATGAATGGCTGATTTAATGTCAGAGAATCCTGCAGAGAAAGTTGCTACTTCAGCATCGGCAACAACTGTCTGCACCACTAAGCAACCCAAAAAAGAAAGACGGACTGATCAAACAGTCTGACAATAAATGAAACAAAATATGTCTCAATCTCAGTGAAGTGTTTCAGAGATGAAGAGAAAATGTTGCTAATAGTTTAGCCTTCTCGTAACAGGAGCTAAAGGCTCACAGCTTCATGTTCATCTAGCTAACTGTAGCAGCATAGAGGTGCTTATTGTCATTGTTTACAATGTGCGCCGCTGGGCCGCTAATGAGGTGGGCCGGTATAAAAGCGGCAGTCCTCCCACTGGTTCTTCCTTTGCGCGCCTATCGTCGCCTCTGCGTCACCTCCGGGTCGGAGGTCGTCTGGTCCGACAGGTATGTCTGCACCCTGCTTCACCTCGCTGGTCGTTTGTTTGCCCACGTGCTTAAGGCATTGGTGTTGTGTTGTAGGGCGACTGCCTGTGTGCTGCTCTGGCCCCCCTGTATGCGCTGCTGCGTTTGTTGGCTGTGGTAAGTGTCCTCTCTTTGTAGTATAGTTGATGCTATCAGGTGGCTAATGCTAGTGTGGTCGCAGGTAAACGCTGGTGGCTGCATGGAGCCCTCTCTCCCCCTCCCTCCTCTCGTGTGAGTGTGTGTGTGCCCGCGCTGCTGAAAAGGTATGTTATGTGTATTGTAGCATGCACCGCATCATGTTCAGTGTATTTAGCCATGCTAATAGCATTTTTCTTGGTTAGGTGCTAACTGTAACCAGCTTATCGGGCCGCTGCTGTTTTGTCGCCGCTGCTGCTTTGTCTCCGCTGCTGCTTTGTCTCCTGTTGTGTCTCCGGCTTGCCTCCATCACGTCTGCCGTTTGTCTCTGCTGCTGCTTGTCCTCACGGCACGGTGGCACGCTGCGGCACTGTAAGCCGCTCCGCAGCTCTGCTTCCGCCATAGGCACTGTTGCTCTGTTTCACGTCCGGAGCAGGACGGTTGCTCGTCCGCCCGTCGCGGGCTGAGACATTATTTTTAACCGGGGTTTGGTCCCCCGCATTTTGAGTGAATGAGTGTGTGAGAGTGTGGGTTACATTCTATTAGCTTGTTTATTTTTATATTGTTTGGGTTGAACCTGATTTTGTTTGTTTGTATAATTTATTTGTTAATTAGGTTAATTTGAGAGATTTTGTATATGTAACTGGATAATTGTTTGGGGTTTGTTTTCTTTATTTAGCCTTAATTTCTTTTTTTGCTTTGTCTGTATTTGAGTATTTCATTTGGGCAGTTATTAGTTGTTACATTTTGTTAAGTTTAGACTTGTGATCTGCCCATTAATTACAATTTTTGTTAAATTGATTTATTGATTTTGTTTGTTTCATTGCAACCCCACTAATTTGTTATCATTCTCCTTTTCAGTTGCTGGAGGCCGGTGGTGGCGGTGCTGGTGTTTGGTGGTGGTATCCATCCTTCCGTCTTGTCCGCTGTGTTCCTGGGAGTGGGTTGCTTCACTGAGTGTGTCTGCCACGTGTGCCTGGTGATTTAAGTTGGTTTCTCTTTTTTTTTGGTGGATCCTTCCCCTTCACTAGTTCTTGTCCACTCACTAGGCCTCAGCCCTGATTAGGTTCTTTCCCCCTCCCTGTGTGAACGTTTTTTAAAAGAAAAATGATTTAATAAAAAGTCTTTTTTTTTTAAACTTGGAACCACGTCTCATGCCCCTTTGAGTAAATGAACCTGTGTGTCTTGTATTGAAGAAGTAATTCCCTGGGTGAAATTCCCAGGGTGGCGTTGTCGAGCCCTTTTCTTGGTAACAGTATTGGCTTTATAGCCTTTCACCTCCACCTCGCCACATAACGTTAGCAAGAGCCTCGAACCACAGCGTGTCCTCCACCTCACTCTCCGCCGCCACAGACCACCTTGCTGGGAGGTGAGCGAGTAGCAACCTGTATGCAGCCAATGCAAACCCCAGCTTGGGGGCACCAGACAGCCCCGACCTTCCGGTGGATCAGCAAACTTTCTGTTGCTGCCATTACACAGGTTAGACCCGGCACTGGGGGGTTTGCAAAGGCCAAACGTCATCTGCTACAGCAGCCGACCGAAGATCTCTCCCAGGATCTGCTGCCTGCTCTCCTACAGTGGTGGTGAGCGAGGCCGAGGGAGCGTGAGGTGGCTAGCAGCTAATGCTTGTCTCATTTGTGGTCTGATAAACAAAGAGAGCGGGTGAGGAGAGGCGAATGTGCTGGTTGCTCTACAATAAAAAAATAATAAACCAATGTACAGAAACACTGGGATACTGTATGAAGCATGTGCATGCCTGTGGTCATCTGGGGGGGCTTAAGACAGAGAGGGGAGAGGAGATTTCTTCCTACCCCTGCTTTCACTGACAGAAACACTGGCTCAGGTTTTTCCTTTAGAAGCCGTCCAGGCTGTGTCACAGTTCATGTCCTGATCAGTTTATTCACGTCATCCCTGAGATCTGCTTAAATGCATTAAGAGTCTGCATTTCAGACAAAATGATGACCAATCACTGCTCACTCAGGTCAGGTAAATCCATGTCCCTGAGTCAGTTCAGCTGCAGGTGAAACTAATTAGCTGCTTTAGTGAGCTGAGGTGTGTTGGTCTCACTGGACAAATTAAGGAGTCCATTCAGGGACACTTTGTCCCATTTGTCCTTGAAGCTTTTAAAACGACTGGTTTTCTCTTGATGTGATCAAACAGGTGCTTGAATGTCTCTGTGGTGGACTGCACATCCTGTTGATTGTCTCAGAGTTTAAGAGCGCCTAAACATGTAAAACCTTTGCCTTTCCCCTCTTTTTCAGCTCCTGCCTCGTTTACTTTGAACTCTTTAATTTGCTTTTTACTTGTTCCAGGTTTGGGAGAACTTCCACCCCCATTGAACCTTCGTCCCAGGGGAGACGAGCCGGAGACGTTGACTCACCTCTTCCTGTATCCAGGCACTGTAGCTGGGCGGCGTCATGGTCATCTGGATGAAGCTGGCGCACAGGAGGACCAGCAGCAGGATGGGTGTGATGTACTTCCACATGTAGTAGTAGAAGCGGTACGGCGTAAAGCCCAGCATGTCCTTCAGGTCTTCAAAGAACCTGAGAGAAAAGAGAGCGACGCCACGGGAGGTGAGATCATAACTTTGTGGTAAAGAATTCACAATGGTCTCATGATATAAGTGCTTCATAAACCTGATGGCCTTTACATGCTGTTTATATGGTTCCAAAAATAGTGATCCAGATATAGTATTTGGCAAACAAAGGGTTTGTTTTTAACCTCCTAAAGTCACCACGGTCAGTGACAGCTTGTTCTCACAGGAATCACTCACAGCATGTGGAAATAAGGGAACAAAACCTGCCATGAGAACAGACTAACATTTACAGACTATATAAATATATAACTTTAGGTTTTTATTATTGTTTGACTGAAATATTTAAATCTAAACTGCAGAAATGAAGCTGCTGTGTCTGAAGGGTTCATTTTCCAAATAATCAAACTAAATCACAAATTATAAAAGGTGAAGTTGATTTAAACAGATTTGATTTAAACTGCCTTTGCACGGGACTACATTTGATATTATTTGCCGAAAAAATCAGTCTTAAATTTAGTTTTAAAATTCCTTGAAAAGCTGTCGGTTACATGTGGACACCAGGGGGTGGGGGGAAAAATCGATACAGCAAAGTATTATATTTTTGTGCGGCAGTATCGTATCGTCACACAGTGCCAAGTATCAATTTTTTTTTATTATATAAATTATTAATATGACAAATACAATTTAAACTTTAGGTAGCCTACTAGAATAATTTAATCAGTTGCTTTTTTAGTCCATTACACACATTTTACTGCTGCTGCTGCTGCAAAAAATGACTGCAGTGAGATGAACAGACTAAAAACTTTATCATGTTAGATGAAACAGTTTTCTTTTGGGGACAAAATTTACAGTTGAAAAAAGGTCATAAATCAGAACATATTTTGTCACAATACTCAGCGTATCGCAACATATTTAAAATCGCCTTAGCATTATCGTGATAATATCATATCGTGGATCCTCTGGTGATTCCCACCCTGTACTTACTTGTCAATCCCATAGACCCAGGCGACTGCCACGTTCTCCAGTATGACCACTATGAGCAGAGGCAGAGTAGCCGAGTAGTCGTCGAACATGGCCACAAAGTAGTTCCCTGAGCGCTGAACAAACAGGAGACCGATGGAGAAGGCCAACACGCAGCAGCCCACTGCAGGAGAGGAGCAGAGAGTCGGTTACTGTACGAGCTGACAGATGCATGAGGTGAACTTACTGACATCGTTTCAACTCACATTATTTTCATACGTAAAAGGCACTGCTTTATGAACAGCAAACCTGCGCCATGAATTATTGCCACTATCCCCCCGTGTACACTCAAACTGGTATAAGAAGAGTCGAGATAAACGGAGCTAAATGGATCATATGTAAGTGGAGCGGGACCCATTTAAAGCAGTTTGAGTCAAAGGAGCAGCAGGATGGCCCACATCTGTTCACTGTAGTGTGCAGCCGCCACTGAGAAATCATTAATCAAGTTTGGTTCAGCTTTTCTGTGATCATTCTCTAAGATATTTCTTTTCATCTCCTCCTCTCTCTGTGGGAAAAGCTCAGTTTGGAAATGTTATCCTTTTTTAGTCTCTGAGTGCAGAGTAAAGGTATGTTGGACGACTGTCAGACTGTCTCAGCTTTTTATTCAAGGAATTTCTGTGGAAGCAGGAAGAAGCTGCCCACACGCTGCATTATGATATACACATTTCTCACAACACAAGCTTCTGTTTATGGTTGTAACTCCTTCTGTTGGTATTTATCTGACATCACAGTGCTGGAGATGGATGAGAAGTTTGATTCACTGTTATGCCATTTCATTGTTCATTTTCTAATGTGTAAATAGTTATTAGACCAAAGCATTAATCTTTGGAGAAGCTGAGGAGTCCATTTGAGCTGCTTCAGACTCTACAGACATCCAGGGATTAAACTAAAGTAACCTAAACATACAAGAAGTTTGCACAGGACATTTTGCAACCCTGCATCCACCCAAGTCTGCAAGATTCCCTGCCATTACCACCTCCATAAATCCTGCACTCATGACATGTGTTGGCACACAGGGATCACAGTCCTTTTACAGAACTCTACAAAATGCCTTCAAATTGCAGGCTAGGGTTCAAAAATCTGATAAAAAGTATAAAAAGTAAATCTCTCTTCACAGAAAGATTTCAAATGTGTGCTCTTCAGAGTCCATCTGATCTTTGCATGACTTAAAGGAGAGGTACTGAGAAGTCTCTCTAACCTGTAAGAAATTCCTTGCGGACTTTGAAAGTGTCTATCAGTGGAGTGAGGATGCCCTCGATGGTGCCGAACATGCTGCCAAGGCCGAGGTTCACCAGCATGAGGAAGAACATGACGGACCAGAAGGGCGAGGCTGGGAAGTGGGTCATGGCCTCTGTGAAGGCGATGAAGGCCAAGCCTGTGCCTTGGACCGCCTGATGGGGAGACAGGAGGAAGAAGAGGAGGTAAAAAAAATTAGTGGCCAGGAACTTTATTTAACCCCAATTTTATTTGAGATGGTGACCTCATGAACCTTTATTTCTAATTCCCCTGTTTTGTAGGTATCATGAAAAATCGTCTGTCATGTTTTGTCTGTTTCACATTAAAATCCTGTGAGCAGCTCAGCAGCAACAATCCCCTCCCTTTCCCTGGAAGCTTTTATTGTGAAACACACAGAGTGTTGGATTTTAAGAGCTGCTTAACGTCGTCAAGTTGAAGCAGTGGAGAGGTGAGTAAGACATGACGACGCTGTTTTAATGTAGTGAAAGGAATAGTTTCTTCCATTGGTGTAGATTTTGAGGGGGACGCAGGGGACGTGTCCCTGTTAATATGTACAACATGTGCATTTGTCCCCATGAAAGTAGCAGGACTTTTATTTTGACAAAATTTAGGACATTTTCACCATAAATTGGTGCATAAAATTTACCAGAATGCAGTGTTGTGAAGTGTTGATATATTCATGTAAGTAAAGAAGTAACTAAGACTTCTTTACTTACAGGACTTTCAGTTTTTGCACATACCTTATTGAGCTCGTTCTCAATGCTGCAGGGTTCCAGTCCCAGCGCATCGAACTCATCCTCCTTCACCCCTCTGATGATCTCTATCATCTTGTGGTAGTCTTCAGTGCTGACCTGGCTGACCTGAGTGAGGTTGATGTGGTGGGGGATCAGGCTTTCTTCAATGCCATTCCCCAATAACGTCACTATCTTGTGGGTGTTCCTAAAAAAAAAAAAAAACAACAACAAAAAAAAAAAACACAGGACAAGTTATTGATAGTTAAATGACCAAATACCACCTACTTCCACCTGGGAGGCCGGTGTTCCCTTCCTGTAAGATTGTAAAGCCAAACCCTGTTCTTTCTTCCTAAACCCAACCACCTGTGTGTGTGTTGGCTCAACGTAACACCGTGCGTTTGTTGTTGAAGGAAAAAAACGTCAGTTGGTGGTGTTGTACCGACGTAGTGCTTTTATTTTGAAAGAGACTGTATGGAAACGGTACATTTCCTGGGAAAACAGAAGTGTATTTTGAAAACAGGCTATTTATGGGTAGCGTTACCTAATACCTTAGTGGTACCTGGCACTGTCAGGCTGGTAACCTGTGTTAAGCATAGACTGAGGTTGTTGGATGTTAATAGTGTAATTTTTTTAGTATGATCCAACCTCTTGTCCAAATATAGTCACTTCTGGCCCAAAAAAAACAAGAAGGTGACTGCCAAAATGCCGGGTTTCTAATGGGTAAGGTTACATCGATCTTCTTTTATACAGTTCTTCAGCTAAGTAGCAGAACAATTGCAGCTCCTGTTTGGGCAGGTAAACACACCATTTAATACAGTCAACTTTTGTTGCTGTGTTTTTGGAAAAGTTAAAAATCCAGTCTTCGATGCAGAGTATTGCTGACTAACAGACCTGTGGCTGTGCCTAGTTATGGCTGCTATGTTATGATTGGGTAATCACTTTTTGGGGGCGAGCTTTAGCAAATGGTGGGTTGACCTTCATACTTTAAAATACCAAAGAGAAAACACGTACAGAGACTGTTAAGTTGTCTAAAAGTCTGAAACATTATTGGAACACACTCTGCAGGAGCTTTTTTCCTAAGCTGTTTCCCCTAAACTGTTTCCTTTTCTGCTTTTCAGTGTCTAAAGAACAAAAAAAAAAAACAGAGCTGCTTCGCCTTTCAAAAAGCCACAATCACCATTTCACTGTGAGTCACATTCACACCTGAACGTCTTGTACATCAGCTCTTTGATGGTCTGCAGGAAATGCAGTTTCAGTCTATAAATACATGAATGTGAGACGAAGCTACTCACAGTGCGACACACTTGCTGTTCATGATGTTTGCTTTGAAGCCCAGCACTGCGAACACCACCAGGGTGGCCAACACGGAGGTGAAGAAGTTGATAAAAGACACCAAGACGGCATCGAAGTGGCAGTTGTTGTCCCGCTTGTTGTAGCTGGAGAAGGCGATGACGCCGCCGAAGCCGAGGCCCAGGGCGAAGAAGACCTGCGTGGCCGCCTCTCGCCACACCTTGGCCTCCAACATGATCTCCAACTAAAAAACAACACAGGCAGAGTTCGGCTTAGTTTGGAAACACAGTCTACATTTAGGATTGTCACTGAAAGAATACGGTCATATCTGTTTATATAGGTGACTGTTTTCAGGATGGAAACAGAAATCTGCAAATCTGTGAACACTTATTTTCTTACACAGGAATTTCTTTAAAACAAGATCAACATTTTATGACACTGACTGAATACTTTATCACTATATCACATGACCAGGTTTCAGGGCACGCCACAGCACGGAGTCAGCTCTACTTAAAGTATCTAATGATCTGCTGTCTCTTGACTCTGGTAAATGTGCCATGCTCATTCATTTAGACTAGCTCAGCTCTTGACATAGTTGACCATTCTGTTCTCCTGAGCCATCTTGCGCGCCAGGTCCATTCCCAGGGTAGCGCCCTCCGATGGTCTGGTCCTTACAGTTGGAATGTTCTCTGTCCAAACTGGAAGCCTGTTCTCCTCCTCTACTCCCATCACCTGTAGTGCACCCCAGGGCTCCCTCTTGGGACCCATCTTCTTTGCTCTTTTTTTGCTCCCTTTAGGCTCCATCTTCCATGCAATACAACATCACCTAACACTGCTATACAGACGATACTCAGCTTTACCTCCCATTAGAATCAGGTGATAACAGTAACAACACAGTTGGGCCCCTCTTGGACGGCCTCCAAGATGTGAACTCTTGGATGCCAAAAAACTGTCTTCAGTTAAATGATAGTAAGGCAGAGGTGGTTTTAATTGGCCCCTCCAACTCCATCAGGGGTATAGCAAACCACCTAGGGCCCCTGGCGCCAAACCCTTGATGCCCAGGCCAGAAATCTTGGTGTCATCTTTGATAAAAATTAATTAAAATTTGCCAAACAAATTAACACTGTTGTCAAAAGCTGCTTTTTCCAACTTAGATATATTGAATTTTGAGCAACAGTTGTTCGGCTGTAGGTGGGGCAACAATGGCTGGATGTTTTATTTGAGCTGGTGTGGGGGATTTTGAACATGTTTCACATATACATATGCTTTATGCTAAGCCTGTGTGTTTTGGGCTTCACCTGACTCCAAGATAAAAATGTTCTAGTGACAATAAAGGTAAAGCCAAAACTTTAAAAGTTTAAATTTTGGTCCTCATTTAAAAGTTGACAACAGTAACATGTTCTTCTGTTTGTCTTTGACAGACTCTCAGTGTACCCTCTCACCAGATGACACCTGGCATCCTGACAGTTTCCACAGTGCAGTTTTCTATCACAAAGGTCTCAAACTGTTGTGAGCGCAGAGCAAAACACACGCAGCAGGACTTTGATGTCCGCAGGTACACAGAAGATGGAGGCAGGATGCAATGTTTGAAGCTGTAAGATGTCAGCCGAGGACACTGAGCAGACACGAGACAGACAGAGTGCTGTGAGCGAGCCTCTCCTGCTGCTTGGTTACATAAAGCCTCGGTAACTCCTGTTTCCATGGCGACATGATTCCACAGCCCGAGGTGCCATTGGCCTGTTGCTGCCGAGGAGCCGGCCTATTACAGCGTAGATTTAAATTTTGAGTTCAGACACCTTTTTTTTTTTTGTAAACAGTGAGTGGATTCAACAGCAGCTGCTTGATGTTCACTCTTAATGTTCAGTATTAAGGAGAGGAAATAACAGCAGTGTGTCGACATGTAGCAGAGCTGAGACAATTTATCGATCGCTGATAGTCGATATATCATTTTAGTTATTGCTCAAGCAGAAATCAGTCACATCTATTGTTACAGCTTTTCAAATGTTAAGTTTGATGCTTTTTTCTTGTCATAAATGGCAGTGAACTGAACATCTTTAGATTTTGGACTGTTTAAACAAAACAAGACATTTGAAGGTGTCACCTTAATTTTTTCCTGACCTTTTATAGACCAAAAAATCAGCAGATTAATCTACAAAGAAAATAATTGTTTGAGCCCTGCAATCAGGATCTCCCTCCTGTGGCTGAGTATCTCACAGAGACTTTTTCCTTGACTCTCTGAACTTGTACCTTCACAGTTTAGAGAAACGTTTGCATGAAACCTGCATTACCTTGGGTGTGAACATGTGTCGAATCCCGTCCAAAGAGCCCTTCAGGAGCAGAGCCCGAACCAGGAAGCAAATCAACACGACGTACGGGAACAGGGAGCTGAAGTACATCACCTGCAGGCAAACAAAACAACCTGTTAGAAGACATCAAACCTCTGCCATCCGACTCAGTGCTGTGCATGAACACACAAACGGAGCGTGTTAATGGCGACTTCAGCGACTGCTGAAGCCAGTTCATATGGATATTATTTGAAGGACTTTTATGAACAAATCAGTTCAGATTTGTACAAAATCTCACATTTACGTGCAAGTTGTGCACGTCCACACATCAGCGACATCTGCAACAACTTTAAAATGACAAATCGAGTTAAAGCATCCGTTCAGTCCTTAGAAATATTTGCAAGTTAATGAGCACAAGATTCAGTTTATTTAAAACAATGGAAAATGTGATCATAAACTAAATAATTTTTTTGTGACAGTGAATTTAAGTTCAAAATTCAAATTGTGAATTATGAACATGAACTAGTTCATTTTAATCTGTGTGACCTGGACTTTGAGCTCGCTCTTATTAAGTGTTCACCTCACACAATTAAGTCACACTGCATATTTTATTTTACGCCTCCTCTGAGTCTTAGAAGACACGAAACTATTACAAGCAACTGATGCATAATTGAAACGGTAATTAGAGGTGAACTTTTAAAAATAAGGACAAATGTGTTAAACACAATCTGTTGAAAAAAATCAAACTAAGCTGCATTTAAATTCAGTTGTTTTGGGTTTTTTCGCTGATGCCAATAAACTAGTTTCAAGATCAGTCAGATTATGTTGTACCTCTTCAGTACAGACTTCAGTCGACCACTTCTGATGTGAATCACGTGTCGCTCAGTGCCAGTTATCCTGAGTTTCTAAATTACTAAGTCGCGTTCAAAAATGTGGTGATGAAGAGAAAATAACGGCTGTTCAGTTCCTGTCAGAAGTGTGTGTGTGTTTCTTGACTGTGAAAATACATGTGTGAACTCGTCATAACTCATCATGAAATTGTTTAGAAAAGAGAGTTTTTAAGTTGATGGTATTTCATTACAGGAGAAAGTAAACTTTAGTTTTTTCTCTTTTGTTTCTTATTTCTGTTAAAAGTTGGACACATTTTTTTTAAACTTTTGCTTTATGTATCTGAGGTAATAACATTGCATGTATGAGTGGTGATGACTTAATGTACCGTGAAAGTTGTGTAAGCGACATCAGCAGGGTTCCAGGCAGAGCTGGTAGCTGCTGAGCCTTTATAAGACCCTTTGTCCAATTATCCTGCTAATTAGACAGCGGGCCTCTCGTCTTTTTTTTTTTCCTCCGTCTCTGTGTAGACTAGGTGAAGGTACTTAAAGACTGAGAGGCCTGACTCAACCGCTACGCTGTGACACGTGGGTTTACTGTACTGGCAGTGGGTGTGGGTGCAAGCACTGGGAGATGGTTTAAGGTTGAGTCATAGGCAGAGTTGGTGATTCAGAGACACTGCGTCTCCTACATGGTGGTCCATATGTAGCTCTGAGGGAGACTGTGTTACGTATTGGCTTACAGGGAAAAGGATGATTCAACCTAAAGCAGGATTCATTCAGATACCTGAAAGTTCAGGCAGGGAGTGTGGTGATTTTCTCTTCGTGATCAGAGGCAAAAACAAGCTGTGAGTCTCCGACACATGAGGGATTGTTGCAGTACTCGGGAGTTTATGTTTGTCCTCCAGCTTGTTCTCTGATAATGGACAGTTTTTAAACCTAAACAGCTTCTACCCCCACAGGAAGTCATACTGGGGACTTCCCTGTTGTGTAGTAGCCTACGGGACTGTTCGTTATCTATGAGGTGGAAGGGATGGTGAAGAAAGGGGGAGGCATGTCAAATAATTTTTTAAGCCCTAGGGAGGGACTTATGTTTTTTATTTAGGCTGAGGGGCGGGGCATATAACTTTAAACTGTTGTATTTTATATTGACTTTACCCCAGATTGTTAAAGAAAACATGCAAGTTGTCTTTAAAAATCATGTCTTATGTACAAATTGCCAAAATGGTGCCATTAATCACAGCCAGAAACTGTAAAAAATATATATATAGTTGGATTTTCAAATTTCCAACAGTCCTTTGACACATGTGTGATGAACGCTTCTGTCAGAAAAAAAAAATATGTGAGCTTTAAATAGTAAAATATCATCAAAATCACTTTATTCTACATTTATAATTTGTCCAAAAATAAACCATTTGCACGAACTAATCAGACGAGTAAAAAATCAAGGCTTTTTTTCAACTCCAGGATTTCATCTTCAACTTTTAATTTTCAAACTTCAAACAGGAAGTTATACAAATCTAGCTTATGGTGGAGGGAGGGTCATGGATTTTCCACCAGTTACTCAGGGAGGCTCAAGGAAAAATATCTGTAGCTTTGAGAAGGGACAATTAAGTCATTCCCCAGCAACCCCCCTCCTCTGATAAACAAAGAACAGTCCCTAACCACAAAGTTTTTCCTTTTCATTGTCAAAGAAAAGGCTTTAAACTTGATTTCTTGACGACATCACAGATACAAAGTTGGTCATTAATTGTGAAACCCAAGGAAATGGACACAGAAACCAACATAAATCCCTAAATATAAAGTCAAATGTCAGAACCAAAGTGCATTTCTTCTCTGAGGCTTTGACAGCTGCAGCTTGTCAGCTTTTCTTCTCTGATAAAACCCTCCCAGCGCTGCACCGTCGTGGCCTTGGTCAGCACAAAGCTAAACATTTTGTGTGATAAGCAGATATCTGCTCCTTTGTAATCTCACTACTATGTTCTATCAAAACGGAGACTTGTATTATGAAAGGTTTTGTGACATGGCAGATAGTACGTGCTTCTCCCAAAGGTCATGTTCTGAGAACGGCGCCGTTATCTTTATAAACTGATTCTACAGGACAGGTGTTCACACGATGAACGACAGACGTGTTAGCATCCTTGAGGGGAGACACCCAGGTGGATAGGGTAATATTGTTAACTTAATCATTCGATCCATACATTAACGTATTGCAATATTTTTGTGTTGTAATACGCATCGATACACGGATGTCAAGTATCGTGTTTTTTATATAAATTATAAATTTCACAAATATAAATTTAACTTTTGGCAGCCTACTGGGATGATAAAATCAATGTTATTTTTCTAAATTAAAATAAAGTTAATTATTAATTACAAATCATTAAAAAATATGTTTTCACACTTTCTCTCCTTAATAATAAGATGTAATTTAAATGTTATTTTACATCTGAAACATTACATTATTCATTATATTATTTGGCATATACAGTAGTTGGTTACTATGAATGTTGTTCAGCTACTTTCAAACACTTTTGATTAATTTCACTATAATTTTACCAAATGACAGACCCCTTCTCTGCCCATCATGAGCCAATCGTGCCTCCCCGTTCTCTTTCTTTCTTTTCTTTTTTTTTTGGCCACACTCTTGACAATCAAGCCAAGCCGAAAGAGCGCGTATAACCATGGCAACCAAAAACGTCCTGATCCCTTTCACGCCCACCCACACACACTGAACAGGAGAGAAATGCAGATGGCAGCAGGGATATTCCTTGGAAAAGGCTTTTGTGAACATGTGTGGAGAGAGGGCATTAATATTCTTTTGTGCCGCACAGCACTGATTAAACTTCAAAGACACTTTCCAGCCGGCCCCTGCGAGGGAAAGTTCAGGCCCATTTCTACTGTGGCCAACTGAAAAGGCCATCCAGACACACCAGGTAGTTGGAGAACGACCATCTGGCTCAAACTGTACAATTAACCAGCAGCTCGGCTGCTTCTGTTTGGAGCTTTACAAAAATTAACCATTATTTCTTTTTTACATTAAATAAACACTGTATATCTTTATTTTAGCAGTTCATCGTATTTTCCGACGGCAGTGAAGGACTTGAACATTATCTAGCTCCTCTGACAGAGCGGCAGTCAGGATAGATTGTGACAATGATTGTGGTTATCTGTGACATTTCTTGCCAGGTAGCAGGATGTAGCAGTCGGGGGGGAAATGATACTGTCTCCTACCGCAAAACCATCACGGCACATTCTGAGATTAAAGCACCTCTGTTGTTTTGTCTGCTGCTGTTGTGGTGAACGTGACGCAAAAGACGAGGGCTCGGTGGTGCCAAGTAAACAGCAGACAGCTGCCTGGATAAGACCTGAGCTGAGGACAGAGCCTGGATCAAAGGTGGGAAAACTCATTTAGCCGGAGATGGACGTCTTTCCCACTCCGTTACAAAAGAGTTACAGTGTAATGAGAGGTCCGTTCACTCTGACCTGTTAGTCTCTGCAAAATACCTTTCACCTACATTTTTATGACCCAAAGTTTAGAGTCCCCATGACATGAAAAAAACATTTTCCCAGTTTTTATCCTGTGTCCCTGCGTTAATCAATCATGTAGCTATCTCTTGCTGTTTTCAAAATATATGTTAAGAGAAAAAATCAGTATCAAAGTATTTTTAAATCAAGATCCCTGTTTTCTCTCTTTCTGTAAAACAGTTTCAAATGTTTAAAGACTCATCCTGCGAATTCAGAAGCTTTTACATGTCTCAAAATGGCAGCTGCTAACAAGTGGCTAAACGGCTTTACAGCCTCATTGTGGTGGCAACACTGAGTCATGTAACTCTGTAGTCATTTGTTTATAGCCTAACATTAGTGTTTTACTTCTAGTGATTGAATTTATGCTCCAAAAACCCTAAAAACGGCATTCATTTGTGAAAATGATCTTGTGTGATGCTTACTTCCTGGTTAGCCCCGAGGAACCTTTAAATAAATGGTGAGGTAACGATCCCTTGGTTGTCTGACAAAACACGTCATCCCTGCAGCACTTGATATCATCAGCTGCATCTTTTGTTTTGGCCAAGAAAACATTAAAAAGCTGTCAGATACTCAGCCACCACAACTGGCTTAAAAAGTTCACTTGAGTTCACTCTTTTCAGCTCTGCTTTGGTCTCCACCAGCTCCTGAGAAAAACATCTGGCAGCCATGTTCCACTGTCTCCACCAGCTCACTGCTAACTTTGTGTCTCCACTGTTTGGTGCTGGACAGGTTGTGTATTGTGTGTCTGTCAGAGCCTTTGTTGTAGAAACATTACATTAGTCGATGAATGCAGCTGAGACTGAATCGTACAGTAAATGTGCTGTAAAACCAAAATAATGAGCTAAAAGAGGCTTAAAAGCCCTAACGGAGCTGCAGAGCTGGGTGTTAATTCTCTCTGATGTTGGCACGATTACAAAGACTCATTTCACTGAGTTAAGTTCTGTAAGACTTTACTCCACTGCAGCCAAAAAAATGTGATCCCTGAAATACAGTATATTCATTTTGACCGCATACTTTGTTGTATCTGAGCCCAGACCTGAGATAAGAGGTGGGGATAATACCAAAATCAAATGACTTCCTCATCAAAGCTTTTTCTGGAAAGATTAACAAGTGCGACCATTCTTCCAATTAAGCTCGACCGTGACCTTGGAGGAGCCCCGGCTAATGCTTATCATATGACATGAGAGGGTGTGCAATGATAAAGATCACCTGTAAAAGAAAAGAGGAGGAGCGGGGTGAGTTTTCAAGCAAACGCCAACATTTACCCAGCGGGCTAATCCTTCCGGATGCTAGTCACGCTACTGTCAGCTTTGCTAAGCTAAAGTACATTAAGACAGAAATCCCACACAGGATCACATGAGCTCTCGGGGTCACATCTAAGACTGTATCATTAGAAAAATTTGTCAAGTCACATTACAGTAGTCATTCAGCAGCGTCTTTAGACCAGGCATCGGTGCAGTTAGCACTCTGTAAGCCTCTACCTTAAAGTGAGCTAATTAAGTGTGAGGGGATTTAAAAAAAAAAAAAAAAACTGGGCGAGAAAACGACCTTTTGTTTCTGTCACTGTTTCACAGTTTGCAGGGTACAAGAGTTATACTGGAGCAGTTATATAGGCCAAGCTGCTGGGATTGCAGGGCAGCTGCAGTAAGCCTGTCCCTCTGTTCTCCTCCTCTCATGAACATCTTTTCTCCAAAACTAAAAATGCTAACAGAGAACCAAATCTCTTCTTTACCTTCCCAGACGACTGGATCCCCTTGATCATGGCGAGGCAAACCATGGACCAGGCAGCCAGCAGGCACAAGGTCATCTTCCAGTTGAGTCCTCCGCCCTCAGAGATGCTGTCAGAGATGTTCAGGGCCTCGCGGTACCAGTAGTAGGTGGTGGCCGAGCTCTTCTCACACTCAGGCACCACGTCTACGCACAAAACGGAGGAAGTTACAGTCTGTATGTCATGTGTACCTCTGATGAAAAGTGTTATAAAAGCCTTCTGATTGGTCACTCAGTATGTTTACATGACATCAGAGAAAATTGATTTATTGTAAACATGTTAGTGTGAGTGAAATGGTCCTAAAGTGAATTTGTCACAGTGGGACTAACACATCCAGATCATGTGACTCCTGCATGTATACAGTCAATCAGACCCAAACTGGCCGAGGCGCTCTGAGCATGCTCCACAGTTTCCGCCCCGGGCTTTGACCCAGAAGTCCAATAGCATTAAATGTGTAAGAGAAGAAGAAGCCGGTAACAACATGGAGAAATCTACATCCAGAGCTGTGACTTTTTGGACGGACCAAATGTACAGAGCTGTAAAGTTGTCCACCATGGTACCAGTTAGCTGCTAGCTAACCATAGCTAACTTGTTTGTCCATTGTTTGGTCTGTGACGTAATAGGTCAACTGTGCAGGTAATCGTACTGAGTGAATCTGGTCCTAACATGTCTGACTGTGTCTCACATGTACTGGTCTTGTTCTTGACGAGTGGACACTCGTGCCACGGCAGAGGCTGCTGGAAGGACTGGGAGAAATAGAAGAGACTCCAGCTGATGATGACATTGTAGTAGAGAGCCACGAAGAAGCATACCTGCAGCGAAGAGAGGGGAGTTAAGATTGGACGCACAAAACCACAAATGATGTGATGAAGATGTTTGAATCATCAGAATAGTGACAAACATTGTTCTACATGTGTTCAGTACACTGACGTCTCTTTTTCTTATTGCAAGAGGAGTCTTTATTTTCTGAGTACGAAGCCACAAATTCCTTTTCAGCCATCTTTAGATAAATATCATCATGTTTTTCATTCATTTGTGCTGCTGACTTAAAGCCACTGCTGGAAACATGAATTACATCACTTCCTGTGTTTCACCACATTTTTCCTTAGAAAGCTTTATAACTGACACCAGAGACGCCACAAATAGTTTCAGGTTACAAACAGTTTGTATAATTTCGTAACACACAGTGGGGCTGCAGCAATACACCCGTTTCAAGGTATACTTTAATATGAAAGTTGGGTGGCAACAATAAAAAGGTCCAGCAAGCGTTTTTTAAGGGGCATTCAATTTTTTTTAAAAAAAAAAAGCCACACATTTTACACCCTGCAAAACCCTTTCTGTGTGATGGAGCCTGACTGTACTGTCACTCACCACACAGCTGGCGAAGCCGATGCCCCCCAGCCGAGGGCTGATGTAGTTCCACACCCCGATGCTGCCCCTGCGGATCCGCTGCCCCACCGCCAGCTCCAGGAAGAACAGCGGGATGCCGATCAATATCAGCAAGATGAGATAGGGCACCAGGTAGGCTCCTGTCAGTCAAAACCACACAGAGAGCGAGTTAAAGGAAGCACATGCAAAGAAGGGAAACTGTGTCATCAGACAGCTACAAGCCGCAGCTGACACCATTTCAGTTCCTGAATGCAGCCCACGAGCACATGGGCATCACACACACACACACACACACACACACACACCCCCTCACATCTCTGACTGCCACGCGCTACATTCAAACTCACACAGCAGCTTCCTAAACTCTAACTATACTTCCACATAACGTTCCCCCAATGGTGACACATTTGCATAAAAGCTCTCTAACAGTATCTGTCTCATAATCTCCCTCACACACACACACACACACTGAAATTACTACACACTCATGTGCTGAGCTGCATCTGTGTGCTCCACCTAGTGCCTCCCCCCTGGTGTGTGGTGCAATCAAATAATTCTGGAAACCAGGAAATATACTGAAGTCTAAAATTATCTAAATTACAGTGGGATCACTTTGAGGCTCTGCAGAGACGACATTCCTCTCTAGAACTAAGGTTTCAGGGCAAATGACTAACATTAAGACAGGCTATAATAGTGTGGTGTGATAAAACACAGGGGGGCACATCTCTTGTGACAGTCAAGAGTAAGACTGCCGGGCACATGACGGCTGGCAGAGGACGAGAGTAACTAAAAGTCTTTGTTGAGAAGAAATGGCCGGTGGTTAGACGTGATCAGTGGCACCAGATTGTAAAATAATGCAGCTTTTATCTTCTTGTTGGATAAAGGGCGATGTAAGGTACACACGCTGCAGTGGGAGGTTTTTCTTTTTCCTCACGTGAGGTTCCTGTGGGTGTGTGTGTGTGCTGAAGGCTTTGAGAGGCCATGGAAATCTGTTAGAAACTGTTGCATCATTTTAAAAGTGCACGACCACTGTGGAAAAAACAGACAATCTTTAAAACACACTTTTTGAAGTCAAACCGACAACAGTGATGACGTAAAAATCCCCTTTTTTAAAATTTCCCCCTCCTTTCCTTCAATGGGCTGAACCACAACATCAAATGTTAACATTGGCGGGTGGACGTACTGTAATGTTTGCAGTGAGTCATTGATGACGGCGTCAAAACTTCCGCCATGGGTGTATTGTTTTTAAGATAAGTTTCATCCCTGCTTCAACCGCGTTTATTGTTCCATCTGGCAGGACGTTCATTCACATCCTGAGTCCTGCTGTCCCTCCCAGGTTCGGTGTTATGGGAGTGGTCACAGGCGGGGAAGTAAATGTGTGCTTCTGTTGTTTGGTTTGTTTGTATATTAACTGGTTTCTAATATTAAAACCTCTATTTCTGGTTCACTGAGTACACGCTTGGTTCTGGGAAGAGGCTCTGACATCAGTGAGCATCAAAAACCCCTCTGGTTTCTATTGTCTTCTAAAAGCCTCGACAATCTCCGCTAGACGTTTGAACACTTTGATGGCACTTTGAGAAAGCAAACAGCCTGATGAGAGCGCATTTCATCTTTTCTTAAAAATAGTTTCCAGCTCTCTCTTTACTTTCATTACACAGATCACTGACAGTAAATATGCGGTTGATCCGGTCGAGGCATTGTCCATACGAGTGGCATCTCTGTGTTGTAGCAGTACTACATGTACAACGACAATGGGCGTGGGTGATTTGCATAACTATAGTATGAGCAATGAGGAACAAATTACTATAACAACACAACCTGAAATACTGCTCACCTTAATATATGATTGAATGGAGGAGAATAAAAAAATGTAGGTGAGCTGTTGAGCACCATTTTCTGTTTCTTAAAAAATCTGGCGCGGCAGAGGCCAATGTTTTTCTTTCTCTGCTGAATATGATGTCACTGATCTGACAATTTTTACTACTTTCTGACATTTCATAGACGAAACAATTAATGCAGACGATGGATAAAGTGATGATGAGAACAATCAGTGGATCCAGCACTCAGAGCACAAACAGCCCCACGACAAAGATTCAGCCATAAAAGGAAATAAACTGTAGTAAGAAGATGAAAGACACTGACGTACGTACACATGTATGAACACGGGACACGATACGCACAGGTTCCTGGAGTGGGTAGATAAAAGATAAAACACACACACACACACACACACAGATCTGCCTCTTTTTAATCTAATTACAGTTGAACACAGCAGGGCGACCAGAGCTGTTTAAAACAGACCTGAAAACATGACAGGAGTTAGAGAGAGGTCGTGATCACAGCTGAACACACACACACACACACACACTAACAGATGGATCTTACGCAAATGAAGTACATTAACAAACTCATAAGGACATGATTCACTGTGGTTACGCACAGACACAGCCAGGCCTCTTCAGTCTCTCAAACTGTCACCCCGCTTTCATCCATCACACCTCACATCCACCACAGACCCCCCCACCACCATCACAACCCCACCTCTCCTCCAACTGTAATTTTTAACGATATGAAGACTAGATGTTGAACGTCTTCTCTCAATGGGCCAATTTCATCGACTTTTTTCTCCAAGATTTTTCACTGTATGTTATTACATTAGCGTTTAATAGTGAGAGAAGAATCCCACTGTGCACCCCACGGGGCCCCACTGCAACCGCACTGCCTGCACTGTCTATATTTACGCCCCTGCAACACAATATCATGATAAGGTAATACAGTAGATGATAATATCATGATAGTTCAGCACGACTGCAAACCGCACACTCAGCATGTTTACAGACTACTGAGTGAACTATGATAATATCATATGTGATAAGGAAATGTTAAGAGGCAGCAGATTATACAGATGAGTTTTAAACAACTTATTCTGCATCCGGATGTTGAAATAGGCGAGAATTCCTTTTAATTCTTTACCAAGGTTTGTTTGCCTTTCTTTCCTTGACTTTTCGGGAGTTGGACTGTAACAGGAGCTGTAGCTGTAGCTGTTGTGGTTCAGTGAAGCCCACACGCACATTGTTAATGATGACTTGGATTGAGAGATTATATCCTGTCTGGACAGCCAGTCTGAGACGGGTTCATTTAATCAGCTTTCTTGAGACATAATCTGCAGGTGGGAAGTGCAGCACCTCTTCACCTTCTCAGGACACACACACACACACACACACACACACACATGTCAGAGTAATAACCCAGCAGCGAGTCCTCATTGCGACACAACAACACGAGGAGATCGTTTCAGGTGATGAGCACTTTAAATCAAGTGAAGTTGAAGGCATTGTGGGAAATGTGGTTTAGATCGCAGCAGGGTTCAGTCTTGTTATTATTAGACTACAGTCGTGAGCTGCTCTCTGGACGGTGTCCCACATGTTGACAGCAGAGTTTGATGCAAATGATGCAGATTGAACACTGACAGGAGGTCACATGACCGTCGACCCTGAAGGTCACTGAGCAGGCTGGTTTTAACAGACAGGTACCAAACAGGAAGGAACTGTGTTTCCCCATCTGTCTTACACACACTTCCACAGAGAGTACTGAACACACTGCACATTAAACCTGCGTCTGTGTGCTTCATGTGGAGTCTAGATGTGCTGGTTTCCAGCTGGTTCAGCCTCAGGGTCCAGACTTCTGCTGAGTCATTGGTTAAAGGTTCGCACAGTTTAATATATTCAATGTCATACTTGACTTTTGCCATGACGTCAAGCTAGTTTGCTGTCTCTGTTAAGTAGCTGTCCGTCAGTCAGTCACTCTACAGCAGGAAACCACACTTCAAAATAAAAGCTATGTGCTGGAAACGTTTCCAAGTCACCAGTGGTCCATTCAGAATGGACCCGTGACCCACTTTAGGACCAGCAGTGGTTCCCACCAGTTGGGAACCACTGCGTTAAAGGACTAATCATGAGGAGTCTTTTAAATGTCCAAGAACTGAAACCTGATTACAAATTTTGACTTTTTGGAGGAGACTGGATGATCTGTCTTACAATCATATTTCTTAACACATTTTGACATGCATTCACTTGAACACTGCTGAGACGTTACAGGACCTGCACACAAGCTGTAAACACAACGTTATAATAAAAGCTACATGATCATTCTGTGAAATTTGGACCGACATACAAGCGTGAAAAATGAAACCATGAAGACTGCATTGACTGAGAGTATGGAAATCCAATTCCAGGCACATTTGTGTGACTGGAAAAAAAAAAAAAGTGATGCAATCCGGCTCTGTTTGTCTACAAGGCCGTCGAAGTGCATCACATCCATAATTTATTCTGTCCTCGTTTGTCCTCTGTAACAACATATACAACACACACAGACACACAGATGCGCGCAGACTCAGATCTCTACACTCTCACAAACCAGACAGACTGTACAGTTGCATTTATTCTGAAATATCTGATCCTGATGCTCTCTCTGTAGTTTACCTGTTTTGATGCTAAATTTTCATCCGGCCCTGGTTTCATATTGTGTCGTTCTTAGTCTGTCGGCATGTCAGTGTCATGTGAAATGATCTGTGCAGGGCTCAGCACTGACAAGCTGGCAATGAGGCATCTGCTTTTGGTTGCCTAGACTGAAAACATGGTTGCCATTTTAAATCAGCTCATAATCTGAGTAATTAAGACACTGCAGTGTAGTTATGCAGTTATGTGTCAGCTTGATGGTGAAAATGTGTCGTAAAAGAATCTCTGTAATGACGGGTTGCACAGAAAACAAACCACGCAGCTGCGAAGTGTGGCTCGCCACTATAATTATATTTTTCTGTGACTGGGAGTTGTGTTTATGTGTTTCAGCTGGGAAGGGCATCTGTGTAACATTGGTCAACGTGTCACAGAGAGGACGCTGTTTAACGATTGGCTGCGGGGATTCTCTGGCTGCTATTTGCCGCTAAAAGTTCAACTATCCCCGACTTTCAGTTTGGCAGCGTGCAGCGTGGTTCCTGTTCTGACTGTAACAGCAAAACTGAAATATCACTAATTCAACAAATTCAAAAGAAGTACCTTTTTTGGGAGGTGCTATTTTTGCTTTTTGCTGTCCCTTTTTCTCATATGTCAAGATGTGGTTCCACTGATTGAAACTTAACGCCAAGAATTGGTTGCCAATTTCTTGAAATGGTTGCCAGTGGCATTTTGGCAACCGTAATTGTCGAGCCCCGTCTCTGGGTTGATTCTGATGTTGCTGATTTAGTCATTTAAGTTTCTTCTACTGCCGTCCTCACTGTAACGATACTTCTGCTTAATTACAACCTGAGTCTTAGTTTCACAGTTTTGGCCGTGGTTTCTGTTGATCCTTCAAGATTTATTTTGTTTCATTCATTCATAAACTTAATATATTTGTGAAAATTTTGTTTTTTAAGGGACTGTTCTTTATTTATTTATTTTCTTTGGGCCTCCCTGAGTGACTAGTGGAAAATCCATGATTCTCCCGCCACCATACATTAGACTTTTAAAACTTACCCTTTGATGTTTTAAAGTTTAAAGACGAAGAAGAAATGCCGGAGTTGAAGGAAGCCTTGGTTTCTCACTCTTGTCGTTCATACTCGTTACTTCGTAGAAATGGTTTATTTTTGGTCAAATTTGGTTATGTTCATCCCTGACGGAAGTGTTTGTTGCACATGTTGTGTCCAAGGATTGTCGGAAATTTGAAAGTCCAACGATAATTTAAGTTTTCACAGTTTTTGGCTATGATAGACAAATTTAGATTTTTAAAACTTACCCTTCGGTGTTTGACAGTTAAAAGTTGAAGACAAAATCCTGGAGTTGAACAAAGCCTCAGTTTTTCCACTCTTGTTGGTAAAACAGTTTATATTTTTTTGGCCAAACGAGACGTAGAATAAAGTGATTTTGATGAAACATCACTGTTTTAAGCTCAGATTTGGATGTTTGTTTGTTTTCTGATGCTTCTTCCCTAAGCCAAAAATAAAATTTATAAGCTCCTCCCCAGTGCTTAAAAAAATAATTTGACATGCCTCCCCCTTTTTGCACCACCCCCTTCCCCCCAATAAATAACAAGCAGTCCCTTAAATGCCTCTTTTTTAAAGTTAGTGATAATGTTAGGATGATTTCTTATGACTATCATCATTATGTTTTCCCATATTTCCCCACTCCTATGTGCACATGTTCGTCAGCCTCAGTGTGGTGAGGGCTGACAGTAACCCCCCCCCCCCCTCACAGGTAAAGAACAGTCCCTCAAATGATTCTGTTTTTTAAAGTTAGTGAATTATGATTTCTTATGACTATCATCATCATCATTATATTTGTCGGCTGCTGGCGGTAACTCACCCCCTCCGTTCTTCTGACACAGGTAGGGGAACCTCCAGACGTTGCCCAGGCCTACAGAGAAGCCAACCTGGGCCAGGATGTACTGGAGCTTGCTGTTCCAGGCCGGGCGTTCCTCCTCCTCTCCGTCCGAGCCCCCTTCCTCCACGTCGCACTCTTTCCCTTCCCCTTCATGGTTGTTGACGATCAGCGAGGTCTTCTTGAAGGAATCGTCACAGGCGTCCTCGTTGGAAAGCAGGTCTTTGACAGACTCTGTGACATCATCGTCAAGCTCTCTCTTGACGGCCTTGCTGTTTTTGGGCATTTGATAAAGCAAACAAGGGCGAGGGGTGGAACGTCTTTATAAGTTGGCAGGGCCGGCGTCTGGGAAAAAGTCACTTTCTGAACCTTGGCTGTGCAAAGCTGAGAGTTTAAAGGTGTTAGGGTTCAAGTGCCCGTTGAGGTTTGAGACAGTTTGTGCAGGTTGAGTGATCAGGAAGTTGTTTAGCCTATGTCTTCATTATCACCAAGAGTCTGTGGGACAGAGGAGGACATATACAGATTACAGCGAGAAAACAGCAGTGAAAATTATAGACGAGGTTGCGTCAGAGCTTTGACACATTTGATAAGTCGCTGCTCAGCATTACAGTTTTGTGTCTTGACTGTCAGTCTCTAATTTCCCTTCATACATTTCTGTCTGACTGGTTTTAACATGAATTAACTTTGAATAAGCAAAAACATGCTGACTCTGGCAGATGGAGACGAGAACTGACTTTCTTTTAACCTTGTTTTAAAAAGACTGGATTTATCTCAACAGCTCAAACTGTGTGAGGTGTTTCTGTCTGATTATAATCATACTTTTATTTCATAGAAAAATACCTCACATCCTATCTGAGTTATCTGAGTCTGATCTGAGAGTACGGAAGCTTATTGATGCCACGCCAGGAAAACAAAACTGATCAGTATCAGTTTCTGGATACAACAATAAAACTTTCTTCTTATAACAATGTTTTGATGTCTTAACAAAATGTTTTCATGTTATTACAAGAAACTTTTGATATATAAAGAAAAGTTTCTTGTAATAAAAAGATATTATTTACATTTTAACAACAACAAAGAAAAAAAATATACTTATTTCTCTTCTTTTAATGTGAAACTTTTTGTGACACGTTTTTGTTATTATTACAGCCTACTTATTCATCTTGTTATAACGTTACACCTTTTTTGTTATAACATGATAATATCTCGTGTAAACGTTTATGACATCCTGTTATAACAGAACTTTTCCTGTTCTGACCTGACACTGATCTTTTTCTCTGGCCTGGCCGGACTGTGGGGAAAAAGTCCATCCAGAGAATTATTGCTTTATCCGGGGACGCAGAGTTATAACTCACATGGAGATCACGTGTCTGGCTGAGGCAGCACACTCACTGAATGAGGATCTTTTTATTACAAGTCAATGTTCTGAAGTAAAGAAAGAAAGGTCAGGGAGTGACTCGCTGATGTGGACACTGACAGGTCGATCACGTTTCCATCCTCCTGAATAATTGAAGGGAGGAGTCCATTTGCATAGGAACCCAAACACTCCTTTTCTCCGCAGCTCTCTGGATGGGATGGGGAAAGCCCTCAAATATAAAAGGGTATCAACTTCCAAAATACAAACGGGGATGTGAGCAGACATGCGCGTGCTGCCTAACCACAAGGGTGGAGGCAAAATATCTTCCTGTACAAGATCATCATTTATTCACATTAATATCTCCTGCTGTGACTATAAATATCGCTGGAAAAGATTCAAGGGTGTGGACAGTGCGCGCCCTGAGGCGGGTTAAGGTGCGCAACATCCTCGTCTGCAAATCAGCATCCTCGGGCGTCCTGCTTTTCATTTTTACGCAATAATTCAACCATAAATATTTTCATAAAAATGCATCAGGGGCGCGAGCATGTTGCAGAAACCCCACATGCCTCCCCTCATTCTCACCAAGCGGAGGATTAAGTGATTAATAGATTTCCTTTACCGCTTCCAGATTAGCCTGGTTTGCATGAGGCAAAGGCCGTCGTTTCATAATCCAGTGAATGGAGCAGCCAAAAGGAGGCTGATGCTCAGTAACCTTCACTGCAGATATTATGGAGGCGGTAATGGAAGTGGCACCGCGATTAATGCGTGAATATGAATGCATGAATGTGTCTGAGGGTGAGGATGTGAGGCTGAGAGAGCGCGTAAAGACAAGGAGCGGTTTTTTTCTCCTCTCTGTGTGTGTGTGTCTGCACATGACTCAGGAATGACGAGTCAGTAAACGGGCCGACGGGATACAAAGAGAAAATGCGGATGGAGAAAAGGATAAAAATAATCAAGCCAACAAGGCTCACCGGGGCCATGTGGCTCGGTGCGGCTCGGTGTGGCACAGTTTGTTCTGTGAGGAATGCGCATACATTAGTGTCCTGTGTCTCCCGCCCAGGCTGCATGACATCCGTGTGAAGTGTTTCATCATTCACTGGCCAACCACATCCTGCGCACTGGTACCTCACTCATCCTCCCTCACACTCACACACACCATGCCTTTATCATCTGTGTAATAAGCCCTGAGGATGCTGTGTATGTGTGTGTGTGTCTGTGTGTGTACTCACCACTGAGGAATAACAGTCGTCCTTTTCTGAGATGACGCGTCTCAAGGAATGAAATTATGAGAGCACATGCACGGAGGAGACATTATCACTTGTATCTGTGCGAACCAGTCCGGCCGGTGTGCTGCCTCTCACTTCGGTATCCCGACTTCTCTAGCTTTTAGGCGGAAACACGCAGAGCTCAGAGGGGCGCTCCGACCCCCACGCTCCTGTCACGCGTCATATTCCCACCATTATAAATAACACATTGCTTTTCATGGAGGTTATAAACCTATACTTTATGACATCACATGTTGTGTGTGATAGTTTAATGAAGATATAAGGCTAAATTCTGTTTTAAGTTTCCCGTACCCCCCTGTTGTTGTACATGGTACGTGCCACTACTACACTGAAAGGGGCTGGCTCATGGATGAATGCAATGTGCCTCTGTTTATAAACGCTCATTTCCCTCTCTGGATATTCAAACACTCTTATATTACACACATTTATTTACACACTGACTATACTCAGCGGAATAAAAACTGTTTTTAGGAATTTAACTAGTAAAAAAAGAGAGGTTTTGGTCAAGGTTGACATTTACCGCGTCATCCACCCGCACAACCCTTCCTGGCTATTGCGATTCAAAAAAAAAAAAAGAAAGAAAGAAATTAGCATAAAGCTCAGACAAGACGGAAATCCCTTTTTCTTAATAGAAATAAAAAGAGGAATATAGCTATATGTGTGTGTGTGTGTGTGTGTGTGTGTGTCTCTGTGTGTGTCTAAATATATATATAATATTTTTAATTTATATCAGGTCATTTTGTGTCTCTTTGTAGTCGTTATGTATCTGTGAGTTCATTGTGCCTGTTTCTGAAGTTAGCCTATTTTTGGTCTCTTTGCAGTTCGTTTGCATCTTTTTGTGTCTCTTTGTGGTCGTTTTTTGTCTCTCCTATATGTTCTGAGTTAATCTGAGTAACATTTAACAGGTGAAACCCAAGGGGGGCCCCACCAACACTTTGGGCCCCCAGGCCTGTGTCATCCATTCACTGAGAGAGCGTTTGGTTGAGTTAAATCTGTAGTCAGTAACTTTAAAATTAATAACTTGAACTTGGGAATGATTGTGACCCAGCCGCCATCCTGGAAATAGTCGAGCTGAAATCAAGCACCGCCCACTGGCCGCAACTAACTCTCTCCTTCTACAGCGAAACAGTCACTAAAATATGTTTCTGAAAACATTAGAGGTGAGAAATATGAAGACAGACAGCACGTGCAGCAAATAGTTGCAAGCTGGAGTCGAGCCTGCGACTGCTGCAGCAAGGCATCGCCTCTGTACATAGGGCACCGGCACTATCCACTATGCTACCGACGCCCCGGAATGTGCTTTTTGTATGAGGAAGATGATGTGTGTCGTGTACTTCTGTTAGAATATACTGACAGTTTCAGCAAATATGACAAAAAGTTATTTCTATTTCCATAAAAGTCACCAAGTGCAGCTTTACAGTGAGGAGACCTGAGCCGACAGCTCACAGTGAAACAGTGTGACTCAAAGTGAAACTGGGTCGTGGGAGGAGACTGAGTGAGGGCAATCATCCTCCCACCATCACACCGCAGTTTCAGGGTCACACTTCTATTGTGCCGCCTTCACATAATCTTTCTTAATGTAACTCTTTGTGCGTATGGAGGACATGTGCTCCCATACTGTGTCCATTTTCATCAGAAATGATCAGCCTCACAGTTCCAGCTTGTTACTGAAACTGAAAGGAGAGCAACATATTGTGTAGCACTGGGTCATTTTCTGTCTCTTTGTAGCTGTTTTGTGTCTCTTTGCAGTTCCTTTGCATCTCTTTGTGCTCATCTTGATTCTCTTCCTAGTTGGTACATGTTCATTTGAGCCTTTGGGCCCCTGATACTTTGGGCCCCTGGGCCTGTGAGTGGTAGTTCAGTGACTCATCCATGATGGTAAGGGAAATATTTGAATCACAAAAGTGATGTTTCCCAATAAGGAGGAGACCTTTCTTATGCATGTATGTTTTGTTTGGCTGATGACACTGTAGCTCACTCATAGATGATTTAGGAACATGCCACAACCCATTTAAAAGCAGGAGAGGTATTATTATTGTTGCATAATCACCATCTGTTCAGAGAGCAGCTCTGTGATGGTAGAAAAAAAACGTTCTTTCATGTTGACATGATACACTGCTGGTTGCCGTTATTGTTTAATGGCGTCAAGGAGAAACGAGGCGGGACAACAATGAAGGTTGAGGCTGTGTAAGTCGGAGTAGGGCGGGTGGCAACAACCACCGACTGTCACTCAGGAGGCTAGTGTTCACTTCCTGTAAGATTGTGAAGCCAAACCCAACCACATGTGTGTGTTGGCTTAACGTAACACTGTGTGTTTGTTGTTGAAGGAAAACGTCAATTTGCGGTGTTGTAACGACGTAGTGCTTTTATTTTGAAAGAGACTGTATGCAAACTGTACATTTCCTGTGAAAACAGAAGTGTATTTTGAAAGCAGACAACAGGCTGAAATTGACACTGTGCCCCAGAACGTCAACAACCAACACACCCAGGGTACCTGGGACGTCATATGTGGACGTGGAAAGTCCATGACCAAACTTCAATATGTGACGAGGTCGTGGTGAGGATGAGTTGACTATTGACTATTTTACAGAAAAATAAAATAACAAAAACATGACACAGATGGGTTTCGCTTTCTCGAAGGCCAACAAATGGCACTATTTTTAATTTAATGAGAGTTCTCCTTAAAGTTACAATGTGTAATTTACGTGGTTGTTTATTAGCACATATCAACTATTGCTTTCATAAAATATATATTTACTAAAGTGTAATGCAATTCACATACAAATGGAAGCTTTCTCATAGGCTTAGAATGATTTCTCTATATATATACACAGGCAGGGCGCGGTCTGCTGGAGGCTGCCCTCTTGCGTTGCCATATTTGAATACAGTGGCCGAAAGGGATATACGCGCTTCGCGTTTACCCAGAACTTGCCGTCACTGGAGAAGGTGAAGATCAATCCGGGGCGCTTCTGCGTGAACCTGCTTTGTACTTTATGATTCTGTTGCAGTTTAAATGGAGGACCACACACATGTTTTGCCCCGTAAGAGGGAAACCACGCCACCAAATAAAAGAAAAGAACTCGTGAAGGAGAAGGATTTCACAAGGGATGCGGAGGTTGCCTGCTTTCTGCTAGACAGGTAATTCAATCTGATTTTTTAAAATCATTTTGGCTTCATGTTTGCAACTACTTTTCCCTCTCGTCTAAGTTTGAATGACGGCTACGTTTATGTGCTAACGCTATCCTAGCCTTGGCTAACATTATCACAGAGCTACAGCTAAATGGTTAGCTTAGCCTACAGCCTAATCTGTTGATTCCTCTCGCGCTGCTGCGAAGGCTGCCACCCTCTCCTCCTCCACTTCCCTCTGGGTAGCTGAGACACACCTCTTCGCCTGGCCGTTCCTGCACCGCCTCTACCCCCTCGCCCCTTCCTCTCCCTGGTCTTCCTCTTCTCCCTCTCCCTCTTCCTCATCTCCCTGTGTCCTGTGGAAGAACACTCTGGAAATGCATATATTATAATCCAACCTATATTTGCCGCACTGTGCCGCGACTATCACATAAAACGTGTTATTTTAGCATTACTGTGCTAATGTTTGCTCGTGTTACCAAAACAATTTGAAATAAAACACTCCTAACATATATCTCACAGATAACCTATATCTCACTGGTAAGCTATAACATATCATAACATGGTTTAGATTCCTAAATAAATATTCACCTTGTCGCTAGATACTTCTGAAAAACTCGAAAAACTCTGCTGTCTGCGTAAGGCTTTTTGTCCTACGAGGCCACCATCACTTACCCAACAGGAGGGGTGAGTGAGTGAGCGTTAGTGAGCGCTGCAATCTAGAATTTGACTGCTGATGTCACTGTTACTCACCATTTTTACACACTGAGGCTTTAAAACACAGGCAGATTTCTTGGGCGTCGGAAGCATAGTGGATAGTGCCGGCACCCCATGTACAGAGGCATTGCCTCGCTGCAGCGGCCGCGGGTTCGAATCCGACTCGCGGCCCTTTGCTGCATGTCAGTCCCCACTCTCTGTCTCCCCATTTCACTCTCTGTCCTGTCATTAAAGGCAAAAGCCCACAAAAATAATCTTTTAAAAAAAACAAAAAACACAGGCAGATTTCTAAGGTGGCGATCACTTATAGAGGCCCATTCTCCACCCAGCACATTGATGGAGGGCCCACTCTCTCTATATTCATATTTAATCTGTCTCCTGTTTTATTTTGTAGATTCTCTCCTCATGTGTCATGCCTGGTTTGACTTCCTGTCTTTGTGTGTTTTCCCGCCTGTTTTCTGTCACAAATGTCTTCCATCAGTCTCATTAGTCCCTACTTGTTCCAGTCTTCCCTTCAATCACACCTGTTCTGCTCCACCCTCCCCACCACACCCTTGTTGTCAGCCAATCCACATTTCCCTCCTTTTACCTGTGTCCACCTACTGCAGCTGTGTCTCATTCCTGTGATTAGTTTCCTGTGTGTATACCTGTGTGTTTCCCTTTATTCCTCGTCAGTTCATCTGTGCTCATGGTGTCATTCGTCGTGCTTCCCTGGTTTGGTTCAGTTAAGTTTTGGTTCTCCTTCTTTTTTCGCCTGCCTGTTTGGAGGATTTTTTCTAACCAGAAACCTTCACCCTGTCTGCTGCTCTGCATTTGGGTCCTTTCTGAACTGACTCCTGTCAGAGGGGGGAAACTGTCCGACTTTCTACTCATCTGTTTTTCTAACTGATTACTGGAGATGGAGGTGCACGATGATAAGGAGAGACCAGGACCCCTCATGTGTCTGTCCTGAGTTGCCCCAGAATCTGGTGTGATCTCCACCCACAGTGTTCCAGGTAAATTCAGGATATCATCACAGAAATCTCACAGTAGTTGTCAGGAGGCCAAAATGTGTGTGTGAGTGTGTATTTGATGCTCACACAAATCCTGTTACTTCCAGTTCACAGCTCTCATCAGTACTCTTTAAAACTCTCCTCTGCTGAGGGATGAAGAGTCCCTCAGTCTCTGTCGTTACATTTCTGCGCTCCTGACATGAACGCAGCCCGTCGTCCTCATTGTACAAAATGTTCAGGATATTTCCTGCTCGATGCTTTTTCTCCTCTCTCTGCAGGAGCTCAGCGAGAGCAGCTGAAGTAACAGGCTTATTGATCGCTGCTAATAGCCTCCATCTCATCAGCAGAGCAGCACACACACCCTGAGAGCAGTGAAAGAAAGCCAATAATCATCTTAATTCTATTAGTGCATGTATGTTTTGTTTGGCTGATGACACTGTAGTTCACTCACAAATGATTTAGGAACATGCCACAACCCATTCAAAAGCAGGAGAGGTATTATTATTGTTGCATAATCACCATCTGTTCAGAGAGCAGCTCTGTGATGGTAGAAAAGCTGTAAAAATGTAATCACTCTCTTCGTCCTGTGACCCATTCAGAATGTGTTTGAGCAATAGGTGTAGATTTTGGGGAGGCACGAGGGACACGTGCCCTCAATATCTGGAATATGCACCTGAATGCTTTTATTTTGTCAAAATCTAAGACATTTCCTCTGTAACTTGATGCAGGAAAGGCACAAAATGGTGCATTACAATTCAACAGAATGCAGGAAACTAAGTGTTTGATGTGTAAAATTTAATGAGGGAGGATCTCCAACCTCCAACGTCTCATGTGTGTCACCTCCCGATGTTGAAATGAAAGCTACGCCCTTTGCTTAAGCACATCATCTCCTGTGGTCGACTCCCAGGTTGGTGCAAGATGTGTTTCAACTATGAGATGAATAAGAAATAAAACTAGAATTACTGCCCTGCAGTTGTACGCCTTCACGCACCAGTGAAGTTTCTCTGACAGTTTACATTATGACCATTTGACCATCAAATTTCTGTCAGGTTTTTTTTTCAGTCCAAGTGGATGTGAAAGTAAACCATCGTGGTTTCATGAGGCAAAGAAATGGGAAATGAAAGAGGATGTTGGTTTGACGTAGAGGTCAGCAGCCTTTACTATGAAAAGAGCCAAGAAGAAAAAAACCTGTCTGGAATCACTGATAACGACAACAGGAAGTTTGCTGATTTGACTCGGAGTCAGGATGTTTGAGATCAGATCTTCCGTGCAAAAATAATCATATTTAGGTATCGTTTGACGAGAGGCGTTTCGAAAAATGTGGCAAAGCACTCCAGACGTCCCTCTCCTCAGCTACGCTTTCAAGCTCCCCCTGGAGGATCTGAAGTGTCAAAAATCGGTGCCTGGAAGTGGGCCTGTAGGCTCCCGACCTTGAACCTCTTGTCTCTTATCAGGTGTCCTCAGATGTCGATTTGGTACCTTAGGCTCAGCTGGCAAATACTTAAAGAAACACTGGAAAACAGGCAAAGTCCGATGCAATCAAGTTTAATGTGTCAACAGGCTTTAACACATACAACTTAGCGAGTCAGACTCCGGAGTGTGACTGAAAACCTGCTCTCAGAACCCTAGCTTATATGCTGGTGGAGATTCAAATGAGTCTCCACCTCTTTTTGCTAATCTTTCCCTCTTAAGACCAATTCTATTGGTGGAAAACCTTTCTTTGTGTCCAATTCTGATTGGGCCCATTTTTAATGGTGTAATGCAGCCTGGAATTTCCCAAGTTTTCTTCCCTTAGGTCTGGTTTCGCTTTCACTCTATTTTTAAAAAACATGTGTATTTTGGGGACTTTCTATACAGTCCTCAGTGCTCTCAGTCTTATGCAAGGTGAACCTTTAGAGTGCAATCTGTGAATGTGTGTATGTATTACAGCATTTGAGTATGTGTTTCATCGTTTAACAAGACACAGTGTGTTCTTTCAGTAGGTGCATACAACATGATTACATAGTCTGGTGCTATGGTGCTATGAGTACTTTGACACATACAACAATGTTTTATCATATTTAAATGTAGATCAAAGAGCTTTATAATGCCTTATACATAAAACATGATTATATGAGTTTCTTAATCAATTTATACATCTTAACCTTACTGTTTGATCTGTTGGCACAAACTTTTACACTACAGATCCTGAGGCGTTCCCAGGCTACATGAGATATACAATTCCTCCAGCACCCTTAGTGAACTTTCATGTCCACATATTATGCACCAGGTATCCTCCTGCGTGTGCTGTTGATGTTCCAGGGCGCTGCAACCAACAGGGGGAGGTCAGCAAAAGCACCCGGTTAGATTTGGAACGAAACATAATAGTTTGGCTCTGCATTCATACTGGAAGCACAGGTGAAAGTCTGGGGGTTTGTTGGACCTGACACTGTCCTGTGTCGAAGTTGACAAAAACCAGAGCTTGGTCAGTGACCTCTGGCTTCACACGCCGACGAAAAAAGTCGTCCTTTCACATCGGCATGATACGCAGCCGGTCCCCATTATTGTTTATTGGTGCCTGGCAGCGTTGGTTGGAAATGTGGTGGGACAACAATGAAAGGTAAGGCTGCAGAAGTCTGTGTAGGGCGGGCAGGAGGGGTGGTGGATGGGTCCAACAACCACTGACTTTCACTCAGGAGGCCGGTGTTGGATTACTGTAATATATTTAAGGCCAAACACTGAAGCTGACACGGCGTCCCAGAACGTCAACAAACAACCAACCCAGGGTACCTTGCACATTGTATCTGGATGTGGAAAGTCCGTGTGACAATGTCAGAGTGCGAATGTGATGTGAGAACAGGCAGGAGAGTCCTGCGAGACAAAGTCTGGACTTTTCTGAGCTGCGTTCACAAGTTGTTTTATTTGTTGTAGATCTTCACAACGATTCAATTTTCCATTTTCACATTATTTTTGGTCAAAGCCCCAGGAGCCACTGGAGACGGGCTGAAGAACAAGATGCAGCTCTGGAGCCGCAGGTACCTCTAAACCTGACTGGTACCGCTGCTGCTGGTCCGACACCCAGCAGGCCGTCCTCTCTGTACGTCCACTGAAGATGCAGCGGTCAGTTCACACAGAATAGACAGAACCAGCAGCTGGTGAACAACAAAGCTGGTGAGCCTGTGTGAACCCGCTGGGAGTTGGATGCAGTGGATTTATGGCATTATGTATTATAGTGACTGTGAGTGATTCAGGGTTTTTTTGCGGTCGGGGATTTTGTCAAGTCAGAAGCAGCGGCTGAGAGGAGCAGCTTTGGCTAATAGGATAGCAGGACAGCAGCGGCTCTGGGTGATTATGAACATTTCTCGATGGCAGAGCAGCTTCAGCGGCAGAGGACAGTTTATAGCTCAATCTATGCAGCTAATGATGAACCATTTTATTTCATTTAACATACCTGAATCATCTGGCCGAGGACATTTGATGCACGCCATTCTTCATTATCTCTTATTATTTACTTGAAATGCGTAAAAAGGTTATGGCCAGTAAAATTTAGCAAATGATGATGACTCACTGCTGAAACTCTTGTAGTCTAATCTGCAAACAGTATCAGCTGGAGCTCAGTGTGCCACAGACAGAGGAGCTAATAAGTGTCACTGATAAAACAGATGATAATAATGAGCTGCAGTCTGATGAGTGAATCTGTTCTTGAACCATTTTGAGTCAACCCAGTCACTGGTGTTGTAGTGAGGGGGAAGGAGGAGGCCCCTCAAAAAGCCTGAAATATTTTTTTCTAATAAATTAATGCCACAACTAAATTAAAACTGGCTGAATATATCGGTTGAAAAACTTTATATAAAAAAACAGCAAAAGCTGTCTGAGGCCTCTCTCACCACTTAGGTACTGTTCATGATTTATGAAGTAGGGAGGGGTTGGTCAAATAATTTTTTAAGCACTTTGGAGAGATTTATGTTTTGTTTTTTGTTTTTTTAGCTGAGGGGAAGGGCTTTAGATTTAAATGGCTGTACTTTGTATTTATTTTACTGCTGTTTTTAAAAGAAAGCATGCAGGTTTGGAAGGCATGCTACTTTAAAAATCACCAAAGCTGCATTTATCACAGCAAGAAACTGTAAAAACAGAAATTATTGTTGGATTTTCAAGTTTCCAACAGTCTTTGAACATATCATGTGTAACAAACGCTATTATCAGATAAAAAACAAAATCAAATCTGATCTTAAAGTTATGATATTTCATCAAAATCACTTTATTCCATCTCTCGTTTAAAGTTTGTCCAAAAATAAACCTTTTGCACGAACTAACCAGCATAAACAACAAGAGTAAAAAACTGAGACTTTTCTCAACTCCAGGATTTCATCTTCAACTTTCAAACATCAAAGGATAAGTTTTAAAAATCTAATAACTCATTTATGGAGGAGGGAGGGTCATGGGTCACTCAGGGAGACTCAAAGAAAAGTATCTTGGCTTCAGGGAGGGTAAAAAAAACCCATAACAGTTCCTCAAAGGAGAGGATGGGCAGGGGCCCCACAGAGACTGCTCATGCACAGGGCCCATAGTTTGGTGCTACAACCCTGAACCCAGTCATCAGAAAAAAATCTTGGCACTGTACTTTCCTGCAAACCAGAGATACAGCAGATACCCAGGGCTGTGGTTATCATGTGGTCAGCTTTTAGGCACAGAAACCACTTGGTTATGGTTAAGAAAAAATCATGTTCTGCATCATGTTCTGCAGTTCCTGCAAGACAAGCAGCGATGTCCCTGTAAAAAAAAAAAAAAAAAGCATTTTGTGGCACTTTACTTGACCATGGGCTACTACTGCTGGGGGCAGCGGTAGCTCAGTCCATAGGTTCTAGCTTTGGATTCAGAGGCTCAAGTTCCCATACAGACCAAGTATGGAGTGTGGACTGGCAGTGTCTGTCCAAGGCAGCCCCCTGGCTCTGACGCCTCTCCATGTTATACATGTACAGGGCCTGTTTGTGCATGTGTGTGTGATTCGAGCCTGTGTGAAAAAAATTATAAAAATGTATACCTGTAACCGGTGGACTCTAGTGATGTCTACATTGTGTAGATATCTTCATAGGCGATCCCTGTTTATTCCTCCTCTGACAGCAAGTGGCAAAAACAAAATCCTCCGTCATACACAACCATACAAACTGCAGCCCCTACACAAATTAAGCGACACAAGATTATGTCAGCATGAAATAAACTTATAGACAGTTTAACAGCACTAAAACACAGAAATTACCATGAAAGCAATGTGGCTTACCTCTCCCACCAGACATGGGGGAAAGTCACACATGTGCAGGTCACAAGCAAGTCTCAAGTCTTTACCTTCAAGTCTCAAGCAAGTCCCAAGTTAGTTGTGGTGAGAATCAAGCAAGTCAAGTCAAGTCCCTGCTATAAGTCAAGCAAGTCAAGTCGTGTCATTGCTCAGGTCAAGCAAGTCATAAGTCAAGTCATATGTCACATACAGCAAACATCTCCTCACGATCCGCTAGCTACATGTCCTCTGAATATGCTGTGAAAAGGTCCGGTCTCTGTAGGCAGCCCAGGCTCCGCAAATGGCAACAAAAACATTTGGGTCCAGGCTGCACCAACCAGCCAGCGCGAGACCAGCGAAAGCAAGCACACACACTTGAACGCGGTGCCCATATGTCACGGTCTCGCTCAAGCCTGCACATGTGAACGTGGTGCACACAGAGGCAGTCAGAGCTACAGGCTACAATGAGGCTAAAAACAGAGTTCAAATGACGTTTTTTCCAAACAACTTTTTATGTCGGGGCTTCAGGACACTTGGATCACTACGGACGAGCAGTACGAGATATTTTGTGGTTTCAATTATGTGTTTTTGGACGTTTGAATCTGGGGCGCCATCAGCCTGCATTAGACGGAGTTTTGTTGCTACCTCCTCTCCCCTTTGATCTCTGCAAGTGTTGTGAGGACTCTAAAACTAGCTAGCTCCGTTGTGTTTGATAACACTGTTGAACGTAAACAGAAGTGACACCCAACGGTGCTTAGCGTGCCTTTAATAGTGAATTAAAGCCAAGTCCTTTCGAGTCATCTGTCTCAAGTCAAAGTCAAGTCTCAAGTCATGAATACAAAGTCAAAGTCAAGTTGAGTCTTTTATCAACGTTGGTCAAGCAAATCTCAAGTCATTATTTGGGACTCGAGTCTGACTCGAGTCAAGTCATGTGACTCGAGTCCCCCATCTCTGTCTCCCACAGAGTACAACAGCAAAAGGGGAGGGGTAAGGTGGGAGAGACCCCTTTATAGGTGGGGTACCCCCAAAGATGAACGTAGGGGTACAGAAACTAGTATCAAACCTTCCATGTATTGTGTACGGAGGTCTAAGCATGTTAGGTAATAACAACTGAACCAGATTTTGTGGGATTATAATGCTCAACATTACAAATGTACTTATATCACACATATTACTGCAGTATAACTGACCCTGTTGCAGTTAACTTCTTTAAAACACTCACGTTTGGAGCCCAAAAGCATCTGGAAAGATGACTTACTAAATCACAGCTGCGCCATCCACCAGCTGCTGATGACAAAGTCAGCTTGTATATTATGTCACTTAAAGGGCCAGTGTGTAAAATGGGTTGAAAACAGTGACATCAGTGGTCAAATTCTAGATTGCAGGGCTCACTCGCTCACCCCTCCCATCGGGTAAATGACGGTGGCCTCGTTGGGACAAAAAGCCTTGCGCAGACACGAGTTTTTCAGGAGTAGGTCTATCTAGCAACGAGGTGAATGTTTATTTAGAAATCTAAACCATGTTACGATATTGTAATGAATCACACGAGCAGGAGCCCAGAGTAGCGTTCGGGAAAAAGGCCCGTTTATTTGAGCACTCCAGAAACTCCGGTAACATTCCAGGGGGTAAAAGACTCCGTCCCAAACTCTGACTCTTCTAGCGTAACACACACACTTCATACACACATACTCACTTACAGTTCCCAGCGGGGACCCCCTCCCCTCTCTGCTGCTCCACCAATCTCCAGCCCGCACACTGACTGACAGCGTAGCCTGTAAACAGTGCTCAGCTGTTTATTTAGCCTAGCAATATCTCCGGACTATAGCAGCTGCAATGGACGACTTTGAACGCGATTTTGAAGAGTTTCTTGTAGCGGACACAGATCCAGAGCCATACCTGTTTGAGCCAGAGTACACAGATGAGGAACTCCATGTGTTGGATGCTGAGTGGGCAAGAAGAGAGGCTGAATCCTCCGCTCTCATTTGGCTGCACAGAATGGGATTCGGTGCTACTGCTACCATCATTGGGGAGATATATCATCAGGAGGAAAAGCGCCGCAGAGAGTGCATCACAAGGAGTGAAGTTGCGTCTTCTTTTCCTCGCAGATGACGGTTCGGGTTCATTCTCTCCTGTTGCGTGGTAAGTGTGGTCCATTCGCAAACTTTATAACAAAAAAAACTTTTCACTACTCTCCATCGACGAACTACTAACACTCTGCTGTTTCCTCCTCCTTCTTCCTTCCTTCCGCTGTCTTCGTTGGTTTATTTATACACGCGAAACGCGTTCTCTGGCTGGCTGGATTGTCCGCTAGGGCTGCCTTACATACATGGCGGCGCAAGATGGCGACCTCTCTAAAGCAAGGCCCTTGCTATACATACATATATATACATATATATATATATATATGTATATATATGTATATATATACAGTACAGGCCAAAAGTTTGGACACAACTTCTCATTCAATGCGTTTTCTTTATTTTCATGACTATTTACATTGTAGATTCTCACTGAAGGCATCAAAACTATGAATGAACACATGTGGAGTTATGTACTTAACAAAAAAAGGTGAAATAACTGAAAACATGTTTTATATTCTAGTTTCTTCAAAATAGCCACCCTTTGCTCTGATTACTGCTTTGCACACTCTTGGCATTCTCTCCATGAGCTTCAAGAGGTAGTCACCTGAAATGGTTTCCACTTGGGACCATCAGTTGTGTTGTGCAGAAGTCAGGTTAATACACAGCCGACAGCCCTATTGGACAACTGTTAAAATTCATATTATGGCAAGAACCAATCAGCTAACTAAAGAAAAACGAGTGGCCATCATTACTTTAAGAAATGAAGGTCAGTCAGTCCGGAAAATTGCAAAAACTTTAAATGTGTCCCCAAGTGGAGTCGCAAAAACCATCAAGCGCTACAACAAAACTGGCACACATGAGGACCGACCCAGGAAAGGAAGACCAAGAGTCACCTCTGCTTCTGAGGATAAGTTCATCCGAGTCACCAGCCTCAGAAATGGCAAGTTAACAGCAGCTCAGATCAGAGACCAGATGAATGCCACACAGAGTTCTAGCAGCAGACCCATCTCTAGAACAACTGTTAAGAGGAGACTGCGCCAATCAGGCCTTCATGGTCAAATAGCTGCTAGGAAACCACTGCTAAGGAGAGGCAACAAGCAGAAGAGATTTGTTTGGGCCAAGAAACACAAGGAATGGACATTAGACCAGTGGAAATCTGTGCTTTGGTCTGATGAGTCCAAATTTGAGATCTTTGGTTCCAACCGCCGTGTCTTTGTGAGACGCAGAAAAGGTGAACGGATGGATTCCACATGCCTGGTTCCCACTGTGAAGCATGGAGGAGGAGGTGTGATGGTGTGGGGGTGTTTTGCTGGTGACACTGTTGGGGATTTATTCAAAATTGAAGGCACACTGAACCAGCATGGCTACCACAGCATCCTGCAGCGACATGCCATCCCATCCGGTTTGCGTTTAGTTGGACGATCATTTATTTTTCAACAGGACAATGACCCCAAACACACCTCCAGGCTGTGTAAGGGCTATTTGACCAAGAAGGAGAGTGATGGAGTGCTGCGGCAGATGACCTGGCCTCCACAGTCACCGGACCTGAACCCAATTGAGATGGTTTGGGGTGAGCTGGACCGCAGAGTGAAGGCAAAGGGGCCAACAAGTGCTAAACACCTCTGGGAACTCCTTCAAGACTGTTGGAAAACCATTTCAGGTGACTACCTCTTGAAGCTCATGGAGAGAATGCCAAGAGTGTGCAAAGCAGTAATCAGAGCAAAGGGTGGCTATTTTGAAGAAACTAGAATATAAAACATGTTTTCAGTTATTTCACCTTTTTTTGTTAAGTACATAACTCCACATGTGTTCATTCATAGTTTTGATGCCTTCAGTGAGAATCTACAATGTAAATAGTCATGAAAATAAAGAAAACGCATTGAATGAGAAGGTGTGTCCAAACTTTTGGCCTGTACTGTATATATATAAAAGCATAATTATAAGGCTATGAAAACCAAACAAATTTTATTTTATAGCGATTATACACTCATATAAACATACTAATGGGTAGAATATTCAGATTCAGATTCAGATTTGACAATAAACCATGCCTAATATTACACACGCTGATATGTTGCATATAAAATGTACATATGTAAAATATTTGTGGTTTGCAGAAATGTATGATGCCAAAATTCTCTTCTTGTGACTGAGCTGTTGGAGTATCTGCAGGGTTTTGGTCTCTTTTACATAACTGGCATCAAGTAACAGAAGTTTGAACACACTGGAGTCGAAGGTTTTATTTCTGCCTGGATATCTGAAACTTGTTGACCTGCGTTGAGTGTTTAGAGGAGTTCCACTGCATACTGAGAAACGGCTACTGTATCCGTATATGTACTCAGAATGAGCGTACTTTAAACCAGAAGTGGGTGGGGCTTGACAGGTTGTTATTTAAACCCTGAAACTGGTTGATCGGAAGTTGCTTTATTTGTTATTAGAAAACTATTTACAGAACAGCCTCAGGACTGAGCTTCAGATCTAAGAGTCAGAGAACTATTTATCTACCCACATGATGATTTTCCTTCATCATCAGTTCATATACTGACACATTTTACTTGGTAAAGTAAAATAGAAAAAAGTCCTTTGGATTTACTTGATTTTATCGCGTACACTTCTGTTTACACAGGAAATGTACAGTTTGCATACAGTCTCTTTCACAATAAAAGTACCACGTTGGTACAACACTGCAAACTGATCTTTTTTGCCTTCAACAACAAATGGTTACGTTTAGCCAACAGAAGCATGTGGTTAAGTTCAAGTAAAAAAGAACAGGGTTTGGCTTTACAGTCTTACAGGGAGCGAACACCGGCCTCCTGGATGAAAGTTGATGATTGTTGGACCCATCCACTGCTGCTCCCACCCTCCCTACTCAGACTTTCACTGCCGCAGCACTTCCCCTGATGCCAACGGGATTGACGCGTATCATGCCGACATGAAAGGAAGGCTTTTTTTTGTCTGTGTCTGATTTCGGAAGTTATTGACCAAGCACCGACTTTCAACGACTTTGGAGTGAGACTGGGTCGGTACATCGGTCCCACTTGATCAAAATGATAATAATGATAATAATAACTTTATTTGTAAAACGTGTCAAGCTGAAAGCACAAAGTGCTTTTCAATGTGCAGAAAATACAAAACAAAAGTGATTCTAATAAAACATAAGCATATACCAACATATACACTTAAACACACCTGTAAGCATGCACACATACATATACACATGGCTGCATACATACATACACTCCCATACACACACTGTCAGGTTGTCAAGTTTTGAAACGAGATTTAGAGGTCAGTTAGAGGACCGAGACCAGCAGATCTGAGGGGCCTGTTTGAACGCTACGGTGTGAGAAGCTCAGTTATACTCTGGTACCGGATCACTGAGAGTCTACATGTGATTAAAAGAACTTTAACATGGATTCTAAAAGAAAATGTGAACAACTGACATTTCCCTTTTCTTCTTTATGAATTATTGATCATCGTATTTCCTTCACATCAGACTGTTTAAAAGAATCATGTTGGTGCTACATATCATTGGTCAGTTACTATTAAACTAGTTTATTTTGTAATGTTAAGCCATTTAATCATGTCCAGGGCACCTGATTTTTAGCTTTACCTACAACTTCATTTCATAATGCAAATATTATTTAAGGGTGTTATGTACCTCTAAAGCAATTTCATTATGTTATAAGCACAAGCTCAAAAGCATGTTAAATCTCACAAAACTTTTATTTGATGAAAATATACTGCACAACATTGACATTAGACTCAGAATTCACCCAGAACCTGAAATCAGTACAGTTAGTTACAGAGCAGTTCAAACAAGTTTTGGGATTTTTCCCTCCATCGATGGCGACACAAACAAGGATGGATGACAGGTTAAACAGATTAATTTAATGCTAATACAAGTTCTGACTTACCTCCTGTTATTTTACCATGTCACTAGACTGTTATCTGTCTCTCTTTGTAAGAGCACTAAATAAAAATATTGCCGGTTTATAAACAGCACTTTGGACAGTAGCAAACATTTGCAGTAACATTTAAGCCTCATCTCCACCAAACCCTTTCAGTGCAGTCCCTTTGGAACCAACAGTGACCCTTCAGACATCTTGGTCTGTTTAGACAGTCCTCTTAAATGTGGGCGGGGTTGTTGTCACTCACTGCTCTGTCCAGCACTCGCTGTATTTCCTCATCAGCGGTGACACAGATGGAAGTCTGCACCTGGTTTATCGTCCACAGAACGAGGCTGCACGCCCACATTTTCAGAACAAAATAGAACATGCTGCAGCGAGAGTCTCTCTCCATGGGATATTTAAAAAAGCTTTGTGCATTTAGTCCTTCTCAGGCAAGCTCAGGGGTTTAGTGTTGCTGTAGCCCACAGGAAGTGAGGATTAGAATATATGACCTTCACATGATCCGCTCCAAATTAATCTATATTTTTAAAGTCATTACTAAAAGTGTGTGTCATATAAAAACTAAAGTGATGGTCAAAGTTGTCACAGTGAAATTTAAGGTGTGCTGATGGATTCACGTCATCAACTTATGCATTGAGTAACATTACAAGTAAACGTTCCACCTTAAAAGTTGCCAGCAGTCGGCCCAGTGAATGAAGTTATTTTTTTCTCTTTCATTTTATAGTTGTAGTTTACTGATGTATGAATAGAGGTTACATAAAACCAGAGTGACCGTCCTCTACTGACCAATCACACTGCAGGGTTTCTAGCTCCACTTTTTAGTACCAGCTCTGTGTGCTAGGTACCCCAACAGAGGGGGGGCCAAACATGGGGACGCTAAGGAACGCTTCTGTTGGTACCATCCACAAGTTTTCATTGTGGAACAGGAAAAAAATGCGAACTGAACTGCTTGGTGAAATAAGTTTTAATTGCCTTCACTATGTGGAGAATTCTTGAAGTCCATGACAAAGCCTCTGACATGAGAGGGAAAATGGCGCAGTGTGTGATGGTCCTCAGTGGGCTGAGCCTGGTCTCAGGAGGCGGGGCTTTCCAGTTTTAACAAAACATTCATTTCATCATAATTGAGATGTAACTGAGACGTGAGACGTAGACGTTACATCCCTCAAGATAAATGAATTCTACATGGATCAGTATGTTTGAAAGAGAAACATAAATGAATTATACATTAAATGCATATTTGTGGGGTGTCAGTGGCTTAGTGGTAGAGCAGGCGCCCCATGTACAAGGCTGTTGCTGCAGCGGCCCAGGTTCAAATCCAGCCTGTTGCCCTTTGCTGCATGTCATCCCCCCTTCTCTCTCTCCCCCCTTCACACTTACCTATCCTGTCCATTAAAGGCAAAATGCCCAAAAAAATATTATTTAAAAAAAAAATGCATATTTGTAAATTGAACAACCTGCCAGGGGTCACACAGTCTGAGTGATTCTCTTTGTCCTGTAATGAAACATTTCTATCATGATGTTTGTATGAAGATGATGTGAATCATTTCATAGCTTCCAGATCTGAACCCAATTATCTTACTTTACATTTGTCAGGAGTTTTTAATGACTTCTTTGTTGCCCCTCACCAGGCTGTGACTCTTTCTCTGACTCATCTCCACTTTGGTCGTCTGCCTCCTCATGTTCTTTATTACAATCTATTTTCCGTCCTTCACACAGCTGTGTCAGATAGAGCCTGTGCATCACACAACCCAGTGGGTGAGTGTGTTCTGTGGCATGATGACCCAGCATGTAGTGTTACACATTAATGAAGAGAGAGGCTGCTGACGGGAGGGAGGAATTTCATTATATGTCTTTGTTTTGTGGAATATTAACTGAACTCATTCTCCACATCAGCTCATTAGATGTGTTTTTATCTTAAAATAACCAAAGTGTCTTTTTTTTCTGTCTCTTGTTTTGAAACAGAACTAAAACACATGATTGGTTGATATGGACCGGAGAGTACCTGCTGTTCTCCACTCTGTGCTGCTGTTTTGATTTTGCGGCTGTAAACACAGCGCCAGTCACAGATGGCGGCTTACCTCGCCTACCTGTTGAATTCTTCATAAGCTGACCCTGACTTTGGTAACATGACGCCATCCGGCCGTCACGAGTTTACCTCCGCCAGACCTCTGATGGAAAGTTAAGGCATATTGGTTTTCACCGTGTCACGGAGATGCAAGCTGTCAGCCAATGGGAATCACCCAGCGCTGGCATGAATGGACGAATCAGGGATTTGATGTTGCACCTGATTCTTCACACCCGCTCCCTCAGGAAAAAAAGAAAACATCTATTAGACACACACACCTGAATCTAATGCAGTCTGATCCAACGTTCAGTTTCTGTTGAGACTGTTTTAGGGCTGATTTGACTTCATCGAGCTGCAGTTTGTGGTTCTGTTCAACATGCAGGTATTTCTATTATTTTGTACACCTCATTTAAACCAGTGAAGGTGGAAACACCTCTCTGGTTAATGCAACACAGTTCAACAACATCACAAACTACAGACTCCACATTTTAACCTGCACTGTCCAACTAACTAAAACTATCTCTGTGAATAAGTGATGGAGGAGCATTTTATTAGGACAGAACATCATTGTTTGTCACATTTGTTAGATCTCGCTCCCTAAAACTGTTCGTATTGAATTTTTCAGAATTGGGGTCAGAGGTCACCTTTAGTCTCATCTCAGGAGTAAGATACTTGACATTGAGGTGAGAGGACTTAAAAGCCCCGTTTCCACCAAAAACTTTTGGTATTGTACTCTTTAGAACCAAAAGTAGCCCCCACAGACATGGTACCTAGACCCTTGATCTGTTTAGCATTTCCACAGCAGACAGCACTCTTACATATGGGCGGGGTTATTACTCACAGCTCTGTCCAGCTCTTGCTGTATTTCCACTTTGCCTCCCCGTACAGACTTCCTTGCTTTTTATACTGTGGTGGTTGCCGGCGGCCTGGTGCATTTCATACCATCATGACGTGTCTGACATTAATGTCCACTGACAAAGCAGCGGTATTTGATGAGTTAGGTCATTGCCTGCTGCGTCAACAACTGCCACTGCCCAGTATGTATCACACCACCGTGAACAGCAGGGTTACTTTTGTTGATAAAAAGTATGATGAATATTTTTCATTATCAACTTTTTTTCCATGAGGAAAACAAGACGACGACGAGCTAAAAATAGATCTTGATAATGAAAATTAAGACGAAATCTATGTTTCATTTTCATTGATGAGACTTGATGAAATGTTAGTGGTGGACTATCAGACATTTAAAGCCGAGAACGGCCATGTTTGTAATTCTCTTCATATGCAGCATGAGCGACAGGCTGGTAAACTCCAGTAAATAGTCTGCACCAGGATGTTTGGGTTGGTGCGAGTTGTGAGCTGTAATTCAGCAGTAAATAATCAGCCGTGTGTGTCTGACTGTGGATGGCGGAGCTGCTGAATGGATTTGTGGAGTTTGTTAGTTGCAGTGATGGCTGTTAGCAGCTAGCTCCGCTCGCAGCCAGCGGCCGCTGGACACATTAAGAGAGACTCTACTAAGGGTACAGATTTGAAGGATTCAAATGAAAGTAAAAGGTGTGACAACCAACCCTGTTCTCCCCTACTTTTTGTTACCAGTATGAAGTGAAGAGTGGTGTGCAGTAAAACAGTGGAAAGAAACTCTGAATTTTCAGGGCTGGAAACCGAGAAAGCTTTTGAGTCCGTGCCTCACAGACAGTATTTTCTCCCACAACATCCTGCATCTGTTATCCAGTCCTATGATGTGACTATATTTAGATTAACTATTTATAACATCATAAACCTACAGACCTATTGTCTTAAAAAGCTCGGGGGAAACAAAGAGTATTTCATGTGCTGTCTGGGAGCTACTTTGAAAAACAGAAAAAGCCTGATAGGCAAAGTTCAGCTCAAACCTGCTCTGATAAAACAAAAGAAAACAGTCAGCGGCGAGGCTGCGATGACGTCCACCCGGACAGCCTTGATTCAGTTTTTTTTTCTTTTTCTGGTGAGGCTGCGAGGCCATGAGAAGTGCTTATGGTCAGAGTTTGTGAAATAAGAATGGAAACACTAGATGGTGATAAATGCTATCTGCACCCTCCATGTTGTGTCTTGTCTGACTCACAGTGGGTAACTCAGGGATGGCTTTCCTCTCACCAAAGGGTTTTGTTCATGGGCTTTGTTTCTGAGCTGTCACTCTTCTGTGCAAACACCTGAGCACAGAGCGGCTGCAGGTAACATCCTGCCACCTCGTACAGTAGCTGTAGCTGCTGGTCCGAGTCCTGGCACAGATCGTGTTCTGGTGCTCTCAGCTTTGGTTACAGCTCAGCTGCTGCTGTGTGTCCCTGCGCTCTTACGTCATTGTCTTATTATTACAGCATCAAGGACCGAGCGTGTTTCAGCTAACAGTCATTCAAACACTGAGGCTGCTGAAGTGGTGGGGTTTATCTGTTTTTTTTTGTTAGAGGAGTTTAAGTTTCTGCATGTTCCTCTTCGCCGCTTTGTCTGTACTGCTGCTTAATTTAATTACAAACAAAATGGACACATAAAATATTGCACACAACTTCAAGCTCAATGTAAAACAAGAGCAAAGGTAGGTTTTCTGATCAAGGCTGAAACACTATTTATTTTATTATACCTTCATTATAGCTGTTGGCTTGTTCGACAGGTCTTTGCCCTCACACCCAGAACAAAAAGTATAGCAGTACCATCAAGGGCGTAGGTTTCCTTCCAATATTATAGGGGCACAAACACATATGAAAAAGGGTGTTGGGAGGCTTCTGACAAAAGATTTTGAGCATCAAACACTTAATTTCCTGCATCCTGGTGCCATTTTGTTTCTATTCGACATCAGTTTATGATGCAAATGTATTTAATTTGGCAAAATAAATGTTCTCTGCTGCTTTCATGTTTTTATAGAGGGAGGGAGACAAATAAAATATATCTTATTATAACCCACTGTGTCTCAAAAGCATACCTCAAAGTAATCACATTACTGCTGTAGTATATAGTTTAAAGTCTTTTATGTCAGGCATTGTATTAACACATTCTCACTCTGACCTTGTCACATGTCCACGCTTGGTCATGGACTTTCCACGTCCACATATGACGTCCAAGGTACCCTGGATGTGTTGGTTGTTGACGTTCTGGGACGCCGTGTCAACTTCAGCCTGTTACATGCATTGTGTTTCTGCACTCTGACAGATTTTGGGTAAAAATTAATTTGATATCAGTCATTTAGATACCAGAAGTGTGAGCCATCCTTACATGAGAATTTTTTAACAGCGTTATTATACAGAGGAACAATATCTTGAATTGTTGCCCAGCCCCACAGCCACTGGCACTCCAGGTGACAGGTCGTGACATCCGAGTCCACAGCTCCCTCTCATGCACCTGGCTCGTTTTCAACAACATGATGGCGGTAATGTGGCTCTGGCTCACCTCTGGCGCTCGCTGGCGGGAGGAGGAGATGCTTTTTTCAAAGAGAGGATTAACTGCAGTAAAGCCTCCTCTCCTCTCTCACTAGGAACCGTCCTGTGACATGAGGCCAAGAACAAGTCATGGGACCCAACAGGGTACATCACGGCTCCAGCACCAGATCCTGGCCAACTGCGCTTTATATGCTTTGTTTTATCCCTCTTAGGCACCACGTGGGTGTTTCAACGCACTGCAGGACAATCAATGTCAGAAAATCACAGTCAATTATCAGATGTAAGTGAGTGACAGCAACATGATCTGATTGTTGAAAACTCCATCTGGAGGTTCTTCAGAGAGAGACAAGCAGACACTCCTACTTTTGCTAAAGACATACAGTGTGTCTTAAATGACACACTTCATATTTTCAGTGGGCTCAGTGTGACCACTGTATACTATGGGAAAATGCAGTGTACTCCTAGCGTACTCATAATGGTCTGAAAGTTGAGTGTGGAACGATGGACACTTCTCACACTTAACGATCGCCAGCTTTATGACTTAGCAAAGTGCTCAACTTTTGGCATGGCAGCTGGGGACAACACAACCTGGTCTCACTCCAAAGTCGCTGAATACCTGCGCTTGGTCAGTGTCTTCTGGTATCACACGCTGACACAAAATAGGCCTCCTTTCATGTTGGTATGATATGCAGCCAGTCGCTGTTATTGTTAAATGGCACCCAGCTGCATCAGGGGGAAGTGTGGCGGGACAACAAGGTAAGTTAAGGGTGTGGAAGTTCAAGTAGGGAGGGTGAGAGAAGCGGTGGATGGGTCCGACAACCACTGACTTTCACCCAGGAGGCCGGTGTTCACTTTCCATTTGAATGTAAGGCTGAACCCTGTTCTTTTGTCCTAAACCCAACCACGCATGTTTGTTGTTGAAGGAAAAAAACATCAGTTGGTGGTGTTGTACTGACATAGTGCTTTTATTTTGAAAGACTGTATGCAAACTGTACATTTCCTGTGAAAACAGAAGTGTATTTTGAAAACAGACAATGCATGTAACAGGCTGAAGTTGACACAGCGTCCCAGAACGTCAACAACCAACATGTCCAGGGTACCTTGGATGTCATATGTGGACGTGGAAAGTCCATGACCAAACGTGGACATGTGACGAGGTCGGAGTGAGGATGTGATGGACAACACAGAGCCTGTTAGCTCTACATGTTTTTTGCACTAAGTACCAAAACTGTTGTTGAATAGAAGCCGTCAGTAATGTTTGTTGGGTCTGTAATAATTTGGTACAAGGAACAATAATGCAATTGCTAACCTTAGCTTATGTAGGTGGAAATAGCAGTCAAATGTTGGCAATAATGCTCCACCATCTGTTTGCTATTTGCCATTTGCAAAATGGCAGTGCGCGATTTGAGACAACACTATCCTGTTGAAATTAGTGCACCACGCAAGAAGTACATAGTGTACATGGTGCACTACATTGAAGTGTACTAAACAATGAATGTGATTCGAGACACACTCTGTCGCTCAAACAAAGTGGGTCCGGAGAGATAAGCGTTGATTAATTGAGGTTTTTTATTTGTGGTCGTCCACGATGATATTTGAAGGAACATAATGGCTGAAACAGACGCAACAATCATGATGTTTTTCCTGCCTGATAATGAGCAACTGTGGATGAAATCTGTTTCCACTACATTTATCTGTGCTTTCCCAGATTTGTATTTGGGAACATCCCTAATATGAAACCTTTTCAGAACCAATAAGATAAACTAATGAACTGGTTATCAACCTACAGATGAGGCTGTAAGTTTCAGAGGAGTTACCAACAATCATCTAACAACGCTGATGTCAATGTGACTGGATGAAATTTAAACTCAGGCACACTGTCACCCTTATTACTGACGTTTATTTAGACGTTATGGCCTGTGTCATGTTACTGTGTGAACAGACTCTGCCTTGCTCTCTTATGAATGGCTGCATTGTTTCAGAGTCAACAGTTCCTCTGCCTTTTACAAATAATATATTTTACACTTATTTACTACAGACTACATCCAGTGATCAGAGCTTCATCTATAAAGGGAAAAAATGTAATGTCAGGCATTTTCCTGTCTTCTGCATATTTTGTTAAAAAGCAAATGTTGCACTGAATATTCTGGACAGCCAGCAGTGAGCAGCCTCTATAGTTTTAGTCACAGAGAGTCATTCTGCCTCCACACAGTGGACGTATTTACACAGACTCACTGAGTTTAGCCTCAGATATTCTCTGTATACGTACAGTGTTTGGTTCCTCAGTGAAGTTAACAAAAGAGCTCACATTTCATTTTGCCTCTGGTTGTCAATGTTGCCATTGATTGCCCTGTAGGGAAACGCTCCTCTCTGCATGTGACTGTTAAAGATGTGCGAAGAGAAGACGTGTGAAAACGTGCAGATTTGACCCTGAAAACACTGTGTAAACTTTGTAATACAGAGATTAATAACTAGGAGATGTGTCTGAATGATGAATAAAAAGCAGCAGACCTGTTACTGTAAGTCACAGGAGGAAACTACTCCCAGCCCCTGGCCCCAGCTTGTTAAGGGGGATTCTGATTAGAGTAATCCCACAGTCATTTGAAGCAGATTTAGGTGCACTAAGGTCACACTGGCAGAGTGGTGATAACTTTGAAAGGCAATCCAAATCTCTGTCCAAATCCGTTTGATTCACTGCTGTCTATGCACTGAAGGAGAGATAATCTCAGTGAGGAGGGTGTCAAGGATGAACTGGCTGAACTTCGCTAATTTTAGGAAATGTTGTGCAGGTATAGTTTTGAGAATTTGTGGAGAAGCATGAATTAGATTTGACAGCAGATGACTACAAGAATGCAACATAAGAGTGATTAGGCTTACAGCGGCGTTCGTGCAGGATTAGTTCGCTTGAATATTTCCCCCCTCACGTGCAGCTAATATGTTTTAACTGCCATCAGGTCAACATACAAGTCGCTTTACTCTCAGAGGCCTGTAATCTGGCTCAGTGCACTGAGAAGAATCATTTCCCAGAAATGGGGGTTTGAAATGTCGTCTTGAGTTCATGCATGAAGAATATTTTATCTCTGGATGTTTATATTTCTATTTTAGGTTCCTGATTGATTCAATCCATGATTATTAAGTATGATAAACAGAATAAACTTGAGAATAATTCATGTTTAACAGAACAAAAGCACAAGTTAGTCATTTTTGATATACATTGCAGGGCCGTAATCAACTATTCAACATTGGGGGGACCATTTGCAATCGACACTTTCTGCGACCCTCCAGATGGGTCTGGGGGAAATTTCCCTTGGGAGGAATTTTCAGAAATTTAACAGCTAAGGTGAACATCATCGAACATCTTCAAACAACGCACAGCAAACGCAGCTGGTGGGTGTTGACGGACAGCGGAGCATGCAGCGGATAACCAGCGCTGCCGTTCCGCAACGGACACGCATCCAGTGGAATTCTGGCATTAGATCAGGGGGTTCTCAAAGTTTGAATGACTGAGCACCATTTTAGGCAGCCAGCATAGAATTTAGGGCAGCAGAGGAAGAGTGTATACACTACTTTACAAAAACTGTAACAGTCAACAGTGATATAATCTCCGTGACACAAATATAACATTCTAGTTTTCCACTTTTTAAATACATTTGAAAGTAATGAAATAAAGAGATGGTTCTGTGTTTTGCTGTGTTCACACTTTGAGTGACACAGCAACGTGCTGCAGTTTATTCCTAACAGAAGCTGGTGGCATAAAATTACAGACTTTTAGAATATAAGAGTAACACACACCAAGAATTATAACAAGGTGCAGACCACTGGTGGTAGACTTGATTAGAAAACAAGTGTCGCACACTCTGGCTCCATATGAAACCATGTGTAAGACCTTGAAACCATGTGTCGGGAGCTACAGCCAATCACATGTCATTGAAACAAATGACAACAGCCGCTACATATTGTACCATATTTCAGTTCAACAAACATTCTTTAGTTCACCGTATTAAGAAATGTTAAAATACAAAAGTATTACTTATTGATAGATAGCAAAGGTCAAGGCATCGTCTCTAAATGAACATCATTATTAACTTTAACTATATATCCAATATTTAAAAGTACATCACAGAAAACATTTTAAATCATAGTCTATATTTAATCCATGGAGTGGCAGGGATGTTTCCAGTGTGCAATGAAACTACAAACTGCTGCTGACGGGTGTGACTTTCTACAAATCAAAGTTGAGCTAGGCTCAGCTTTTGCCAGCACCCCAATGACACGGTGAAGCATCAACCAATCTCTGTGAACTGTAGTGTGCATGCAGAGGTCATGATGAGGTGAAGTGTGATGTTAAAATGGAGCTCAGACATGAAGCAAAAGCAGATACTTTTTTGACCAAATACAAACTTTAGATGACGTTCAGTTGAGGTGCTTTGTGGCGAATAGCAGACACACACAAGCCTGTGATGACGTAACCACGTTAACTGACTTGGCGGTAATGTAACTGGTCACGCTGTTGTGTTGTTGTAGCTTCCACAGCAGTCAAGCAACAGCTTCTGCTGGGGTACAGCAACACCACTTGGACAAACCACATGCAGAACTGCACTACACCATGATATTAAAATGAATGTTATGGTGTACTGCAGTTCTGCATGTGGTAATAATAGTAGTAATGGCACAATGGCACAGTAGTAATAATGATACTAGTACTTTGTTAAAGGGATGGATCATTCGCACTGATAATATCTGATGTGATAATATGTAACGGTTTGTGACTTGCAGCCTGTGCATTCTAAGGGAAGGTTAAAAGGCAGTTTTTGGTGGTGGTAATTTTTCCCTCCAATCCCTTCTTTCGTCAGAGCCCCCAGATGGAAATGATAGGCTTGATAGGCCCATTGGCTGCCAAGATAATGGCTACAGACGAGTAACAGAAAACCCTTGACAGTGTAAACACACGGCTGCTATCCAAACCTCTGCTGCGTTTGGGCCGGAGCCGCCATTGACTGGCGTAATCTGCTGTGTAAATCTGCAGCTTGGTCCTGTCTGGCTGCTGTCTGGGTTCCGTGCACTTGGACAAAAGCGACAGACACCTTGCCCACTGACAAAGGGCCTGGTCCTAATCGGAGTGGACAAGGCTTGCTGATGGAGCCTTTTTGAGCAATTGAACTTGGTCAATGATTCTTAGAGGACCTAATGAAACATAAGGGACAGGCAGTTTGACTCCAACAACGGGGACAGCACCAAAGTGTCCTGTTTCTGCCCGTCAGCTTCAGAACTGAAGTTGTGCTCTGACCTGTAATGACCTTTATGAAAGCATGTCTGCGCCGGACCTGAGAAGATTCTGATGGTGTTGACCTTGTAGGCCACATAAGTACTGTAGATGTAGTGCCTTTCATTGTCGCGGTGGAATTCACTTTTGGCCTTTGAAGGAAAAAATGAAGTCTGATCTGGCGCCATTCTGTTGTTTTGTTTTCGTCCTGGAGTGTCACGAGAATGGAGAACAGGCCTCGGTGTGTCTCCGGAGCAAACAGTTTGGGATGGAGGACATGCTGTTCTTCTTTGAAACTCTGAGGAAGGAGACTGGGTTCCTTTTAGAAAGCCCTCGGGAATGTGTATGGGAAAACCTGTGTGGGCCACTGGAATCTCCTCAAAGAGAAGGAGTACAGCACAACAGCACAGACTTCACCACGGGAGAGAGGAACTGGTCTTTGTGATCAGAAATGCCATGGAAAAAGTGTGCATTGTTCACAGCCTGACACATTTTTTGTTCTTCTGGTCCTGTGATTCACCTACAAGGTCTTAGGCTCACTGACCTCTCTTAGCTCGCTGCCCAAAATGCCCACACAGGTCCATGACACCACATTTCATTTCCACTACGCAGCGCTGCAACCAAACGATTCTGCTGTACGGCTTATTGTGCCAAAATGTGACTCTGGTCAGTACCTTTGGGAAGTTATAAAACATTTTGGGGGAGTAATGACAATGTTTTCAGTTGTGAAGATCTGACTGTGTTTGATGAAGGATGTTCGACTGTGTTCTTTAAACTTACAGGTAATTTGGTGTTCGACTAAGTCATGCAGCTTTCTTCTTTTTAGAAAGACGTTTTCAGTTGAGATCCTTTACGCCTTTTGTAATCATATTCTGCAATTATTAATAAAGTGGTTGCTTTGGATGCCCATGGATGGATTACACAAGGCCCAGGGGCCCAAAGTGTCAGGGGGCCATCTAACAAACACTGATAGACCAGGAAGAGACTCAAAAAGACCACAAAGAGACACAAAGAGATGCAAAGGAACTGCAAAGAGACACAAAACAACCACAAGGATACACAAAATAATTATAAGGTGACAAAGAACACTAAAAAATACATACATTACCTCAACCAAACACAGAATTACCTCAAAGAGACCTAAACGCCTACAAAGAGACACAAAATTATCTTAAAGAAACATAAAATAACTGCTGGAAAACAGAAAATGACCACAAGGAGACAAACAACAACAACAAAGAGACACAAAATTACAAAAGAAAAGACACAAAATTACCTCAAAGACACATAAAACAACCACAAGAAGACAGAAAATACAGACACAAAATGTCTACAGAGACACGAAGCAACCACAATGATACATAAAATGATCACAAGGTGACAAAAAAGACTAAAATATACATAAAATTACCTCAATAAAACACAGAATTAGCACAAAGGGACTCAAACGACTGCAAAAAGACACAGAACAACCACAAGGAGGCAAAACAAGACTACCAGGGACAGGGGTTGCGAATTAGCTTCAGTTAGAAACTTGTATGCATGACATCTGTTTTGTATTTTATATGAAATAATGTTTAATGCATTTGTTCCTGATCAATAAACGTCTAAATAAATAAAAGAGACAGAAAAGTATCTCAAGGAGGCAAAAAACAATCAGATACACAAACTAACAAAAGACCCCAAAAATACATAAAATTACCTCAATAAACCCAAACAGCTACAAAAAGATACAAAACAACCACAATGAGACAAAATAAAAATCTACAAAGAGACACAAAATGACTAAAAAATACACTAATTTACCTCAAAGAGACACAAAATAAACACAAGAATACACTAAAATTGATTACAACACAACAAAAAGACCCCAAAATATATTGAATTACCAAAAATAACCCAAACGTTAACTGTTTTTACTGCAGTTTGTGTTATTGTACTTGAAGCATTCTGTGGCACAACAATTTCCTTTGGGATATATAAAGTGCTATTAAATCAAAATGAGTTAATGTCAGTTATCAGTATAACAGACTGTGATTAAAAAAAAATACAGATGCAAGAATGAATAAAAAAATACATGTAAATAAAAGTGATAAATATAAATAAATGTAACTGAAAGAAAAAAGAAATTTTGCTAAATATGAGTTGTAAAGACATTTATTGTGACGAAATGCTAACAGACTCAATAAGCTCATCAGGAAAGCTGGTTCTGTCCTGGGAGTGGAGGTGTCAGAGACGAGGATGTGTGTATATTTTGGCAGATATTAATAATCTATTGTTTTAATACTGGGCCCAGTGAATGACCCTGACCCGGGGAACCCACTGGTTGTTCTGCTTGTGAATGTCAATTGTTGTTACTGTAATGTGAAGTATTCTCAGATACAAGATTTTCCTTCAGGATAAATAAAGTTCTATTGAATTGAATTGAAACGGACATTTCCCCTTTGCCTTTTGTACGGTTTGTCCCTCGCGAGGTTACGTAGCTCACAGCGTCGTTTCCATGGAGACGGAAGTATCTTCTAGACGCGAACAGGACTTGTTCTACATGCCAACAAATACTGAAATGAACCGCATATTATCCAGATAAACAGCGAGTATGAGTATCAGCGGTAATATTATAAAGTTAAAATAACTTTGTGACGTCAAAAGGGCGTAATTAAAAGTAAACGTTAAACGCAAACGAGTCGCTGACGTTTTAAAATGGACGCTAATGAGATGTTTGACACGATGATGCGGGAGCTAAATGAAAAGATCCTCTCTGATGCTGATGGAAGTGAAGAGCAGGAGAGTTTTTCTTTCCATGAAGAGACGGTGAGTAACGTTAATCTCATTTTGAGGTGACGACACTGTAATATAAAATTAAATTAACTCTTTGACAGCAAGCTAACTGTGGCTAGTAGCCTAGCAGCTAGCTTAAGTAGCCTAGCAGTTAACCCTTTATCGTGCTGTCTAACCGTTTGGTAGAAGACATTTTGAGTCACTTTATGTGAATGAAAAATGTGTTGAAGTTAATTTAACCTGACTGAACTTGTTTGGGATTGTAATGTTAATATAATCCTCTAGGTGTCGCTGTGTCTCTGAACAGTCTGTCTCTACAGGAAGTTAGAAACATAAACAGTGACAGCAGACATGTGGGCTCTGTGGGGGCTCTGTGTGTGGTGGGTTTCAGAGGTAGGCATGTTTATTCGACATGTTTCAGAACCAGAGGTCTCACTGAACGGGTTTATGTAACTTAATACACAAGGTAAAATCTAATGAGGGTCCACTAAAGTGTTGATTTGGCCTTTTAAGGCAAAGGAAGTAAAGACAAGCAAATGTGACTAAAATGGACGAAGAAATAAAACAAAACTTTTTTTGTCTAAAGCCAACCAAACTGTTGAATTCACAGTTTTTGTAAAAAAAAAAAAAAAAAAAGGATGAATAGTTACTGTTGTTAATACCTTAAATTTAATGTTACATTACATACACGATGAAAAAATCTATATGATTTTTATTTTTTCACTATTTTTCAAATGTTTTCAAAGTAGGCTACTGTCATGGTAAATATCAAGGATACATCATACACCGTTACCGTGAGAGGTTATATCAACGTTTGGCAGAGGCCTGTATTTGATAACTCATGGAGTCTGTTAACATGAACATTGATTATTGTTTTATAGACCCAAGGAAAAAAATGCAAAGAAAAAAAATTCCATTGCTTTTTCTCTTAGTGAGGAAGTTATGTCAGTTTGACAGGTGGGGTTGAGCACATGTTTAACATATTTCTGCTGTGTGTTTTATATATTTCATTATGTTTTATGTTTAAGTATTTGTGTGTTTGGTTTCACCTGGCCGGCGGCAATTAGTCAAAGGTGAAAGTTGAAAGCTGACTTCTTTACACAGCACTGTCCTGTAGGGTTGGGTACCGTTCATAATTGAACCGATACGGTACTGGTATCTGGAATTCGGTACCGGACCGGTACCAAACGGTACCTTATTTTGGTACTTTTTAAAGTCTAAACTTCTCAGTTTCAACATTTTATTGAGAACATTTAGAAACAGTGCTGCACATTAACTTTTGTCTGCACATGCATTTATTTTGAAAATTCAATAAAAAGATTTAAATAGAAATAAATACAATTCTTAAATTGGAAGTGTTCCCCCTGCCTGCCTTGCATGTTGCGTCGCAAATATTGCAGCGAGCACTGTCTCCGTCGACTGGCGTAAGTGCAGCCAGACTTTGGACTGCTTTCGGCTCACCGTTGTTGCTGAGTCTGAGGTGCGAGTCATGCGCTCTCGCTCCGCCTCCACCTCAGGTACCGAAATTTGGCATGATTCATTTTAAGTGAATCGGTACTCGGTAGTACCGACGTGAATCAGTACCAAGTACAAAAAGTACCGAGTTTCGGTACCCAACCCTACTGTCCTGCAGGGCTGCCACTCACTCTAGAGAATTGGGACCAGGGGCATAAACATAGACAGTGCAGGCAGTGCGGTTGCACCGGGGCCCATAGAACTAGGGTGCCCATAGAGACAGCGTATTGGCCAGAGAGCAGATTCTTACATTCAGATTGCCACCTCAGAAATACTCCCATGTTCAAAGAAGAACTCGCATTTGATTTAAAAGTGGGGCCAACTGTTATATATGCTGTCATAAAGACAAACCCATCTCCATCATGGTTTCTTTTTTGTTTTGTGAAAAGGTCAGTAGCACTCTAATGAAATTATATGTTTACATAAACTATAGAACTAAATGAAATATGTTTTCCAGCCCAACTGAAAAGTAAAAATCAAACACCCCAAAAAGTGAGGTTTTGTTCCAGTTCTCAAGAAAAAGTGATAAATGCAAAACATCAAGGAAATTAATTTGGAAGCCAAATATTAAAACACACCACCGAGGAGTAAACGGACAGTTTGGGAGTATTTTCTGCACATCAGCTGACCTACCGCAGGTCTTATTATGCCTGGTACACACTTCACAATATCAGCCCTATTCTAGCCCAACGCAGCGACATACGGTGTCGGCATGTCTGTCATGTCTGTTGGCCAAGTCACGGCACGATTTTATGACTCCACAATCGCGTAATGTGACATGGTGTATTCTCATGACTTCTTCTCATGTAACCAGCCAGTCTTTGCTTCACTTTGTCTCTACAAGCTTATTAAATACACACGTTTGGATGTTTATGCAGATACAACAGCAGATAGAACCTCAGCTTCACTTTTAAACGTACCAAACTAACACAAACCAACTCTCTGACAGCAGGACTCAGATGATATCCCCCCATCTCTGCTCTGCTACTTTGAAGCCTCTAAAAGCAGAGCAGCAGTTTGTGAGAAGCTCATCCTCGAGGATCTTGAAGGTAAACAGCAGCACATAATGTGACTTTATACTTTTAGAGGCGTTCCTTCTCTGTGGTGAACCAGGGCACGAAATCAGCTCTTGTGTTTGGAAAATAGACACTAAATGACTCATCTAATCATCTTTCATGAATCTGTCAATTAGCTGTGCTGTATCAGTATGTACAGTGAAACGACCGACAGGTGATCCCGTGGCTGAGCGTGTTTCTTGTGATGATGGATGTGTTTTCTTTGAATTTCCTCTCAGCCTCCCCTCCATCACATCACACTGAGGACATGATGAACTTTCCATCTGAACTTGATGAGGACATGATGAAACTTAAAGAGCAGGTAAATGTCTCTCTGTACAGTCCAGTGTCAGTCTTCTCTCTGTATGACACATCCAGAATATACACGTTGTGACAAACTGATCTACATTTTTATTTTCCTGATGCAGGGCATTTGTGATGAGGAGAACGAGGAGAACAACACCTCCACTGATCCCTTCGTTCTTCCTTCACCCACAGAGACAGAAGCACTTTTCACCGATGTTGTTTCAGTGTGTCACAACAACGAAGGTACATGTTTAGAAGTATGAGGTGAAAACGCTTGACGCAGTGCAGTGTAAACCTCACAGGATCAAAAGTACAGTTTGAGTGACAGCACGATGGTAATTCAAAGTGAACAAACATGACATGTTACACACTGTAGTTTATGGCACAGGTGTGATGGATGTTGATGCTACATTACATCTCTTTCCTCTCTGTTCCTTTTTGTTTGCACTGTTGAGGTCTTGCTGAAGCTCTGATGTTGTTCTGAAACTGATAGTGGTAGAACAGTTGACCACAAGAGGTCACTGTTGACTCATTTTTGTTTTCAATTGTGACCATAGGGAGATTCAGTGATAAAGTTGTACATAATTAAACCTTTTGGACAGAGGATAAGGTTACATTTTCTAAAGGCATAACTTGATTTATAATTTCCTTAAATCCTGTCAGTGGTTGAATCTTTTTGACAATGTGTTTGTCATAAGTACGTAGTGTTTGATCTGATGGAAATACTCTAATTAAAATTATATATTCAACATTTTAAAGACTGTAACTGTTAAACCACCTGTATAGTTCTGACAATATTTGAAGCATGACATACAGTATATTCCTGCTGACCTGTCCAAGTGATGCCACATCATTCATTTATGATAATAGCTATATATGTTTCTACAGACATTATTTTGAGGGTTATTTTTGTTTTCACTGCACACTGTAATCTGCAATGAAAAATGGTAAAAGGGAAGACAATGAGAGGGGGATGACAAGCTCAAGTTAAACCTATAATGGCACCACTGCAACGTTTTCCTCATTGCTTGCGTAACTGTTAATGACGGCTTACATTTTTGTCCTTGTCACAGATGAATATGTGGACATAGAGAAGCAGTTGACGCTGCAATACGAGGCAGAGCGAAAGAAACGACACTGTGAGGAGATGAAAAAAGAGGAGCGGAGGAGACAAAGAGAAAGAGACTTCCAGGAGGAGCTGCAGAAGATAATGGAGGCAGAGAGGGTGAGTCTTACTCAGGACTTCTTCTCATAAGAATTCTTATTATACAACAGTTAGTTCCGACCGAGTAATTTGATTGGACGAGAGGCATTCTGTCCGTGAGTGCTGATACAGAGTACAACATCACTGGGACTTGTAACAGTAAAATCACTCCGCTCACAGGTGTTATAAATATAAATACAACCATTAATTAACTGTCACACTCGCTGACGCAAACTGACACTATAGCGTTACACCAAGAAGATGGATATTTTCCCCAAAATTACATTTGAATTAAATTATGAGTGGTCGTCAGGAGAGGACGAGGAAAAGGAAAGCCAGGACTCTTCTGTGCAGACCTCCAGGTGTGTTTGTGTAACATCAGCCGACCTCGACAAACTGGAGAGCAGCAAAAATGAAGCGAACACGGTCAGGAATTATCAATGATCATCTGATGAGGTACTGATGAGGATGAGGGAGAGTGGAAGCTGAATCCAGCCGTACCAACATCCAGGTTTGCCAACGTTTCATCAGCCGAACTGGACGAAGTTACACAGCTGCACATCAATGTAAATACAAAGTAGTTTGTGAGTTCCTGGCGTGTGTGCTGCGTTGCCTGGCAACAGACCGGGGGAACTGTTTTTTTTTTTGTTTTCGCGGTGCTACATAACATACTTAAATAATTTATTTCATCACCTATTGTTAACATTTCCTTACTCAGTATTGCTGTTTAAGCTGTTGTTGAACTGTTTTATAAAAGCAATATCACGCTCGAGGTCGTGACGTTGTACTGTATATCATCACGGCTGTAACTGTCTTCGGCATGAGGCCACAGGCCGAGTGCCTACAACCGAATCACAGCTGTGACGATATACAGTACAACATCACTCCCTCTCGTGTGATATTGCTTAAATATAGCAGATGTAGATTTTGGAAAATATTTCAGATGAGCAACTTTGTAATCCCCCTCTGTGTTGGGATTTATATCATATACATCTTACTGAAAAAAGGAAAAATAGAATCCAGTACTTCACATTTGTGTAATAACATATTCAAGATTCAAGATTTTGTTTGCTATTTGCTTGTGTATTACACATATAAAAACCCAATATGAATTACTGTTCCTCCCAGAAGAAGAAGAATCTATCTATCAAGAATAATATATGAAATAATAAAGGAAACAGACAACCTGAGGAAACTGCTGCATCACTCAGGTGCTCTTAAGAAGGAAAATGCCTCCTATACCTTTGAAGAATTCAAGTAAAGACAACAAGATAGATAGCTGATAGACAGTGAGGCCTGTACACTGTGTGAGGAAAGATATCAGAGAGAAAATCCAGAATTTAAAAAATGTAAAATATCATAATATATACCATTATCATGTTTATTTCTTTATCCAGCTCCATCAGAAGGAACTGGAGTTGATGGGGAAGAGAGCTCAGGAGAAACTGGAACAAGAGCTTCTGTTTCAGCAGGTATGGCTCAATCCTCATGTTGTCACTTGTCACCAGATGTTCAACCTGCAGAGACACAGCTGGGTGTCAGCGTCCTCCCTGGTTAATGAGTTAATTCAGTGCTGGGACTTCCATGTGAAGTTATTAGTCTTAATTCATCATTATTCAGAAACAGTGAGAGAATGTGGAAAAACATGAATCAGAAGTTCACTGACCTCAAACATCAGATTATTATAATCTACTCTGAGAGGTCGTAGCTCCGACTTCCTCTGCAGGTGTCGAGGCTTTGGGCTGTTTATGTGTTTATTGGTTTATGTTCTCATAATGAAATGTTTCTAATGAGATGAGACAACCTGCTTTGTTCTGACTCTCCTGTCTGTCTTTCCTAATTAGGAACTGATCAGCAACTTACAGAGACGAGTGGAGGAAGAGAGGAAGATGAGAGAGGAGGAGCAGAAGAGAATAAAGGATGAAGAGGACAAGAGGAGAAGGGAAGAGGAGAAAATTAGGATGGAGGCAGAGAGGAAAAGAATGGAGAAAGAAAGAAAAATAGAGGAGATGAAACTTAAAAAAGAGGAAGATCAGAAGAGGAGAATGGAGAGGGAGGAACAGAGGAAGAGGGAAGAGGAGAAACTTAAGATGGAGGCAGAGAGGAAAAGAATGGAGGAAGAGATGAGGAAGAAAGAGGAAGAGAGAAAGATAGAAGAGATGAAGCTTAAAAAAGAGGAAGAAGAGAAGAGGAGAATGGAGAGGGAGGAAAAGAGGATGAAAGAAGAGGAGCAGAAGAGGATGAAGGATGAAGAGGACAAAAGGATAAGGGAAGAGGAGACAAAAAAGATGGAGGCAGAGAGGAAAAGAATGGAGGAAGAAAGAAAAATAGAAGAGATGAAGCGTAAAAATGAGGAGGAGAAAAAGAGGAAAATGGAGATGGAGGAAATGAGGAAGATGAGGGAAGGGGAGCAGAAGAGGATGAAGAATGACGAGGACAGGAGAAGGGAAGAGGAGACAAAAAGGATGGAGGCAGAGAGGAAAAAAATGGAGGAAGAGATGAGGAGGAAGAAAGAGGAAGAGAGAAAGATAGAAGAGATGAAATGTAAAAATGAGGAGGAGGAAAGGAGGAGAATGGAGGAGGAAAGACACAAGATAATATTGGAAAAAAAGCAGCTGGAGGATGAAATCAGAATGATAGAGGAAGAAGAGAGAAAAAAGAAAGAAGAGGCAGAGAGGAGAGAGAGGAAAGAGGAGGAGGAAAGAAAAGAGTTGAAGGAGTCAAGGAAGAAGATGGAGAGAGATAAGAGAAAAGTGGAGGAAGAAATTAGCCTGAAGAAGAAAGAGGAGGAAGAGAGAGAAAAGAAGGAAGAGGAAAATGTGAGAATAGAGAAGGAGATGAAGGAAGAGGAGGTGGACGAAAACAAGAAAGAGGTGAACAAAAAGACAGAGGAAGGAGGAAGACTCAAAGAGGAGAGCAAAGAGAGAATGGTGCAGGAAAAGGAGGTGAAGGTGGAGGATGAAGAAAACAGCCTGATGGATGAAAATGAGAAAAAGAATAAAGATGAAACAGAAAACACTTTGGCCTCACAGCGAGGAGACGGCACCACCTGGACCTCCTCCAGCTCTGGTCCTTTACACAGTGAGTCCACAACCAGTCCCACCAGTACTGAAACCAGACCACCACAACATGACCCAGAGGAGAACATCAGTCAGACCTCCACAGAACAAACTGTGGACTCCACTGTGTCTGTGTTTTCAACCGTGTGTCTCCCAGAGCACACAGAGAGGAAGAGGCTGTCATGGATGAGAGACTGTGTCCCCTGGTCCAAACTGTCCCTCCGGAACAGGAGGAAGCAGAAAGGTTCTGTCCGGGGTCGGAGAGGGCCGAGAGGAGCTGCTGAGGCTGGCAGTCTGCCTCCTCTCTGTCCACACTCTCTGCTGCGGGCCACAGGCTGGAAATCCCTGCAGGAGGTAAGATTACCACAAATACTCCACCATGACACAGACACATTTACAGAACTGTTTATAAAGGATGAAGCTGTTTGAACACGTTTAACCATGAGAGTGCTGGAGCTTTAGGTCGAATCCCTCAGACATAAAGGCCAGGTCAGACAAAAGACTCACGACAAGACGAGTTGACACACACACTCCAGCTACTATTAACACTCCATTCTGCAACATTGTAAAAAGCTGCCATTTTGTGGCTGGATATAATTTGTAGCTTTTTAAACAAAACCAGCATCAGATGGACTGTATTCATAGTTAGTACGCCACAATTATATAAATAACCAGCGCCAATTCATCAGTCAGTGATAGTGTGTGTGTGGGTGGGACATAAGCACATACAGCGAGCAGTCACTGTGGAAAATTCTCTGAAACAGCACTGACACATGAACTGTAATCTCTACTTTAAAACTCTGAAATCCTGTTTAGGTGGCTTAGTAGACATTCACCCACCATAGCTATCAGATAGCAGGCACATCATGAGATATGTTAGAAAATTAAATAACTTTAAATAAAAGAAAACGACGTGGAATAAATGACAACTGTAAACCAACTGTGTTTGAAGTTACAGTAAGGGGCGAGGTGTCCTGTAGCTTTAATCTTGTAGTCAGGGAAACAGTTTAGTTAATAAACAACTTTTTAGGTTACAGTTTTGCTAACTTATCTGATCAGTGATGAGACTCAGGGGGCAGAGTTTCTGCAGATACAGACAAACACTTTTATCAGGTCATAAGTGATGATTCAGAGGAATTACCTTGTGTACGTTTTTTTTTTTTTATGAAATCCTGTATAGTATACCTTTAACCCTATGGGCCCGAACAACGCATAGTGCGTCCAAATTCACACCTGTTCTTCTCTGTGGATTTTCTCTGCGACCCTTTGTCATAGCGAGAAGCCACGCATATCACGTGAAACAGTGGAACCAAGAAGACCAAGCACTTGTCAGTAGTCCAATGTTTTCGCAGCGAAGATAAAGTTACACTAAAATTGTATAACAAAGCTTTCATACAGCTTTGCACACACATTACTCTTGGATGAATTACTCGCAAATGCACGCATATCACATGAAAGCGCAGGAGCAGAGCTTTCCAGGGATACCACACACATCATTGTGCTGTCATCCCATCACGCTATAAATCCAGATCGATTGTCTACAAAATAAAAACCTGACGAATTTCTTTACAATCCATTATACAGATCTTGTTATCAGTCACTTCATATAGTGAGGGATATCGTATCTTACCACGTCTTAGGCTTGCGTGTGTTTCTCCCTGTCTATCTACATTTGTAGTCCGGCTTTCAAGATGCAAATATCTCCATATTGTCCAGTTGACACTCCATCAAACTTTGTATGACAAGACCAGCACACTTCACCTTTGCGCACCCAGACAACTGTAGCCTAATTATGCATGCATGACAGGGCCGTAGTCACCATATACATATCTGATTCCAGAGAGTCTCCCCTCTTCATATATGGTAGAATATGTCAACTTCCATCTTGCTATGGTGAGATACATGTAAAAATGTAAGAATTTAGTGACACAGATTTGTTTTTTTCATTGATATAAAAATTAATATAAAATACAGGCACATAGAAGGACATGAAATGATGGCAAATCTGGTTAGCCCAGATTGTCCTGAAAAAAATATAGCATGTGTATGTAGCCTTTATAATGACTGTGATATGAGCTTAAAAGTAAAGGCAGTAAAAATATCCCAAAAAGGCCTAGGGCCCAAAAGGTTAAAGTAAAAAGAATAAAGTCTTGACGATAGCGCTCCTGGGGACGGGGGAGATGTTGCAAACTCACCTGCAGGCATACATCATATTGCATGTCTACAGTGTTTATGTGCTTACCCTCAGTGCCACAGGGGGGAGACAACAGTTCTGGACTCCAGCTTTAGAGTGGTTGCACTGAAAAAGCAGTAATCCATTTCTGACTGGTCCTAATATGATATTTGATATGATAATGACATATCTTTGTCATGTCACACACGCCAGCTTAACCTCTCAAAATCCAGACAAACCTCTGAGCCTTGAAACATCTTCACCTCTGTTCCAGGTGACCACAGTGACCCTGGAGGACTTACCTGGCTGTAACTTATCCACTCTCACTCAGTGTTCTCAGCTTCGGTCCCTCACGCTCAGACGCTGCGGCCTCAGATCTCTGGACGGCATCAAGCAATTACCACAACTCTGCTACATCGACGTACAGGTGGATTTTCAGTCCATATATAATGACTTTATTTTCTTAGTGTCTCTTGTTTTTCAAGGGAAGTTAAATAATCCATGATCTTTACTTCCAGCTGTTTTGTGCTGTTGTATGGTTGGATTATTGTTAATTAAATATCATTATCTCTTTATTCTGAAAGTAAAAATCAATACAGGCATGTTTTGTTGTGTCCTAAAGTCTTCTGTTTTGTCACAGGAAAATGACATCTCATTTGTCGACTGTGAAAATATGACCAGTTTACGGGTTCTTCATCTCAGCCACAACAAGCTGACGTCCATCCACGGTTTAACTGGTGCTGAAAATTTGGATGTTCTGGACCTCGCACACAACTCCATCACTCGCATTGGTGAGAATTGAAAAATTATAACCTTGTGAAATATAATTGTGACGTTTGGAATATGATTGAATAAGATTGTTGCCATTATAACATGATTGTGTCACATCTGAGATCTCACACTGTTTGTAGTTTGATTATTGTCTGTGTGATGTGTGTGTGTGTGTGGCAGTTTGAGATGTTTGTGAAATACTCCACAAGAGGGCAGCAGCTCTCTTCTGATGCAGCTCCTGGACTTCACTGACTTTACTACAATATGCATTGAAGAGTAATTTATTTACTGAGGTGATCTTGAGCTGAGGCTGAAGTCATAAATAGATATTGGCCAGGCGAGAGGTTAAACGCATTGAATCATATATTCAGCTGCTGTAATATTGTGTTGTGACTCCCCTCTGAAACTGAATCTCATAGGAGGGAACTTTTGGACCGTCTCATTTTAGATTATGTTTTTTAGACCTGCTCATGCTTTGTTTACTGCTCATATGTAGACTCACCCTGTGCTGTTTTCCAATCTGAATAAATACCTTCTCATTTTCCCGTCTCGTCTCCAGCTGGTCTGGAGTCTGTGAGGAGACTGCAGAGGTTGTCAGTGGATCACAACCAGCTGATCAGCACCAGAGGACTGAGGGACATTTACACTCTCCTGCACCTGAACCTCTCACACAACCACCTGGCAGGTGTGGAGGGGCTGGAAAACAGCGCTCTGCTCCACACACTGGACCTGAGAGCCAACAACCTGATGGAGGTACAAACAAACAGCTGCAGCTGATCACTGAAAGAACTGCTTCTGATGTCACTGTTCAGTGTTGAGAAGTCACTTGAGACGGTGGGTCACTGCTGCTGCTCAGCATGCACGATACCAGGGCCCTGTCACTTGTAGAACTCAATGAAAGGGAACTAACTGATGTTATGAGTTACATCACAGTTACACTAGTCAAAATGTCTTCCATGAGAATACGCTGTAAGAGACAGCTGGAGAGAATGTCCAGTTACTGAAGCTTATCTTGGTCTTTCTTTGGTAACTCAGTGGTAACTGCTTGATGAGAGAGTACATGCAAAATAAAAGTACATACAAACAAAAGTAATTATTATAATAACATATATAGCTTCAGTATTTCTGAATGCACCAGTGGTCAGCGGAACTTAACTTGTGGCCGACACTGATGTCTGCCAACACAGCAGGACTAAAACAGCTGACAGTGATGGACGAGGTCATTTAGGTGTAGCTGAACCAGCAGCAGCACAAAGTTAGTCTAACCCCACAGTGTGACCAGTGTTCACTGACAGCTGCACCCTGTTTTCCCATCAGCCCCCGAATCTGAACAACCAGGTTCTCCTCAGAGAGCTGCATCTCGACGACAACAGCATCTCCTCCCTGCAGAGCCTCACTGCGTGCTGGCTTCCACTCATGCTACATCTCTCTGTGGCCCAAAACAGGTTCAGTCCTCCAGTCTGACTCCATGTCTGTCTTTGCACCAGACCTGAATGTGATAGAAACACAGATGAGAAAATAACACAAACTGTAATCCTTTTTTTAACATCAACTTTTATATTGAATTAAGATAAAGTGTGTCCATAAAAATGGGTTCTAATTTGTCTCTCCCTTGTGTCCTAGAATTACCCAGCTGCCCTCCATGTCTGATTCTGTGTCCCTCACAAATCTGGATCTTCGATTCAACTGCATGTCAGGTAACAGATTGTCTTCATTAAACAGATGATATAAATCCTATAGACCCTTTTTGTGTTTGTAAACAGCGATGACATATTTGTGGGCGGAGCTGAACTGGTGGCAGAAAGGGACAGTAGTGGTGTCGGTGTGAGCGCCAGATAAAACGTAAAAAGCATTACAACGTTTATATTTCTAAACTGATTGCAATGAGCCATTTTTATAGCTAAGACCTACATGTAGTAGAAAAAAATTGTCTCCAGTTAATTATAATCTCAATATTTAGGCTGTAATCACTGCTGGACACTCAGTAGAGGAGTTTGTGTTCAGTTTATATGAACTGAATTAATGTTGTGGTGATAGATATTCTGCCATTATAAGGAACTGTAAAAACTTGTGTTTGTCAACCATGGATTTGTCTTATTGTTCTTAATTAATTGTTGTAGAGACGTCCAACTAAAAGGCCAACGTGACAACGGCCGAAAATCTTCGTCTACCTTGTGTTAAAACCCAGCGTCTGTACAAAACAATAACTCAAGCCATCCGAATCTCATGATGCACACAGTTTTGTACTTTTCCGTCATGTTCAGGATGTGTAATACCGAGATTTACTGTATCAAATGATTTTTGTTCATGAGCTTCTTTTCATTGTTTAATGTATTGTAGAACAATGTAAATACTGCTACCACCAGGTGGATGTAAATAAAGGCCCAAATATTACTTCATGCTCTAACTGTCGGGCTTTATGAATTACATATGTGAATATTATGTAGGTTGTTTGTTTACATCAAATTATAGCAACTGCAAAGGTCTTTGTTTAGTTTCAAACCGCGTCCTCAGTGACAGTTTTCTATAAAAACAAAGGTTATATTATTCTGTATTCCTGTTCTGACATCCAACGCCACAACAAGACATTTTTATTCTGGGTATCGTGACTGTTTCTGTCCTGTTGCCGCTGTATTTCTGCACCATGATGTGCACGCAACCGCTGTGACGTAACTGTGATGTTCACTCCAAATTGGTCTATTTAATCACCATAAAGGCTCACCAACCTCCGCTATGTGTGTAATGTGGACCAGTTTAAAACCTGGTGGTGTTTCAGCTTCTGTCTGCTGACTTCATCTTTCCAGTGTCTCACTCCCACTCAGCTGCACATTAATTTCACTTAACAAAAGACGATACAATAGCTCTAAATTTACCTGCACCACACCTTCAGTCATAAACACTCATGACTCTATTTTCTATGATGCTGCAGTGTTTATGCTGCCTGTCCAAGTGCAGTATATGACTCCATGGAAATAAGACGCATTAGTCCACAAGTCTCAGAAACACATCTCTGTTTCTTTCATCAAGTTGATGTAGCTCTGCATAACCAGATAAGACATGAGTGAAAGTGAGGAATAGACTGAGAAATAGACACTGACGAGGCAGAGTTGCTTTTCTCTCTCAGAGATCCAGAACGTGTGTGAGAGTCTGGAGGGATGTCAGTTCCTGCGAGAGGTCCACCTCACGGGGAATCCTCTTCAGCAGGAGACGGGCTGGAGGTAAGGTGATGGCTGGATGGAAGAGTTAAAGCAAATCACATGGGCTACTCTTTTTCTAGGATCTAAATTCAACTGATGATGCATCTGCTTTTTAGACCAGGCTGTGCTATTAGAGAGACAGTTCACCCCAAAATCGAAAAGACATATTTTTCCTGACATTGATGGATGAGTAGATAGGAGAGGAAAGTAGCTAAGTTAGCTAACCATAGCTAGTGACGTTAGCCTGACAGCGTTTCACCTGACCTCTGGGAACAGTTGACCTAGTAGGAAGAAAACTGTAGTTAAAGATAGCTAAAGTTAGCTAGTAATGTTATCCTGACAGCGTTCCACCAGATCTCACTTCCTGCCCTCCATCTGTGTCACATGATGGCAAAAAAGCTTCTGGAGAGAATGGCTCAATGGCTGATACACTCTGCAGCTCACACCAGAACAATCTAGTAGTAGCACCGTATGATGAAAAATATGTTTATTTGTTTTTGGGGTGAACTGTCCCTTTAATTTGATTTGCAGGTGCCCTGTACTCTGTAAATTTCTGGACGCCTGTTGACCTGAACTTTAGCACCTTCTCCTCTGCCGTACCTGCCACACAGTTTCATATCAAGATCGTGTAATCAGAAATTTCCGTCGTTCTTTCTGTAAATTCTTTGGACAGAAGTTTCAGTTTCAGCTTCCTTTGCTCTGAAATATCACTCGCCGTGTTAATGTTCAAAGGAACATACCAGTGAAAAGCTAGTATTTCTTTATCACAGATTCGGTCTACTGGCTCGGGTAGTCTAAACATTCCAGCAGAACACAGGCCTTCCTGTCCACTTCCCAGGATTAGCGCTGTGATCCGCGTCCGCTATTAGATTACTGCGACGTGCCACCGACATCTGCGCTTACGTACGCCGCACTAAGTGCTCGTAATTCCCCAAATATTGACACAACGGAAAAATCAATTACCCTCTCAGTGTCAATTTGCTCATTCACTTAACGTGCCTAAATATTTTACCCGAGTTGAGACAGTTGCAGTGAGTTTATGTGAAAAATATGCAATGACCACTCATACTCTTTATGCTTGTATTGGTTTGTCATGGGCTATGATGTCAGCTGTTACATGTTCATAAAGTTGTTTGGCTCCTCAGAGCTCCTCACACCCATTTAGTAACACCAAAATATGAAAAACTATACTTCACTTGCCCCTCCAAACAGCCCCGAATGTTTCAGCCTTGAAAATGACTTCATAACATCATAACTGAGAAGGGCTGAGTGTCGTAAAATATTTTATACTACTGACCAGTTGGTTCAAAAATATGGACATTTTTTATGTTCATACATTTTCTTGCTTGGTGGGTTATTCCCAAAAACATGGGTTACCTGTGGACATTTTCCCGTCTTAAGCCTTAACTGAAACATTACCTTAATATTTCATTGAACTTTACCTAACCTCCAATGCCAACAGTGGAATTAACCCTCTGTATTTCCACTCTCATGCCCTGGCCCTTTCATCCTGAGCCAGTGATAACACCGGCTAAATTAAAGTACCAAAAGGCAAGCGCTGGGAATTACCCTCCCTGTAGGCAGCCCCTGATCCAGGAGACGTGGAAGAAGAAAACACTGCGCCTGATTAATCAGGGCCACTTTAAGAGCATGTGGTTTGGAGGAAGTCTTCACTAAATGAAATACGGACTTGTGCTCGTACGGGCTGGAGAAGGAGGACGAAGGAATGTGAGCCAAGAACAGTGTTTCCCTCAGAAAGGAGGGTGAAATTTATATCAGTTTAGGAAAGGTTCAGGTTGAAGTCCAAGTATAGTCGCTGTAGATAAAGCTGTAAGGAGAGAAAGAGATTCATGGCATCTGAACTGTGATGGTCTCGCCTTCTTTTAACCATCTGGAAATAGAGCTCCCACGTGTGCCTATGGAGGTGTTGTTACCATAATCTTTTTTAAAATGGATCTAAAATAAAAAGCTTTAAGAGCTAAAGCCTTTGTTCTTTTGGGCCATCATGTTGTCTGTGTGTGGTGGCGTCATTATGTTACGCTACAAGGGGGCCAAATGAAGGTGAAAAAAATGGGGGGTGCCCTCAAGGTCACCAGGTAGAGTGTGCGGTCTATGCAGGCTGAGGTGTTGGCAGCGGCCCTGATTCTTCCCCAACCCATGGCCCTTTGCTGCGTGTCATCCTCGTTGTCTGTCTCCCTTTTCCTGTCACTCTTCAGTATAATAAAGGCAAAAGCCCTATAAAATGATCTAAAACCAAAAAATAGAATAAAATAAATAAATAACTCCTGGAGTGTTTAGAAATATTTTGATCATGTTTCTACATTCATGAATCTTTCAGATCAATATTTATTGTGTTTATTTTTTCAAAATTGATGAAAAAAACATGCCCGATTTTTGTATTTTTTTTTAATTTCTGACATAATTTCAATACTTTTATCAATTGTTGTGGTTCATTGACTTCCATAACCTTTTAGCCTAGGATGTACAGATTTTAGGGATATGAAGCTTTCTAAAATACTCTGAGAATTAATATCATAATAAGCAACAATACCAACATATGCACAGTTTCTGTTGCAGAATACAGAGGGTTAAAAAAAGACTTATTTGTTTGGTTGAATGTGACCGGTCTGTACAAATACACAGTTTGCTCCAACAGAAAAATGTTTTGTGCTTCAAAACCATCGCTGAGTGTTGTGCAGAGGTTATTACAGATCAGAGAGAGTCGTCTTTCTGAAACCAGCAAAACTCTCCAATTATTTAATGAGAATCATCCTTTGTAAACATCCACGACTGTTGGCATCCAATTATTTGTACGGAGGTCTTCTCTTCATTCTCCCAAGTGTGTCTAAGTGGCGTCCACTCTTGAATTGGATCACGTTCCCCACCTCAACAAGCTCATGTAACCATCCAAAGGTCCTATTTGGGTTTAGAGCTTCATTTAAAGAGCGCCAGCCCAACAACGTGCCCGAAGGGTTGGAACCTAATCCTGATCTGTGTCAGAGAGAGCAAGTGGGCCACATCAAAACTGTAACCCTCTGACAGAACACAGATCCTGTCCTCTGCGGTCAAGTTCTGGTCTCAGGGTGGCAGCAGGCTCGGTGAAACCGCATGCGATCAGAGCTCAGTATGAACCGTTTATACGGGTTTAAATCTTCTGCTAGGCTTGAAGAAAAGGGTCAAACCACCAGAATGACTCCATCATCAGCTGTTTTTTTTTTTAATGGATTTAATACTTTACCCTGTGCTTTAACTTATCATTTAAAACAGTAAAATAAAGCTGTGTTTTAAATGATCCAACAAGATCTACCCTTAAAAATCTATTATAGCCATAGATTGGTAAAACATCTTGAGATATCCACGTAAAGAGATATAGTATGAAATAAAAAATGCTCAAATATTTATAAAACCCCACATTATGAGCTGGTGAAATGAAAGGTTTGCCCTCAGCATATGTTTTATCCTCCTCTGGTGACACAGTAGACACGATTTAAGAGCACATGGTGCTCTGGGAATCAATTTTGCAAAACCCAGTCCTTCAAAAATGTTTTAAAAAATTGACTTTGTAGCCCGAAGGCTTGTATTTTTACGGGTTTTATTGTTGCTGTTCCCTTGTGTCCTGTAGAGTTTCCAGCTCCACATTTTCCCACTGAACACAGACCACATTTGGCCTCCGCTAGTGGATGCTCTGAGTCTGTTTCTCTGGCAGATAGTTGGGATTCCTCTGCTTGTACATCCTTAGCCTCAGGCAGCAGTTACCTCTCCCCCAGACTCTCAGCCACTCAGGGCTCCCCTCCAGTTTAAAGGCTGAAACTACCTAAAACACACCGCGGGGAGAGTTTTTATCCAGAGTAGCTTCACTCTTACAAAACAATGTGAAGTTAACAATAAGGTTAAAATGTATTTACTGTAATTAGATCAGTGTAGAGGACAAAATGTGCAGTTTACAGAACAGCATGTACGATGAGAGGCCTCAGAGAGACTCGAAACAGACTCCTCAAACTCTTATTAGTCAAACTAAACACAGAATGGCTGCTGGAAACCTTCATTGTCAAAGAAACGTTCTACCCACTGAACTTCAGAGAAATTTCAGTTTACAGTGAGACGGTCTAAAAAAGCTTTTTTGTTTGATTCCTTCTCACCGATAGAACCGTTCTCTTAAAGTTGAGTATCATTTTGAAAATTTATGAGCTAAAATTTCCTTCTTTTTTGACTCTGTTAATGTCACATTAAGAGGCCTTTGTTGTCTGTGAATATTTAGTTGTGTATACAAAGAGTTGGACGTGCTTAGCTGTTTGTGTTCAATGCAGAAGTGAAGAATGCTGCGCTGTTATGCAGAATAGCAGCAGTGGTGTGGTTATATAAAAAGATTGAAATGTGATGTGCCTGTCAACTGAAAAAGCTTCACCAGATGATAAATATTCTACTAAATTACAATTACTTTGCTTTTATTTGTCTAATAGATGCAGTGGTATTGTTCAGTGTTGCTGCCAATATGAAAGCTGATATCATAGTTTTATTTTTGATTTTAATATTTACATATTAAATGTATGAGTGATACAAACCACACTGGTTTTGTGTTGGTTAAATACAATAATTGTAAAAGGAATGTACAAAAACTTTTTTCTATTTAAATAGGCCACTTGTACTGTAATCCTTTTTGTTGATATCACCGTAACTAAAAATGAAGGCCATTAAAGTGTTGCCATAAAGACATATTTCACTACAGGAAAGATGGTCTCTTCATCAAACTGGGCTGTCTGTGCAGCAGAAAGGTGCAAATACTTTTGAAATTGGTGCCACATGACCAGAGAAAACTGAGATAAAACTACCAGAATGCACTGTGCCGCACCGGACCGTTTCTAAGGTCACACATTTCTCAAATGTTAGTAAGAAGCCTGTGAACGCTCCTCATGTTCTTATTGCTCAGTATTTGGCTCGATGACTCCGTTTCTTTTAAACCTCAGGTTGATGATCTTAAAAAGCTGAAGCTGAAGTTTTATTTCAGACATGAGTCCTTTTTCTCTGGTTGCTGCTACGTTTTTACTGGTTCTGGATTACAGTGATCTGATGTACATGAATGCATCTGCACAGTGTTTGCACATGTCAGATACTCCATATCATAGTGCACTGAGAGTTGTTACAGATTGTAAAGGCCTCACTCATCATGGTAGGTTTTATTCCAGGGCTGGTCGGCCATCTTTGACCTTTAGAGGGTTCAGTCACTGGTATTTGTTCATTTATAAAGCCATACAGAGTAAACTCCCTTTGTACATCTGAATTTTGATTGATCTCAACACTTTAGTTTTGTTGTCTGTTCCTGGTTCTCAGACTGAGCTGGGACACAAATCTCTTCTGTGCTCTGCTTGTCTCACCTGGAATAACCTTCAAAAGAGTTGAAACTTCATGAACCGGTCTCTGCCTGATTTTAAAGCTCTCATAAGTACCAGGATGAATGAATTGGTTGGTTCTTGTAGGTGTTAAAAAATGGCTTAAATAAATGAATAAATAAGTAAAAGACGTTTTAAGTGAGAAATAGGCAATGCAGTAACAGAATCTTGTAGGGATGCACAATATTGAATTTTTTGCCGATAGCCAATATGCTGATATCCAACAACTAATTTGGCAGATAAAATTTTAGTGATTATGAAGTCTCCCCTGTAGTGGAATTCACATCATATTATACATACATACTCTTATCATACCAGCAGATGGAGACATGAAATACTTTTCAGTGTATGTAATATTCATTCATTGTGCAAGATAAGAAAAAGCATGTTGGCCGATACTGATGACGTGTCGATATTATTCTGCATCCCTAGAATCTCTTTATTTATATTTAATCAGCGCTACTTGGTTTTAGTTTGATCTGACTTTGCAAGTGACAGAAAGAGAAATGAGCACAAAGATCTGGATGCTTGAAAGATGGAGGGCAGTTTACCACAGTTCATTCACTCACACTACCCAGACTTTTGTTATACAATGCTGTTTGAAAATCAGCAGAGTATCCCTTTAATGACCTCTGATATTACATCCAGGTTGCTCTCCTTTCAGATCCACTCTGCAGAAAGCAGTACCCGGCCTGAGGCTCATCGATGACCAGCAGACAGACTCTGTTCTGACGCCCCCTGTTGTTCAGCAGTTCAGCTCGGCTTCAGGCAGCTTCCTGATGTTCTGCCAGGCTCAGCTTCAGCAGACTCAGGATTTACAGCAGCGGCATAGCAGGGAGCTCAGGTAAGAGACAAATGACAAATGTCAGTGTGCTGTTTGTCTACTGTGGATGAGTGTAGCTTCATCCTTTCTAGAGCTGTCATGAGCCCATTAAGGACAAAAAAACGTGATCGGGTGTGCTCATTGTTAACTCATATAACAACATTTTCATCATGATCTATTTGTCTTATACTGACACCAGGAGTCAACTGTATGCAGTGCTGCTTAGATAACACATATACATCATCTGTGTCAGTGAAAAACTGATTTCTAAGGGAGGAAAATGTTGAGCTCTGATTTGTTCACCAAAATCTGGCTTCGAGGTGTCCTAATAGAAAAAAAGGATAATGAATGTACCATGTACTGTCGTTCCAATGACACGGAAAGTTCTCTCTCCCTTTTATTGAACTTGTCACTAAACTCTCATTAATTCCACACCAGATGACCCAGAAAATTACCAGAAAATCGCAGTTTTCCTCAACAAAACTAGTGCTGTATGTTTAAGCTACAGTACTTTTAAGACAAAAAAGAAAAAAGATGCAGAACAACCACTGCTCCATCCAGCTTAGTGCTGGCAAGGTGCTGGAAAAAATCCAAACTGGTAGAAAAGATGTCTGCACACTTAGATCTATCTATCTACTCACTTAATTTTTGAGCTTTCGGTCTATTAGACATTCATCACAGCGTACATCATACAGCATACATACTGTACTCTCTGATGAAAGTGAAACAGACCAAAAGCTCATTAGTAAAGTGAAACACCAACTAGATCAGATAAATCTTTTCTACCAGTTAAGACAAAAGAAAAGAAAAGGCAATGAGACATGCAGGTGAGAGGGGACTCCTTAAAGGGATTATATCACACTTAAAAAGAAAAATCAAATCAAATGGCAAACCAGAGTCAAACTGAACAGAATAAGTTATAAATGACCGCAAACTTTTTTTACAAAAGGTCGTGTTACTTGTTTTTTTCTTGTGCTGATCAGCCTGTCACACAGACAGACATGAAGCAGTCAGGAATGTCAGCTATCCTCTTGTTATGTCTGATACTTGGGGCGTAGTGAGCCTAAAGACAACGTCCATCTATTTTCACAAGTCCTTCGATGTCACTGGCCTCTGCTCACGTCGACGCTCCTCTGTGAGACGGACCACCAACACTTAAAACAGTGGTCAGCTTTCTGCTTATCTTCGTGACCCTCCCAAATTACACAGGACAAAAGATGAAACGTGGCTGCGGCTATCCGTGCGGGTCACACCGAGGACTCCTATGGCTCGGGGGGTAGCGTGGCGCTCCCTTTACTTCACCCCTCACCATGTGCCCTCTACCCCCCCGGCCTCTGGACAATGAGCCATTCTGCCGGCTTTGCAGGGACCAACACAGCCATTTAACCCCTGGCCTGACCTTGTGTCTGACTGTGGTTTAGAGGAGGTGAGAGGAGTGCCACACGCCGCTCCACTGGTGACTGTAAGGTGGGAAACCATGGGGTTTATCAGGGGTATGGTTTCACAACTTTTCTCTACAGGGTGTAGAGTGGAGGCTGAATCCTCTGTTCCCTACAAAATGCCTCTATTTTATACCTAAAGTGTACTTTTTATGGATTTTTCCAAGCAAACAAAATCTCTTTCTCTGAATTCAAACAGGCTCCAATCACACAAAAAGCATTGTATAGGTTCCAAAGCATGAGGCGCACCACACTGCCTCTTCTTTTTTTTTTTATTGAATGCCGTTAGTAAAAAAATCTTGATGCATCTCTTTATTGTTGCCAGGCAACCACCCCATCATCCGCTTACCCTAACCTTCCTGTGTCATCAGTCTACAGTTCATTTATTGTATCTGTCCTGCAGTAATCAGTGTGTAGTTGCTGACATGTTGAGGCAGAGGGTACTGTCTGTAGCTCTGGTTGAGGGTGAGAGGCTGTCAGCAGATAAACAGAGATCTGTGTGGGTACATGAGACCCTAAAAAAGAGGCTGGATCATGGGGAGTACCACCAGTTGGTCCAGGAGCTTCTCCTCCATCATGGACGTTTCAAGTACTGCACTTATCTGCTTCCACGCCTGCTGTTTTCTATTGAGATGGTGCTAACTGTGGTTTGTAAAGTCGTATAGCTCTGGGTATCCAGCAACCACTACCACCAGTACCTCTTCTTCTTTTTTTAGATTACTTTTTGGGCATTTTTGGCCTTTAACTGATCGGACAGTGGTAGTGTGAAGGGGGAGAGAGAGGGGATGACATGCAGCAAAGGGCAGCAGATCTGAATGGAACCTGCAGCTGCTGCAGCAGGTACGTAGCCTTTGTACATGGGGCACCTGCTCTACCAGGTGAGCTGCTTGCCGGCCCACATTTTTCCAAGTCTTACCTGAAAACAATACTCGCATGCCCACATGCACATTGAAAGAGTCATTGGTTGAAATTGCTCCTCTTGTCAAAAAGATCTCTTTCAAACAGCGTTATAATGTCAGAGATGGAGATCAATATTCTCAGTCCCTGTTCTGTGTTAAGATGCTTTTCAAAGTTCAGCTGAATCTAAAATATGGCTGCGACATTATAAATCTGCTCTTTTTACCATCTTTTCTTAAAATACCTATAAAATCAATAAGTCTTTGTCTTTGTGCAGCACTTTGCATCGAGCACTTTGATTGGCTGTTACAGAAAACAGTAGTGTCTGAGTCAAATCAAGTGAGTGAGCTACAGTCTTAAATATTTTAGTTGTTAGTGTCTAAAGTGTATTTCTTCACGCATCACCACTTTTTCGTCTTCTTGGCTAGCTGGTGTTTTTCCTGAGGTTGATGTAAACTGGATCTGTGTATCCACTGCTGTTGGAGCCGATAAACGACACATTAGATTCAATATACTTTACTTTGGCTTTTTCTTGACCTTTGCTGGTCTTCAGTTTCCTGTAGCAGTTATTGCAGCTACGAGTTCTGCTGGGAGAACCCAAAAGACACAGGCTCAGCAAAGTCCCCAAATGTCCTGAAAGATAACTGAAACTAGGGACTATGGGGACCTTTGGTGTTGTCTGTGTGTCTTGTAGTCAGTATCTATCTGTGGAAAACATTTAATATTGCAGCTACATAGTGTAAAACATCTTTTAATCCTCCCTGCTCTCTTACATCAGTGGTCTACATGTTGACGGTGACCCTGGAGTGAACCAGCAGGTAGGGGGGGGGGGGGGGGTCAGCGGGGTCACAATCCTTTTGGACCTCCCGACTCCACTCTCTCTCGTCCCGCTGAGAACGAAGAGCTAGGTCTTTGTAGAGAAGAAGCTGTACTACCTAAGGCTAGTGGCCATGCAGACTGGCGGGGGACTGAAGCGTCTCTGCCCCCTCAGGGTCGAGGACAGGGAGGGGGAGGGGTGCAGAGCCAGGCACTGCTAATAGATTCATTAAGTCTCCAATGAGGTGGCTTTGTAGTCAGTTTATCCCCTCAATGAAAGAGACATTATATGGTGTTAGGGCACACACACACACACACACACACACACACACACACACTCAGTTCATTCACCTTACCTCAGACAAACTGGTCAGAATAAGAACTAATGTCAGCTAAATCTGATTTTCCATTAATTCACTGTCACATTTTTTCTGAGGTGATAGGAGTGATTGAACTTCTCATAAATTAATAATACTGAATTAAGCTTCTTTGATATTATTTCATAACTGTCTGCTCCAAACTAAATTACTCTGAACCCCATGTATGTGTTTGAATGATTAAGATGATCAATGCCACAGATGGCAGATTTTTTTTAGAAGTAAGTATTTGCTTAAAGTCTGGTAGGCAAAGACACAACTGCTGTGGATGAGCTATGATTTTCTTTTCAAGTGTAAATTTAGTGATTTATTCCGAACTGTACAGAATCCACCTCATGCGAAATGTATTTACCAACCCGTTCACATTCCGAAGTCATCAAATGCTTGTCAGTAATTTCGGCGTCAGAGACCGACACCACAAGCCACCTTTCTCAGCGATGTGACACCCTGCTGGGCAGCATCGGTTTGTAATGCGGCCAAAGGGAACCTTTCACAGTGTAATGATCCCATCCTTGGCGTTATGATATAATTGCGGGCGGTGTCAGTTAATAACGCAGCTGGATGGCACCTGTCAAGAATTGGAAAGTCCCTATAGGGCAGGTGGCGGGGGGGTGGATGGGTCTATCAAACCCTGGACTTTCACCCAGGAGTCCAGTGCTCACTTCTTTTATGAATGTAGAGCCAAAACCATGATGTTTTTTTCTAACCCTAACCCTGTGCTTTTGTTGCACAAGGAAATAAATACAAGGTGTTTCACTGACGTAAGTTTATTTTGTAAAAGACTGTATTTACCTAATGAGCAGAAACTGTACAAAAGTGTACTTTGAAAAGACACAGTGCATGTTAACATGTGTAAACTAACAACAGACAACAAAGACAGATGCACCCAGGATACCTAGCACGTCATTTGTAGACATCAAAAGTCCATTATACAACAGTTAGTTCTGGCCCTGCAATCTGATTGGTCGAGAGACAGTAAAACCGTGATGATATTGGAGTACAACATCACTGTTATTTCACTCTGTATGTATCACTCCGCCTCACAGCTGATTGCAATCAACAATCAAATCAAAACTGACGGTTAGTGTCAGTTAGGTCAGCAGTTGCGTTGTAGGCTAATTAATTCATCCACTGTCAAACAGCCAAAAATATGGATTTATTTCCTAAAATAAGTTTTGAATTGAACTATGAATGGTCATCAGAGGAAGATGAGGGAGAGGAGAAGCTGAATCCATCTGAGCACACATCCAGGTTTGTCAGTGTTTCATCAGCGGAGCTCAATGACTTGGAGAAAAGCAACATACTGTCAGATTAGAAGGCAGAGTCGACTGTGCCTGTGAAGTGACAGTCCACCATGCAGTCACCAGAGACTTATTTCACCGGCTGCACAATTAATGGAAATGTGCAGATAAATGTGTATAAAGAGTAAGTGCCTGGTGCACCATGTCTGCGTTACATAGCAACGGTGACAGCGGAGTCCTGAGGGAACTATTTTTGTTGGCGGAAGACAAATAAAATGCTTAAATTATCTATTTTGTCCTCATTTTTCAACATTTCTTAATCAGCCTTGCTTATTTAACTGTTGAACAGTTGTATAAAAGCAATATCACACTTGAGCTCGTGATGTTGTACTGTGATATGGTCATGGCTGTGATTGTCTTCTGCCTACGACCGAATCACAGCCGTGACGATATCACAGTACAACATCACAAGCTCGAGTGTGATATTGCTTAACTGAACTGAGCGCTGATATGTGACGAGTTGGGAGTGAGAATATGTTGTCAGGATTTCTAGATATGCTGCTGTAATACCTGATACTGCCTGAACCTTTTTATAACATTTAATCAGTGCTGCCATTGAGTTGTCAGCTTTCCTGATTTAAAGGACGGAGTGTCCAGTTGTTATGAAACACGACATAGGTCCATTGAGTTGGTCTGTTTTTTATTCATAGGGACTGGAGCTACAGTAGGACAGAATGTAACTGTAGGTTTCTAAAGTGTGTAAGTAAGAAGGTGTTTGTCAGAGGAACGACAATGTTACCAGAGCTACTGCTCACCCACACTACACACAGACCTTCTGGAAAGAGTTGTGTGCATCAAGACCTAAAACAGTGTTTTTGTGTGTTCACAGTGATGCCTCATCTTCCCTGGATGCTCTCAAGACCTCCTGCAGACATTCCAGTGAGACTCTGCAGCTGGCTGAGGACCAGAGATTTGCCCATGAATATGGTGACACTACTGTGACTGATAAACACAGAGCTACAAGCCAAACAGCACCTGAGGACACACCTGACATGGACCATAACAGCACTGAGAAGAGTACTGAGCTCCCAAGAATGGAGTCCACTGGAAAAGTTCCACAATTCGTCCCACACGGGGACGGTCGCAGCTACTGGAGCTCTGAGGAGAAGTCAGCTGCAGAGAGTCAACATAACGGATTCCACTCTGTTACAGCTGGTCCAAAGACAGGGCTGACAGTAGGCAAAGCTAACTCTGGCAGCGTTTACTCATCTGCAACGAGGGGAAAGACATCTTCCTCCAGTCTTGACATGGTGCCTGTGTCCAACCATCAAAACCTCCAAAGGTAAATCACCAAATGTTCTGAGTTTGTCATGTCCACTTCTGTGCATCCATTCTATCTCACATCACACTGTCAACAAGACATCAGCTGCTGTTAGTAATGAAATCCTCCAAATTCTTTCCTGCTCCACACATGGACGCTGCTGACTTAAAGCAAACACCCTCTTTTTTATATCATTCTTTTTATAGCTGCTCAGAATTTTATTAGTTTCTGCTGCAAAGCATTTGTCATCATTGGAGCCTCCTTCGTGTGATTTACAGCCAAAGATGTTGAACATCTTACTCATTTTAACACGCAGCTTCATCATTAACACTGCACTATCTTTGGGAGGACGATAGATCTTTGATATGAGGGGTGGCTCTGGACAGGCTGAAACTCTCCAGAGTCCTGCTCTCCAGATGTCTGCTCACAAATAAATTCATGTTTTGAAAGATGAAGGTGCTATGACATCATGTATAGTATATCCCTCACTTTGTGTATGTGCGTGTGTGTGTGTGTGTGTGTGTGTGTGTGTGTGTGTTTCTGGAGCAGCACAGCAGCAGTCGTGATTCAGCAGCTGTGGAGGAAATATAGACAGAAATGTGGGAACTCCAGCAGCTCTTCCACAGCTGAGAAGGGAGGAGGAAGAGGAGGAGATGGAGGAAAGCCAGAGTCAGGACCTTCCTATATTAACGGGAGCGTCGTTGGCAAGGATTACGCAGCAACTGTCATCCAGGTAAAACTATTGGAGTTTTGTCAGACGTTCTTGTTTGACTTACTGTGCAGGAGGTAAAGACCAACAACTGTGAGTCAGGCCATAATTAAAGGTCCCATATTCTGCTCATTTTTAGGTTCTTACTTCTTGTTACGTTCCCTGATCAGGCTCAGGGGATAAGAGAAGTAACAGTAACTATGAAACTGAGGGAAAAGGAAAAAGGCAAGTGGAGATGGGTGTATCAACAGTTGTGGATTTATTTTATAAAAAAAACCCCAAAGAAATAACAGTTTACATGAAGTCTTCAAAATATGAACAAAAACTAGTTTTGTTAGAAGTAAAGAAAATGATTAAGAAAACAAAAGAAAGACAAGAAGCAAGCAATGAACAAGGGTGCATGCACTTTTCACCCATAACACTTGTATTTTACAGGCTTTAATATTAAAATAAACACTTTTTCCTCCCTCATACTTTCTGTGCTGGAACACTTGTATTCCATGTCTGTCTGAAACACTCTGTTTTAGCACCTTTTTAAGCCCCCCCTCCTAAATAAGCCCAGTCTACTCTGATTGGTCAGTGTTTCCGAGTCTCCCTAATCTGTTCTCTCTGCACCTCTGCACCATCATTGTAGCCATGTTTGACTTGTTCACTGATGCAGCAGGTTAGGACGTCTTCATCAGGAAACAATGAAACAGTGTGATGTTCCATCGCATGGCAACCAGTTAGGAAAATGGGCTCAGTTACTCTTTAAGAAGGTGAAATCAGCGTATGTTAAATGTCTGAAATGATTTATCCATCCATCCATCCATTTTCACTTATCCGCGGCCGGGTCACAGGGGCAGCAGGCCAAGCAGAGCACCCCGGACATCCCTCTCCCCCGGCGATGCTTTCCAGCTCCTCCTAGCGGACCCCGAGGCGTTCCCATGCCAGATGAGATATGTAATCCCTCCAGTGCGTTCTGGGTCTGCCCCGGGGCCTCCTACCAGTGGGATGTGCCTGGAACACCTCTAAGGGAGGAAGGGAGGTAACACTCTGATCAGATACCCAAACCAACTCAACTGACCCACTCTGACACGAAGGAGCAGCGGCTCTACTCTGAGCTCCCTCCGGATATCCAAGCTGCTCACCCTACTATATCTCTGAGTCTGAGCCCAGACACCCTACAGAGGAAACTCATTTCAGCCACTTGTGTGATTAGTTGAAAAAAAAAACCTGTGTTGGTGATTCATTTTCTGTTAATCTCATCAATTGTTTTAGCGCCAGTTTGCATAAAACCAGTCTGATCAGTGGGCCCGCTAGTTTCAAAAACTTATCCAACATAGACAAGAAACTTCCTGTTAACCTTTCGATGTGTAAATAAGGACCTTACTGCTGCAACTAGAATTTTCAGGTATTGTGGCTGAAGACTGAAGTCACTTTCACACAGTGAATATCTACAAATCTCCATTTTCAGCCCTGAACATCTATCTTCAGGCCTCGTACGTGCTGCGGAGGCTTATTGGGCTAATCCTCTGCATATAAGCTGCTGTTCTGAAAAACATGCTACTCAACACTTCTCCCAAATCCCTTCTCAACACAAAAAGTGTTTGATGAGTCCTTTAGGGCTCTCTGAGGGAGAAGGTGGGGGTGGTGATGTAGTAGAATAGTGTGTGTGTGTGTGTGTGTGTGTGTGTGTGTGTGTGTGTGTGTGTGTTGGGGGGGTACATGAGTGATTAATCAGATTCCAGAGAAGTACGGTAGTAAGAGTTGTAGGATTCCTGCTCGGCTCAACTTGTAGTGAAGTGTGCCCCCCGCAGCCCGCTGGGAATTGGAGGATTTAGAGGCGCACTGGAGCTCCATTTGTCTCGGAGCAGCCCGGAGTCACGCAGAGTTCAGACAGCAGAACACTCAGCAATTAAAAGAGAGGTTAACATGTTTTATCTCTCTAATGGGATAATGCACAATATTTACGTTTGCCTCGTGATTCATGGAGGCTTTTCTACCGTTTCTTCTTTGGGTACCTCCAGGCGTTTTGGAGGGGCTTCACTCTGAGGAGGAGGCTCGCATCTGCTCTGGCTGCGGTCACATGCTCCGACTCCGGAGAGGACAACACCTTTGAAGAGGTGGATGTGGATGAATTTGTCTTTGATGAGGTATGCACACGAGTTCATGGGTTCCTCACGTTCATGGTTCAGTGATTTCTCTCCTCACCACGCCCAAACAGACACACAAAGCTGCAGAGAGGACGGAACAAAAATGCATAAATGCATACCCAGCATTTACTCCATTCACACACATGCAAACCTGCAAAAACAGACACAGAAACATGCACACAAATTTAAAAATACGCAAAAACAGAGAAACATACAAGGACACACAATGATACACAGGCATGTACACACATACACAAACACACACACACACACACTCTTAACTGTTCTATACTATATACATATGTGAGTTTTTTCTGAGGACACTTGTCTTTGTTGTCCTTCACCTGTTGCTTCCAAAAAATATTATATTTAAAGGTGTAATTTTATTTTTAAAAAGGCAGTGCTGGAGAAACAATGGATGCTGTCGCTTTCTGAGGACTCACCTCCCAGACGTTATCCTGTGTCTGAGCAGCGGCCATCTGTAAAGGTAAAGCAACTGTACTGGGACAAACTGTGAAAGTCTAAAAGTAGTGTATTACCTGCAGTAGATGTCAGTCTGTGTGCTCCCAGTGTAGAGAAGCAGGCAGGACTACTGACACAGGAGCTCAACAATGTCCTGTTGTGGGTGGGGTCAGCAATAAAATGTATTTTAGCAGTGTCTCCCCAGAATTAGGGTGTATGTGTGACGGCAGCTGATGATGGGGCGGTGGGACGACAACTTTTAATGCCTGTGTGTTCCTTGGTATCTAACTGTGTCCCATCTCTAAATTTGGAGGTTTTTGTGAGCCCATGAACGCAGCACTGGTGGATAATTGATCAGTTGATCCAATCAGAGCGGATCAGATCAGATCGATGGATGAGAGGAGCAGCTGATGCGAGTGAATGCACACTTTTAGACCGACCTAGAATCTATCACAACCGCTTTGCACTCTGCCCATAAATATAGTTCAAATAACTCATGACGTGGAGAAATATTTTGATCATATTTCTGCATTAAGAAATCTTTTTGAATCAAAATGTTTTGTGTGTTTATTTTTTTTAAAATTTGATGAAGAAACATGTTTGATTCTTTGTACTTTTTTAAATTAATTACATCATTTCAGTACTTTTATCAAATATTTCAGTTAATTGACTAACATAGCCTTTTAGCTCAGGTTGTACAGATTTTAGGGATATGAAGCATACGAAGATAACTCCAAGAAATGACATCACAATAAACAAAATATATCAACATATGCACTTGCGGACCATTTCTGTGGCAGTGTTCAAAGGGTTAAAATTTTGGATTGACCACAGTCACACAATAACACAAACTAACTAACCTCTGAAGGCAGCAGTAGACCAGCAGCTCCTGTGTTCAGCGAGCCAAAATTACTGATTTTCTCAATGGAGTCTGGCGGCTTTGGGGAGAGCATAGATGTGGAACTGACGCCGTTAACAACTTCCCCGTAAGATCGGGCGGTCTGATGGAAAGATTAAACTGTGAAAATACTCTCAATGCAGCGTACACTTAAACTGATAATGATTGTTTTTAAGGTGGGCCTTTTTATAGATGGCTAAAATACATTTTGCTGCCGACTCTGATCCATAGCAGAACATTGTTGAGCTTCTGTTTGAGGACTTCTGCCCTTTCTTTAAACTGGAGGCACACTAACGTATATTTACTGTAGGTAGTACTCTGACTAAGGATAAATAGCTTGTACGACCCCACTTTAAAAAAATCTGAACTATTCCTTTAAAACCTGGTGGGCTGGTATTAACGTGAAAGCAGCCAGTGAATTTCGGGAATTACCAGGCGCTGTGTGATGTCAACATAAGAGTTATTTTCTTGCCTCGTCCTCTTCTCATCTTGGTCATCGCCCCCTCCAGGATTTGTCTCACCCTCCCTGATTGATCTTTAAATTTACTCTCTTGAAAAACAAGATTATTTCCTGGAGGGCTGAGGGTTGCTCCGCACAAGCAGATGTCATTTTTCACGCTGGCGGACTGTCATCCTGTTTTTTTCCCCTTCATTTACCTCTCGTTGGATCTTTTCTTTGGAGCGTGCTCAGCGCTGTACATCATGGTGGCCGGTTGAGGCCAGCTGATGCGGTGCAGCTGCTGTCATGGCCGGGCCTCGATGTGTTGACACTGAGGTACACATCAAAGGCAGAGATGAACAATTTAGCGCTTCCACAAAGAGAAAATAGGATCTGGAGAGTAATTAAACTGTTAGTTTGACTTACATATGAGCATTCCTCCAGTGTTCAAACTGTGTCGGCCAAATAGCCTCAAAAGAAAACACACACTTGAGTTTAATGTTAGTGGACATTCTTGTATACATTATCATTCATATTGTCATATATTTAACATAAACTGAGTACTGTATGTTGTCTAGACAGAGTATAAACTCTTCTCCATCTAGAGATTCAGCATCTCAAGCTTCTGAACACACATCAAATAATATTTTGACTTTGGCAAAAGATTTTTCTAAAATAAATAAAGAATCTGAATGTAAAGAAACACTCCAGTAAATTAAAAACTCTGTGAATTTCATGTTAGAATCTCATATATTTCGGCTGCCATGCACACGTTTGTCTAAAAAGCAATTAAAACGTACTCAAATACAGTGAGAAGAGCAATAAGTGATCGCTAACACTGATTCATGTATGTGTTTCAGCCTCCTGTGCACTTTTCTGAACCCTCCCAGTACATCCTCCCCCCGCCGGCTGTACAGAGGCCAAAACAGGCCTGGGTGTCTGGAGAACAGGTGGACTCTGCAGGGCGGAGAGTTTCTCCAGAGAGCTCCAACAGGTAGAACAAAACAGCCTCATGACTGGCTGTCTGAGTCTACACACAGTGGAATCACAGAGTCACATCAAGCTGGTGAATAGACATATTTTTTCTCTTACCTGTAGTGCTGTTTATCAGTCTAGCTAGTTTTGATGCGAGTTTCTGAGTGTTGGAGATATCAGCCGTTAAGGTGTTTGTCTTTTCTCCAATATAATGGAACGAGAAAACACTCAAAGTGCCAAAAAAATACATTTCCAGAAATCATGACCTGGTTACTCAAGATAATGCACAGATTATGGTGTGGTGTGAGCAGTTTCATGTAGGAACTGTTTTCTTTTCTACTGAACTACACCAACCAACCTTCTCACCTCGCAGAAGGAAGCGTGCATCTACTCATGGAGGAGAGGCTTGTGACAGTGTGAGATGTAAACGTTAATGGCATCCTCCTCTGCTGAGCTGTAAAATTAGGTAGTTCAGTGGTGCTAGGAGAGCTAGCAGTAGATGCACACTTCTTTGTGATACGGTTGGAGAGTGTAGTTCAGTAGAAAGAAAATAGTTCCTACATGAAACTGCTCACTATCTTGAGTAACCGGGTCACGATTTCTGGAGAGTGTTAAGTTTTTTAAATATATTTTTTCGGTGTCATCTAGTGCCGTTATTTTAGAGAGAAGGCAGACATCTTTGTGACCAATATCGCCAACCCTTGGCATCTCACACTAAAACTACCTAGACTGATAAATAGCACTACAGGGAAAAGGAAAAATACGTGTTTTTGGTTTTGAGGTGAACTGTCCCTTTAACATAAGCATCCATCCATTGCCTTCACCTGTTTATCTCTAACACACATTGCCAGACAACCATTCACACTCACAGTACCATGTGTGGTCAGTCTCCAGTTAACCTCACCTGCATACTTTTAGACTGTTAGGAAACTGTTGCACCTGGAGGAAAACTGACCCTTTACCTGGACCTCTTATATTCTCACTTCTGATATACTGTCCCTGGATTACTCTGACATTCATGTGACACTGACACTACTAAAATGACTAAGAGTGACATTAGAGTCAAGATTATTGTTGTTTTCTCAGTATACATGTGCAGAGGACATGAAATAGTATTTGTTCCAGGACAACAACATGTGACCGAACAGTCTGTATTAAAGTGCAGTATCAAAAACACAAGATTAAACACTTCATAATAAACAAGCGAAACTCACAAACAGGGGAAGTAAAAATAAGAAATAAAAAATAAAATATGTTTCTCTTCCTGAATGAAGGTACCTCATGTTAATTCCAGATACAGTGTAGAGCCAACCAGGATACCTCATGTCCAAATGATGTTCTTATTAACATATTTGTGTCATGGTTGGATTAATATCATTCAGATTTCAAACTTCATTTCGTCTTTAAGCAAAACACTCAAACCTCACTGAACCAGACTGGACGTCAGCAACAGAAACTTTCTGTGCTGATCTCTTTTGATCACAAGTAGTTCTGCTTTTTTCCATCAGTGCTATATGAATTCTATCTGATTTGAAAATAAGTGTGGTCACATTATATAATTTTGAATTTGTAAATTTCTGTGTGTCTTTTTAAGGAGAATAATCTCTGTGATTTCAGAAGCAAATCTCCTGCTTCAGCGTCGGTGCTCAGCGGTCTCTCTGAGAGATCAGAAAAGATTCTGGAAGAATGGTAAATCATCATCTCATCACACATTATGTCTTTTGATATTGTGTGTGTGTTATTTCCTTGAATGTTATTTTGTGTGTGACTCTGTTCTCCTTGTCTGCAGGGGTTTCACTGACAGTAACACGGCTCTTCTGATGCTCAAGAGGGCTCAGAAGATGAAGCCAACGAAGCAGAAGAGACGCAGGGGTGAGTGTGTGTGTGACAGAAGAGTTATACATACACAGAGTTTATATGTCACAGGTGTGACTTTAAAGAAAAATCTAGTCACTTCCACCGAGAAGCTGTGCTGACCTGACACAGCATGCAGACAGACAGAGGTGTGTCAGGTTTGTGTCATATCATCTCACTCACGATAATACTGATATCATTTTTTACATGACATGAAAAATCCTTATTCTGTATTTTGACTTGCTGATATACTGACGTCATACTGTTACCTATGTGAAAGTGAAATGATGATGGACTGTGCGGTGGTTCCAAAAAGAGGAGGAGCTTCAGTAGTGTGTAATAAAGTGTGGCGTCCGCTCAGAGGGAACTCATTCAGCGGCTCCTCTGACAGCAGCACAGTGATTCTGTCTCCAAACAGCCTGTCACAGGTTCCAGCCTGATAATCAGAGATGATTTATATATAGTGATCCCGGGGGACATTTGTTTAAATGTGTAATTAGTTGAACTATTTATATTGTAACAGAATCTGAATCTGAGTCTGAGTTACTGTTAAAGAAATGACATCATCATTTTTATTTAGTTTTTACTCAAGATTTGAAGCAAACTGTAAAACCACATCACTGATTTTGTTGCAATTCTATCTTCTTAAATTAATGATATAACATTTTTTATCTTTTTTGTCATATTGTCAAGAATATTGTGATATTATTTTGGGGCCATATTGCCTATGCCTACATAAAAGTCTCCCAGGAGAATCAAAACATTCCTAGAGGAGATAAAATGCCTTTGTCAAAAGAGTCCAGTGTGTAAACCAGCTCTGAACAGTCCTGCTTTGACTGCAGCCCGTGGCGTCTCCACCTGCTTAATACAGAAGGCAAAAGCAAATCAACAGGCGTATCTGTCTCAGTCTACTTCATAAAATGCAACGTTTCTGCAATAAATCCTACCTCCATGAAGGTTGCACTCGGTTCCCAATGGCCCTTGAAATCCTATAAAGTTTTTGAATTTGAAGAAAAAACCATAAAAGATTTTTAAAATAGACATACTGTAAATACACATTGGTCATTGAATGCGCTTGGATTTATACATTCTGTGTTAGAACAGAACACACTCAAGCCTCTTTGTCTTTTTTAATTCTTCTGCTTTTCTAAACAAGAATTGACAGCAGAGGATAAACCCGCAGACCAACTGGGCTAGGAGCCACAAAAAGGTCCACAGGCTGAGATCAGTGCAAAAAAATTCTATTTATTCAGTCTTTGCTAACAGTGTTTTAAAGAAGTGTTGATATGACTGTCACTTTGGAGGCTGCAGTTTATTTCTGTTGTACTGACATGTTTCTGTCATTTTGTCCACTGTCATTTATATCATTTAGGGTCTTAGGCCTAAATAACACAGTCACCTATTTGCATTTATTTCTGGTGTGCATGTGTAATATTTCAGAAACATGTTTGTATATTTTTAACATAATGCTGTATGGAGAAATACGAAGATTATGAGAGCAGATCAGAAGTTCTGTGGTTTTCTTCTTAAATCACAAAGCTTCCTTTGTTCAGTATCCCCTCTACACCTGAACTAATGTGTCTTCCTGTCTCCTCACTCCTCTGTTAACACCAAATATCCCCCTTTATGGACGGAGCTGCTGTTCAGACATAAATCCATTTTCTAAAAGGGAAAAAAATCCACACTCATTTTTGCCTCTTTTCATTCTCATCTTTGTTCCCTCAGCCGTGCTTCAGCGGCGAACCTTTCCACCCCGTGTACGTTAACGAGCCATAACAGACAGCAGAGGCCAGGACCTGTCGCCTCTGATTGGGCCTTATTTGAGAGCCTGCAACGGAAACGACTGCCAAGAAAGCTCTCGACAAGTCGTCCCGCGATGACTTTCATTCCGATTCATTGTAGTGGTTGAGTGCAACTGTGGTGAAAGGTGACCTCACCTCCGCTCTGCACCAAGAAACAGTAGTCCTGCCACGATTATCATGCCACGGTCGTGTTAGAGGGAGGCTGCTCTTTGATCACAATTGCAATGCATGATTCCAATAGCAGGGCTCTTGTCATCTTTCTCCACCGACACACAGGTCAATGTCTGCTCTAACTCCTAATGGCATCTGCCTCAGTGAAACCAGAGCGCTGCTCTAAAATTTTCCGAAGGTTAGGTCCTGGTTTCTGCTTCTGGTTTTGGGCCCGCCTTGTCCTTCTTTGACCCCATCTCCCTCTCATAGATCCCTCCGTCCGTCTTGCCATGTTCAGAAACTGCAGTTACCAGCTGGGTCCGGTGGAGGCTCGAAACAGGCCGGCACAACACAACAGGAATGATATAAAAGGTAGGAACTGAGACCTGCTGCACATTCTGTAACCATGTAGTAACACCTGTAAATCATTTCTCAGTCTGACATGATGATCTACAGACCAGAGGTCTCGTTACAGGAAAATGTCCTGACTGTTTTCAAGTTTTAAAGATAAAAAAAAATCCAATTTTCCTATTACAGAAACTATTCCTAAAATCATAGCTGTGTCCTGTCTCAGACCTCCTGTTTTATCTTGACTTCAGAGATCATGACTAAAACTGTAAATTTAATTCTTTAAATGGGACTTGTCCTGTCATGCCTGTGTCTGTGTTGACAGCGCACACAAACTGCCTGAATCATTGATTTGAAAGTACCTGTAGGCCACTTCAGATGAACACGGCTCTCAGTTGTCACTGGATAGTGAACTTGCTCAAACAAACCCTTCCTGAGCATTAAAATTTAGCTACAAGAACTCTGAGGTACTAATCTTGTCGGTGAGAGGAAACCTAATTTTCTCCTTAATTATTCTATTAATTTTTAATTCAATCTATAAATAGATAAGTAGATGTATTTATGTATGTATTTGAATTATTTCTTGAAATTTAAAGTGTCAGCAGTTAGAGTAAAGTGCTGCTGCCATTTTGGGCATTTATTTTGAATTGAGGACGGTCTATGCCATCCTAACGTAGGATTCCTAAGATGAGAACTTCTTAAGTTATGTATTTCTCTAACAGCTATATTCCTACTCTGTTATCTGTTTATTGTGTGAATGTGATTGACACAACGGGAGGTCATATTTATTTTCAAAGGTGTGACAGTGTTGGACGAAAAATATGTATTTGGTGTGTGAAGGTCTTAAATTGTTGACAGATCACTGATGGGCTTTGAGACTAGCGACACAGTGACATCACTACAACCAAGGCTGAAAGTATGAAATATTTCTGAATGACAAACATTAGCAGTAATTATACTTTTCTTTATGCCTCTGCGTTGGTGACAGCTGTGGCCGGAGGCATCATGTTTTTGGGTCGTCCGTACATTCGTCTCATTCTTGTGAATGCGGTATCGACAATGACTTGAAGGAATTTGTTAAAATTTGGCACAAACGTTCACTTGGACGCAACGATGATCTGATTAGATGTTGGTGGTCAAAGGTCAAAGGTAAAGGTCACTGTGACCTCACATCATATGTGATATAAATGCGATATCTTAGAAACACCTAGAGACAATTTCTTTTCATTTGACCCAAACGTCCACTTGGACTTAATGATGAACTGATTAGACGTTGGTGGTGCTCTCATCAACATTTCATCCGTCTCATTCTCATAAACGCAGTGTCTCAAGAAGGCCTTTAGGTAGTTTCCTCAAATTTGGCACAAAAGTCAACTTGGACACAAGAATGAACTGATTAGACTTTAGTGGTCAAAGGCCAAGGTCATTGTGACCTCAGGTCCATCCCATTCTGGTCAGTGTAATATCTTCGAAATGCCGTAAGGTAGTTCTTTATATTTGACACAGACGTCCAGTTGGAGATGAACCGATTAGTGGTCAAAGGTCAAAGGTCACTGTGGGCTCTGAAAACATACTTGGCCATAACTCAAGAATTCATAAACTAATTATGACAACCTTGCATACATATGGATAACAGGATAAAATGATGAAGTGATGACATTTTTTATCCTAAAGGTCAAAGGTCAACTTCACTGTGACATCATCATCTTCTGCACGAAGGCGTACATTTCTAGTTTTTTGTTTTGTTATGTTTTTTGTTATCATCAAGAGAAATTATTGCCAAAATGGCACAAATCTAAAAATGAGCCTCAAGTTTGTGAAACCTGAATTTCTCTTTAAATGTTCCACCCACAGACAAGAATGACTTCACTGGCCGTGTACTTGTATGCTTCTGAAGTTGTCTGTGATGTTTCACATCACTGAGCTGGTTTTTACTCATGAGAGAAGACATTCTTTCTTCCTCAAGACTTAATTCTCACTGCTGTGGATAATAAAACAGTCTCTACAGGTTGACTGTGGTGTGATGTAGTTTGATAGTCCTGGAAGAAGCAAACTTCTCCCTCCATCTTTCGTGCTGTGGCCTCGTGCCCTGAGGTGGAGAGATGATTTGGCATCGTGACGGCCACAGCCAGACTTAAAAGGGAGGGAAGAGCTGGAGGGAAGGCAGGAGGGAGGACACGGGGGGAAGTGGACTTTTATCATGCCTGTCTCCATCTTTCCTCTGAACCCCAACCCCGCCCCCGCCCACTGGGGTCAAGGCCTCACATCCAGAGAGCACGACGCTCGCGGTCATCCAGCAGTCAGAGGAGACGCGGCAGCAGTAGCGTTTGCCAACAGGCAGTGAAGTGACTCTGGTCCATGTCCAACGCTGCCATAAGCATGAAATAGCCCTTAATTAGCTGTGGAGAAATACGCCATGTTTGCCTGTCATTTCATGTTACAGCCAAAAAAAAGGGAACAAATCGTACCTTCAACTTTGGGATGTTTTTAGTTCCTCTCTATCTCTTCTGGGTGGATCTCTTTAGTAATTTGTGTGTTGAATAATTGTGAAGGAGTCACCTTGTTTTCCTTCAAACTGATTCAGTGCTGAGCAGCTAAAGATCCAGCAACAACTTATTTCGATGTTTTCAAAGATTCTCAAGAATTTTGTCGCTAGTTGTCAGCAGTGAGTAGATTGCCAAACTTACAAGATACTTTCATCAAACAATGGTGGACAAACTTAACTTTAGTATTTGGCGATGACGGCAGTTGATTTTCTTTCCCAGTAATAACTTTTTGTTCGATAATTAATTTGTAAGATGAAAAAGTGAGTGTGTGTATGACAGCATCATTATGTTATCACGTGTTGATTCTGAGCTGCAGGTGTATTATGTCAACTATCCAACACTGTGATTACTGACACTGAAATCGTGCGTGAGCACAATAAAGCTGTGGATAAGCTCTCAGCCAACTGGCAGTAGAGGACCGCTTCCATCCAAATGACCTATTACGTTACAACAATATTTCCAGTTCTGTTTCTTTCCAGTGTCCTTATCTCTCCTCTCCACCCTTGTCTTGATAATTCATCAAACAGTACTGGTGTTTTCGAGCAATGAAGTGAAGCAGCTACATCAGCTAATAAAGTAACACGGGTCACCAGTTAGAACATCATCCTTCCATCTCTGCGTAACGTCCCGTGTCCTCAGTTGATTCTCTGATTCGACTGAGAGTGTTCCTGTAAAATGTGTAACTCTAACCAGCTCAGTTTTGGAGGAGACAACTCTTGTTGCCTTTTTATAGGCCAACCGTGAGGCTGTGGTGGCGGCGGCAGCAGAGGTGGTGTGTTGCGGGTCTCTGTAAACGGGCCCAAGCCAGCCTCTCCTGTTGCTCCCCTGGTCCTGACCTGTGGGAGGCACCCCCTCCTCCGGATCCATCCCCAGTGCCCGGGGACTAGCCAGCCCAGCCCGGCCCAGCCAGCGCTCCCCGACAGGGGCTAACGTTTCAGGCTTTGAGTCAAGCCCCTTCTGGAGGTGATTAGCCCCAAACCCATGACAGATTCTTTCCAAGATATCCGACGCGGCGTGTTTATTTTATCCGGGCTCTTTGTGTGGATGTGCTGGACATGAGTAACCCACTTGAAATGGGTATCAGCTTACATACCCAGAGAGGGAGATAGAGAGGGAGAGAATGGAGCAGAGCCACAAGACATTTTCTTTTAAAGGCAAAAAATACAGAAATACGCTTCCCCTCTTTTTTTTGGATGCTTTGTATCATCAAGTGCTGCAGATGTTGAAGATGTTGTTTGCCTCCAAGCGTTTCTCCTTCTTTCTCCTCTTACTTTCCACCAACGCCTTCCACTCAACCCCCCCAGGCACACACACCCTTCCAACCTCCGTCTTCCATCCAAACTGCGATCCAACCCCACCAAACATCCGTCCTCATGTCAGAGGGACATGAGGGTATATATTTTTATTTCAGCCTGGAACCCCTACCTCCTGAGCACTTAACTCAATTTCACACTTCGAGTCATCTACAAAGTTTGACTGAAATACAATCATCCAGTTTATCATCCATCATCCAAAATAACTTCATGTCAGAATATTTACCAGCATTCATATGCCTTTAATTTCACCTCAGCTCTTCTATTTATCTCAGGCAGCGCAGCTCTCTCCTCATAGTATATATGTTTGAGATGCAGGGGCACATGTGAGGAAGAAACATGCAGATCTTATGTAGAGTTGGGCAGCTGCGTCTGCGTCGCTCACAGAGACAAACACACAACTAAAACAGTCAGAATCCTCAAATTTCAGACATGCTCTGATTCTTCTTCCACTCTGTGAGTGCCAGGAAAACAGGTTCTCAAAACGACTTTCATGATGCAATAAATTTAGATTAAGATTTTCATTTTTAACTTTTAGCATAGCAGTTTTTAATCTTATGGGGCAAGTTTCAAGCCTGACAGTCTAAAGTCAAGTTTCACGCACTTTAGGGTAGGTTTAGTACAAGACCTGATGTAGCAGGCCAAGACACAAGTCTTTCAAGTCTGTGAATGCTGACCATTAACGTGAGACAGCATTTGAACACTTTCTTTTCTATGCAACGTATCCTCAGAACAGTTTGTATGATATACTACGAATTAGCACCCCACAAATGATGTTAAGACCTTAACGTACAGTTACGTATTTAACGTAAAGTTACTGTGGTTAGGTTTAGGAAAAGAAACACGTGACTCCAGGGGAAAGTCCGTCTTTTTTTTTTTTGCAACCCATTCTCAAGTCATTCTGAAGTCGTTGAAAACCGGTGCTTGGTCAGTGACTTCCAGCATCAGACACCCACAAAAAAAACCATCCTTTCATGTCAGCATGATGCTTGGCTGGTTGCCGTTATTGTGTAAGTCTGTCATCGATTTATTCAGCCAGCTTTAATTTAGCTATGGCATTAATTAGTACAAAATAAAAGATTGCGAACAAAACCAAACTTTTCATTCCAGTCTCTTCGAGGGCCCCCCTCCTGCTGGTGCCCTGAGTAATCAGTCCCACTCCCCCCTGCCTGTGGAGTCTGGTGGCATTTTAGTAGAATGATTTATGCACTTGAATGCTCCCATTCACGTGATGGGTATCATACTGTAGGTTTTTAAACAGCCCTGCTTACGATATTACACTTTCCAAAATCTAGAAAAATATCTAGTCTCACATCAGGATATTGATCTAATATTAGCATATCGCCCAGACCTAATGTCACACTGGTTTGTCTCAAACATACTGAGACTTTAAAACCTGTGAGCATCTCTTACAAACTGACTCTGTGGTTCACCGTACCTGCTGTAACTGTTAATTATGACCATTACAGTTGCTCATTCTCTGCTTTACTTACAGTCTGATTGCCTCACTGCTTGTTTCTTGCCCCCTCCTGTTTCCATATATCAGCAGTTACTTTGCCTACAACTGTTCAGGATGCCTCCTCACAACAACAACGCAGGGTCATCAACTCATTCATGACACAGTTTCATTTCTCATTAGGCTCTGCTCTGGCCCAGATCTGCTGCCTAACCCCGTGTTGTTTGTTTCTGCGGTGGCGTTCGAGGGGAGGAAGCTGCAAGTTTTCAGCATTGTGTCTCTCCTTCAGCTCTGGTTGCTGCAGGCCAAAGCCTCCTCCCTCCTCTTCCTCCTCTTCCTCCTCTTCCTCCTCCTCCCCATCTCACTGATACTAAGTCCGAGCTCTCCCCTCCTCAGTAGAGACGAGATGGCTTAATGTGCTTAAGAGCCCCTCTTAACAGGCGTGACTCCTCCAGGCCCCCTCCTGATGTCCTGGAGGACTCCTGGAGGGGGATTCAGGAGGTTGGACGGGGTCAGGAGGGGGCTTTGGTGGAGGGTTCAGAGGGGAAAAGGGAGAGGAGAGTCTCTCCGTGCTACTGCAGTGAAACAAAAATGTGAACTTTTTTCTGGTGCTTATCTTTTATCACATTCATTCATTCATTCATCTCTCAGGAGTGCAAGTTTATTGCCAGTATTCCCTTACAACTTTTGATGTGTCCATATAAGATCCTGTCATGATGTATGACGAATGAAGGCAGAATGCCTGCTAGTGCAGTACATGAGCATGCTGCAGTTTAGAAAACATATTCCTCTGAGTGTTTTTCAGGACAGCCTGTGCCCTGTTTCTCTCTGTCTCTCTGTATTTTCAGCTCTGGGACGTGTGAGTAGCCATTTCCTGGCCTTTGCTGCCCCGGGGGGAAGCATCTATCACTTGACATTTTTAGTGGGGCTCCTCAATTAACCCATGAAAACTGTAAAGCTTTTCTCTCCCCTTTTACAGCCCAGCAAAAGCAAGTAAATGGCTTAAATAAATGCATCATTAGTTCCAGCATTGGGCTGTCAAAATTCATTATCAGTTTACACCCATCTACGGCAGCATTACTGTCAGCGCAACATAAATGTTTACTTTGAATTACAACCTTATTATGGGATTTCAGCAGAACTCGTAAATCAGCAGCTTTTCAGATTTCTTTAACAAACTGCTTGGATTAAATTTACAAAAAACCACAAGCCCCAACAATTGTTGGAGAAAAGCAGATCTCCTCCCGCTGCATCTTTCAGCAACTGAAACTGTATTACAGTAATGCCCCAGAGTCCTGCAAACAAATACACCGCCTTAAGCCCAAACATAAATGCTGGGAGCCTTGACCGCTGATCTCCCCCGGCGCTGGGAACCCTGGCTGCCTGTAATTACAGTGAAACATGTCAGATGTTGTTACACATCAGGCCCACCAGCTGTTTATTTGTTAAGCTTGTACTTTGGTGAGCATCTGTTAACACAACTCCTTTGCTGCAGTATCGATTACACCTCCTGTCATTTAGAAACACGCCACCTTCACCGCAGTGTTCGTTGATTAGGCTGCGCGCTCATTCTCAGCCACCATCGTCATCAAGAATGTAACTGACAAGAGAAGTAGGAGAAAAAATATCTGCTGTGACGTTTATTTGATGTTTTCTGTCGAGTGCAGTTGGTGAGGCTGAGCCGGGCCTTCAGCAGGCGGAGAAGGTGGAGCGAGTGAAGCAGGAACGAGCTCAGCAGTGGCTGCAAACCCAGGCTGCTCACTCTGACAGGGACTCAGAGAGGTGAGGCACTGAGCAGTGGTCATAAGGTGTGGGCGGTGTGACGTGTAGCTACAATTATATTTTAAAGGTTCGCTTCACCAAAAAAAACAAACGTATTTTCTAGTTTACCCTGGTGATAACCAGACAAACAGAGTTTTTGCTTGTATCTGTTCAGTTTTTTAAATATCTGTCTCTGTAATTTCACAGACCGATATATAGGTTTTTGTAATTTGTGAAAATGTATCCTTTAATTAACTGCTATCATTATTAGCATAATTTTAAAGACTTCTTTTAGATATGTTTCATAATTATGTAATAATTTGTCCAACAGGTTTTTGTTTGTTTGTTTGTTTTTTTTTTTACAAAAAATCAATTGCCTCATGATATAATGCAAAATCTATGAATATGCAAATATTTATCATTTCAAAAGTTTAACTGCGAGACAGTACTTTTTGGTGAAGTATGAGAACTCATTTGAGAAGTCCACTCTTAGTGTGTGTGTTTATGGAGATGGCATCAACACATTTTTGAGTCAAAAGAGACTGTCAATTGTCTCTCTACTTAAAGGGTCACTTTGATACTTTTCATCCTGGACCATATTTTGTCATGTTTTTGTGTCTAAGTGACTCATGGTAACAATATATTTTTTAAAATGATCCAGTATTTAGTGGGAGGGCTGCAGCTGCCATCGCGAAACAGGCTGTAATGTAACCACTCTGGGCAATATGCACGCTCCATGTATACATCAACTAAAAGTGTCTGTTTTGCCACTCAGCATGTTTCCAGTCACAGTGAAGTGGAGCTACAGTTCCAGCTGGATGAGGACATTTACCGTAAAACTTGGTGTATAAGTCGCACTTTTTTCCCCTTTTTTTTCATCTAAAAAGTTGGGTGCAGGTAAGAGACCGATGCAACCTATAGACCAAGGTAAATGCTGACATAGGTAATTTGACCCACACAAAAGAAGTTTAACGTTAATTTAAACTCATTTTTATGGCTCAGATGTTGTTATACCATAATTTTATTTCCTGAAGAGGTTGTTTGGAAAATTGCAATCTGAAAAGTAACCAAAGCTGCTTAAGAGGTTATTGTGTTTTGAATGTGTTTCAAATTAAAAATAAAGGGAAACAGTGTAGGAATAACTTGTATAACGTTTTTATTAACAGATAGTAATATAAAACCTTGTTTTCCCTGTTTGAGACCTTAAAAAATAGATTGCGATTTATATGCCAGTGCGACTTATATTCCGAGTTTTACGGTAACTGGACTACTGTCCTTGTCCCAGTATACAAGCACAGGAGGGGAATCCATTTATTGACCCAAGTATGTGCGACTCCTCTACGATAGGTGGAGATATGCCCCCTTTCAGCTTGTTAGTATTGGACCTTTTTCCTGTTGACCTATTACGTCACAGACCAAACAATGGACAAACAAGTTAGCTACGGTTAGCTAGCTGCTAACTGGTACCATGGTGGACAACTTTACAGCTCTGTACATTTGGTCCGTCCAAAAAGTCACGGCTCTGGATGTAGATTTCTCCATGTTGTTACCGGCTTCTTCTTCTCTTACACATTTAATGCTATTGGACTTCTGGGTCAAAGCCCGGGGCGGAAACTGTGGAGCATGCTCAGAGCGCCTCGGCCAGTTTGGGTCTGATTGACTGTATACATGCAGGAGGAATTCTACTCCCAGTCACATTATCTGTGCGAGAAATTCACTTTAGTATGATTTCAGTCGGACTAACATGTTTACATGGGTTTTAATAGCCTGGTTTTAGTTGGACTGACACAATAAATCCATTTTCTTTGATGTCACGTGAACAGACTGACTGACAGGCTCAGATTATTATTCTAAGTGTCTGACATCATTATGGAAAGGATCCTACAGAGACAGACCTTTGTGTTAAAAATAAGATCCTTTTTTTTATCCAGGTAAAGCTCCGAAATCACAATTGATACACCCACCAGGCTCCATTTAAATAAATGACAATTTTAGCATGTATAGAGGCAGCATGTGTTCACATCTAACTGGGTAAATTCAGAGTTTATTTCAACAAAACTAGAGTTGGTGATTGTTGGAACAGCTGAAAGATGAACGAAGATGGTTTTTGTGAGTTTTATTTTGTTTTTGTCAACTTTGAATGAAGCGTGTTTTAATGCTGACTAAATGACTGCTTATTTTAAATGGAGTCCGGTGGGTTTGGTGATGATGATTTCAGAACTGTTTCTGATTAAACAAAAAGGATCTTACTCTTTAACACAAAGCTCTATCTCTGTAGGGATCCTTTCATAATGCTGTCAGACTCTTAAATAAATAATCTGAGCCTGTCAGTGACAAAAGAAACACTGTTAGTGGACGTAAAGTGACGGTGCACAAATGCCCTGAGTGGTTACATTGCAGTATCGTGTCTGCCGGCTTCAGCGCTCTCTCTCAGTATTGGACCAGTTTAAAAAATAGTTAATCCCATCAGTCACTTAGACACAGAAAAATGGGAAAACAGGGTTAAAAAAAGGTCTGATTTGTTTTAATGCCAAGGGGCAATTTATCTTAAAACAGTTGACACTTCACTGTATATGAAACATATACCAACAGAGTGTGTGTAACAGAGGCAGAGAGCATTCAGGCCTGTGCTTCCCCCCACCTAACAAATAGACATTAAGATTATCATACTTTGCATCTGTGTTTATTTTATGATACGTTAGAGATAATTGTAAAGGACTGAAGAGGGGAAACTGCTGTATTGATTTCAAATATGCAGAGAGCTTACAGCCCAGATGGGTTTTTTCTTCGTTATCCTCAGTGTGCATTTCTTACCGGAGATCAGCTCAGACGTTCTGAACGGAGGCAGAGTGCAGCTCGTGGTGAGTACACTCCCCCCTGCAGCTCACTCACTTCACAGAATAACAGTGGATCTTGATTTAAATCTTTTCTGAGAAAGGGGGCAGCTGCATGTATGTGAAGCAGTATTTACATTCAGCAGTCAGAGTCATGTCCCGCGCTGTAGGTTCCCTCTCCTGGAGCCTGTCTCATCAGCTTCCATTTAAAGGAGGCAGGGGGGAGGCTGGTCTGAGGCTCAGCTCCACAGTGACACTTTCAATTGGATCAACTGGCTGCAATTTCTTCATTGTACTCGCAGAAATCCCAGTGTCACTTTGGAGCAGTTTGCCTGGACTCATGAACGATACTGATGCTGGTGAGGTCTTTGAAGTCAGAAACTGCAGGTCTCCCTGTGCCGTTATAGAGCAGTTTGAGTTACGATCACTGGCGAGAGGAGCCACCCCCTTCCTCCTGTTTCTTAGATACGTTCAGACTGCAGAGCCGCTGCTTGTTGAATGTTTTCAAAATGCTGGACTGCTTGCGTGAGATGTGTCATGTTGGGCCTCATTTATGTGTGTGTTTGTGTGTTTCTGTGTGTGGTGCGTGCAGGCCGACCCAGGATACACAGAACGCCGACATCACGCCAGAGGATTGTGGGCCAACAACAGTTTAGCTGCCCAGCCTTGCAGAGAGAACAGTTATCCTCGCAGAAACTCTGTGGGTTGTGCAAGTGAGTCCTGTGAACTTCACAGACGTTTTTCTCCCAAAATCATCCTGTTACTGCAGATTTTTACCACACTGAACTCTGAACAGAATGTGAAAAAACATTCATAAAATCAAATTCAGCGACACTCTTAAACTCTTTCTGTCACTGACTGTTTAAAGTATCTTTCACAATAACTGCTGTCCAGATAAATGATAACAGAGGCATTTATTGCTTTACTAATCTGTCATTTCTCAGAACACTGAAAATTAAGTAAGTAGTTTTTTACATACAAACATGCATCTAGGGCTGCAACAATTATTTTCACTGTTGATTAATGTGTCAATGGTTTCCTCGATTAATCAAGCAGTTGTTTGGTCGATTAAATGTCAGAAAATAATGAGGAATGTTGATCAGTGTTTCCCAAAGTCTGAGATGACGTCCTCAAAGGTCTTTGTTACGAAGATATTCACTACACTGTCATAGAGAAATAAAGCAACCAAAAATACTCACATTTAGAAGCTGTAAACAAAAAATTTGACTTTTTCTCCTTAAAAAATGACTCAAACCAATTAATTGATTATTGAATTAGTTGGCAGTTCATTGAGTTAGTTGATTGTTGATAACATCAGTCAATTGATTACTGCAGGAGGTCATTGTTTGCATGATCCTGTTTAAATTGATCTAAAATAAATACCATAATAATGAAAGCATCCATTCTTGTTGTAGCAGAAAGCTAAGACCTCCATCTTCCCCTTCATCACATCATGACCTTGACCTTCATCACATCATGACCTTACCTCACCTTATGTGCTATGCAAACGTGGTAGTTTGCCTTAATTACGCCAGTATTTCCCACAATGGCCACAGGGGATCGTTGTTTAATTGTTAATTGTTCAATCTAAAATAAAAAACATACTAGCTAGAATATTCATTCTTTTTGCAGCAGAAAGCTGAGACTTCTGTCTTTTGTGTCATCACGTTGTGTGTTCGTGATGATGTCATTACACTGCCCTATATGTGGCACAACACCATGCAAAAATGCACAGTGGCACAGAGGAACGAATGATGAATCTATCACACCTTTTCACTCCGCTCATAAAATTGAGCATATCTTGAAAATTAAATACTGTACATAGTTCAAACAACTTATGGAGTGTTAAAAAAAATATTTTGATCATGTTTCTACATTTAGAAATCTTTTGGATCAAAATGTTTTGTGTTTATAATTTGTGAAATCAGATGAAAACACGTCAATTTTGTATTTATTTATTTGTTTAAATAACACTATTCCAATACTTTAATCAATTATTATGATTTGTTGACTTCCATAACCTTTTAGCTCAGGTTGTGCAGATTTTAGGGATATGAAGCATATGAAGATACTCCAGGAAATGACAATAAGCAAAAATACCAGTGTAGATACTGTTGGACCATTTCTATTGCGGATTTCAAAGGGTTAATGGTTGCAGCTCTACATGCATCCACACACACACACACACACACACACACACACACTGTATATATGATTTGAAGTATAGACAGCTGAACACATGTACTGGATGTATGACAGTGTTGTTATATGTTAATGTATATTTATGGCGCTGAGCAGAGATTTGGGCCAAAGTCAAACTTTAACCTGAGGAATCATAGATTGTGATTTTATGTATTTGTGTGCACACACGTGTGTGTGTATACCTGTACTTAAAGCACATGTATGTACAGATGTTTCCATGTTTGCACACTTGCACCCACGAGTCTCGGGTCACACAAACCTGAGCGCCGAGCCAGGGATAAAGGCTGCTGCTTATTCAGCCCAGACTGAGTCCACCGGCCGGGAGGGGAGGGAGGGGAGCCGTAAGGTCGGGCCGGGGACAGAGTGCCGTGAATTTCTCCTCTGACAGGAAACGGGCAGAAAAAGGAAAAAAAAAAAAAAAGTCCTTTCAGTGAAGAATGACTGGCCCTTCTGTCAGGAGACGTGGGGCTCAGGAGTCTGAGTGACAAAGATGCTACTGACAGGCTGACGGCAGATGACCACATTAAACAAGCCCAGGAATCCGAGTGAAGGAGATCCCTGTCCCCGTTAACGAAGCCAAATTGGATTCCGGTGATGATTTCAAAATGATGTCCACGAGGTGCAGCAGGAGCGAGTGTCGTCTGGCTCGGCAGGCAGACTGTTGTTCTCAGTCGGGAGAAAGAAAGCCTCTTTGTCTGCTCTGATGAAAACACCACTTATCCAAAATTGTTTGGGGCAAATTGAAATATGAATGTGTGTGTAAGGCAGGAGCATTTCTTAAAAAGTCAATTAGATATTTCATAAACTTGGAAAGGGCGTCTAATGATCTCTGTGCTTTATCATCAACAAACCATCATATCAGAGGAAATAAGTTACTCAGGTGAAATCAGGAAAACAGGGACGCAGCTTCTGTGACAAATCTTCTCATCGTCTGCCCTCCTGAGTCAGTAAATATGAAAACAAAACTTTATTTCTCAGAATGCTGTCTGTCCTTTGCCTCTGAAGTGGCACACACACATCAAAGTGAAGGTTTAAAGTGAGAAGGTTCACTTAGTTTGCCATCGCAGTAAAGACTACATAAATACTTTGTAACCTATTGCAACACGATACTCACCACTTGCTGGGACGGCGCCATAAAATGCGTTTCCAGGCCCACAAAATATTTTGCAGAGGAAACCACTTAAGTTGCATATCTGCTACCTCAATTTTGTCTGCTGTTCGACTCTAATAGGAGCAAAATGATCGAAAACACTTTATTTGGTCACAGCGGTCGGGTCAAATGTGTGGCCTTTTTGTTATCTCCGTACGTTTAACAGCATGACGGCACAACCTGCGCTGAAATTGGCAACATGTGCGTCAGGTTTGTGCTCTCTGTGTTTGATTTAGAACAGATAATTGGACAAAAGTCTTTAATAAAGTAAATTCAGCCACCAAAGCTGAGCTGAGAAATAAGCAGAAAAGGCTGTGGTGGTTTCTCTTTAAACTACATTACACACACCACGAGGAGGAGGAACACTGCTGACATGAGTGAAATAAAAACTCGGGAGGTGCGATTAGGTATGACTGGTGAGTGGAGGGATATTCTATACAGTGTGCCAGCTGTGCAGATATTTGGAGCCGGGTCAGTATCTGCGATGCGTCCCAGGCCCCCCACCTCCTCCAGAGGCCTCCCCGCTGCTCAGCTCTCTGTGTGGGGCGGCCGTGGAGACCGCGGTCCTGGGCCCTACACGTGGAATGCATCATGCCTGATAGAGGCGCTGCCTTTGTACTGTGTGTTTGAAAGGCTTTGTACTGATCCCCAGGTGAAATGGACGGGCCTCTGATACAGCGCATGGCGCTCCTGGGAGCCGGAGACACAAACACAAAACTCACCTGCTCAGACTTAAAACTTTACAGTCAGATTTAATATCGTGTTGTCGTGAGTCTCCTGAGACCAACGTCCAAATTTAATTCAGTCAAGGTCAAAAGTTGCAGATTCCTTATTGTTTGGTTTCAACAACAATCTCTGTTCGCTTGAAATCAATAAAGAAGCTTCCAGATGTAGTTACCCAACATCACACTATGTTCTTCAGCGTACAACTCCTAATGCTTTGCTTAATGATAGGGTTGGGAATCACCAAAGGCTCCATGATACGACACTATCACAATACTTCATAAGTTTGAAAATGTGAAAAGTCTTTGGCGATTAGAGCCCATTAAGATGGAGGTGAACGCAGTGGAGGAGGGCGGGACAGTTCTGCCTACAGTGACAGCTGACAGCAGCAGAGAGCAGATTTAGAATTTGACAATAACATCCTGATTGGCTGATAGAGATGGTGGCGAAGTTTGATTGGATAACAAGAAGAGGTAACACCCACAGTCAGCTTAACAAGGTATGTAAAAGATTTTGATCGACCTACAAGCAGGTGTTAAGGTGGTCTATGTATCTAACCTCGCTCAGCAGTCTGTGCCTGCCAACATATGCACGGTGGTAAGAACAAAAGCAGCTGGTGTCATGAATCTGACGTTAATTTTGTGAGTGCACTTCAGACTAAAAACATTTCTAGGCACATATTAGTAAATAAGGCCCAGTGTTTGTGGTCATCTCATCAGAGATGCTCTCTTACCTCCAACCCAACGCAATAACGCTGTAAAACCAGAAATGAAAATGATCACAATACTTAGATATTTAAGCAGCAGTGATGACTTCTGCTGGTCTGTCTCAATCTTCCATCAGCAGAGTGATCACACTGACAGTGACAGCACTTTCACAGGGTCATATTGTGACGTAGTTCATTTCATCTCCACTGGGTCTCCACACCTTACAGGCTCACATTAGGGCAACCAATCACATATTTCAAAAGAAAGCATCGTACCTAGCAACAGGGTCAACCACACCTCCTCACTAAGGTCAAAGTTTCTGTCTCTTCCTTGCTCAGAGTTGCTCTGAGAACCTTCCTAAATCACTCCTTAGCTGGGACTCCTTGACAGTGTTCTCAGAGTGTTTGTGACTACAGCAAAAAACACTCAGTAAAATCAGGATTGACGTGTGAGTACAAACTGCAGAGCGAGAACTCCACAACAATGAGTGCTTAACATCAAATGTGTCATTTAAATTGCCACACTGCTTTGTCACACTGCTCGATTTACGTTGTATGAGATATTGACACATTTTCCTTTTGTGTCTGCAGGGAAAGAAGTTCCATCTCCTCAGCGAGTGATGTCTGCTCCGTCCAAAAAGGAGCGCATCTCCTTCCGAGACAACCCTGTTGAGCTGAGCAGCGGCTGGGGAGGGGGCAAAAAGAGGGACAAAGTGTACAAGTAAAACACAAACGCTTCCACGACCACGTCATCTAACCAACAGCAGAGCAACTTAAGGGCAGATACGTTTATATTTCCCTCTCCTGATCCTGACAAAGAACGTGGCATTTTCAAAATACATGTTTATCTAGTTCAGGAAATCATATTTATTCTTTCTTTGGCTGCAGTATAGTGCTAACAGCCTGTGTTGGGGTATTAACATGTATTCAGATGTAATGACTCAGGATTTAAACCAATAGATTTCAGTCTCACAAGCTTATTTTTTTCCGTCCATGAAGACGACTCTGTATTTTTATTTTTAATGCTATTTTATCGCCTGCCCCGAATCCGCCTGCAGCTGTTCTTCTCAGCTGAAAACTCGAGCTCCCTGTCCTGAAAATTAATTAAGACCAATAGGACCTGGACCAGCCCAAATATCTTCAGGCACTTCCATTCTGTTGATTCAGCTCGAGTATCACCGCCTGAACGTGATCGCAGCCAACCAGCACCAAAACACATGGAACAAAATGACACGCTTCATATGCAAATGATGGCAGGAAATCAGAACCAGGACCTTTAATACCTGCGGACTCATGTTTCTCTGGATGCTGAACTGTTGTTTCTGTGCTGACAAAAAAAAAAAAGGTAATTATAGTTTGTATCCATGGGAAGAGACTTGCTTTTTCCACTTCTCCTGTGCTCTCTTAAGAGTAAAGTTTAATAAGCCCAGAGATTTTAGTGCAATTTCCCCATTATGTGGCTAAATTTAGCTCCGGCTCGCCAACAGTGGGCTTGAAATTACTGCTTTTATGAGCTGAGCACAAACATTGGTGTTAGAATTAGAACGATGTTTTCTTTATTTTCAGTCGTGGATTATAATGGCCTTGTCTGTGTATTTGAATTTGGAGAGCTAAGGCGTCCGTCTGCAAACACTGCCCTACCGGAGGCGGTGAACCTCAGGTTTGGAGGTTCTTCGTTGCTCCGCCGCCTGGAAATGATAACTTAATGAATGTCAAAACAAATAGTCAGAGCTGCAGAGTGGCTCCCTGGCAGGAAATGCACGTCTGCCTATTTATTTTCCTCCTATCTTTCACTTGCACATGTCTGGAGGGTGTGTTTTGACTGTACGCGAGCTGATGGGGGATTTTTGTCTTGGAGAGCGGCGTATGCCAGAGATGTGGTGGTCCTGCCCACTCGGGTGCTGTTGTGAAACCCAAGAGCGCCGTCCTCCTTCAGGGGGAGACTGATTCTCTGGGCTCTCTGGGGGGCGTCAGGGGGGGTTTTCTCTGTCATCAAACTGTCGTTCCACAGCTGTGGGCCTGGAGAGTTCAGATTTTTTATTGCACATACAACATGAACAGACAGGTGACAGAAAAGCACAATGAGAAGTGCTGTCGCTGGTGTTGTTTTGTTTGACACAAGTTCAGATTAGCTCAGGCTCTCAGAGCTCTGCTCGACAACTACTGCTTCTGAAATGATATTGTTAAAGCATCGTCCAGCAGTCTTCATTAGATTTGTTTATTTTTGGGTTATGGGTAAATTATATGTAACTTAAGACATCCAAAATTCATTGCCTGGTGAAATGAGTGCTTCACCGCACATTTAGATAAGATGAAAAATGTCCCTCTCAGCTCAGTCTGCCCTGCCAGCCTGACCTCAAGTCAGCAAATGCTGTCAGATGGAGTCTGGCTGAGAGAGGTTTGGTATCTAAATCTCTCCAAGTGCTCTCTTTAAGTGCATTAAGGAACCATAACTGTGTGCCTGCAGGTTTTAGCTACAGATTTTGCATACTATCATTTTTGCTGACCATTTTTGAAAGCACACTGTACAGTTTTAGATTTTTGTAAACAATTTCAGCCTCTGGTTTCCATTCATTTCTGTTTAAAAATAAATCAGCAGACTCGAGAAACTTGTTTATGTTGTGTAGTTAATCACAGTGAACATCGGCTCTCCGTTATTCCTTGTAAATGTTATATTAACATTGAATGCATTTTACGTTACACAAAAGGATGTTACTGACAGAATGAACACAGACTGACGGCTCAAACTAATTTCTACAGTGATTGATTTTTATATGTAATTATTGAAAGCAAGTTTCTGCCTGGACAACAGTCTGACCTGCACGATGATGACCTGATGAGGTGTAAAAAGAAGACTGGTGATACGATACTGACACATATTGTGATGAGGACAGTGCATCTGGTACGGTGGCCCTGAGGGTCAACATTTCACAAAACACTACAAAATATCACAAAACACAATAACACTGCAGAAAACATGACGTTTCACAAAATACTTCAACATTTTACAAAACATGTCCTTTCAAATTACGACATAAAAAAGCATTTCACAAAACACTACATTTAATGAAACACAACAGCGTTTCACAATATACATTAACACTGCAGAAAAAAAAAAATTACATTTCACAAAATACTTCAACATTTCACAAAACATGACCTTTCAAAAAATGACAAAAAAAACCCTGCATTTCGCAAAACGCTACATTTCATGAAACACGACGGTGTTTCACAAAATACAATAATACTGCAGGAAAATGACACATTTTACAAAAAAATTAACATTTCACAAAAAAACAAAATTTCACATGACATTTTAACAAAAGTATGGTCACAACAAAACATTTTAAAAAAAACTACGTTTCACAAAAACACATTTCAGAAAACTACAACAGTTCACAAAATAAAACAACATTTACCAAAACGCTACATTTTTGAAATGTTGTGTTTTGATCCCCCGCGGCCACTGTACTCTGGTTCTATAACACAGTGCAGGACATACAGCAGACCTAAACTACATGTGTGTGCGAGCAGCTCGACACACTAACTGAGACGTGGTTGTAGGAGTGAAGCTGATTTAAATGTGCGGTTATATTTATCATCTCAGTGAATCTTAAATCAGAAAAACACTAATACAGTGATTTGGATCAAAGGGAAGTCCTTTAATCAGAAAATTAAAGTCGGATAAGTTTTCAGAGGTGTAGGACTTAACTAAGTATCAGCACTATAAAACATTTAAGAATGTAAAATATCTTTAACTCCAAACCCTACAAACACATACTGATGAAGAAAAACGGCCTCTCCTTATTTATTTCTGCCTCATGACACAATTAGCCGTCTCCTGTCGCCAAAGTAAAGAAACAGGAAATGGATATAAACTGTGAGGAATGTGCAAGCTCTCCTGGAAATGTGAAACCAACTTATAAAGAAATTGGGAATAAAGTCACACAAGCAGAAACTTTTCTGCGCTGGATCCTGGTAAAAGTCAAAGTTAATTTATTCCCCCAACGACAACTGCTGGCGTTTAATATCAGCGAGATGAAAACAGCTCAGAGACTCTGCTTTCATAAAAATGTAAGGACAGGTCTGATGTCACAGCGAGCCAGCGCTGAGAAAATAATCTCTGGAGGTTTGTAAATTAATTAAAGTAAAAGCAAATGTGTCATGTGTTAGAGAACTGGTATCTGGTATTTTTGACAAAGATTTACAGAGGACATTTATGGAAGTACATGCTTACATGTCTACAAACAGTATTTCATATATACACATGGTATAAAATATGCAGAACTTAAAGTTACATTATGAAATGTACAAATCTTTATTAAATCTACATTTTTATGATAATTCATACTTTAAAATGTATTTTTTGATTAAGTCTGTTCATATAATTACATTACATTTTCCATGGCAGTGAGAGTTGAGATTATCGGCCTTTTGTATCTGCAGCTAAAAGACTTCCAGGTTTGTGTCGCTGGTGTTTAAATGATAAACAGCATTTTCTTTTTGGAGTGAAAAAATAAAGAAAGAATTGTTTACGCATCAACTGTTTATGACCCTGGACTGCTTTAGCGACTTTATGTGTTTGTGCATCTCTGTATAAATGTTATTTTGACTAATTTTATCTTTTAAAATGAAAAATATCAGAGCTGAAACAAAGTGGTCTCAGAGACTTCCAGCTGTTTTCTGTCTGTGTTTAGGTTTAATGTGATCAATGTGATCTGAAAAATCTTCTTCTTATATTGTTATTAAAATGATCTTTAGTCTCGTCTCACAGCGTCTGGGTTCAGTCTGAGTGACCCCGCTACCCGGTTCGTTCTGGTTTCAGGTGACTTGTATAACATGCCGACTTGAACCCAGATGACTTGAAGTCAAGTGACTGAGAGCTGTGTCAGCGCTGGGGAATGTCGACTCCTGGAAGAAAACAAAAGACAAACAAACAAAATGGAAACAAACTTTTAAAGCACGAACGCGCTGCATTCACTTTCTGACATTATGAGCCAAATGTTGTGCAGACTCAGACTCAGAGGACATTCACAAGCTCCACAAAATTTCTGCTTTTGGGGAAAACAAAGTTTTTGTGTTTCGTGGCGAGCCAGAGTTTGAAGACATTCAACAGATTGAATTAGACACAAGGGTGGCTCCGGGCATCATGATGTCATGTTCCTGCCTTCTGAAGTGGCACGTTTTGGCCTGTCGGGCTCTGGTTTGGTTGTGTTGGACTGTGATCAGTCACATTAAGACTGAAATGAAAGATAATTAGTTCAGTTCAATCATATTTTGACCGTGATGAGTGTGTGTGTGATGTTGTAACAAACTGGCAGTACGTGTTTTTTTATTAAAAGTGAGAGTGGAGATCTTTCCAGGTGGCTCACATGACACTTAAAGAATTAGTGTGAGCGATGGTCCTGAAGGTGACCGAGCCGTCCAACTTTACAAGCCCACGCAGCAGCCGAGGACCCACCAAACAAACCACAGTGAACTTTTCACATTTTCTCCTCAGCGTGAGCCGGTGTGTGCGAGGTCATCTTAGAAGCCCAATAAGCCCCCTGTCCTCCTCCTCCTCCTCCTCCTCCTCCTCCACCCCGCTACTTAAGAGCACCTCTATTTATTTTTATTTTTTCTCCTGTGGCACCGTGACGCTGCAGGTAACTGCCACTGACCCCAGAGGCAGGTGGTGTGGCTCATGGGTGGAGATGTGGAGGTGGGAGATGGGCTTAGGTTAGTGGTAACACAATTCCTCCAGTAAGGAGAAATAGAAGAAGAGCTCTTCTCCTCCCTGTTGAGAGCTGTGTGTCTGTGTTCCTCTGACGGCTGCAGGGTTCAGTGGAACTTTGCTGCATGAGGATGTTTGCTCTTTAATTCAAGCAAGAAAAGGTCAATACTTCCTCTATGGGACTTTTGAATGTCAAATTAAATCCTAATTTGATGTTATTCTTACGAGATTTACAAAAAGGAGAAACTGCCAAAGTTCAGAGAAATACACTTTGAATGTTCACTGAGGAAAAAGCAGTGGTCTTGTAGAATTTAACAGCATGCTGTTGTTGCAATACAAAAAAAGGATCCCTGGTACCTTGTTCTCATGATGAGATCATATCCATAATTTTGCAAATACAAGATAAGACTGTTAGATTAGCCTTTATTGTCTTCCTCAGGAGAAATTTGTCTTATATTCCAGAGGCAACATGCACACACACACACACACACACACACACACACACACGTAAAATCTAGAGTGGTGCACAAATGCTCTGCAGAGCCAGCACTATAAACCCCCTGATCCATCCATGACACTTAATTTAATGTAAAGACCACACAGACGCCCCAGATTATCAATAAGAAACGTTATGTTCACTCGACACAAAAACTCATCACTGTGAGCTCAACATCATTTTTTATGTTAAATCAACATTTTTTCTGTTTTGAGTTCATTTGACTAAAATTCAAAAATCTGATTTTGCCTCATTAGTTTGCAGCCAATAAACAACACTTATCACTGTACACTGAACACATTGTGGCGTGTTGGGGCTAAATGGTCGGAGCTTCCCAGCATGCCATGAGACAGTGTGTTCAAGAAAACTGTGTTTAAATGTGCTTTAAATCGCTGAGGTGACACAGTGATGAATGTTCCTGTAGTTCACAGTTAATGTTGTGGTAAGAGACATTTCGCACCATGAGGTCAGTCGTATTCACTTATATAAGGCTGTGCTGAGGTGACATAAAGAGCACTCTCTGGTTCAGAGTTCATCTTTTTGTCAATCTCTAGAAGCCTCAGCTCACCTCAATATATTTTTATAGTTTAATGAAATTATTAAAAAATGGTGGTAGATTGTGCACTCAGTGTTCTAACGTTCGTGTGATACAGAATTAAATGCTCAAACAACAACAACAACAATGTAAAAGTTGTGGATGGAATCTGTAAAAATTGAATTGAGTTCACAGTGAGGTGTTGCACTGATGCCCCACTCAGAGGAATTACACTAAAGTCCCACACACAGTTATTGCACAGGTGCCCCACACCGACATAGTGCACACCCCCCTCCTCACACACACACACACACACACACATGCGCGCGCGAATGTCAGACAATATTTCCTGCAGTTTATGCAAACATGCGTCAAGCTATCGAACATCATTAACATTAAATTCACACTAAATAAATCCAAATAAAACGGAACAGTTTCACTAAAATCTTCGGAGCAACTCAGAGTTAAATTATAATTTCAGGTCGTTCAGGACGTGAACAAAAAAAGATGTCGGTTTAAATTATCTGAACATGACAGTTGATGCAACCTGCAAAATTGTGAGCCGTGTTTTTTGTCCGTGTCTGTCAAAATGCCAAATTCTTTTTAGTCTTTGATTAAAATCTTCGATTTAAATCTAAAACTTGCTGCACGTGTTAATAACGATTAAACTGAGCATTTTAGGACGACCTAAATATTTTAAAAAAACGGATTTGGAGCCCTTTTCCACAGTATTTAATATTTTCTGTGAGTTGCACGTTCTTTTGTTGAACCTTGAAAAAAACCCTTATTGAACATGAAAATGTTTTTGTTTTTTTATGCAGATTTGTAAATGTAATGTTAAATTAGTGACAGCGCCTTGAAAAATAGTAACGAACAGGTTTATAGATAGATAGATAGATAGATAGATAGATAGATAGATAGAAATCCAGAACGAAGTGCGAACGAATGTGGCTAAAACTCTCCATCAGCAGCAGAAGTGGTGCTGCCAGTGTGGCAGGGCCTTGAAATATAACGCAACAAATCAGTTTGCCCCAACATGAAGGCCTTGAAACAATAAGTTAAATAAAATAATAAAAAATGCATCTAAAGCTAATATTCTTATATTCTGGATTCCTGCAGGTTAAACTGCCCCCAAAATAAACCGACTGATCAGCAGCGACCCTCAGGACCCACAGACTCAGGTTAAGTCCCAGTAGCTGCAGATAAATGTTCTCCTCATCATGAACGTCTCAACATGTTGTATATTAAAGTGCTTTCTGATTGTTTCCTCTCAGAGTGGTTGTGTGGCTCCAGAATCAAACTGCTGTTTGGTTTGGGTTCAGCCTGCGCAGGGGAGGAGTTGTTTCACATTGAGAGGAGGGGAGCTCTTTAAGGAGCTCATTCTCTTTGGGGCTATAAAGACGTTGTGCCTTCAAGACACAGCAAATTAACTCCATTGGCGAATTATTGCATTACGAGACTCCGCTCATCGGTGCGCGACGGAGATTACTTTCCTTTTTTTTAATGGTGACATCTGATTAAAGCGAGCGGAGCTGGGTGAAGATGATGGAGTATATGGAGGATAAGTTTGCGTTGAAAAGCCAAGCGATGAAGGCCAGCGATTATTACATGGACCAAGTCATGGAGAGCCTGGACAGCGCGCAGTACTTCACCAAGTCCTCCCCGAAGTGCGTGCAGGCCTTCGGGCTGCAGAGCGGCGAGCACCGCTCCTCTCCGTGCGGAGACCAGACCGGTGCGTAAGAACTAGTTTCTGTAACTTTGACTGTTTGTGCAGGTTTACAGGAGTTAGTCTGCGTGTGTGAGGAGTTACAGAGTGTTTCTTTTTTTTCTAAACTTCCCTCTCGTTTTATTTGTGGAGCTCAGTTAGTGTCAATAGATGTGATTTCTTTTGGAATTATTTTATGTTTTTGCCACTTTCTGTTAAAATCTGAAAGATCGCTGGTGTGTGTAAATTTTCCACGTAGATTATTTAGTGTGATCAAAGCTGGCCTATAATTTTAAACATTTTTAATCACCCAGAGACCATAAAAAGTAGCCTGATTTGTATAGTCCAGATTTATTTTCATACTTTAAGTTGCAGTAGGAGTGTAATGCCATGTCAGGGGTCAAACTGTATATTTATTCATGTACCATCTGCTCTCTCCAGCCGGTTACGGCGTGCCAAAAACAGACGACGACACTTTGCACTCGGACCTCGGGAGGTCGATGGACAGTTGTTGCACTCTGCGCGCGTCTCCGGTGACAACCGGGCCGGAGAAAACGGATTTGGACGACATGGGAGACAAGTGCGACAGTAATGTGTCCAGCAGCAAGAAGAGGAGACACCGGACGACCTTCACCAGCGCGCAGCTGGAGGAGCTGGAGAAAGTCTTCCAGAAAACTCACTATCCAGATGTTTATGTGAGGGAACAGCTGGCCATGAGGACGGAATTAACGGAGGCCAGAGTGCAGGTACAGTTTATCACCGCGCTCTTATTTTGTTAACTTTAATGGATGGGGAGAGAAGAGGCCATAAAATAAAGAAAGACGATAAAACATGAACGTGGAGCTGCGCCGCTTTGCGTAAAATAAAAACACCACAAAATTTAAAGCAAATCATTAAATACACACTTTTTGTTTTTCTCTAAACCAAGTCAGGATTCATTTTAATCAGACTGTTGCAGCTCCTTTTAAACAAATAATTTTACCAGAATTTATTGGACTTATTTTCTAAACGAATGATATTTTGTCACATTTATTTTAATTGATTTTGTTTCGTCTCATTTTATTTTATTTTCAGGTTTGGTTTCAGAACAGAAGAGCGAAGTGGAGGAAGAGAGAGCGCTACGGGCAGATCCAACAAGCCAAAACTCACTTCGCAGCCACCTACGATTTATCAGTGTTACCGAGGACTGACAGCTACACACAGGCCAGTTGTTTCCTCCGTTTTTATAACTATTAATGTTTTTATTGTTGGTGTCAAATGAACCTCTGATGGGAGCGTTCGTGTATTTGTTAAAATCAGAGGGCGCTGGTGCGTAATGCTCACAGCGGCCTGTCAGCTTCATTTCCTCTTTTCTCTTTAAGTCCTCTTAATTTAAGACAAAATAAATGAATGCATGGGTGTCAGTCTCACGGGGGCGCAGAGGACATGTCCTCTCAATATTTAAATAATATAAAGAGATATACATACATACATTATTAACCCTGAGGGAATTTAAGGCACTCAGCAGGTCATTACACCACGCTTACAACAACACATAGAGTAGAGTAAAAAAAATAGAAACATAAGAATAAAAACACAGAGCAGTGAAATGACAGTTTGGTCCCAGGACAACTACAGAGCGCTGTTACTACAGCAGATGTGATGGTGATGGAGATTTAGGTGGTTGAAGGTGCAGGTATTTCATAGTAAGGTGATTAAATTAAAGCATAAGAGCAGTGCAGGAGGAATCAATACTTTGCTATGGATGATATGAGCAATACAACATAAATAAATGTACACATACCAGTGTAGATACAGATTTTTTTTGTAGAAGATGCGTAAAAGTAAAGACTGTATTAAATAAGGACTGCTGGGAAATATAAAATATAAAAAATATGAAATGCTAACAGAGGGTGAATATCTAAATAACAACAACTGTAAATAGAAAATGCAAAATTGTAAAGGAAAAGAAAGACAATGCAAATTGTAAAAAAACAAACCATGAAGTAGCAGTAGCAGCAGAGGACTTGACAAAATTAATATTTACACCATATATTGATACTGAAAAGGCACAAATAGATGCACAAAAGTTCACCAGAATGAAGTGAAATAAAGTGTTTGATGCTCAAGATTTTTCTGTTGGCGGAGCCCCAGACTCTCAGGGTCATATATGTCCTCCCCACCACCGACAGGAAACTCTTGAATGAGCGCTTTTATCTGCATGAATCACTTCATGTCATTGCAGCTCTATTCATCACTTATTATAGAGGCCATCTTCAGATAAGAGGCGGGACACTGATTAGAGCCTCTGTGAGGTGTCACGGCTGAATTAATGACCTTATATCAGATTTCACGTTCGCTGCACATTCGTCTTGCCGCTTGGACAAAGGTCAGGTACAAGATGAGGTGAGAGAAGACGCACACTGTCAGTTTGTCCTTCCTCTATCACAAACTGAGACTGGGCCTCTGAGGTTTTTAAGAAGGAAGTCTGCAGCTCCTCAGAGGGCTCTGTGTGTGTGTGTGTGTGTGTGTGTGTGTGGACATTTGGAGTGTACAGAAAGCAGCTTATGTGTTGAATCCAAAGAGGCAGCATTGTAAAAAAAAAAAAAAAGTCAGAGTCACAGAATCGTCTTCGCCCTGGCTGAGGACCAGGTCCGAGCTCTGTTGGACTGTCTCGTATTTTCCCCGCACATGTTTCTGATAGACCCGCCTGGACACCAGCCATACCCGTCTCTCCCAGCTGATCCAGATTACTGTCATTAAATGGATCGTCCTACATGGAACTGTGCTGGCAGAGGGTGTTTCTGTCTCCCTAAACACAGTGGACATGGGCTGCATTCTTGTGGGTTTTAAAGAGTTTGGTTTTGTTTTGTTGACTGTGAGGGGTTTTGTTGTTTTTGGGCAAAGGCTGAGGTCCTGCTGATCCATGACACATGTTGTCAGGAACATGTTGGCAGAGCTGATTCTCCCGCTACGACCAAAAGAAGTTTATTTAACTGTCAGAGAAGATGATTTTTACTGTGTACTGCTGCTGGTTTGTGGTGTTTGTTGAAAAAAATTCTGTAAGCTGTACTTTGGCAGAAGGTATTGTCCTGGTTCAGTTTATAGTTCTGCAATTTTAAAAATTTTTGAAGATGCTGAAATTTAATTTTGGTGTATTTATTTGTTTAAATTATATATTTAAAATTTTCTTAAAATATAGCCTTGAATTTATGCTGTGTGGAGGAAAACTTTAGAGACACATTTCAGTGGCTTCATTTTGACAAGATACAATTAGGAGCAAATGAATTTGCATGCTGTTCACATGCTACTTACTTATGCTGGCGTGTGTTCTGAGTTTGATTGAAATCTTGGCGAATGAAACCAAATGAACCGCCTCAGAGTGAATGAAGTCATTTGAATGTGATGGAGCTGTCAGTCGGTGTCGTGCGTTCTGTAGGCCGCAGCTCCCGCCTTTAAAATCAGTCACGTGATGTTTACTGTATGTTGAGCAGATGGGATTATACATCCTGTCCGTCTCTTTGTTCTCTCAGACTCTAATGAAATGCCAACAGAGGCTGCGTGACACTTTTGGGATGAATTTTAGGAACATGTGAACTTCAAAATCATGTTTGGATCTGTGTGCGTTCAGACGTCGGTTCAGACATTAAAGGCTCACTTCATCCCCCTTGAATAGATAATGTGTCATTCACTTTCAGTGTTGTCAAGCCGTGCAGATAGTTTTGGTGTGTTGTGATATCTGTCTCTGAGATTTCTGCCTCCACACCAACACAACTGAGCTGAATGAAAGTGTATTTGGTGACTTAAACCTTTAAAAAAATCTCTGTCCACAAACAGTGTCTGCATTAATCTGGACAATCCACACACATCGCTGTCGACAGGTTCCACAGGTGAGGACACAGCTTTGTTTTAACATTAGTGGGGAAACATTAAAAATGGGGGCGTGGGGGCGTCTGCCGGAAAAGTTTCAGCTTCAAACACGTAATTTCCTGCATTCTGGTGAATTTTTACGCAACAATTTGTGCATTTTTATCAGTTTATTGTGTAAATATTTTAAATTTATCAGAATAAAAGTCCTCTGCTGCTTTTATGGGTTTTTTTTAGATGGGGACAAATACACATGTCCTAAATATTGAGATGGACGTGTCCCCTGCATCCCTCCCTACCACTGAAATCTACCCCTATGTTCACAGGGGCTATTTCCTCTGTAGGAAGTTGCTCCAGTGTGTGTGTGTGTGTGTGTGTGTGTGTGTGTGTGTGTTGAAAGACAGATATCTCAATTCTTTGGCAAATAAAACTGAAACCTTCTGCAGCCCTGACATCACTCGAGTTAAGTTAGAAAATATTTTTTGTAATATGGGTTAAATGGCCTCTTCACAGTTTTCTGTGTGTTTGTAAGAAATTAGCATTTATTGTCCACTGATTAAAAAAATGAACATGTTAATATTTTAACAGCTGCTTTGCACGTTCAACTTATCAGTGATTGAACTCGCCGCTGCACCAGAGCATTTTTTTTTTAAGATCCGTAGATATGGCAGAGTTTCTGTCCAGATTGTGTGACTGATTTCTTTATATTTTTAATGCAGGATGTTCGTCTAAACTACGTCTGTGCAGTGACATAATCAAAAGGTGCATTTAAGGAGCCTTCTGTAAAAGTGTTAGCTGTACTCTCATGGTCTTCATCAGCAGATGAAACGATGCGGGTGTCATTAACGTATCAGGGCTGACAAGATAATAGATTTTTATGATGATCGGGGCCAAATGAGTTCACCACAATGATATTATCTGCTTGTCTAATGATTGTATAAGTGCAGTTTATCTTTAACTTTGTTTATTGTGTGTTTCTTCTCTTTTTTTAACAAATGAATTGAACTCAAAATATGAGTGAAGGGAGTCTGTCATCATAACTGAATGAAATTGTACAAAAAAAATAGCGATTACGCTATAAGGACAGTGAAAAGGAAACAAAGCAAAGCAAGAACAGAAAAAAACTTGAATGAATAAATGGCTTTATCTCCAGCAAAACAAAAATAAAAACAAAACAAACAATACAACAAACACCTCTACCTCCTTCTCACTTTAAAAATGAAATTGTCAACAACATCCCAAACTTATTTACAACCACTGACATAGATAAATAAACAACAATCTTCAATATTTAACACCCAGAGCCCAAAAAAATGAATAAACTACCCATCAGCATCACCGCTCTTCATCTGCAGAGCTCCTAAACATGTTGTGTCTGTACATCTTGTTAAAGTGCTGATATGCCTCACTTTAACTCCTCATCGTACCCACACACACTGTACAACTTTGAAAAGTGTGTGTATTTCAAACACAATGTTTCTTTAGATTTCCTCATGAATTATATCTCCCCTCCTTGTCACAAAACATGTTTTGAATATTGCCTGGAAGTAGATTATTTCTTATTTTGAACATTATTTGTTCTGTTTTAAATTCAACCAGATCCCTGAATTCAAATGCATGTGACTTTAAAATCAGTGTGTTGGTTTGCTGCTGACATCGCACATCATGTACAATCCTAATGACTTTTTTTAAAATATATATTTAATATATGTAGTGTATATAAATTGGTTTTATAGGTGTTTCCTCAGATCTCCACACAGATCTGGTAAAATGAGTGAGCAGTCGATCAGTTAAATGATTAAAGAGGAGCTGGATTATTTACGTGATATTATCAGGGCTCCACAATATGCAAAAAAAAAAAAAAACAACAACCAAAAAACATCTTTTTTTTTTTTTTTCATTTCATTTTAACCAATAAAACAAAATTATGATGATGTGATATTTGCTCAACAAGCATGTTCCCTTACGTCTGGAATATGAGTTGCAGGACGACGACTCTCCGCAGCACCACAGTTCTTTATTTATAATTGTTGCGACACATTTTACCTTCATCAAAAAAGTGCAGCTCCTGCATTCTGGATATTGACCTTGGCCACTTTGTGATTTCAGTAATATTTAATTAATGTTGCAGCCCTGATTATCACATGTGTATTATTGACATGATATCAGTATCTCATTTTTAAATATCACATTTGTCGTCAGTACCAGTATATCGTGACTCCTCTACTACAAATGTGTAAAGTTTAAATCCTTCGATGAATCCTCAAAAACATCTGTGTAGTTTAAAAATGTTGTATGTGACAAACTATCGGTCTATTAAAAATAATTCTGGAGTTGTTGCTCTGATGCATCCTCATGAAATTAAAGGGATAGTTCAGATTTTTTTGAAGTGGGGTTGCATGAGGTACTTTAACATAGTCAGTGTGTTACATACAGTAGATGTCAGTGAGCACACTACTAGTTTGGAGTCTGACATGGAAGCTAACCTATGTTCTGCTGTGGAAGGTCAGCACCTAAACATATTTTAGCCACCTAAAAAAATTAATATCAGTTTAAGTGTATGCTATACTGAGAGTATTTTCACAGCTTCACCTTAATATCAGACAGTGATTTAAAATGGGAAAATGCAGACGGTATATCGCTCTCTTTAACACCAGACTCCATTGAGAAAAACAGTGATTTAACATCACTGAACTCAGGAGCTGCTGGTCTACCACTGCCTCCATCCATGTTTGTGTTATTGTTTGACTTTGGTGTTTTAAAGGGTTAATTCAGATTCACCAAAGTCACACATTAACACAAACCAAGTAACTGATCAAAGCAGCAGTAGACCAGCAGCTCCCGTGTTCAGAGAGCTTAAATTACTGTATTTGTCAATGGGCTTTGGCGGTTTTGTTGAGAGTATAGATGGGGAGCTGAGGCATTAACGGCTTCCTCGTCAGAACAGGCTGTCTGATAGAAAAAGAAAGTGCTGAAAATACACTCAACATAGCGAACACTTAAACTGAAACACTTAAACAGTATGTTTTTAGATGTCTTTAAGGCGGCTAAAATATGTTTTGTGGCTGACCCCCCTCCTCAGCAATACATTGTTTAGCTTCAGTGTTGGACTCCTGCCTGCTTCTCCAAACTGGGGGCATGCTGACTGACATCTACTGTCTATGACACACTGTCTATGGATAAGCATCCCATACAACCCCACTTCAAAAAACCTGAACCGTCCCTTTAAAGCCCTGTTTCTAAAACTTTCTTTCACCCAACAGATTCCCAACAACCTGTGGCCGAGCCCTGCTCCTGGTGGCTCTGTGGTCTCCTCCTGCATGCTGCCCCGAGGCTCCCCTCCCTGCGTCACATCCTACTCCCACTCCCCACGTTCAGCAGCCGGTGCCGCCGAGCACGGCTACGTGGGCTTCCCCAACCAGCAGAACCAGTTCGGTCACGTCTCCCTCAACAACTTCTTCAGCGCAGACTCACTCCTCACGCCGGCCGCCAACGGTCACCATGCCTTCGAGACCAAGCCTGAGTTTGAGAGGCGCTCATCCAGCATAGCCGTGCTGCGCATGAAGGCCAAGGAGCACACAGCCAACATCTCCTGGGCCATGTGATCAACTCTCTTGTGCATGTCTGGAAAGGCTGGATAATGTATGGAAAAATATTTTTTAGAATTTACAGTTTGTGCAAAGTGTGGCGATTGCCCAAAGAGTCTGAAATCATATTCAAAACTACCTGTCACCCAAAATCTTCTTTTGTCATCTACAGATGGAGATGTCACTTATCTGTTGTTGCGAAGAAAAAAATCAGCTGTGGACAATTTTACCATGAAACTGACCTGCTATTTAAACCTGCATCATATGCAGCTCTGACCATAATTTGATCTAGAAACATGAATGTAGAAAATAGTGTCTGGATAACGTTCATAAATAGAAAATGTGTCAGGATTTTTGTCTCTCTGCATTTTCTGAAATGCAGAAGACACTTAAAGGAATAGTTCAGCCCAAAATCAAAAACACATAGTTCTCTTACCTGTAGTGCTCAGTCTAGATAGTTTTGGTGTGAGTTGCAGAGTGTTGTAGATATCAGTCGTAGAGATGTCTGACTTCTCTCCAATATAATGGAACTAGATGTCACTCAGCTTGTGGTGCTCAAAGTGCCAACAAATCATATTTAAAAACTCAACACCAATGTCTCTTTCCAGAAATCATAACGTGGTTACTCAAGTTAATCCACAGACTTGTGTTGTGAGCAGTTTGATGAGGGAACTATTTTCTTTCAACGAACTACATCCGCCAACCGTATGACCGCGTAGAAGGAAGTGTGCATCTACTCATGGGTGTGAGCAGTTTTAATTAACCCTTTCCTAAGTCTCGCCCCTTGAATGCAGACTAGCCAATCATTTCATAGCATTAGCATTAGCCTCACATGCGGTTGTTTTAGATTTAATTCATTTTCAGGCTGTGTTTGTGAATTTGGAGCTTAATGTTGTACCTGGAGCACATTGTGTAAGAGTCTGTGCACATGCCATGTTGTTTGCATCCCCAATTGCTTCATTGTTTTCAGTGTAGACAAACTGTGGGGTACGCTCAAACGCCTGCGTGACAACCGTCATGGTGCCCACGTGTTCTCGAGCGCCTATTTTTCAGGGCCCAACGACTGCACCCTGAAATGAACTGAGTTCAACTTTTGGAACACATCAGAATTTATCTCAGCCTTTATCTCTTTATTGCACCTGCTGTGCTTCTACATTAAAGGGAAATTTCGGTTTATTTCAACCTGTCTCCTATCGTTCTAAATTTGTTTCAAGTGACTAGTGACATAAAAATAATAGTTAGCATGTTAGCCGTTAGCCTAGATACAGCCGGGGCGCATAGTAGCGTCAGACCTGTTAAAACGTAAGTTAACGGGCAACCTTCAAGTGCAAAGTTAGTCCACTAAACAAGCTTTTTTTCCACAAAGACTGCCTCATATCGTTAGGATAAATGTCAGAGAACATATAGAAAACGACATGTAAACGCGTTGTCTTACCTTACCGGTGTGGTGCCATGTTTGTTTATCCCTCTAACTCTGCTTTCCAAAGCGCGGCCAAAATATTGCGAGAACAAGCAGCGATCTCATACTATGCCTGAAGTCTGGCAAAAAGTCAGCCATTATTCTATAAATCTTTAATAAAATAAATGAATGAACTTTTCAGGCTACTGTCCGGTTCTGCCTTCCAGCTGTTGCTGCTTGTTCTCGCGAGATTTCAGGCACAGTATGAGATTGCTGCTTGTTCTCGTGATATTTCGGCCGTGCTTTGGAAAGCAGAGCTAAATGGTATTGAAACATGGCAGCACACCGGTAAGGTAACACAACACGTTTACATGTCGTTTTCTATATGTTCTCTGACATTTATCCTAACGATATGAGGTGGTCTGGAAAAAAAGCTTGTTTAGTGGACTAACTTTGCACTTGAAGGTTGACTGTTCACTTACATTTTAACAGGTCTGACGCTACTATGCGCCCCGGCTGTATCTAGGCTAACAGCTAACATGCTAACTATTATTTTTATGTCACTAGTCACTTGAAACAAATTTAGGACGATAGGAGACAGGTTGAAATAAACCGAAATTTCCCTTTAAAACCAATGGACTAGAGGGCGCAAATAACATGGCATGTGTACAGCCCCTTAGCCAGCCCGTCAGCGTTCTGAGCTCATACTGCATCAGGAAATAATTGCAAGCATGATCGTTTTGGGCTTCCTAGTTTAAAACATTTTTCTAATATGTTTTATATAATAATCTATCATTCTCCTCTCATTTTGAATGTCCGATAGCCCACCACTAACATTTTAGTCCCATCTCTTCTTGTCAAAGAAAACAACAATGTAGGTTTATTTTTAGCTCACCGACGTCTCATCTTTGTCATGGGAAAAAAAAAAAACATTTTTCGTCATACTTTTCCTTAATGGTGTCCTCCTCAGCTGAGCTGTAACGTTAGCTAGCTCAGTGGTGCTAGGTGAGCTAACAGTAGATGCACACTTTCAGTGATATGGTTGGTGGGTGTAGTTCAGTACAAAAAAAATAGTACGGACATCAAACTGCTCACAGCAAGGTCTGTGGATTATCTTGAGCAATGATTTCTGGAAGGCGACATTGATGTTTCGTTTTTCAGATGTATTTTTTTTTTTGGCACTTTGAGCATCACAAGCTGAGTGACATCTGGTTCCATTATATTGGAAAGAAGGCAGACATCTCTACGGCTGATATCTACAACACTCTGCAGCTCACCAAATCTGAACGGACAAACAGCACTACAGGTGAGAGGAAAAAGATTTGATTTTGGGGTGAACTGTCCCTTTAAGTTGGAGTTGGTCTCAACCTTTATGTAGCTTAACTGAAGCAATACATTCATATCATTGAGGCTTTCAGGGTGATGTCCAGTGCATTGTGTTACAGTCCTCTGTGTTCAGAGGTGGTGTGGTGATCTGTGCAGGTGACAGCTGTGATGTGAATAAGCTTTTCTTGTTGTTGTTTTTTAACGGGGGGGTCAGGGCGTCCTCAGAGTTTCCTCTTTATTGAGACGGACAGAAGTGTGAGACGGAGGTGAAGGAAGAAGAACTCAAACAGGCTCCGGTGGGATTTGATCCCAGTGTGGGGACATGTGGATCCAGAGGGAGGGTCCTGAACCACTACAGCATTTTCTAAGCACTGTGAATAAGCTTTCTTTACCTGCGCCTTTCGTCTCTCTCCCTCGTTCCAGCTCAGGACTGAAGACGAGCAGCGTGGAGACAAACTAACTTGACGTACTGACGTGTCTGTGTGCTTTGCAGCAAAGCTCTGTAATCTCTGTCGTCTGCCTCTGTTGTGACTCACAGGTTCATGACGCAGGCAGAGGAGGAAGGTTTTAATATGACTGTGTTGTAAATTTATCTGTTGGAAGTATAATAAATGGATGTCACTTGATTCAAGCATGGCTGCACCTTTTTGAAAACATGACTGTGTAAAGGATGAGTGGTAAAAGTCTTTCTTGTTCTTATTTCTTATTCTTAGTCAGTCTTATTGTCATCAAACCTCACAGAAAAACCAACAGAGAAGATATCCAACCAACAAGTGGTGTGTGTGTGTGTGTGTGTATCTAAAGCTTGATATGGAGTGGTTCAGGAATGACTCCTAAAACTTAGACATGAGTTAGCATGTTAGCACTTCCTGTTCGATGGTTTCAAAGTCAAAGTATTTTTTTTTTTATGTGTTTTTGGTTGTCTGAAATAAGGTCTGTGGTTATCACGCACTTTCCTGTTTTGTTCTACGACATAAAATACATCACTAAATGCCCCTCTGTGAACTCTGAAGCTTTCACGTCTTAAAAAAGATGGATGCTAACAAGTGACTAAATGAGACTACAGAACGTCATCACGCCAAACATGGCTTTACAGCCTCGTTAAGGTGGTGCCTTTAAGTCATGCAAGCCGTTCTCATGCCAGTGCATTACATATTGCCTCTTGGTCAGTGCCGGTCATATCTACATGTGACGCACTAGGTATCTGCTTGTGTTTGTTGCTGACATTCTGAGATGGTTAATGTAAGCTGTACAACACAAGCAGGTGGTTAGGTTTAGAAAAAACCCCATAATTGTTTGGCTCTACAATCTTATGGGAAGTGAACAGTTGAAAGTCAACCACCCCTCCTAATGGGATAGTGACTTTGCAGCTCGTTATATTATGTCATTACCGGCAGCATTTCAAACTGATGCCTTTCAGTGGCGTCTCGTGACACTGCCACAGGTGTCGTTGGGCCAACTGGCGGTGCATCATAACCAGGACAGCTGGAATATGGGCAGGGGGACAACATTTTCCAAAGTGGACCCTTCATCCGCACCTAAAAATGGCCTCCAATGAATAATTAGAGAAAAGCCAAATCTAACATTGAATGTAGAAATTAGTGTATGGTATTAAATCATAAGATCAAAGCATGAGTGAGTAAATACTTAACTTATGCATGTGGTCTTGAGGCTGCTTTAATCAAATATTGGTCACATTGTGTGCAGAACTGAAACAGCGCAGAGAGTATGCAGCTGTCAGCTCTCTGTTCTCCAGTCAAACCCAGTTTATGAAATTTAAAGAAAGTTCAGGTCAGTATGCAGAAATATTTAAATCCGGGGCGTCGGTGGCTTAGTGGTAGAGCAGGCGCCCCATGTACAAGGCTATTGCCGCAGCGGCCCGGGTTCGACTCCAGCCTGTGGCTCTTTGCTGCATGTCCTTCCCCCCCTCTCTCTCTCCCCCCTTCACACTTAAGCTGTCCTATCAATTAAAGGCTAAAACGCCCAAAAAAAAATCTAAAAAAAAAAAAGAAATATTTAAATCCACCATTTTGAAAAATGGCAATGTTCCTTTTTCCTTCACCAAAATGTGGCAGAAATTTGGAGCGTTATTTTGCCCCTTCTTTTCAACAAGATATAACATGGTTGGTACTGACGAATGCCTCGGGTCCTCTAGTTTAATGTGATACCTTTGAACTGAGCTGATACGGCAGGTTTTCATCACATTTTCGTCAGACCTTTGTCCATCACCTCTCTGCCTCTTTCACTTTCTTGTTCTTTATGTTGCTTGAGTTCTTTCTTTAGGAGTCGCTGATGTTTGTGGAGGCAGCTAGTATGGCTGCAGTCCACCTTGCATGTTTACAGTAGCAGCTTGTGAGTTCTGCCCGTCATACACCTGACTCTGTCTGTCTGGTGGGCCGCACCATGTCACAATACCTGTGGGGGGGTGGGAGCATCAGCTGGCACGTTACAATGTGTTTTAATGCTAAAAATCCAATTATTTATCATGTAAATACATATAACTTGTATTGTCAGTGATTTAAGTTAAATGGTTCTACTTGATCTGATTTAAGGGTCAAACATAGACCTGTTAACGGCCCCCCCTTGGACTTGGGCCAGGGTCATCTGACCCCTCTTCCTCTGTGTTTGATGCTAAAATCAGTAAAAGCAGCGTATTTAATGACTTCAGAATGAGAACGGGCAGGACTGTGGTGTAGTTTGTTTATAGCCTAACCTTTTCACTTCTGGTGATCACATTTAGGTTTCAGTAATTAGTCGGGGAATCCGAGTTCCCTGTTGGAAACATTTTTTAATTGGTTTGTAAAGCTCCTCATGGACTCACACCTGGTCTCTTTTCTTTAGCCTTTTAGTCATCATGATGATTGGTGCTCCGGTGAAACTTTACAGCGAGGTGGTGTTTGTGGGATTAATCGAATGTAAGTGATAATGTGAGTTCATGATAATGAAGGAACATGTTAGCAACAGTGTGGCTCACTCATGAGTGTTAGATGGAGCTGTGCGGCTCAGAGGAGGAAGATGTATCAGGCTGTAGATACACACAGTACTTGTAAGTGAGGTCAGTTCATTGTTCGACTTGGTCTTTACACAGGATTCGTTGACAACAGGGAAAAATAAACAACATAAGTGACCTCATCCTTTAAACTGCGTCCAGTGTTGGGTCTTACCTTTGTAGTGTGGAAACAGATGGGTCAGCTCATTAAACACAGTTAACCTCTTCATTCATCAGTAGTAGTCGTTTCCATGAGGCCCTAACACTGCACGTTCCTGCTAACACACGCAGTACGTGTTCTTTAATCTGTCACACTGTCATGTAATTGGGAGCATATCTTCTTCTTTGTCTTCTTTTTCCTCTCTGACATCATCCTTTTGTTTTGCTCTGAGATCACAGTCGGCGGCGGATAGCATCTCAGGGAAACCCCGTCTATAGGAACGGTAGGCTTGATTCAATTAGGACTCTAACGTGTGTCAGATGGTTCGGTTTGGAAACCAGTTTGTTTCCTCGGGGTACTTCCTGGTTACTGCCATTCAAAAGTACAAACCCGAGTACGTTATCTGCATGGCGCATCACAACATGGAGGCTTTGATCCTGAGGTATCCTTGGAAACAGTGCTGGATGTGTTTCCTGATGTTGCAGTCTTTGTCTTATTCAACGCACAATAACTGTGTAGTCGCTGCATCATAACTATATTATCATATTTTAACTTAATATCTACCTGTGCAGTAGGTGAGGGTAAACTTGTCTTTATATTCCTTGTTCGTAGTTCTCACTTAGCTTTGAACACGTCTTGTATTGAACATGGAAAATTCCCTAATGAGGGACTTTATGTTCAACAGTTACTCATAATGTTAGAAACTCAAACAACATATAAACATAAATATGATATAATATAATATAATTGATAAGACAGGGATATAAAATCAGCTGATACTGCAGGACCAACATGAATTGATGATGTACTTAAGTCGTGCAAATTCCACAACAAATTTGCATTTTTTCAAACGACCAAAATCCACTGATAATATGGATGTGCCGTCGATGTGGGACTTCAGGGCCCAGTTTTGCCGGGTTTGTAATCCGGTCTTTAAACATGTCTTTGGAGTTGATTTAAAGCATTAAACATTTTTAGATCGCCAACCCAAACTGCAAAACACAGACATGTAACATTGGCCCTTATTCTATTACAGGATAAACTTTACCTCACCAGCGCTGTGGTGAATATGTGGTTATGTTGAGACAAAAACCACTAGGTTATGGTAGGAAAAGATCACGTTTGGCTTAAAATACCCACGTTTGGTAGCACCAAAGCCGCTGGAAAAGCAGTGACAGGTCACTAAAAAACACCAACGTTTGGCAGCACTGAAGCTGCTAGAGAAGTGGATACAGGTTGCCAAAAAACACTGAGCTTTGAAAGCACAAAATCAACTGGAAAAGCAGGTCACCATCCCTAAAAAATCCTCATCTCTTCTTCACTTCCTCTACCACCACCAGCATCTAGACCCCAGGGCAGGGGTTCCCTAATTGACTACGGATCCATCACCCTCCTTATAGCTCACCATCTTGAAGGGGTCAAATCGCCAAAGACTTTTCACATTTTTCACATTTCATTCTCAGGTGCACTTGTAATTAAAAATTTTCTTTCCAAAACTGAATTGAAGTTGGACGTTTTTTTTTCCTCCGTCTGTAATTTTCAACACACATGTTTTGAATACTGCTGTTTTCTTTTTTGTTGACCCCCACAAAGTTTTTGTATGTGAACAAAATTATCCTTGGTATCATTTTTGTGGCTGTGTTCAGTAACATAACATTAGTTTTTCATGGTTCTCTCTTGCAACTTCATTAGATGCTCAAACTGAGTGGATCTGAAGAATTGAGTGTCAACTTGCTGGGAATGAAGAGCGTTAACGTCAGTTGATTTAAATAAAGGGAAAGAATGGATTGTGACAAACTTTTTAAATAACGGTCGAAGGTATGAAGTATTTTCAAGTCAAAAGGCTCAAGTCGAAGTGAAGTCATGAGTCATTGGTGTTGAAGTCCAAGTTGAGTTGCAGGTTCTTTTTCATATCAGAGACTGTATGCAAACTGTACATTTCCTGTGAAACAGAAGTGTATTCTGAAAGAAGACAATGCATGTAACAGGCTGAAGTTGACACAGTGTCCCAGAACGTCAACAGCCAACACACCCAGAGTGCCTTGGACGACATACATGGACGTGGAAAGTCCATGACCAAACGTGGACATGTGACGAGGTCGCAGTGAGGATGGGTTGTAAACTGTGCTGCTTGTACAGATCTTCTGTGTGTGAAGCATCCAAGTTTTAGAATTTGTAGCTTCTTTGTAGCAACATCCAGAGCCTATCTCAAGCATTGTCAACTGTCATGACTTCATATGACTCTGGACAGACATGATGGAAACTGTAACTGCAACTTCACTGGCTTTCGAAGGCGTACAACCGCAAGGAGGCAACTCTAGTTTCTTTCCAGCCAGCCATGTTGAAACGTTGGTTTAGTGGCTCCACCCACTGAGGTTTACCTCATGCAGTGACATGACTTCTTCCTCCTCGTCCTCCGATAAACATGTAACTAAAACTCTGATATCTTTTATATCTGTCATGTATTCTTCCACCATCTCTGCGTCCCTGCTGCCCTCTCCTCTCCATCATCTTCATCTCTCTGCACAGCGCTCATCATCACACTGACTACACAGCCACAGACTGATGGTCATGCAGCCAGGCCTGCACATGTGTGTTCAAGTGTGTGTGTGTGTACAATACGGAGAGAGAAAGCTCCTGCAGACCAGATCCATCAACAGCTCCAATGGGTTTGACCCTCTCAGGTTAACCACAGCCATTAATATAAGAGCTTCCCTCCCCTTCCTCCCTACTTCCCGCTCTACCTCACGTGGGGGAGGACAGGCCTCTGTGTGTGTGTGTGTGTGTGAGAGAGAGAGAGAAGCACACACACACATACACACACACACACAGCTGTTGACATGAAGAAATAGAGCTAGATCAAACATTTGTGCGGCAGGCGGCTGAAAAATGGAGTCGGCGGTCACGTATGTTCCACAGCAGAGATCTACACTTGTCTGCCCGCTGTTGTTATTCTCATCACTCAACACTGATGTTCTACTTCTTCTTCTCCTCCTCTGGAATGGATCGACCAGCTCACTGCCGGTCCGTCTTCTTTTTTTCTACAGGGGCAGTTATTTCTCATAAACCCTCTCCCCGGCTCGGTGTAATATTCAGAGACTGATTCGTGTTTCTTTACAGAGATAATTTAACACAAGACTTTCCTGTCAGGCTGTGGTGAAGGCAGACTCCATCAATTAAGGATGAACATGTGCAGTTCCTACAACTATTGCACACGTGTAGACGCTGGAGGTCTACATGTACAGAGTTTTATTCACTTACATCCATAACATAGACTTAAAAATTAGAGAAAAAGTCTGAATAAAGTGTCAGAAAAGACAACTCACTTTCATCTTCTGAATGACTGATGATCAGTTTGGACTTTCAGAAATCCTGCAGCAGTAAAATTGAAATAAGTCAGAGCAGGCACACCTTGTGTGTTCAGTTATTAGGCCGATGACTCACAAGAAAATCAATGACTGTAATAAAACAAAGAGCTTCATGTTTTTTCTCTTGTTCGGCATGTTTGGAGAACATTAATCCTGACCTCAGTGCAGCTCACTGTACTCGCTGTAAAACACATTATATGCACAGTTCTGCTTTTGGATTGTTGTTTTTTTCCTTTTACAATATTGAAGGCTGTTACTCATCTGTACTCTGAGCAACAAGCTGCTCGATTTTTATATTTTAAGAAAGTTTTGAAAGGAAAATGTCCGACTCAGTAAAACTGCTGTATGTCACAGGACTTTATCTGAACTTTCATAGGAAGCTGTCAAACTTCCTGCAAGGATATAAAAGTACTCTGATGTCAGTATAGACTGTCTCCTTTTTCTAATCCAAAGTAAAAGTCCAAACATGGAGGTAGTTTGAAAGTCAGTGGATAGTTTGCCCTCCACAGCCCTCTGGTGGTTTGTTGCGGTGCAAGTGCACGGTGACACTTGGTGCATATACTTATATAAAGAGGTTTATTTTGTCATAATGACGATGTAGTGTTGGTATAATACGGCCACAGCAGTGAGGACTTTTACAGTGTGTTTCGCAACACACAGTGGGTCACACAGACACAAACATAAAACACACATTTCAGGCTCATATCTTAATTTCTTATTGCAAAAATCACCTCAATGCCCACTACTGAGCACCGTCTGTCTCACAATAGATTTTTTTCCAATATTTGTAATTTATTTTATCAGTCTTCTTTGTTTTGGGTTAAAGTCATGAAAAAAACCTGATGTGCAGCAGTGGCAATTATTTTTCTGAAGTACTAAATGAATATCACTGTCCTTTGTGAAACTATTTAAAGCCACACATGGGTTGACACCTCAATAAACTGCTGAACTTCTCTGCCCCTGCTCCAACTCTCCACCTCTTCAGAATATTGTCTTCTAACTGTCCCATGACCGAGGCTGGTGGGTGAGGGAACATTGTGCCTCTGCAGTAGCTGCTCCAAAGCTTTGGACTAACAGTCCACTGTCAGTCAAATGCTCCGACTCCACTGACACTTTAAGACAAATCTCAAAATGTACGTTTTTTTAATGGCCTTTGGTTCCTTGCAGTGGTTTTATATTTTATGATTTTATTGCTTTATTCAATTCAGTATTGCTTGTATATGTGTATGTATATGTATGGTGTGTGTATGTAAAATGCCAACCACTGCACCACGGTGCCACCACCAGACAAAATAATATGTCAGCTACATTATCCAAACCAGCCAAACATAAAAAAAATCCCATCGTGGCCTCTCAGCCCAGTCGACAATGTTAAAATTTTGTGTTTCTAAAGTGACATAGTAACTTTGCGATTCAGAGGTGGAGGGGATGGTGAATGGCGAGACACCTGCCAGGCTGCAGACCACTGTTCGAGACATGACAAACGACAAAACCTGTTGAGTTTTATCGGCCTGTCACTGGTCTCCCAGTGGCTCTTTTGTCACCACAAGTGGGTATTTGTTTAGTGACCTGTTGCTGTTTTCCACAAGATAATGCCACAAGTAGAGCTTGTGTTTTACTGAGACATCGCTGTGTTTCCTGGCCAGTTAGTCCCACTTAGAGAGGCTGTGTTTTTTACTGAGACAATGCTCGTTTCCTGCTGAGATTGTGCCATTAAAAGTGGTATTTGAAGCCAGGACATGGTTCTTTTCTTGACCACAGCCAAGTGGTTTTTGTGCCTAAACCTAACCACACATTAACCCCACAGTTATTGAAAGAATTGTAAAGTTTCAACATATCCGCCACATAAAAAATGTAACGTATCTGTGTTTTGCAGAAATGTTCATCCCAACATTTATTCTGCCGATTGTTTTGGGCCTCTGAAGGGTTCTGCATATTTCTCAAGGTCAATTCAGAAAAGGTTGATTTCCTGATGTGGGTTTGAAAGTTAAACTCTGGCTTGTACAGGAAGTCAGTTGAAGTAATGTCCTGGAGCGTCTGAGGTACACTTCCAAAATTTCAAACCATAATCAGCTGGCAGTGGCTCGGCCCGTCCTAAAGCTTCAACCTCGTACCCCTCTTTGTTTCCTTTTTTCCACCACACGTTCTGTTGTTCTGACATTGTTGTCAAAACCCCTCAAAATCTACAAGTGCCTAATAGCTCTGAGGAATCAGGGTGTGCAGCCAAAAATGCCTTTCAGTAGGTCCCTTATTCTCAGCGCGGGGAGGAAGTGGTCCACAGCAGGCCCGAGGCGGCTTACGAGAGGCTATTAGAGGCCTGTGGCAGGATGCCTCACAAATCCAATTAGGAAGAGCTGGGAGCAAATCTGGACTCGACTGCTGCCTGTCAGTCAGAGCAGGAGGGAGCAGGTGTCCAGTTACCACAGACGTCACAGCGAAATATAAGTGTGTGTGTGTGTGTGTGAGGGTGATGGAGCTGTGTGTGTGTGTGTGTGTGTGCCCTCTGTCTGAAGTGTGTTAATGTGCATCATGTGTTTGTATACAGTATATTTTAAAATGTGTGTGTGAATATACTCAAACACGTCTGGGGCACATGTGTCAGCAGTGAGAGCGCTGCAGGCCGGGTCCCTTGGTAAATGTAGTCCAATCCACCGTGACCAATGGAGAATCTAACTGACTATGACCTAATCACTGATGTCATCTCCCTGCTGGACGCAAGCTTTGACTGACATCACTCGGAGGCTGCCGCTCTGAAGGAGTGTCAAAAGGTCAGAGACCCACGGCTGCGACAGTGTCATTAAACTATTAACTGTTAGAGGTGGGGGAAAAATATTTTTTGGTGATATGCTGAAAATATTTTGCCTGGCGATATTGTAGTGATACACGAATGCCAGGTATCAATCTATTATTATATATATTATCAATTTTTGCAAATACACACGGTGTTTAAATCAAACACCTGGACTAATTTTGGATTTTTGAACACAGAAGGAAAGGATGACTTAGATATGACATGTGATTTGCAAGCAGTGTTAAATGAGAAAAAAATACTCTGGGAATACGACAAACATGAGGGCTGACCTCATACTGGCGGCCAAGCTAACGCTAAACCCACTCTGCTGAAAAATCAAACACTGGACACACTTAGCTCGACAAAACGACCATCCAACTGTGAGAGACATTATCTGACAGAGGACTGGAGACTGCTGTCTCATGTTACCCTGTGTATTTCGGCCGTAAGGTCAAAGGTCACTGTGACCTCATGAAACATGTTTTTGGCCATAACTCAAGAATTCATACGCTAATTATGACAAAACTTGACACAAATGTATGACAGGATAAAATAACGAAGGTCAAAGGTCAATTTGACTGTGACATCATCATGTTTTAATTTAATTCAATTTAATTTTATATACTTTATTTTAACGTCATATCTCAGGAACAGAAGGGGAGACATTTGGTCAGATCCTGAATTGGTGACTCTAATCTTGACACTGTGCTGATTGTATAGATCTGTGCTCAGGTCGGTCTGTTCGGAGCAGCAGCAAACGTTTTATTGTTATTTTTGGGGCAGCGGGGGCGTTATGAACGCAGGTTCAACACGGACACAAAGAAGTGAATGTGGAAAAAACTATTCTCAGACATGGATAATGGGTAAAGTAGAAGCTGGTAACAAGCCAATCACAATGGCTCTGTACATTTCCTGTCAGACCAGTCATCTCCCCATTAAGTACTGACAGTCTGGTGAGAGCAGAGAATCCACAGGAGTTTTTCCCGACAGGAGACTCATCTGAGAATATGCGGAGTTTACAGCACAGCTGTGCTCCTGAGGGCAGACTGTGGCCCTTTTTTAATTCACATCAGAATTCACCGTGTTGTCTTTGAGTAATTATTGGAACTTTTTTCCAGTTTTTATTTGTAATCTCTGTTGGTGCGTGTCTACCAATTAAAGTGCAAAGTGCATTGTTGACCTGGTCTGAGCAGGCTGAAGACAGACAGAACAAGACATCAAAACTTCCTCAAACTTAAAGCAGCCGTGCGTAACTTTACATTTTCATTTATTATAGCGCCCCCTTTGGTTGAAGCGGTATGACACCCACAGCCTGGTGTCGTAAAATTCCGACTGCAGCCGGCAATTACCGCATGCATTTGTTTTGGAGAGCGAGAGGAAAATGATAAATGTTCTGGTGTCGCTCTGAATTTCTTATAAACGGAGGACAACTGCCTGCTGTATATTTGTGTTCACGGTCACAGTCACAGATAATTTTGTTGTAACGTTACTAGACAAAAGCGGTTCACATCAGCTAACATTACATTTAGCTTGCTTATAACTTCCATGTCATCATATATTGAAGTGAAACAACGTCTAACAAGTTGCGGTATATTCTCTAAATAAAAACAAAAATGACATACCTGTCGATTAGGAAAAGGGCCAACTCGGGATCAGTTTTAAAACCTTTCAAATCTCTCAGCTCTCTCCACTTGGTGAAGAGAGCTTCAAGGGGAGGGTGATACGAACGAGGGACAGTTTTATGAATGGTAAAAAGTTCCACACAGCTGCTTTAACTGTGACAGATCAGAAGTCGTCATCATTGGTCCAAAATCTCTTATAAAATCCACCCGGAACTTCTCCTTCTCCATCAACTGCTCCTCTCTCCTCCCTCCGTGTCCCTAACATCTCCTTCCTCTGTCCATCCCTCTCTTCTTCAGCTGCAGAGACTCTAGTTCATGCATTCATCACTTCCAGACTGGACACCAGCAACAGCCTCCTCTACTGTTCATCATCCAATACCCTCAAGAAACTACAGTTTATCTAGAATTCTGCCGCTTGTCTTCTCACACACTCCCACACCTGTGACCACATCACCCCTGTCCTTCATAACCTCCACTGCCCCCCCGTCCCCCAACATATCTTCCTCAAACTCCTCATCATTACCTTTCACGCCCTCCACAACCTGCCTTTGGGCCTTCTCTTCTCTTGATAAGTGATGTCACTGGAGGCAGAGGTCTGTTGCTGTTGTCCTCTGCCTCTTTCAGCTGAGGTGGATTCATCATAAAGCTCCACTGATGGGGGTAAAATGAAGCAACTCTGGATCCTTGAATTTGGACTTCATGACTTCACGAAAAAGATAAATTATTGCAAAAGCTACATGACTTCTTTTTTAATAATATGTGACGTTTTATGCTTCTTTTCCTGCAGAGCTTTCTCTTAATGTGTGGCAGCTAATATGCACATTGCCTGATCACTAGCTGACACGGCTGCTATGCTGGTTTTTTGGTTATATGATGTCACAGTTGTTTCAAATGCTTTGTTAATAGTTTTGTAATGATTAAAACAAGGAGACAGGTCTTTGGGAAAATATCAGAAATGCTCCTTTTTCATCAGACCAGCTGTGTTGGTGTTTGATTGACAGCAGCTGGCAGGCTGAGCCCCTGCAGGACACCAGACACTCACAGACCTGCTGTAGTGCTCGAGCCGTGTGCACACTGTGGTGTCAGCGGTGGTGTAAAAGAGTGAGGATCACAGCAGCATCTAAAAGGACCAGAGTGACGTCTGCAGGTATGTTTACATGTTGTTCAACGTGCTGCAGCTGAGCAGCTAATTAACTGACTGTCCTCAAACTGATACCAGCAGAGCTCTTTTCTCTGCTTAGTGTTTGTTTAGTTCAACACACTGAGGTGCAGAGAGTTGTCTTCATGTTTGTTAGTTAGATTAGAGGGAAACTTAATATAACTGTTGTTTCAAGTCTTTGGTTTTTGTGTTGTGCAGCAGGCTGCTGTCGACTGGTGGACTGAGTGATGTGATGATACGAGGCTGAGTGTTAACATTAGAAGAAGAGGAAGATATACTTTATCAATACCAGAGGGGGAATTCCATTTTTCCCTCTGCTGACATACACACACAGGCCTGAAATACACACACATGCACAAACAGGACCTAAACATGCATTAACCCTTTGAATCCTGAGCAAACTGGGTAGAGTTCTGTTAAAAACATAGGAAGAAAGCAATGAGACATGGAATTACTCAAAAATTATCAAGAAATAAGTAAAAGTAAAAAGAAATCAAGTTAAAAACAAACAAACAAAAAATGACCTTGACAGAGTGCTTAAAGATTTTAATAATTCTTTAACATAATTTAAAATGTAATAAATATAAACATAGTTTTTCTCTGTCACTTTTTTTTTTAAAAATAATATTCTAAATCTATTATATCTTTTACAATTTGTAGGACATTTCTGTATTTTTAATTTTTTTTTTTTTTGGCATTTTTGCCTTTATTGGACAAACCGCCTCACATCACTTGCGGGGATCCAAGGGGAGAGGAGGTAGCAACATAACTCCACCTAATGGAGGCTGACGGCGCCCCAGATTAAAATGTCCAAAAACACATAATTGAAACCACAAAATATCTCCATACTGCTCGTCCGTAGTGATCCAAGTGTCCTGAAGCCCCGACATAAAAAGTTGTGCAGGCCACAGAGCTTGCACGAGACCGTGAGACATGGGCACTGCCTTCATGTGTCTTCATGTGTGTTTACGTGCTTTCGCTGGTAAGCGTGCACACGTGAGCTCAGTGTACAGAGAGGCAGTCAGAGCTACAGGCTACAATGAGGCTAAAAACAGTTCAAATGACGTTTTTCCAAACAACTTTTTATGTCGGGGCTTCAGGACACTTGGATCACTACAGACAAGCAGTATGGAGATATTTTGTGGTTTCAATTATGTGTTTTTGGACGTTTGAATCTGGGGCGCCGTCAGCCTCCATTAGGTGGAGTTGTGTTGCTACTTCCTCTCCCCTTGGATCTCTGCAAGGGATGTGAGGACTCTAAAACTTCACCTGAGCCTCCCTCGGCATATGGGTGAGTAGATAATGGCTGCATTTTCATGTTGGGTGCACTATCCCTTTAAAGGGTCACTACAGTATTTTTCAATCTGGACCCTTTTTTCCATATTTTGTCTTTAAGTGATGAATGCGAACAACAATGAAACTGCACTAGTACTAAGTGAGAGAGCTGCAGCGAGCAGCAGTGAAACAGGCTGCAATTTAACCACTCAGGACGCTTGACTGTTAATTCATGTTCACCAACAGTGTTTGTTTGTGTCACTGACAGACTCAGATTATATGTGTCCAACAACATTATGGAAAGGGTCCTTACAGAGATGGACGTGTTTGGGAGTGAAATCCTTTTTGTTTAACCAGAATCAGCCTCCAAATCAGTATCACCAAACCCACCAGACTCCATTTAAATAAACAATAATTTAGACGTGTATAGAGGCAGCATGTGTTCACATCTAACTGGGTGAATTAAGGGTTAATCTCAACCAAAGTAGAGTTGGTGATTGTTGGAACAGTGGAAAGAGGAACCAAGATGTTTTTGTGAGTTTCATTTTGTTTCTGTCAACTTTGAATGAAGTGTGTTTTACGCTGATAGAAATACTGTTTATTTAAATGTAGTCTGGTGGGTTTGGTGATGGTGATTTCAGGGCTGTTTCTGGTTAAACAAAAAGGATCTTACTCTTTAACACAAAGCTCTATCTCTGTAGAGATCCTTTCATAATGTTGTCAGACACTCAGAATAACAATCTCAGTCAAACAAACACTGTTAGTGGACATAAATTGATGGTGCACAAATGCCCCAGGTGGCTACATTGCAGCCTGTTTCACTGCTGTCGGCTGCAGCGCTCTCTCTTAATACTCGACCAAATTTCAAAACTGTTTTTCCAATCAGTCATGCAGACACAAATATATGGGAAAAACGAGACCAGGTTAAAAAACACCAAAGTTACCCTCAAAAAACAATTTTGGTTGTTGTGTGTAATATAATAAATACAGTTCACTAACAGAGGCCTTTAATGTTGTTGCAGTGGTCTGTGAGATTTTGAGGAAGAGTGACAAGAGTTTAATTTAAAATGTTCTTGTTTACAAAAGTCTGTGAACAAGTGAATTAATAAATTCACATTAGCTTGTCTCAAATAATCAAAAGATATCTGTTCCTGTTTTATTCACTTTTATCAAAGCAAGAGAAAAATGAAGGTGTGATTCAGTTTGAGATGAAGTCTGAGGACAACAGCACAACATCACTGAAATATCTCAGAGCTCTGTTTTGTCCCCGGAGCAAACAAACAGCTTTTCAAAGGTGTCACATCCACTTTAACATCAAACAACAATCTCATAAAACAGCGCTGCGTATGAAAAGCTACTTTTTTCTCAGCCTCAGAAACAGGACCACAGAGAGACAGTATTCATGGAGCTGTAATTCTGTTGCCTCCACAGAGATGAATGTCTCCTCCACATGAGAGCTGACAGGGAGGGAGAAGGCTCCTGCTGCGAGGTGGCCAATCCAAACTACAGCCCTGTAGCCCGGCTCCCCGGCGGCCCCGGCGGGCCCCGCAGTGGAACATATATCTGACAAGACTGTGTTTGGCTTACACCTCCAGGTAGTTCATACACACCATAAATATATACAGTACGGGAGCACATGCACGAGGGCTGAGAGAGGGGCGGATACAAGAAAGTGTCATCCAGTGTCTGACTAATACAGAAAGAGTTTGTCTAAATCATGTATTTGCTCACTTTAAATGGATAGTTTGGATTGTAGGAGGTACTTATCCTTAGTCAGTGTGATACATACACTAGTCAGCATGCCCCCAGTTTGGAGTCTGGCATGGAAGCTAAACAGTGAACTGCTGTTGACGGCGGCTGCAACAAAATGTAGTTTAACTACTTAAAAAAAGTCCCGCCTGAAAATAATCAATATCAGTTTAAGTGCACGCTTATTGTGGCAGCTGTTGTGGCATGTGTGCGAAGTGGACAGGAGGGGGAGTATAGGGACCTGGAAGCGGCCTTCAGTGACCGGAGCAATAAGATCTGCCCCCTCCTGAACACCACCAAGACTAAGGAGCTGAGAGCAAGACTAAGAAGATCAAAACCACCCTGCCAGCCAGTCTGCATAAGAACTAGAAATACTTGGTGTGCTCCTGGACAGCAAGCTGGACTGGTCTGTGAACACAGATGCTCTGCACAAGAAGGGGCAGAACCGCCTTGTCTTCCTCAGGAGGATTTGGATTTGCTGTCCATGCTCGATCAGACTGTGGTGGCGAGTGCCCTGTTTTATGCTGCAGTCTGTTGGGGAAGCAGCATAACAGACAAAAACAGCAGACGTCTGGACAGGCTGGTTAAAAAGGCCAGCTCAGCACTAGGCAGGAGACTGGACTCACTGTGAGCTGTTGTGAAAGGGTGCACATGGAAACAGCTGCAAGCCATAAAGGACAATGTCAACCACCCTCTCCACAACATCCTGGCTGAACAGAGGAGAAACACCAAAGTCAAAGAATAAGACAGACTAACTGATGGAGGCAGCAGTCGACCAGCAGCTCCTGTGTTCAGCTAGCTTAAATTACTGTCTTTCTCAGTGGAGCCAAAGGTTGGAATCAAAGGACATCGCCTTTTGTACATGGGGCACCTGCTTTACCAGGTGAGCTAGTGGAGGCACCAGGTGGGACTTCTTTGGGTGGCTAAAATACATTTTATTGTTAACACCTTCACAGCATCAGACTGTTTGACTTCTTTATTGGACTCCAGCGTGTCTCTCCAAACTGTTTGCGTGCCGACAGGGTAGCTGAAATATGAATATGTAGCTGAGTTCAATGTGTAATCTGGTAAAATGATAAAAAAAAAAGTTTGAGGCCTAAGATTTAAAAATAGGTAACTGCATACGTCCACTAGATGGCAGCACAGGACCATTTGCTTCAGTGACAGAGACACTAAGTATACATTTCTCACAGAGGCACACACACACACACACACTTTATTTATTTATGACATACAGTGATATTAGATGATGAGGTTTTCTTTATATTGCCGTACACACACAACACTACAACCGTTGCTGACATAACAAAAGCATGTGGAAACCCCTGAGTGAGGTCTAAATGCTGCAGCACAAAGTGATAGCATACACAGTAATATCCCTCTCACTGTGAACATGAAATGGTTTCCCACTTTATTTCAGTAGAACCTGAGTGTCTGCACAGAGCCCCGACCTCTACCTCCTCCAACACCTCTGGGATGAACTGAAACTCTGTGCCCGGCCTTGTCCACATAGTTTGGCAAAATGGTGTGCATCAAGACTTTGACTTTCTACAGAGAAACTGAAATCAGAAATAAAGTGCTGGGTCATTGCGCCATCTGCTGGTTAAAGTGCAAAACATTCTGAAGGGACACTCCCTTTATTTGATCAAAATTAGACAAAAGCAGATGCACATGTATGTAGGTACGTATGGATCATACACTCTGTGGTGTCTTTACCGACATCCTGTGTGTGTGTGTGTGTGTGTGTGTGTGTGTGTGTGTGTGTGTGTGTGTGTGTGAGACATCTATATAACAAGGGTGATTAATAATTATCGCTACCTTTATTGACAGCACAGGGATCTCTGTCTCTCCACATGTTGATACGTTGCTAAGCTTTAATAGAGATATAAGCTAAGGTCGTACATCACATGTCCAAAAATACTGACTGTTCCACATCTCTAAAAACAAGGGCATTAATCTGTTGCCACAACAACCTCTGAGCTTCTGTTCAGGCTTACTACAAGATTTTGCACATGGCTGCAGGGACTTTGTTGCAGATGCCGTTCAAGTTTACCACAGAGGTGTTGGAAGGAGGTTGAGGTCAGGGCTCTTTGCAGGCCACTCAAATTTTTCAACACCAAACTGGGAAGATGTTGTCATGTTGAAACAGGAGGCAGTATTCCTAAAACTGGACGTACAGTGTCATCTAAAATATTACACACAATTTCCCTTCATTGAAATGAAGGGAGTTTTTATGTTTCCTCCAGGTGCTCCAGCTTCCTCCCACAGTCCAAAGACATGCAGGTTCAGTAGTGACTCTAAATTGCCCGTAGGTGTGAATGTGAGTGTGAACGGCTGTCTGTCTGTCTCTGTCCTTTTACACACAGATGGCGCTATAGAGCTGCAATGAAGTCCCATCTTTACGCCGCCTTTTGCATTTTTACACAGAATCAAAGAGGTGTGACATGTAACACAACAGCGTCAGCCTCTAGTGTGACATATAACATATGTGTCAGTAGCTCTTTATAAACAATAACAATGCCATCAAATGTCAATAACAATCATTTAGCGTTATATGGCAGCTGATCTCGTCCTCTGCTCGGAGGGTAAGGAGCTCCTGGATCTCATTGTTTGAGTTAGCTGCTAACTGCTAACAGCTACTTTTTTTATCTCTTGTTATGGGACGCACACGCAACATGTTGTCTTGTCTTGATGCTAGTTAACCAGTTAGCACATTAACAGCACAATCAGAGCATATTTACCGTGCGGCAGTGAACAATAACACAAACCATCAGGAAACGTTTCTGCTAAAGAGAAAAACAATCTGCTCACCGACGGTGTGTCAGGGCCTTAAAAGGCAAGACAAGTTTACTTTCATCGCACATTTCAACAATGAAGCAATTTAAAGTGGTTTACATAAAACAACAAAAGCACCAAGACAAGCTGGAAAAGAAACAAAGGGCTTTTAAAAGCAATGCATGAAGGAATTAGAGAATAGAAAATAAAAAGTTAAAATATACTAAAACAGATATGAAATACACAAATAAAAGTTACAGCGCAGTGTAAGAAATAGATAAATATTCAATTGAACAAAAGGCAGCAACAAACAGAAAAGTATTCAGTCTTGATTTCAAAGAAGTGAGAGTTGGTGCAGAGCTGCAGATTTCTGGGAGTTTGTTCCAGAAATGTGGAGCATAAAAACTAAACGCTGCTTCTCCATGTTTAGTCTCGACTCTTGACACGAAGCAGATCTGTCCCTGAAGACCTGAGAGGTCCTGATGATTCATACTGTAGCGGGTCTAACATGTATTCAGGCCCTAAACCAAAAAGAGGCTAAAGTGTCAGCCTTGTGATGGTCTGCAACCTGTACAGGGCGGACCCCACCTCTCACCAACTGCCAGCTGGGATAGGCTCCATGAATGAATGAATGAATGAAGTGAATTAAGGAGCCTTGCCCAAACAATGAAAAACATCATCAAACCATAACAAAAAAACAGTGGACAGGAGTGTCCAAATATTGTGGCCATTAAAGGAGCTATATGTAAGAAATCTAAAGCAAATAGTCTAAAATCCTCCTAATATGTCACAGAGACTAAGGAATAATGTTTATATAACATACTGATCTCACCAACAACAATAGTACGGCCAGAATATTCGCATTTCAAAAAAAATTTTGCAGTCTGCAAATCATGTTTATGTTTTGAATTTGTGTTTTGGCCTGTTGCGCCACCCACCGCCATCTACCCGTCACGCAGTCAGTAGAGTCTCATCATCAGTTACAGTTACGACTGAGCTACAGCAGCACAGCAAGCAGCATTAGCAGTGTCCCGGGTACATAGCATTAGCAGTCTCCTCCGCTGTATCCCGGCAGCAGCGTTAGCAGCAGAGAAGCCAGACTTGCTTGAACGGTCCGCTGGAAAACTGAAGATCACGGACGCGGCGACACAGCCCTTGCAGCCGCCCGTGGGCAAACAAATCAGTCTCCAGCGTGCCGCTGTCCAGCAACCTCGAATCTGTAGGGGAGGGGGGACGGACATGACTTGCGGCAGTATTTTGAATTTGAGTGCAGTAACCGTTTTGGCCACATTCTTACATACAGCGCCTTTAAAGAGGCAACAGATAGGATTCAGGGTTTTTTTTTAGCTTGGCGCCACCTAGGATCAGTGGTGTTGCTTCGCACTGTCGCAACGACCAAATTGAACATGGGGATCAGAGATAATCAATAATATGACTCTGTTAGACTCTCTAAATTAAATAAAATGTAGGCTGTAAAGCCACCAGTATACCTCTATGTATATGTAGAATGAGAAGGTGTGTGGACACTCTACAGTGTACAGTACAAACAACCCATAGTAAATTATACCAATATGCACATGTAAACAGTCCCATTCTAGAATAAACGCTACCGTATGGAAACCATGCGGCCGGTTGGAGCTCAAATTGAATGGGAAACAAAGTCCAGTGTTCACTTAGCTGGGCGTAACTTAGCTGGGCAATGTCCGTCGATAGCTGCCTCTGTGAGAAGAGAACAGAAGGAAGGGAGGGGGGTATCACTGTCCGAGGGCTGCCGTAGAATGGCAACCAGGATGTCAGCCGACCAACACTCGCTTCCCTGGTTGCGGCGATTTGCGATGCTGGCCAGCTAGGAATGAACTAGCAGCCAGTACAGTACAGTCCTCTCTGGTCTAGCTAACATTTAGCCGTGTTACTTACTGATCCATTAGAAAGAAAGCTAGCTGGACATGGGTTTTGAAGCCTCTTTGGTCACGGAGCTCCCTCCATCTCTTGAACGCCTGACTGAGGTTTACTCTTGTTTTTCCTCTTCTTTTATCACTCTCCTTTTTGCTCTTCTTTGCCTCCTCACACAGAGGAGCTCCTTTTCTTTTGCTAGGCCGTTTTTCACTTGTCTCCAAACTTTGTCCGTCTGCCATTGTGCTCGTGACTCAACTATCTCATGCCCAGCTCCGCATAAGGACCAGCTCCAGTCCCTGATTGGCTGACCGACCAATTTCGCAATAAATGACACGTTTCCTGTCGTAAAGCAGATTTTTGGCCACTACCCTGTGCAACCCACATTATTTTCATAATGATATTTTTAGGAAAAGATGCTATCTGTTGCCTCTTTAAGTGAATGCAGTGGTGTGATTATAACAATATTATATACAGATGTGGGCAGAGAGTTATGAAACTGTGTCTCAATCATTGCATGTGTACTCAGAGTTGTGAATGTGTGCCTTCTCTAAATTTACAAAGAATATGAAAACATGTACTCAAAAATCTGAAATGGCTTTTCATTAATGTGTGAAGTGTTTACTGTAGCTTTAAGATCTGGAAAAACAGATGTGGTATTTTGCCTTTGTTAGATTGTTGAAGCTGAAGAGAGACAGGACAGGCTGGGAGAGGAGGAGGAGAAGGGATGACACGCAGCACAGGGCCTGGGCTAGAATCAAACTCAGGCTGCTGCGATAAGGACTGAACCTTTAAGGGTACGTGCTCCACCAGCTGAGCTACCAGGGCTCCCAAATTCATCAGTTCCACTTGAGTCGCAGGCTCCTGGGCTCACACTGCCAGGCTGACACTCCTCACTGAAGAAATTCCACAGGGAAACGAGAGCGACCAAAACAATGATGGCAGAGTGAAACAGCAACCCAGTCTCACTCCCAGCTCATCCAGCACTACTGCACTACTCTGATGAAATTAGCGCACCACACAAGAAGTACGTAGTGCACATAGTGTACTACATTGAAGTGTACTAGCAGAATTTGCTGCTTGAGCAGAGCCAGGCGTACCGACATTTTCTCGACTTATCATTGGATCTGAATTGTCAGAGTGTGTCCCCTGAAAAAAACTCAGATTTGCAGATTCTTGTACGTACAGGTTTTTTACAAATCGGTGCACAGATTTGCAGATGTGTGCACATTTATCTTGGTAAACTTGCACATCTGAATACACATTCCAGATTCCTGTACACATTCACAAAGCTGAGGTCACACATGGATCAAGACACAGTATCACAGCTCTGCGGACACATTTGTGAATAATATTAATCCAGTAATGAGCTCATGAGGAGGGCAGAGACTGTAGTATATTCTATGTGATAACAGCCATTACCCAGAAAACTCAGAGTAAATCAGTTGTCAAAGGGTTAAAAAAGCGGTGCAGATTTTTCCCTTGTTTTTCCAACATGGTCAGAACAGACGCAGTCGTCATCTCCTCGCCCTGTAACTTTAAAGTGACATCTGTCAGTTGAGTCTGAGGACGGACACGTCAGGACTGACATCCTTTTTTCTTCTGTCAGAGTGATATTTCTCCTAAAACACGACACAAGTGGCTCTAAAACCACTTAAAGACGATGGGGGGGCATCAGGTGGGACTGAGCGCGGCACTCTCTCACCTTTTCATCAGTGAAGATGGAAGATGGCAGAGCGCTGGGGTTACGAGGGGGCACTTAGTCAGAGGAGCCAAAGCATAAAAAGGAAAGATGAATGCACTTCATCGCCAGCACCTGGAGACAGGACAGTGTGACAGTGATGACACACAGGGTGAGGGTGGTATTTGTCAGCCATGCAGTGTGTCATTCTGCCTTTAAGATACACAGGCAGACCTGGAGCATCATCATAAATGCTTTCAGGAGAATTCATTATTTATCCATGTTGGACAGTCCTCTTTTCTCTTGCTCTTCTTCGCAGGTCATGGTTGGCTACAGATGGGGATCTCGGGGCTGGTGTGGATCCAGTGTCTTACTCAGGGACACTTCAGAGGTTCTGCCTTCAAGGTAACAACTCTGTCAGTTCAGATAATCAGGGGGAAAATCTCACTGACCTCATTTTATCTAAATGACTGACTCAGGTTTTTGCAAGTGTGATGATCAGGTGACACTTCCAGCAGCATCTGACATGAGCCCCGTTTCCACCAAGCAGTTGAGTTCAGTTCAGGAGTTCAGTTCAAGTTGTGGATGGTACCAACAGAACCGTTCCTTAGCGTCCCCATGTTTGGCCCCCCCTCTGTTGGGGTACCTAGCACACAGATCTGGTACTAAAAGGTGGAGCTAGTAACCCTGCAGTCTGATTGGTCAGTAGAGGACGGTCACTCTGGTTTTATGTAACCTCTGTTCATACATCAGTAAACTAGAACTATAAAATGAAAGAGAAAAAATTAACTTCATTCACTGGGCCGACTGCCGGCAACTTTTAAGGTGGAACTGACTGGGGTCATTTAAGAAAATCACTTAAATGAGTTTTAGATAAGAGCAAAAAAAGTAAATAATGTATTTACATTTGTGTTAGAATCAGTTTGACTTATTTCATATTTGTTGAAAGACAACATGCTTTTACCTCTGGCCCTGAACACTGACGGTGCACCACAGGTGGCTCACAGCAGAGGCCCTTTCACACTTTATTACAAATATTCTGACATCCATCAGATTTTCTGGTTCATCTTTTTATTGATTCATGTTACTGCTTTGAGTGGAAACATTTTTAATATAAGAGGATGATGAGGGGATTTGGAGTCCTGACAGTATCAGTGTTATGCTCTTCCCACTGAGCTTTGCAAAACTGCAAAAATACTGTACTGGATAAATCATATATTTTATATAAGAGACAAGATGAAGGGCTTCAGTAAAGTATTGATATCTCAGGGAAACTGTGCTTGCTGAAGAAAAAAATTAAATCAATAATCTGATGCAGACAGAGAGGGAAACTTGCTGCAATCACAGTTTTACTGGCTTCTTTTGCACATATTTTGTTTTCTCTCCAAACCAACTCTGAGCCAAAGTTTTGATTTATGACAAAGATGTATGATTAAACTGGTCTCGCAACTTTCGAACCTGCTTCAGGTTAAATCAGGTAAAAACTCAACCTGTTGTTACTTAGAAAAGTTTGTATTCTTTAAGAGGTTTGCATCAGGAACTGTATGGCTCAGAAATATAAGGGGCTTCAGGACTGTTGTGTCGACTTGCTGAGATGAGAATTGGGTCTATATGTGGTGTGACACTTTATCATTCTGAGGAGAGAAAACCACTTCTTCCATACACCCCTCGTCTTGTTAAAGGTGTTAAAGTCTCACCTGGCGTGAAGCCACCAGTCTCAGTCTGACATGGAGCTGTGCACCATCAGGCTGCAATAGGTTCACATGTGTTTGTAGTCTTGAACATCCTGTCCTGAATCACTTTAATGTTAGTGTCATGTAACATTATAACATCAATTAATAAGATAAGATAAAACTTCTTTCATCCTGAGGGAAATTGTTGTGCAGCAATTGCAAAACAAAGTTAGAGTAGTGCAGATACAAGCGTGCAACGTACAATATATAAGTACATTGAGATTAAAAACTCTTCTGCATGTGAGACAGCCAAGACAGAGTCACATAGCAGCATAAAAACCAACAGGACAACAGTGACAACTGCTCTGTCAGAATGCAACAGATATTAGAGTGCATTAAGGCAGCATTATGGAGTCTAGAGTTTTTTTGTTATTTGAAGCAGTTGCAGTGAGCTGTGACCACTTCCTTTATCCTAAATTTAAAATAACCTCTGTCAGGAGAGACTTGTTCTGACTGAAAAGATTATCTATCTACATGTGTACGCAAGTATGAGAAGTCTTTGAAAATGAAGTCTTTGTATGAAAAAGTCTTTTGTCCATCAGACCCCATCGTGATGTCATATACTCCAGGAGGGTGGTGAAGACGTAGTAGATTATAAACCCCCCCCCCTGTGGAGTCTAGAAACTGGTGGTGATGATGAGATGAGATGAAGCGGGAGCTGAGGATCTGGAAGTGAAGAGGAGTGGGCTTTTGATGAGCTCGTCCTGGGCTCTGGATCAGGTGACTGGAGGTGAATGAGGTGGAGGAGGACACGGTGATCATCCAGAACAACAGCTGACAGGAGCAGAGAGGAGAACAGATTGAAAGTTTGGCAGCAGCAACATGAATGGCTGAAGGAGACGGTGGCAAAGTTTGGTTGGCTAACAGGGAGAGGGAACAACCATAATCAGCTGACTGGAGGAAGTGGTGGGATAGAGAAAGAATGAATGGATATAGAATAAAGAAATTCCTCCTGATTGAGCTTATGCTGAGCTTCATTTAAAGAGATCAGGGTGTGGAGTTTGAGCTCGTTCTGCATCTGACACACCAGACCTGTAAGAAGTGAAATTAGCTCCATAACCACCAACTGCAACAAATAAGCCCCATCTCCACCAAACCCTTTCAGTCCAGTACCTTTGGAACCAACAGTGACCCTTCAGACATGGTACCTAGACCCTCGGTCTGTTCAGACAGTCCTCTTAAATGTGGGCGGGGTTGTTGTCACTCACTGCTCCGTCCAGCACTCGCTGTATTTCCTCATCAGCGGTGACACAGATGAAAGTCTGCACCTGGTTTATCGTCCACAGAACGAGGCTGCACGCCCACATTTTCAGAACAAAATAGAACAGGCTGCAGTGAGAGTCTATCTCCATGGGATATTTAAAAATAGCAGCTTTGTGCAGTGTCTGTCATCCAAGAGAGACAATAAAAACTATTGGAATGGTCAAAGTTTTCATACTGAAATTTAAGGTGTGTTGATGGAGTCACATTCATTTTAAAGCCGCATCAGATGCTTGTTAACAGCAGGTGTAAACGAGGCCTCAGAGAATTTTCCTCTCACCAAATTGCTCTCTGGGTAGCGTGCTGTGTTCATCTCTAAAATTTAACCAAATCTGGCTGCCAGGTTTGACTCTGGGCCAGATTTGGGCCCAGTGTTGGCCCCTGAAAGTGGTAATGTATCAGGGCCAATTCTGGTGCGTCATTCATTGTGTGTCTGCCAAGGATCCAACAACCAGGCGCTGTGCCTTCAGGCTGCTGCTGGTCAGAGCCTCTGAGCTCCCTGCTGAGAGAGAAGCAGATGAATTTCTCCATTAGTTCACTGATAGAGTCACAGAATGTTAGATTTCCTAGATTTCCACTTTGCAGGCAGCAGTAAAGAGTCCAAATGCCAAATGATTCTACGATATTAACCATCGAGGAACACGACAGACAGGGGATTACTTACGGTGTGACATATTTGACTGAATCACTTTGGCATCTTTGTATATCACTTCTGTTCTGTTGAAGAATTTAGTTTTAATGCTTGTAGCCGTGATGTACAGCAAAATAGGTTAGGATGAATCATCGATGTACATTTCTTGGATGAGCGGCTCCATCGTAATGCATCTTCAGCCCAGATGAACAAAGGGGGAGGAAAACATTAACTGAGCTCAGAGGAGGAATAAAAATAACTTGAAGCATGATGAAGACAAATAGTCAATGAATACTCAGATGAAAAGGTAGAAGGCAAAATACACGTTACGTTCAGTGGCGGCTGCTGGTCTTTCAAACAGGGGAAGCTCACTTTAAGTTTACATCATAAAAGTTGTCATATTGTAGCGAGGCAGTAACTTATAAAAGGAGCATTTAATTGAAGCTGTTTTTCAACCACACTCATGCCATAGAACCACAGCAACACACACCTCAGAGATTTTCAGGTGGGTGAAAAGACCTGTTACTTTTCCCCACCCTTTGCACCAAATCAATCTGAGGCGTTGATCTGCCCTGCTGTTTTCTCCTCATAAGGAAGACTATCAAATGGCTTCGCCAAAAGTCGACAATATTCAAATTGTCTGCCATTATGTGCAGCTTGCTAGCTCGCTCGCTAGCTGGGGCTGCTGCGCGAGGCTAGTGTGACCACCTGTGAGTGCTTTGGGACGGTGGAGGGGCTCACAGCAGCACCCGCTGATCGTTAGGGACAGTAACTGCAGAGCGACAGAAGTCAGAGTCTCCAAACATGAGTACAGTCTCCAATAACACCAGAAAAAGATGCTAGATTTGTCACTAGTTGTTTTTAACAAAGAAAAAGTCACAAAGAGGATTGGAGAAGTCTCCAGATCAACTCGGAACAACGGAATGAAATTTGAAAAATGCTCCAGTGGTGCTTTATATTTCAAGATCGCTGATTCGCTCATTTCGCTGTCAATCAAAAAGGGATTCAGCCTCAGACAGATCATCCAATCATCATGCAGAAGCCCAGCGTCCAGGCCAGCCAAGGCCAGCCCACTGCCCCATAAACCCCCAGAGACGCTGAGCGTCCGATGGGCGGGACAAAACCGAGCATTTATCCAATGACTGTCTAGTTTGGCTGCAGTGGAACAGCCCACTCTATGCTTCCCCATGGAAGTCTTTGGACGCTGAGCTTCCACTGTTTAATGCACTGTGACGCTACGGGAATGAATGAGAAGAAAGTCGCGTCAGTGACCTGTGATAAGTAGCTGATTCTGAACAAAAGTTGAACGCGTTCTAGCGCATATTTAGTCAATGAAATGTAAACATAACAGTACATATTTGACCACTTATTTTTTGACATTTTAGGGGAAGCTGAGCTTCCCTTGCAGTCTTAGAGCAATCGCCACTGGTTATGGTGTTTGCTTTGCCTGATGCTGAATGGTGGAAATACTGGAGACATGCTGTGTAACACAGATACTGGCTCCTTTAAGTTTATCACATTCTACTTTACCAGATATCACACAGCTAACTTTACCTAACCGTTGTCAGCAAATTTGACAACAGGATCAAACTGTTTTTGTGTTGGTGTGAGTTTGTTGTGAACATTTAACAGCTGCTGCTGTGTGAGCTCGTGATAACTGGGTAGATGTTGAATGATGGTAAAGGACTGCGGCTCTGGAGACGGTCCTTCAGCACTGCGTCCAACCTGTGTAAAGACCTGTGCCGCGGTCAGAGGTATAAATGCTCAGAAGTCTAGTGTGTTTCATTTTTGTAACTTTTAGGCTTCAGAAAACATACAAGACACATTTTTAGTAAAAGTCATAGGAAGAGAAGCTTATTTTGTTTGTTTTATCTAAACAGAGTTATTTGCATTATAAAAACCGTCATGGCCGCTCTAGGACAAGTAAACTTACACTGATCACGTCCATAAAATAAAACGAGAAATTGGAGAAGATTGAAAAAATTGTTAAAATTAAATTAGGGAACTAATCACAGATGTATTGTGTCTGTGTGTTTTTACATCTATTGTTGCTTTTAATTTGCAGCTATACTTTTAATGAAGCTGACATGTCATGACAGTCAAGCACCTCCCAGGGATTCCGGGATTCCGGCAGCCAATCAGCTTTGAGCTGCAAGCGACAGGACCCACTGAAATACAGCTCCAGCTGGGATTTCTCATCTCAAACAACGAGCGAAATTTCACTCTCTCGCTCTGTCGCTGTCGCTCAGAGCCCGAGCGATTCTTCTCTTGGGCAATATACGCTCAGTCGCCCGTTTGCATTGACTTTGTATGTAAACTCGTCTCTAGCGAAAAAAAAAAAACAGGTCCAGTGTGAACACACCTTAAGCCAGCAACAGAAAGTTTGCTGATCCGCTGAGTAATCAGATAAGCTCGGGCATGAAAGGTGTTCCTGAGTGTCTTTTTTTATGATTGTAAATTCAATATCTTAGGATTTTTTTGGACTGTTGGTTGGGCAAAACAAGCAATGTCAGGGTCTAACTCTGAAGTCAGAGAATACCAGCGCTTAGTCAGTGAATTCTGGTGTCAAACACCAAAGAAAAAAGCTGTCTTCATGTCGGCATGATACACAGCCGTTCAGCAAAAGTATTTATTGGCGCCCAGTGGCCTTAAGGGGAAATACAGAGGAACATCAACAAAAGTCAAGGAGGTAGAAGTCTGAGTAGGGTGGGCGGTTGGGGTGGTGGATGGGTCCGACAACCACCCACTTTCACGCGGGATGCCGGTGTTCACTTCCTGTAAGACTGTGAAGTCAAATCCTGTTCTTTTTTCCTAAACCCAACCACGTGTGTGTTGTTAAATGAAAAAATATCATTTGGCAGTGCTGTACCGACGTAGTGCTTTTATTTTGAAAGAGACTGTATGCAAACTGTACATTTCCTTTGAAAACAGAAGTGTATTTTGAAAACAGACAATGCATGTAACAGGCTGAAGTTGACACTACGTCCCATAACGTCAAAAACCAACACACCCAGGGTACCTTGGACATCATATGTGGACGTGAAAAGTCCATTGTCACTGTCACAGATCAACACACTCACTCCGACCTCGTCACATATCAGCATTTGATCATGGACTTTCCACGTCGACATGTGACGTGCAAGGCATTATGTTTTCGGGCTGTCTGTCTGTCCATCCCATCCTTGTGAATGCGATATCTCAAGAAGAACAGATTAGATTTTGGTGGACAAGGTCACTGTGACCTTGTCTGCCTCATCATTGTGAAAGCAAATCTCAATAACACCTTCAGGGAATTTCTTCCGTCCCTCTTTTCTCTGTTAAAGGTGCAGAGTATGGCCGTGGACGTGATCTAAAAGACATTTTTAAATTCCATCTCGACTTTAAGCTCTGGGAAACTTTTGCTGTTTATCTACTCGTTATAGACTTTAATAAGTGGTGTGACAGAGGGAGACAAAGCTTCTAAGTGAGGTCAGCGGATGAATGGTTGGGGTCAGAGCCTTGTGCTGGCACAACATTTATATGAACTCTTTTGTAACAGCCCTGTGGTTTCTCATTTATTTATTTATTTTACTTATAAAGACAACATACATGAATCAACATTTCTGTAAATGTGCCAGTGTTAGCCAGCTGGCTAACTGTTGCAGTTCTTTGGCAGGATGTTTTGAAACCAATACAATGATCAAACTGACAGAACAAAGATGGAAGGACACCAGAAAGACTTTGAAAGATTTGCAGTTTGTGTGGAGGCAGTGACAAATGATGTATTTTGTCGCTTAGTCAAGAGGACTTTTTGTCCCATTGTGGGGGGCGGAGCGGAGCAGCTCTCAGTACTTGTGTGGAGAACAACCCAACACTTATCTGTGAAACACTCCCAGCGGGTATTGTGGTCCACAGCAGAGTGGTGTCAGGGTATCAGCTCATACTCCCATATAGATGCTAACACGTCTGTGAACTCCTGCAATAGGAAGTAAAGGCTTTCTCCTCAGGGCTGTATCTGGTGTCACACAACAATAGTCTGCATTCCTCATTACGTGTACCTGGGATGCTTATTTGCAACATGTTCAGCAGCCTCCATCTGCTCCTGATCGTGTTTCAGGACAAAATGTTGGCGCACAGTAAATCAGGTTTTGTCTGATGGGCATCTTTTTATAACGAGCAGCTCAACACACTGAAGATCGTTTCTGTTGTGTCGCACGTAAACTTACTCCCAAACCTGCCTGCTTCTTAAACTGACACAGGAAACACAGTCTGATCAGAGCAGACTGACACCAGGAACAGTGACAGTCGAGCAGTTTGATGATTCATGAACACAAATGAAATTTTAAAGCAGCCTCTGGAGGCTTATAATATAACAGGAGTAATTTTTTATTAAGCTAATGAAGGCTGCAGTCCGTCTGGTAAGAAGGAAGTTTCATGATATTCTGTTTCAAACTGGAGCAGGAAGATGGATCAGTTTTCCCAGTCGGAGCTGAGCCTCGCAGCCTCGCTGAATTACTTTCTCTGTGTGACACGTGACGATACACACTGTTTCCACAGTTATTTTTACCATGGTGCTACAGATGACAGGCGTTTACTGGTATTTCACTTGTAGAATATGACTTATTCAATCACTGGAGTAAAGGTTTATTTTTAGGAGAGATGTTTAGTGTCCACTCTCACTGGAAGAGAAACGACAGCTCTTTTTATAAACGTTAGAGCTGCAGGAATCAGTGCGAGCACAGCAGACCTCCTCATTACTGGTCCCAGGCTGCCAGAAACACACAAATCATTTCTGCTTGTGGCAGTGATGATTTGGTGTTGGATATGTGGAGTGTTACTAGGTGTGATCCTTGTTAGATTGTCCTCTGCACAGAAGTCTTGAGAGAAACAATGTCATGTCAGTATAGCTGGCGCCAGCAGCTGCAAAGGAGGATGAGGGCCATGTTAAAGAAAAAAATAAAGTCATTAATCTACAAGAGAGAAGTCAAAATGTTCCAAGATTAAACTCATAATTTTAGGAGCGATTAAGACAGTCAGGTAATACAGTATAAAGAGCAACAAAATGTGCACCAACAGTGTTGGGGTGACAGTAAAATATATTTTAACAGTACTTAAGTAATAAAACAAGTTATCAACAGGCGATGTTATTACATTTACAGTGTTACGTGACACGTTACCACCCTGATCTGCATCCTTCTATGATGTGCTCTGTAATATGACACAACAACCTTCAGGGGGGTATTTTTTTTTTCTGGTGGCTCTCTGGTGGAAGTGGAGCCGAGTGGATGAATGAAAGGAAATGACAACAATATACAGTAACGCCTTATGTAACATTTTAAATTTAATAATATTGCCTGAAATCCTTTTGGTGACACTTTCTATTAATTTGGTAAAATGTAATAACACTAAAACGTATTACTGTCAGAACACAGAACACTGTTCTTACACAGTTTGTCACTTTTATACCATGTTACCAACTTTCTGGTTTTAATCTGTGACTTCTTTCTCCTAAAATTCTGAGTTTATTGTTGTAGATTTACGACTTTATATATTTATAATCTTAAAAGTATACTTATTCAGTTTAAAAGTACACTTCATGGTATACTTGAAGTGTAAGAGTAGTAAACTGTCAGTAAACTACGAGTTTTTATACTGCAAGTTTTCTTTCTCTTTAATTTAAGCTCATAGGCAGTTGGCTATTCATAAACTATACCTGCATACATATGCTCATTTAACATACTGAATTTTATAAATGTGCTAAATGTGACTTACACTGGGCAAACAGCTGCAGTCAGTATATTTGCATCACTTTGCCTTTACCTGTAAAAAAAAAGCCCAATAATAACAAATGTGATTTATAGTTGGTTAATAAGAAAGGAATTAAGTGAATACCTATAAGCGCTAAATAGGACCAGTTAATTTTGTCATTTATATTTTTGTCCAGTGAATCCCACGCTCTGTAATCCACAATACAATTATTCCAAACCAATCAGTTTTTCCCATCAAAGACACACGAGACTCTGGCCACTGTTTAAAAGTTTGTTTGTTTCTTCCTGAGCTGCTTTGCCACCAGTGATTCATCTCAGATGAAAATGTTGTGGTGGATTATCATTTTAAAGGCTGCAATATTATTTCTTGACACATGTCCACATGCACCGATTCCATGCCAGACCTGCTGGGCCTCAGCTGCAGCGCTGGTCTCCAGAGGATCCTCCTCGTCATGGAGCCACAGCAGCAGAAAGCAGCCCATTAAGATTCAGCATGAGATTCACAGACGACCGGTCAGCTCCTCAAATAATGTCCACACATTACTGATCATTAGTAGAGCGGTAGTATAAAGCGTTTGGGGGAAAAAAGCACATGGATGGCGTCAGTTCAGATTCAGTCAAGTCAGATTCATTCATGTCTGTGATTATGGCGAAGATGACAATCATCGCTCAGCTGATCGCTCGCCAGAAGAAAATGTTGGCAAACCACAGACACGTTATATCTGTACGTTTCATACGCATCATATAAATATGTGTGTAGTATGTGAGCTGACTTTGTCATCAGGAGGTGAAGGAGATGATGGATGGCGTGTGACAGAGGCAAGAAGCCTCCTAAGCTGCAGACCCTATTTGAGACCAACAAACAACAAAAACAGTTGTGTTTTAGTGGCACGTCGCTGTTTCTCCAGCGGCATTTTATCCACAGGACATGAGTGTTTTTTAGCAACCTGTTGCAGTTTTCCGCTGGGGGGAGTGCAGCAAAAAAAAGTTTCTTTACCGAGACATCGCTGTTCTTCCTGCAAGTGTAGTCCCACAAAAGCCAATGTTTCTAAACCCAGACATTGCTGTGTTTCCTGTCTGTATAGTGCCACAAAAAGTGGTTGCTTTTTACTAAGACATTGCTGTGTTTCCACCTGGGATTATGCCACCAAAAGCGGGTACTTTAGGCCAAACAGGATCTTTTCAAAACCTGTGTGTCGAACCTAACCACGTTAACCACAGTGTTTTTAAAATGTAAAGAAACATAAAGTTTCAACATTACATAGTAATGTGCAAATGTAAAGTAGTAGTAGTAGAAATGTACAAGGCCAACATTTATTCTGACCACTGGGCTGCCCTCAGGGTTAATTTCCCTGGACTGAACAGTTTTTTTTAAATTCAGAAAATAAGGAGAATACTTCTTTATACTATTTATTTTGGATTAAAAGACTTTTGGGATTAAGGTGTTGACATGGATCTTAAATTGAGACAAACAGTGGTGTCATGTAAAACACGAGAACAACATGAACTGCCCACTGACCAGCATATAATGCAACTGTATATGCAATCAGATATGGGGGGGTGCATGCAGGCTTCTGTACGTGGATGTGTCTCTGTCTGAGAAGTGACACGAACTGTAAAGTATCAAACTCCAAAAGAAACTTTAATCCAAGTCATTTTGTTGTAGTGGAGCGAAGACCTGTGGGCAAGATGAGGCAATTATGGAGCATTTGTGGTATTTATGTGGTAAAATGGTTCTGTAGCCACGAGGCAAACTAAATTGACTCAAACTGGTTCTTGGATTTACATCCTATTATAACACAATCAAAGATAAACACACAATATTATGTGTAAGTGGCACTTTCTAATGTTGCAGAGCAGATAACAGAAGAGCAGCCAAGAAAATGTCAGAGCAGAAGATGAAAGGCAGATAGACGAGATAACACTGAGCACTGATCTGAAACATTCAGCTCACCCATTTGGAAAATTCAGTGTGATGTTACACTACTTAATAACTTCTACTAATTTTCTCCCCTAATTATATTATTTGATGGGTTGAACTGTTTTGATTTCCACAAAAGCCTGATCATAGTTGGATCTTGGAGTGTTCTGAAATACACCACCAAGATGACAAAATGGCTTGTGATAAACCTGTGATGTAACCTCAAGAAAAATGGAGGCAGCCAAATGTTCATGGTCCGAAACAAGTTGGTTTTCCTAATAACCTTCTAAAACCGGAAACTGACAGCTGCCTGGGTGGAAGGTTATTCAATCCATCCATAGATTAGACCAGTGTTCATTTTGACAGCTATTTTAGATTTAGTCTGAATCTTCAGATGAAAATGTTTATTAGTTTCAGTCACATTACAGTTATTTTTTATCCTTCATGGTTTTAGTCGACAAAAATTCAAAACATTTTAGTTGATGTAAGTTGAAAACGTTTTAGTCAATGTTTTAAAATGTTTTAGTCAACAAGTTGAAGATACAAGCACGGCCATTCTCAGCTTTCATTGCCCTCCACTCTGGTCCACCACAAACATTTTCATCACGTGTCATCAACGAAAATAAACATAAATTTTTTCCTTTGTCAAGATCTATTTTTAGCTTGTCATCATCTTATTTTTGTCATGGAAAAAAGGTCGTTGTTGAAAAATTTTTGTCAACAAAATTAACACTAAATCCGACTTTGCTTTATGCTTTCCGAACTAATCAGCATGTCTTTGTGTTTCTGTGGGAGTATCATTGTGATGTTCGTCTGTGACATGCTAACACGTAGCAGGACAGTAGCGACGAGTAAAGACGGATCATAAACTGACTCTGTAATGTCAAAATCCTCCATATGCTGCCAGTCATGGACCTGAGAGAGCTGGATGCAGTGCAACCACTCAGCCTTGCTACCAGTTTGCTCCAATGGCCATTTGCAGTACTGCAACCAAAAATCCCCTGTTGTCCAAAAAAGGACGTTTTTCATAGGACAATATTATAAAACATCTTTTACTTCAAATAACTTTGTATTACAAAGTTTAAATTCATGACAAAAATTGTTATGCACAGAAACATTGCACATTGCGGTTATTGCCAAATTTAGCGATACAAAACAAAATGAAAAGACTCATTTGCTCCCTTCGTTTATGACTGTTAACAGTCGCAGTTTTAAACACATGGTTGAAGTAGTGAAATGGTCGCAGTTATTCTGTTACTATTGTATGATATCCCACAAAACTGCAGACACAACAGTCTGTTTGGTGTCCTATGAATATCGCACAACGAACAATGATACGCTCGTAACATAAAGTTATCTGATTAATGTAAAGTTACGGAGGTCAAGTTTAGCAAGACAAGTTACTTTGGTTAGGTTTTGGAAAAGAAACGTGATAAGTACATACCTTAAAATGACTCCAAGTTCCATGGGAAAGTCCTGGTGGAAAGTCTGGGTTTCTGTGACTGGTCCCATGATTGCAGCCTTCCAGAATACTTGGGTTGTGCAAGTATTCCTGGTTCATGATTACGTGGGATATGTCAAAATTTAGATGCATTACTTTTCATAGGAACAGACAAAGAGTTTATGAGAACTGCCTGTTTTGATTCCTAAACTTCAGGAGATAAACCTTAAAATGAAGTCTTTTTAATCTGTGTTCTAAGTTCACTTCGAAAACGTGTAGGGCCACTGAACAGGTGTCAGTATTTGAAGACTTGGGAGTGAGAATGTTTTGTTTAATACAGGGATGATCATGCCAGACCAATGTAAGTTGTATCTGCAAACCCCCATGTGTTTGGAATTCAGCACGGGTGTGTTTTATTTCTTTGAATTCCAGTTTTTCTTTTGTAAGAGAAAGAATGTGATATTTAAGTTTAAATAGCAGATATCAAAATGAAATCAGATTTAAGTGTAGTATAAAATGTAAAATGTGGCTCATTCTCACATCATGAATCCAGAAATGTGACGTCCCCGGTAAGAAATGAACTCCTACTCTTGGTGCTGTTGATGCCACTCTGCACCAGAGAAAGTCCTCCCAGAGAAAAAGACATCAGCAGCCATTGAACTTGAAGCCACAGGATAGATACGGGCAGCAGTCAATAGGCTATTATGTGACTCTGAGATAAGGTTAATGCCCCGGAGAGCTCGGGAGGCAGGCCCTCACCGCGCGCCTCACAAAAGGTCAAACATATTCACCGTCTCCTCTCTGAATTTTTATTCACACACCGGGCACCCCCACAGGTTTGATGGGACTTGGCACGGCGGCCACGGCTTGGCTTACGTAAGCTTTTGAAATAGATTTAGCTGTAAGAACTGTAAGAAGGCCCAGGGGGGGATGTGTGGGTATAAACACTTGAACATTCTCCCACCACATTCAGTGCTTCTTTTCAGTTTGTAAGGAATGAGCTTAGTCGCCACAGGAAGGGATGAATGAGCTCCTCAAAACCCACTAAATGCTCTCACGCTAAAGAGAAGAAAAAAACACACATAGAGTCGGTCTGCAAGGACAAACTGTCCTTCATGTCATCTGAAAAACTAGAAATATTCTCTTCATGCAATCAGCCAAAATGTTCCACTACAGAGGAAGTCCTTCTGCAGCAAATAAAAGGTGTCTGGAAGTCCCTCTTTAAATTTTTGTCACTCAGAGCACAGTTAAGATAACCACATCCAGGTAATATTTAGCCAGGAAAATGGTCTGAGGTAAATACTTTGAGCCCTGTGGAATCTGAGGTATGCAGGAACCGGTACTAGACGTGTTAACAGAAACCTCAAGTGAGAGGTGAGAGATTAGATGTCCTTCTATGGAGTTCACTGTTGCCATACGTCAACACTGGGAGAACAGTAATTGACTTTTAAATGGCATGCTCAGAATGTGCAACTCAAACAGTGCGACTGAGAGCAGCACAGATACAGCTCAGTGTTGTGATATTAACTCAGATAGTGTTTCTGTCTGATAGTGTTTATCTCAAAGTCAAATGCAGAAACACCCAAACAATATGATAGGATCTTAAATTAAACTGAATGAAAGAAAGTGAGTGAGCAGAGGTCCAGAGACCTGCTGCACAAAACACCTGAAGTTTTCTCTTGAAGCAGTGGTTTTCAAACTTTTTGTGCCCAAAGGACACCTGTGTTTATGCCTGTGCACAACAGCTTCTTTAACGTGTGTAATCACTCTTATCATGACATAAGATAATAAAAATAAGATAAATAAGGCAGGTAGTGATTCCGTCTACTGACAGTTTTTCTCTTTTCTTTCGGTGGTAGGTCGTCTCTCTGGTGCGTTGTTGTCATTTGATCTGAAAAATAAAGCGATCCTTCGTCCCACTCACGGCTTTCCCCTTATGATTGTTATGATCTGTCACACTGGCGGCCAGTCAGGGCTTTAGATGCGTCACACACTTCTAATTCCCATGCCTGAATGGTGACAAATAAGTTCCTTGAGAAGGTTTTTTTAAATCAAGTTAAATCAGATTAAGGTGGTGCAGTGGTTAGCATTGTCGCCTCACAGCAAGAGCATTGTGGTTTGAACCTTGGGTGGAAGAGCTCTTCTGCGTGGAGTTTGCATGTTCTCCTTTTTTTCCATTAAAGATTGTTAAACTTAAGTTCCTTTACTTATTTGAATCAATTCAGGTTTTTCACTATCCGTCTTATAACCTGATATTTTAGAGAAGTCCTCTCTGATCTCTGTTACCTTTGGAAGAGACGTTTTAAGTATTAGTTATATATAACATCACATCATCAGCAAATAAACTCGGTTTATATACTTCTTTATCGATGTTCAGGCCGCTCACTTCTTCTGTTTGTCTGATTTTCTGGGCCAAAGGTTCGATTGCTAACACAAATAAGGACGGAGATAACGGGCATCCTTGTCTAGTGCCTCTTTATAATCTAAATGTCTCAGATAAAGCTCCGTTAACATATCCCTGGTGACTTATAGATTGTTTTCAGTGTGGAAACTATTTCCCTAGGAAATTCAAACATTTATAATAATTTAAAAAAAAATAGGCCCATTTCAGTTGGCCAAAAGCTTTTCCTGCATCGACTGCCACAAGTGTCAAATCTAACTTTTGTTCCTGGGCGTATTGTGACGGTGATGTACAGGTTCTAATGTTGGTTTTAAGACTTCTGTTTGGTGTAAAGCCAGCTTGATTGTAGTGAATCATATTCGGGAGTATCTTGGCTTTATGATTATTTAAGACTTTGATAATTATTTCATTAGTTAAACTAAAAGGTCGATATTCAGATGGAGGATTACCCTCCCGTCCTGGTTTTGGGATGATATTAATAGTTGCTTGGTTCATCGTTTGCGGGAGAACATGGTGCTTCTCCTCAGCTGAACGCCTGACTGTAGGTGTTTCAGACTGGAGGTTTGAGGTTGTGTTTGTCACAGTGGAAAGAGTTTCAGTATGACTACGTGGAACAACACTATTCTGGGAATCTGTCCTCCTGACAAAATCAAGTTCATGGGAATATTTCCATGTTTTCATCTTCCAAACTCGCATGCTGCTTTGTGACATGTGTGCAGTGTGACAATAACAAAAATGAACCCGCTGATGTGACTGTTATATTTTCAGCTCATTCTCATTCTGAAGGCATCAAATACCACCACTTTTTTTTGTGATTTCGGCATCGGACACCTGAGGCTCTGGGGCGCCGATAAGGGGGGAAAAAGGAGAAGGATTCTAGGGGCCCATGATTAAGAGGGGCCCAGAGAGGCCCCTAATAAAATTATAATACTGACAAAAAATAATATAACACTAAGTTATTAACTAACTTATAATCACAAATATATTTTATTTACAATGTACTGTAACAATAACTTTATTTGTTTTGGAAACATTAACGCCCCCCCCCGCCCCCCACTCTATTTACGTAAAATGGTTCAGTCCGACTGGATCAGCTGCAGTGCGCCATAATTTGTCACAGACAGCGGGTAAGGAGGCGGAGACGGCAATATGCCTCAAAAATCAGGTAGCCAAAAACGAAAGAAAGAAAGCTAAGAGAGGAGAAAGAAGCAAAGGGTCGACAGTATGTCACTCAGTATTTCAAAAAGCAAGGTGGGTTTGTTAGTGGTTCATGTGGTGGAAAGTTATGGAATATTAACTTTGTCCCTGGTCCATAAGCAGCTTATAGACCAGGGACAAAGGTAATATTCAGAAGAAGGTGATCATTTTAGTTAGGGATGAGCAAGCAAACAACTTTTTTTTTTTTTTTTTTGCTGAGCGAAAACTAACTAATACCTTTCAAATTATGGTGAAAAGGTAGTTTCTTGCAACCCTAGAATTAAGATAAAAATATACACAAATGAAAAAACACTTCTGGTTGCTGATAAGTAGTGTTTAACTTTTGATTTAACACTAAAAATTAAAACCCTCGGCGCGCACTGCAGCGCAAGCAGACAAATGCACGACTCAGAGCAGCATGTCACTGACACCAGACTCAGAGCGCAGCGGACTGGTGGAAAATGTCACCATCAGCATATTATTTTACATCAATAAAATCTATTTTATCATTATTTTGAGTCACATTGTTGAAAGAATTTAGTTGTCTGTGTTCAAGCAGGATAATAGGTCTCCATTCATTGCACATCAGGCTTTCTATTTCCTTTTCGGAGATGGTGTTGCGTTCATGTTCCCCCCAAAAAACGGGAGAAAAAAAAAGGCCAAATATATATATTTTTTTTTCACAATCGAATCCCATGCCATCGAACGAAGCTTCGAATGTTTTGGGTCAGCCCTATAACGTACACTCTACGGAGCCAGGTCCGGGATCCTCTTCAAGTTTGTCAGGGAGGAATGTGGAAGTGGAGGAAGAGATTGTTCTTTTTCACAAATGTGGGAATGATTGTCAAAAATACCATCAAAATGCATAGTTTTATGTAAAATAGCATCAGAAATTTTCGGCGGCCTCCCAGCCAGCTGTGTATAGGGCCCAGTAAAAAATCTTTTCATGGGGCCCAAAATCCCTGGCGGCGCCCCTGCTGACGCTTAAGGCTACCTTTCATGGTGGTATGATACACCACAGGATAGCGTCAGTTTGAAATATTGCCGCTAAGGATGTAATATAAGGAGCTGGAAAGTCCCTATAGGGTGGGTGGGATGGGTGGACGGGTCCAACAAATCCTGGACTTTCATCCAAGAGCCTGTGTTTGCTTCTAATGTAGAGCGAGATGATGTTTTTTCTAAACCTAACCATGTGCTTGTGTTGACATTCCTGTGTTGGTAGCAGCATCCTGGAACATCTACAGCAGAGGCAGGAGGATACCTGGTGCATAATATGTAGATGTGAAGGTCCTCTGACAAAATGGTGATATGTGACGACTTGGGATGAGAACGCGTTGGAATTTCAAGTCAGTAAGGGTTCAGGCTGTTCTCACAAATTTTACATATGTTTTCCTATAAAAAGCAGTTTACCCAAATTTGTACATATCCCACGTATTTTGAAAGGCTGTGATCACATGACCAATATATTAATGGCAGTAAAGGAAGATTAAATCTTGAGTCATTTTGAGGTATGTTGTCACCGTGTTTCTTTTCCTAACCCTAAACACGGTAACTTTTATGACCTAAACCTAACCTCCGTATATTTACATGAGTACCTTGCTTGTGCAGCCATCTTGCTGATGATTTCTCTAACACTTGTGTTGAGTGCATCTGAAAAACCTCAGTTTGGAGGCCGTGTTGCCTCAAACCTTCACCCTGATCCTCTGACCCAACAAGAATCAGGACACTTTACCCCGAGACATGAACAAGCAATACGGAGGGGTCAGGGTGAAGAGGTGGAGACGAGGGGTGTTTTGGGAATGGGCCAAATTCATGACAGAAATGCTTTAACAGAAAAAACAATCTACTTCTTTAAATTCTGAATAATCTACAGTAAATTGGGAATCAATCCAAAGAATAGATTTATAGATTTAGAGGTGAAGAGACAGCTGGGATGTTTCATGCCAAACAGGGAAAATTAAAACACGATGTGCATCAACATGTCAGAGAGCAGAGTGCTAACTCTTCATGAATCTAAACCTTTATATAAATGCATTAAAAACCTCAGGAGCTCAACCTGTTGCTTTAACACCGCAGGCCGTCTTTGGGAAATTAAAATCTGCTTCTTTGCTTCACATTCAGGTCAAAAACTCCGAGATGGAAAAAACCCATTATAAGAGATCTCCCAGGCTACTTGAGGGAACAGTGTGTGATACACTCAAAGCATCCGACAATCACGGCTGTGTTGCCTTTCTTGATCTGAGTGGCTTTGCAGTGATCCTTGAAAAGCTCCATTCTTGTCTGAGGCCGACCCCTCAGGTAACGAGCTGCTGCTTGTGGTCTTGTGTGTGTAAAGAGAGGACGGGTATTATTTAACTGAACAAAGATGACAGCCGTGCACAGTACTGCTGGGAGACTCTGAGTTCAGGCTTTTAAAATCAGAGCAGCCAAAAACACTCGGTCACATTTCTGTGGGGACACAAAATATAGTAGAAAATATGATCAATAAAATTATATCTATATAAATGGAGTACTCTTTGTAAAACATTACAATAAATTGAAACACATTGCTCAATGTTACACTAGTTTTTACATTCAGAAGTACTATATATGCATCATGATTTACAGCATATGAACTGCAGAGATTATTTTCCTGCAAAGTAAGCAAATATATTGAAATTCATTATTAAATATATATGAATAAAGCATGGTTTTAATACACGAAAAGTAAATTTTCCATGACCAACAAGTCAAACAGATCCTTAAAAAGTCTCTTAAAAGGTCCTTAAATTCAGTGCCACAACAAATAAGGTCTTAAAAGTCAATAAATAATCTTACATTTGAATTTGTGAGGTCTTAACAACTACTAACATTTTATCTAATTTAATCTAATTTAATGAGTGGATCTTCAAGACTTAAAAATATAGATTAATTTGGAGCGGATCATGTGAAGGTCATAAATTCTAATCCTCACTTCCTGTGGGCTACAGCAACACTAAACCCCTGAGCTTGCCTGAGAAGGACTAAATGCACAAAGCTGCTATTTTTAAATATCCCATGGAGAGAGACTCTCACTGCAGCCTGTTCTGTTTTGTTCTCAAAAAGTGGGCATGCAGCCTCGTTCTGTGGACAATAAACCAGGTGCAGACTTCCATCTGTGTCACCGCTGATGAGGAAATACAGCGAGTGCTGGACGGAGCAGTGAGTGACAACAACCCCGCCCACATTTAAGAGGACTGTCTGAACAGACCGAGGGTCTAGGTACCATGTCTGAAGGGTGGTCACTGTTGGTTCCAAAGGTGCTGGACTGAAAGGGTTTGGTGGAGATGGGGCTTACTTGTTGCAGTTGGTCGGGATGGAGCTAATTTCACTTCTTACAGGTCTGGTGTGTCAGATTCAGGGGGATTAAGTGGTGTCTGGTGGTGATGATTGCAGATTGCAACCAGCTTGGAACACTTACGTTTACTTAAACTGACTAACGCAGTTTAATGTAACAATTTAGTGTTTCTCTGATGCCGTTTGGCATGTCGAAGATGGACTGTTTAGCTAGCACACGCTAATGTGTGCTCATGTTTTTCCTCTGATAACTTAAGATCCAGATGTTTAGGAGGTTTTTAGCAGGAGCTGAATTATCCACAGAGGTCTCTTCCTCTCTAAAACAAACAAACCAGGTGATTTAAACCAGTAAAAATACTGAATAAAACAGTTTCACATAATAAATAAAAGTGTTTTTCTGATGCTACTTGTTGCAGAGAGGCTTCTAACTTAAGGGCTGTACACATGCCATGTCTTTAATCGCCTGGGAAATGCATGGTCGAGTGCTAGTGCAATACTCTAGTGCCTTTTCTGTGCCAGCTTTCAAGAGCGTGGCACCAGGTTGCATCTGAGGTTGCTAAGCGACCATAACTGGCACCGTATAGACTATTTACCTTCAACCCTGAGTGCAGAGCTGATCTTCTTCCAGGCGCTATTTGTGTGTAGGCCTGTTGTCTGTGGGACAGATGTAAAGCTCTGACAGCTCTGCACTAACATGATTAACTTCTCTTCCATATTTATCACAGACTGATATTTACTGAAGAAGGGAAAGATATCTGTTGGCTGTGATTGGTTGGTCTTTGTCCCATGGCATGGGGTGCACGCTGCTGCGTTCCAAAAGTTCGGTTGCAGCCATCACGCCCTGAAAAACAGGTGCTAAGTAACCCCTGTGTGCCGCGACTCCGTCACTCCAGCATTTCAGCACACCTGTCGCACGTCTACATTAAAAACAATGAATTTTAGGGTGCAAAAAATGCAGCAGGTTTACGGCTCCTAAGGTGTCCGACGCAAAAATGTGAAAAACATAAGAATGTGAATGTCTCTATCTGGAGTCACTGTTTAGTTTGTCTGTTCTAGGCTACTGTAGAAACATGGCAGTGCAACATGATGGTAGACAAAGACCTGCTCCTTTTGTAGATATAAACGGAAACATTATTATTATTTTCAGGTGATTATACACTAAAGAAAACACACTGATTATATTTTTGCCAATATATCCCCCTGAATCCGACACACTGGACCTTTAAGAGGCTGTTTTTTAATAGTTAATCTCTTAGTGTTCGTAGTGTAATCTACAGCAAAGCATCACATTTTATAAGCTGATGATCTTTCTACCTCTAAATAGTAATTTTCAGGTTGTGCTTTACTTGAGTCATACTTTCCACCATTCCATTACCATACAAATGATAATCATGCCTGTGACAATGTGTCATAAAACTCTGATGTGTGTTTTCAGACATCGATGAGTCTAGATATTTTGTGGCCATAATCATGGAGTTTAGGATGGAGAGGGAGCTTTAACATTGCAGAGATGATTCTGTCACCAGTGGACGTCACTATTGGTGATGATTCATAGAAGCACTTTGTTCAGATAAAGATCACAGAGGGAGGATGATTCACAGTTTCAGCCACTGAAGAGTACAGCACAGAAGAGAAGTCATGCAGGCCTCGGTCTGGATCACACAGATTTAAAATCCCTGTAACAGTATTTTGTTGCAATATTGTTCCAACTCCTCGAAGTTCAGAGAATGTTTATTATTTCCATTATTATACATCAGAAGCTGCAAAGAATGGTGTGGTAATGGCAAACCAAAGATACCAAGTTCTATACATCAAACACAAAGACTCTTTGTGACATCATATGTCCATGTGGAAAGCCCATGACCTAACTTTCGATATGTGATGGAGTCGGAGCTAGAATGTGTTCTCATCATCAGACTGTGCTCATCAAATCCTTTAACAATGCCTTAAATTAGTATATGTGAAATGTGAAAGGGGCCGTTCATAGAGACAAACCCACAGGAAATGATCACCTGACCCAGCAGTTATTTTACAGCCCTTAAGGCCTGCAGGCCAGCGGCTGCTCTCAGAGACACTCAGTGCGGCCCCCTGAATGTGACATGAAATGCCCACATTATATTTTAATGATCTGCGACCTCTTTCGATACGTTAACCTTCAAATCTTTAACCTTTTAAAGCTTATATATAAAGGTTCTATAAAAGACCTTCAGATCATTAATATATCAGCAAACAAATACAGGTGCCCTGAGCAGAGAATGAAGTGACGCTCCCTCTGCGTAAGCCTGTTTACTCCTGGTGTCAGCATGCATTTTGGGTGATCCAATCATTGGTGGACAGCGCTAAATGTAAGTGCAAACGGCCACCAAGACACATTGTGATCTGATCAAACACTTGCAGAAGTGGTCTGGGACGCATTCAACCATATGTCTAATGCGTCCTGATGTGTTCCTGACAAGGACAGCGTCGTCAGTGCAGGAAGTGAAGGTTGTTTTGTGACAGTGCACTAAAGGCTCTGTGACTTACCCAATTTACTTCAAGTTGGACCAAGTGTTGACCATCCCTTGTTTTGCTCTGTGGAAGGAGATGCTGCTGTTATGATGTTTGGCAAGTATTGCCAATATATGTGTGGTCGGTAAAAAAGATTGATACAAATAAAAGAAAATGAGCTTTCAGTGTGACTGGCGGGATCATCTGCAGATTTAAAGTCCAGAGTTTATCATCACACGACACATCAGAACGACTGAAAGGTTCTCAGTGTGACACTTCTGATAACCATGATTGTTCGGTCTGGTCTGTCTGTTCCACGCTGACCTTTCTATGGAAATATGCATTTCTATTGATGATAAGATGATGCTTAGTTTCCACGGTTTCACTATCAAACAGCTCAATTATTCTGTTTGTTTGTGGTTCATAATGGTGTCGTCATGGGCTCCGTCTGACAGCTGCTGGTGATCAGTTTCACTGAGAGCTCACTGACGCTTCTTATCTCAGCTTTAATGAATACTGGCTGGTCTGGAGGAACCTTTGCTTTAGATGTCACCAACAGATGATAAATATAGTAAATTCTCACCATATTTAATATCACCTCCTCCACAGTCACATATACATTTTAACATCATTTGAGCCCTGAGAGACTGACAGCGGCGTCCCTCTCACTGAAGTATCTGAATATGTTTATGTCTCAAACAGCAGATTTATAAGGCTACCTCTAAAGCTCCAAAAAAGTTAGACCAACAAAGTTGTGTTCCTCTGTTCCATAGAGTTCAAATATTGTCAAAAAACAGTTGAAAACACATCAGTTAACCACACTGATGCTCTACAGTAGATGACATGTTCCTTCTATATCATGAACACACACTGTGGTTTATTTTGCACCAATCCCACACCTGAAACCACTCACAGCCCAGTCACCAAAAAGAATATGTTGGTATTATACATTTCTGCAAATCATGCATACGTAACATTTGTACATTCTGATTACATGTATTTCAGCTGACTTTAAAATTTGCCAAGCTGCAGATGACTGTTCAAGACCAACAAACTACAAAACCAGTTGTTTTTTAACGAGACATTGGAAATATTTTTAGCAGCACAGTGGGTGTATTTTTAGCAAACAATGCGGCACCAACACAGGGTACTTCATACTTACACTCTAAAAAATGTTTCATGCCGTTGGTGGATAAGGCTCAATACAGCAAAGTTTATCTGCATAAAAAAATTATGTTTCAAAAACAATTTCTGACATTTTTGAGTAGGATGGAATTAAAATAAATAGGTTAGAGTATTGTACATAAAATACTTAGACCACTCAATATCAACACAACTAAATTATATTGTACTCATACTTGTCGCCCTCCGCTTATCCGGGCCACTTCTGTCAGCTATTCCGAGGGAACCCCGAGGCGTTCCCAGGCCAGCCGGGTGATGTAATCCCTTCAGCGTGTCCTGGGGCGGCCCCGAGGTCTCCTCCCGGTTGGACATGCCCGAAACACCTCCCAAGGGAGGCATCCAGGAGGCATCCTTACCAGATGCCCAAACCACCTCAACTGGCTCCTCTTGATGTGGAGGAGCAGCGGCTGTACTCCGAATCCCTCCCGGATGCTCTTCACCCTATCCCCCACCCTATCAATATAATATAAATTATATTGGTTCAACTTAAATGAAGCTTTTTGAGGTCATAGCAAATCATTTTGGTTAAAGTAAAATGATTCAATTCAAGTCAATGGAACGTTATTTATCCTAACACAAGTGGGTCAGGGTCACATTACATCAATGACCTTAAAGCAGCTGTGCAGAACTTTACGTTTTCGTTGATTATAGCGCCCCCTTTGGTCGAAGCGGTATGACACCCATGGCCTGGTGTTGTAAAATCTCGACTGCAACCAGCAATTACTGCATGCATTTGTTTTGGAGAGTGAGAGGAAAATCATAAATGTTCTGGTGTTGCTCTGAATTTCTTATAAACGGAGGACAACTGCCTGCTGTATATTTGTGTTCATGGTCACAGTCACAGATAATTTTGTTGTAACGTTACTAGACAAAAGCGGTTCACATCAGCTAACGTTACATTTAGCTTATATTGAAGTGAAACAACGTCTAACAAGTTGCAGTATATTCTCTAAATAAAAACAAAAATGACATACCTGTCGATTAGGAAAAGGGCCAACTCGGGATCAGTTTTAAAATCTTTCAAATCTCTCAGCTCTCTCAACTTGGTGAATGCCCGACCGAGGTTTACACGCGTTTGGGCTCGAGCCCTATCACTGTCCCGTTTATCCTTCTTCTGTTCTTCTGTTCTTTTTCTTTTAGATGGTGCTCCTTCTTTATCCGCCATGACATCGAAAGTACAACCAAGTCCTTATAGATACATCTGATAAAACTGTTATGTGTTCAGCAATGCCCGTTGCGTACTGCTTACTCGAAGAACACTCTCTGTAAACACAGCTCCTTCTTCTTCTGTGGTTTAATGGCTTCGGGCCGCTGCGGGCGTGCAGACTTACTTCCGCCTCCGGGTATCGTATTCTGGTTTGCTGACTTCCGCTGTGTCCGACCCGACCGAGGCTACGCTAAATAGCCATATAGAGAAAGACTTTTTTGTCGCTGTTAGGTTCAAATAAATATGTGGATCTTCAAGGGGGGGGTGATACGAACTAGGGACAGTTTTATAAATGGTAAAAAGGTCCGCACAGCTGCTTTAATCAAGTGGTTTTTTGCCTAAACATAACCACACGTTACTGCAGCATTGTTGACATATAAAGTAAGGTAAAGTTGATAAGGTAATGGTAAAGGTAAAGGTAATGTTTAAATTCTGTGGTTTGCAGAAATGTACAGCACCAGCATTTATACTGACAACGAGGCTGTTAATAAACAAGATCACCAAATGTGTTTTCATCCGCTGCTGAAAATAGTCCCAAAGAGATTTATTTTGGGGCCGAGCGCCACATGCAGGCAATGGGAGTCATAATACAAGTTTAGGCAGTAAAAGTTAGTGTGGTTAGGTCTCGGAAAAGAAACAGAGAACCTTAAAAGTTCAAACAGATCTGAAACATGTGACCCCGGGCGGAAAGTCCCGGGGGAAAGTCCAGTTTTTGTGACCCATCCACCTTCCCATCCTTCCTCCTTACAAGCGCCCAGGACTGCTTCCTTGTTTACTGCTGTCAGCACATTGGTCACGTGAAGTTTCTTTGTAATTATTTCATTTAATTAGCTTTGTGTCTATATTGTTTAAAATGACTCTCCCTTGTCGAGTTTCTGCTCAGATAGATAATGGTGCATGAAGAACAGATTCAGTGGTAACCTCCCCACTGGAGCAGACAGGCTGAAATGTATGCCAGCGTGAAAAGTAAAATATAAATGTGGTCATTGTTGCACAGCTGCTTCAGCGGCGCTTTCACTCTGTGACAGATTTATGGAGCTGCTTTATAAACCTCTTGGAAATCATTCAGGAGCAGCTTTTGAAACCTGATGGCACAGAGAGAGGGAGTGAGAGGTTTATGTGGTTTATATCTCATCTCAGGATCCTCTGGCCGACCTCACTGTTTTCAAAACATCTCAATTGCATCTTAAAGACTGGAAGCTGGAGCCAAGAGAAGTTTCTATCCAACTGCAGAGGAATCTGTACTTTACAAAGACTGTGAAAGCTGCAGAACGGTCTGAAAGACAGCAGTTAGACTGAGGATGAAGTAACACTTTTCCACTGTGAGATGAAGGTAATGACAGGACAGCAGCGTGTTGCAAGTTCAAGCTCTTTGTTAAGAATTATGTAACTTTACAAACTCCTTTTGGCTGAATAACCATTGGTTTTCAATCATTTCTGTGCAGTATTAAAATTAATTCATGTTTAAACCTGCTTAAACTGTGTCATAAATCACAGTGAACATTGAATCTGCAGTATTTTTTGGTCAGTGTTACATTAGACTTTTACAACAAACCAGATTGAGTGCAGACTGATTTAAAAGTCCTCGCCTTGTTAACTCATATCCATAATGTAATTTGGGCCAAAACTACATTATGGATATGAAGCAACTGAGGCAAGTGGCTGCTGAGAGTTAGAACAAATTTAATTTACTCCTGAAATTAATGGAAATCAATTTACGCTTAGAACGTTGAAAACAAGTATGTCCAAGTTAAATCAGTTCAGTTTACAGCCCAGTATCACCAATTACAGTCTGCCTCAGGGGGCTTTACAGTATGTACAGCATACAAGACCCTCTGACCTCAGACCCTCGATTGAGGTCTGAGGGTCTTGTATTTCCCTTTAACGGGAAATAAATGGAAGAAACTTCAGGAAAAGCAACAGAGGAGGGATCCCTCTTCCAGGATGGACAGACCAACATGTTCTCAACCCAAGTCATCAAACATCCCCTTCCATGTCCACATATTACACACAAGGGCCTCTAATTTCCCGGCACGGCGCAGGGTGGCAAACCCCGCGCAGAGCTAGTTTCGAGCAGTGCAACCAGAGGCGCGCTCAGTTTGGTAGTTTGGCTGACCGAGGTGCGCTGAGATGGGTGTGGCGACGCAGCAGGGGGAGGTGTCGACAGATCCAGCTTGGCGCAGTGACAGTTTCGTGCCAAAAGGCTTCGCCGAAGGTGCGCTAAAAGCTCGCCAGCTGAAACCAGGTCTACTGTCAGTGCAGGCGGAGCGCAGCCGGTGTAAGACGAAGTTTGGCTGACCGGCGGACAGTGCACACACGTCACCAAAACCTCACAGGCAGGTTTCCAGAATGTCAGGCACATTAACAATGCAATAAATACCCACACAAACCACTATTCAATGCAACTATCTGCAATCAGCACATAAATGTATCTCTATATCGACTGTCCCGTCACATCTGATGTCAGATCAAAGGGGATTGGCACCGTTTGGCACGTTTGGTACGCGTAATGGAAACCCGTGGAGGTCTGCTTGCAGTTCCGTATATTCGGACACTGCGAGCTTGGACCTACCGGACCAAAACATCAGTTTCCTCCTGGGAGATGTTTGGCCGTCTGACGCTGCTGCTCTCTTCTGCCATGGCGAATTGAGTAAACTCTCATTACGCCTTCGCGCGGCGCATTTAAGGGCGAGGAGAGGGGCTCATTTGATTGGTGTGATGTGAATGGGCTGTGTAAAACCCACTCCACGCCTTCTCTCCTCCCTCTTTCCGACTTGCACAGGTAGGAGGGACGGAGGTGGGATAGAGGAGTAGCTGCGCCAGGGCGCATGGTGTGCCAAACTGGTTTACAAAAAAAAACATCATGGTTTGGCTCCACATTCATACGGGAAGCAAACATCAGGCTCCTGGGTAAAAGTTCAGGGTTTGTTGGACACAGCTGCCTCATAGAGACTTTCCAGCTCCTTATATTTCATCGTTACTGGCAGCGATTCAACCAGTGTATCATACTGCTGTGACATGAACTGACTGGTTGCAGTAGTACGGCAGTACCGCAAATGTTTACGCCTACCCATGTTACAAACTGGTGCACCATACCATACCACCACTAAAGGTGATTTTCTCATCTCATTATGACTTGTTTAAGACTTGTAAATCGTCACTTCACGGTTCGCCCTTCAGGTCAAGAAAAAACATCTATTTTGGTTCCAGGTGAGAAACAGCTTTTGAGGAAATTTATTTTTGGTCATAATGCTGTAACCGGTAAATGTTTGCAGGTAATCAATGCGATCGGCCATCTTGCTGTTACTGTTAACTTGTGTTGGGTGAAGCTCTCTGATGTGATGACACGTCCATGATTGTAATGGTTGTGATCAAAATGTTGGAAACAAGGGTTCATTCACTGGATTGCACCAAGCTTCCAAGAGTCCTGAATGGAACCGGTTCAAGAACCAGAGCGAATTTAGTGGATAAGGGATATCACTCATCCACGACTGTTGCTTTCTGGTTCTTTAATATTTTATTTTCTCTTACTGTTATGCACCAAAATACCAAGGCAGATCTCATCAGTTTGAGTCAGGGCTGGACGGTTCAGCTGAGTGTTGTTGAACATGTTCCTCTTCTCTTACTGGGAATTCACTATATGCCGACTGTCTCTGAGCGGACATGTTCAGACTCAACATGTATGACACACAAGCTCCTGCAGGGGAGATGAAACGATGACGGTAACCAAGCTGTGAATTAACACCCTTTCAGTCTTGACACACACTGAAAATTACAACATAATCACATAAAGTGTTTCCTCCCCTGCCTTTACTACTCAGCAAACAATTAAATGAATTAGCAGCAACGCTTTGCATAACGCACATCTGTGTGCTTTAATTAACCTAATATCTGTGGAAACACATTGCCTGATTGCTGCTCTGATTTACTTGCGGCCTTCATGAGCATGGACACAAACCTGCGAGCTCAGGAGCTCTTTGTTAAAAAAAAAAAAGAACCTCCATTCCCTTTGAGTTGGCCTGTTAAATCTATTTAAGTAATTAGGATCTGATGAGAGACACGTCCCTCACTGAGCTCTGGTGCCAAGTCAGTCTAAGCTTTTATTTCTCAAAGCAAAAGAAGAAGTTGCCTTCATTGGGCTCGGATTATAACGACCTGACCACAGAAGTCACCTGTGGCCAAACATACCATCATTTTCTATCCATATCTTGTTAATTAAACAAAACTGAACTGCCAGTTGATTTCGGTTTAGGCTTTAAATTACTGATGATATAATTGTGTTTTTTTTGTTGCCCACAGTTTTCCTGTATCCTTCAGCTGAGAGGCGTTCAGCCTGACTTCCAGTGATTCATCAGTAATCTCATATAATTCGGTGAAATAAGCACATTTTCTGGATTTGCTCAAGAAAGAAAGAACTCTGAATAAAACAGTGTAAATACAGTGTTAAAGGGGAAATTCACCACGTCTATATGGATTTCCAATCAGTGCTGATGGTAAATGTGTCCTGCATTCAGTATCATCCTTTGACAGTGAGGTAGTTGGAGGCAGGAAGAACTGCAGGCTGCAGGTGGGTCTGCTTTAAGTGCTGCTCAGAAACAGAACATCCTTGTTCTCCTTGCTTATATTGCAAAAATGCCAACCTTTGCAGCAGTGAAAATGGCATCCCAAAATATGAGTGCAGAGGATGTTATGGACGAGGATAGATTTTAGTGTTTTGGCTGACTTCGATTTTCAGCCGTAATAATTCCAGCCAGAGCGTATGACTGCATTTGCCATGTGAAAGGATATGTCCGTTGGGCAAACACCGACGGGCGGTACCTTTGCTCAGATTTCCCTCCAATGCCAACAGACACTGAATCATTCTGTTCTTTTTTCCTAAACCCAACCACGTGTGTGTGTTGGCTAAACATAACCACGAGTGTTTGTTATTGAAGGAAAAAAAAGTTGGTGGTGTTGTAGTGATGTAGTGCTTTTATTTGAAAGAGACTGTATGCAAACTGTACATTTCCTGTGAAAACAGAAGTGTATTTTGAAAACAGACAATGCCAACACACCCAGGGTACCTTGGACGCCATATGTGGACGTGGAAAGTCCATGACCAAACGTGGACATGTTGCTGTCTTCTGGGTGAAAGTCTTGTTTTGTTTAACCCATCCTCTTCCTCCCGCCTTAAACAGACTTTCTCGTTCTTTATATTAGGTCTGTTGCTCCCGGCGTCATGGCTTTACACTGGAGTCAGCTGAAAGCCCGGTGCATCTTCATGAGCAGCAGAGCTCAGCTTTGGAAATCAATACAGCACACACTGAGGAATGTATTTCTTCAATCCACAACATTTACTATAAATACTGTTTGACATCCACGTACTTACATAACACACACACACACACACACACACACACACACACACACACATACATTCATTTTATAAACTGTGAGAAGCAGCTGTTTGAACTAAACTTTTATAACAGAGACCTGAGTTGTGAACATTTCCCCAAGATTATTTTTTACAATTAGGGTTGTCTTATTTTCACTAACTGAATGCTTGACTTGAAAGCATCTTGTCACAAATAAACACCTCTATGAAATAAAATAAGTCTTACGTGAGAGCAAACAGATTAAAGATTGTATCATATGTCCTGTTGTAAATTAAGAATAAAGGCCTCACTTAAAATTACAAGTGTGAGTTAATGATTTGACAAACGCATGTGATGAGCTCACAACATCAGAGATGTGCCTTTAACTTCTAAATTCCTACTGTGCTTTTAAAATGCACAGTAAAGCTCTGCAGGTGAGGACTGAGGTGATTTAATGCTCCAACAGCTGAAAGAAATGTGCAGTTGTGTGTCGCTGAAGCTGCCACTGAAGCTGAAACAAAAAAACACCTGAAATAATTGTCTGCTCCGCGTGCATCAGGTTTGTTGCTGCAGGTGACGGAGTCTTCTGATTAGGTTTAATGTGGAGGTTGTTGTTGGTAGTCAGTCGCCTCTCAGTGAAACTTGACATGCACAGAGTTTGCTGTCTAAAAGGGCAGAGCATTTCAAATGTACATGACCTGGTCGCAGTGCTCGGAAATTTGCTGAGCTCAGAACTGAAGATTGATGAAAAATGACTGTAATTCGTCCAGAGGGAGGAAAGTGAGTCTGTGGAGCTGTTATTCTACAGTCAGATCTCGAGTCTTTGTCAAGGAAACAAAAGCAGGCAGTTTAGCCAACAGCTCGGGACAATGTAAAGGGCATGAAAACATATTCTATGACAGCGCCATTTTGGCTGAGCACTCACAGTGTTGCTCTTTGAGTCACAGCAACAAATTACAGGCTTCCAGCCTGTGAAACCAACACCTACTAACCACAAATGTGAGTGCAGCACATTGCATAGGTGTGGACTCGAGTTACATGACTTGGACTTGACTCAGATTCGAGTCATAAATTTGGTAAGACTCAAAATCCCAAAAGACTTGCAACTCGACTTGGACTTTAAAGCCAATGACTCGTGACTTCACATTTGACCTTGAGTCTTTTGACCTGAACATACTTGATACCTCCCCCAGCCAGGCCCAAAGATTAAAAAGTATGATATTAAAAAGTGTCACTGAATCATTTCCTGGATTAACTAACATTCAAGCTATTCATTCCCTGCAAGTCGACGTCTAAGTCTCCAGATCCACTTTGTTTGAACCAACGACTGTATAAAGAGTCAGTTATGTACAGTCTGTGGTTTGAACTGATCCAACAGCATCTAGTCAGGTGGCAGGTGAGAACCATGAAGAACAAATGTTATGAGTTACCCAGCTACCCTGCTCCTGAGCCTGGGATTTGTTGCACCCATCCACCACCCCACAGCCTGTCCTTTACGTCATGTCCGGCAGCGTTTCAACCTGATGGCGTTCAGCAGCATATCATACTGCCATGTCAGGTGCTGTCCAGCTGATCAACCTGTATCATAACACTGTAGAAAGTTACGTGTGGCTGCATTACAGACTGACGCTGCCTGGTGGCGAATCATACTGCTGCTGCCCTATAGGGACTTTCCTGCTCCTTAGGTTATTTTGTTACTGGCAGCGTTTCAACCCGACGACGTTTAGCAGCATATCATACTGCCAGGATAGGTGCTGTCCAGCCGACTGGTGCTGCAAACATCTGGCTGCATTACAAACTTACACTAGCTATGTTTCCATCCAAAAGTGATTTGAATCATTGGGAAATGCGCATTAAAAGAAATACAAATCCTGTGTGTTCCCATTAAATGTACGGACTTTGGTGAAAACTGCAAACTCGCACGAGTTTTCCGCAGAACCGGAAACAAAACAAGTCTCGCATTCTTCTTCTTCTACGTTTTCTGGTGGTTGGCAACCAGCTTGTAAATGCATTACCGCCTTCCGGACCCGGAGTGTGGACTACGTCAAACTTAATTCGAACATAACTGTTTTCATCCCCTGTTTTGCGAATCAACATTTTTTCACATCAACCAAAACCCGGCTAAAGTGAGCGTATTTTAGTTTGTGTGAATCAGGGGATTTTAATTTGAATTTTGGCGTTTCCATCATAATTTTCCGATGCGATATTTCTAGATGCGCATCTAAACAGGCTGACGGAAACATGGCTACTGCCTGGTGGCGTATTGTACGTCTGCAAAAAGTAACTTTAGCATCAGGTGTCTCACACAGCGATGGTGTTTGACGACTTTGGAATGAGATAATCTTGTTAGCATAGCCTACAAAACTACACACCGGTCAAGAACTAGAGATGTAGATGTAACAACTTACAACTTCATTCAGCATTTGAAGCCCGAAGAACTGTATGTTAAGACTAATATTAACTGGTTAGATCATCCTTAGCTAACATTAGCTGGGTCCATGTCATTGGTCCGACAGCCCATTAGTCCGACGGTCCGCAGTGCTGAACGGCTCCCGGCGGGCGTATTTCTGCCTTGATGGTGCGCCACGACCAGCTCTGGGTCAGCTGGGAAAGGCTTGAGGCGAAGCAGGCTCACAGCTTATGTGTTTGTCACTTTCTTTTTCATTTTAACCCACACCATGATCTTTTCCTGACCCTAACCAAGTGTTTTTTGTGCCTAAACCTAACCAGACCTTAACCACAGGGCATCATGATGATTTCGGAACGGACTTCGGAACAATGGGTTTAATATGGTCGGAACAATGGGATGTCGAACCAATGGGCAGTTCCCCATTAGCTCAACGCTTTTTGACATACTTGTTTTGACAAATATTGTAACTACCGATTTTAAAAAGCTTTTATGATTGTTTTAAATGTAATATATTGTGACTCTGTTGTTATAATGACAGTACATTTGGTGAAGAGTACATTATGACTTGTTTAGGACTTTAAAACTCAAATTTTAGGACTTGGAACTTGAATGCATATTTTGAGATTTACTTGTGACTTGCGCAACAGTAGCTTGGTCCCACCCGCTAATCATAGAACAAATACGGCTAACTTGTTGCACGTCATCCCTCCTCTCTACCCCCTCATTTAACTTCACCTCTCCACTTTCTGCTGTCTAAAGAAGCATGAATAACACAGTCCACAGTCTTATGATTTGACTCAGGACTTGAGTACAAAGACTTGAGACTTACTTGCAAAATAATGACTTGTTCCTACCTCTGATACATTGATCAGACACCATATACAAACACAGGCACTTCAGGTTTGAGCAGTTTTTGAAGCTTATTTGCAGCAGACTGAAGGTCTGTCAGTGATTTATGGCTCGTCTGAAAGCCTTTGGTGTGATCGAACATTTGGTTCCAGGCAAAAGTTAACAAACCACATGCCAGTCGGAAGAGAGTTAAACCTTTAAAGACCTGAAAGCCACAGTGAGGAAGAGCAGAGTGAAGAAATTCTCTCTTGGCTGGCATCGCTGATAAACGACTAGTTCAACTCCCCAGAGGCAAATCAGAATCCTTGAATATGTCTGGACCTGTACACCAGTTGTGTGATGCGCTTGGGCCGATTCCCCGCTGATTCACGACGCATGTTCACATGGTAAAGCACACAATGCCCATTTCACACATTCACGCAGCTCCAACATATTTTCTGCTTCTCAGACCTGATCATTCAGAGAGGATGGAGTTGAAGAAAGACAAAGCCAAAACTAATTTGTCACCATAACACCGAGTTAATCCCACCACTTAGTATCAATTTTCTCCTACAAGAACTGCATGCGCTTTCTCAGGTTGCTAATAAGGTGGAAGTAATAAGCTCCTGGATACAGTTTTAGCGTGCCAGTCGTGCGTTATGAAGACACACTGCATCACATCCCTGAGAAGCACAGAGAGTCACCGCAGTCAAGAACTCCGCTCGCAGAGGCAATTTTAAAACTTATATTGCACAGTCGACTAATTAGAAAGACGTGCTGTTGTCGGAGCGTGAAGAGATGTATAGGAGGAAGACAGCTCTCAGTGCCTCTCAGTGGAGGCAGAGATGCTCAGCCATAGTGGGGTGATGATCATTGTTCAAACTTCAGTGAGAAGTCTAGAAAATAAAAAACCAGACTCAAAACTGCAGTTTAACATGAACAGTAAAGTTTGGGAGAGTTACGTAGAGCAACAGTATACTTAGTTTGACTTCCTGTCACGATCACATGAAGCCTACTGACACCACACTAATCATGACATTTACTGTGAAGAACACAGGCTTCAAACAATCACAAGGACAAGGCAGCCGGTCCAGTTGTCATGGACTTGTAGATTTTCCAAGTACTTAAAAAAGTTTTTATCCGTTTATTTATCTATCCAAGTTAATTCCTGACTTTGGAAACTGCAGTTAAGAAAAAAAAGTCTCAAAACAAAGTTGGTTTTGTAGCTGTTTCTGAGCTTTTCTTTTATTATAGACCCTTTCAGGGCCGATGTCACGATGACGTCAGTTTGTTACCTGGAGGTAAAGAAGGAGTCATGGCTCAAAACCAGCCGCCACTGCCCGGCAACGAAAACAAAGACAACTATAGTTAAATGTGATAAGACCAAAGGACTGGACGGAGGCCATCATCAAAAATGCTCACATGTGCAGCGCACACTTCATATCAGGTTAGGGAAAAAGTATTTCCTGTTGTAGTGATGAATAACGTTATGTGTGTTAAGGGTTATCATGTCCACCTCATCAGAAACTGGGGAGGGATTAAGAGGAATATTGGATTTCTCTGGTACGCTAACTTTTTAGTACATTAGCTAACGTTAGCTTCCATAGCAAAACAAACAAGTGTGGTCCTCCTTTGTAAGACTGGCTTCCTGTGACGAAAAGCAATGCACCTAAATTCATACATATCCCACATATTTCGAAAGGCTGCGATTATGTGACCAATGCGCTGATGACAGTAAACAAGGAGGCTTGCCTGAGCGCTTGTAGGGAGGCAGGTTGGGGTGGTGGATGGGCCACAAAAAAACAAACTTTCTCACAGGACTTTCTCCTGGAGTCTTGTGTTTGGATCTATGTGAAATTTTAAGGTACATCCTGACCATGTTTTTTTTTTTCCTAACCCTAACCACAGAAACTTCCTGTCTAAACCTAACTTCTGTAACTTAATATTAATTACGTAACTGTACGTCATTCATGGGGCACAAATTCATATGATATCATACGAACCGTTCTATGACAATATGTTGAGCACACCCCAAATTTTTGATTGTCACTCACCATATGTGTTTACCCAGAGGCAAAAATAACTTTCTCAAGGCTCTCCAGATATGTCTTCTTTTTTTGGATGTTCCTGGAGCTGTCACACCTGTACCCACAATTAATTAGATTTCCTGCAGCAGAGAGGAGTTCCTTCTTTTTATTACATTTGCAAGAACAGTGTTCATTATTAGCACACTCAAATCAAACAAATTTAGCTCCTGATGCCATGTTAGTATTCATGCCAGTCATGAAGCTTTCACAGTTACTGCAGCTGAACACTCCACTTAAAGAGGCAAAACTTGTATTGCACAATTATAAAGATGCTTTGTTAAAAACCAGATTTGAGCTGAAGATGTGCAGATGTCTTCTGACCTGCAAATCACTACATCAGTGCTTCATTAGAAGTTAAACATTTCTCCAAAAGTCTCATTGAATTCTATTATGGGTTTTATTTTTTGCAGCTTTTAGCGTCTCTTCCATCCCATGTGTGCACTCCATCAACAGCAGACTCAAAAATCAAGCAAATTAACATTTAATTCAATCACTTGAACAAACAATAAACTTAAAGCCACATCATGAAGTAAAGAATCGGGACGCTGCTTTACTCGGAACATTGTTGTGGCTGTTGTGAGTCAAACCTAGCAAACTGTATCAAACTCCATTATAAAAGTAGGTGTTGAACTAATCCTCTGCTCAGCGCAGCCAAGGGAAATAGGGTACTAAGTCGTGCTCTCCATCTTTGAGAGTAGAGCCTCTCATGCAAATCTCAGGGTGTTATGGCCAAACGTTGTTGCACAAAGCTACAAACCCATTAATTCCTGTTGTCGACGGGCTGTGGGAAGCTGGGATCTCGGTGCAGAGCGTGTAAAATGAGGCCTCTGTCTTTTTATGTGCGATAGAGTTTCTCACCTCTTACTGCCATTCAATAGGATTAGAAGGTGAGCCGGTCGGTGGTTACTTGTTTGGCCGTCCTCCTGTGGAGCCAGTTCTTGCTCTCCCAAGATGTATGGCCGCTCCAAAGCCTCAGGCTGAAATATAATCTGGAGCTCTGCACAGCAAATCACATGGGCTCTCTGGGAAACAATACACCCAGGTACTGTATGGTGGGGAGGGGGTGGAGGGGCCAGCGCTCATAAGATAAAGTGGATGGTATGGACTGTAATAGATACATGCAAGGTTTTGACAATTTCAGGATTGAAACAATATATTAGCTCCGTCATATTGGCCCTGAAATAAGAGGAAGGATTGTGTACTCACGGATCAAGTGAAATTTGTTTCAGGTTAATAGCTTTCTGCAAATGCTCCTGAAAGCAGCTCCTCCTCACAACAGACCTTAAAAATACAAGTACAGTTGTTTCAGTCCTGCGTCAAACAGCAAATCTGTCTGCAGTTCATAAGTGCTGATTTTTACTTTGAGAGTTCTTTTTAGTTTGTGAGAGTTTTTCCTGTACTCACAGCTGGTTTAATTCTCTGGAATCTGGTCTTTTTTTTAGGATGCACCAACAAGTATCATATTCAGCATCAGAATCACAATCAAAAATACTGCTGATTGGCTCCACCCATGTCTGAGTAGGGCCTCATTTAGGCCACCTGTGAACCCTGCAGCTTTATGCCCTGATGAAGGCCAGTGAGCATGGCCGAAACATGTTGGTGATTTTAATTTTCATCATGAACTAGCCATTTAATAAAGGCCTTTTAACTTTTGCACCAGAGAAGAGTTGCCTTGGATTCTGTTTTTCAAGATGTACTGCGCTTCCTGATCAAAGAGCACCTTCCTGGATACCATGATACTGCAACCCACATGAGCGCTTCATCTGCTGTTGTCTTCAAGTTTAGCAGGAATATTGTCTTTTTCAGAATAAGGGAATATATTGTGCATGTAAAGATAGTCGGTGTAAGTTCTCCGCAGCAGTGGGAATGTTGGAACAACAGAGGCACCTGTTGAAAAATAAACGCAGTGTGTCCTGTGTTGTTTGTGGCTGTTCGGCTCTGAGGAGAACTGAAAGCAATCCAGTCGACTTTGTGACAGCAGCACTGTAAGAAGGGGGGTTTTGTAGTGATATATATGAACTGATTTTTGTTCTCTGTGTTGCAGGTCTTCCTGAGAACCTCCCTCCATGTGATCATGTGACCCCTGGTATCTGATAAATGCCCCACCAGGCCACGCCCACTCCTTCTCCTCCTTGCCAGCAGCGCTGTTGTCCTCCACCAGCACATGCCTCCTTTGTTCTTCTCTTCCATTAGTTTTATGTGCAATAAACTTTACTTAATTAAGTCCACTTTGTTAACTCGTCTTGCTCCCTTTGAGGAGCTGGGGTGTGACATACTGTATCTTGTAGGTTTGTAGGTTTGTCTTGCGTCTTGTAGGTTTGTGTGTTTGCTTAGCAGCTGCTAACTCATCTCCCTGTTAATCTATGGTGCGTACCGTGTTTGGGTGCAGTCTGGTTTTTCAGTGATCTCCCTGGTTAGTTAGGGAGTGACCAGCTGGACTGAGTCATTCGTCTTTCCTTCGGTCACTCATTTGTTTTTTTGCCTTTTTTGTTTTCGGAGTAATCCCGGGTAGAGACCATGTTCTCTGGCGGGGGTAAGCATGTCATAGCCTTGGCCATGTGTTTTTGGGGTTACTGACGCTCTGCTTTTAAAGTCGCCCCGAGCCCGGCACACTCCAGAAGATATTTAGGCTTAGTGAAAGTTAGGCAGGTACACCAGGGGATCACTTCTGTTTGTGCACTCAAACACTGGCTCACTGTGGTACTGTGGGAGATTAGTGAAGTTAGATACTTGGCAAGTTGTCTGAACTGACGCTGTGCAGCTTTTGGTTTGTCAGGTTTCAGTTTTTAACTTAACCGTTGGTCGGTCAGATTTCCTCGAGGTTGAGGATCTCTGTGGTGACACTGGTGGTCGTCTGCAGTCTCCATATGGGAGCCATTTTGGTGTTGTGTTTGTGGTTTGATGGGTTCGATCTGAGCCTGTTTTTGTGACTGTGGCTTCAGTGGTCATTAAATAGAGAGCATTAGAGCAGCTGTTTGTATGGACACTTTTATGTGCATGAGGCACACAGGTTTGATTTAGTGTCCTTTAGTTTTTGGACCTTAGTTGTGGTTCAGTGGAGGAGAGGCCTTAAATATGGCCACCCTTCATTACTTCACTGAGGCTCCTTCTGAGGAGCTGCTAAATCATTAAAAAAAAATCAGCTGCTGAAACTTGCACATTATTATATATCAAGATTAGTCCTGAGCAGGGTCCAAAATAAACACCTGCCAAGCGCCAAACGTGGCAGATTTTCTATTTGACGAGTAAATCTCTGAGGGCTGTGTGCCACATTTAGCCCTCCGGCAAATGTTTGATCCAAAATAGTGAAGTATCAAAAAACTATGCTGAGACACTCTGCCATGTTTGGTGTCATTTAGGGGCGCACCACTTCTGTCCTGTCAGAGTCGTAGTTTCACAGACGCACACTACAGGTGTGTTGTTACACACGTCTGAACGGTGCCAAGAGCTGATCTTCTCGAGCGCTCCTAGCTTTGCAGCACTGTTTATGGCACGGGACATCAGCTGATCGGCTCAGATATCACGGTTGCAATACGGTGTGGCTGATGTGTAGCCAGTGGTTGTGAGCTGTGCCCACACTTATGCTGGTATCTAAATATATTAACACGGAGGCTCTGTAGTCTGAACCAAGACGGCAAACTCGTTATTGCAGAAGGAACTTATGCAGACGTTGAGGCTGAGCTGATGAGTTGATAAAAATATTAATCATGTTGTTTGAAATTTTGCTCCGTCCTCGACTTTAAGTTTGTATTCAACATATTATCTCAATGAAATGTATTAAAACAAATGTGTATGTGACACAGAAAGGCGGTTTAGTATATTGGCTGCAAAAAAAAGAAGCTTGGCCAGTGGATTTGTCATCTATCAATCAGTAGTGAGTCAATAAGTTAATTCCGGACCCTGCTTCTGAGGATAAGGCCCTAAATAAAGTATTGAGACTTCCTTAAAGCTCCTTTAACTGAAGATGATCTTTTAAAGACTGCTCCTGCACCACAGGCTTCAGCTAAGCCTGCAGTTTAGTTTGCTGATCCAAAAATTCAGCTGATCTGTCTCCCTCACTGTCAGAGGCTGCTATTCCAGGGGTGGACAACCTGCGGCTCCGGAGCCACGTGTGGCTCTGAGGCCCCTCTCCTGTGGCTCCCTGTGGCTTTAGATTATATGGAAATGAATAATGTTATTCTTTAACAATTCAACTTTCAGTTATTGTTGTTGTAGGCCTAAAGAAATGTGTTGTTGAATTTTGAGATATACGTAACCATAATTATAATCACATCACATCAGACACGAGTTTAAAACTACAGTTCGTCAAGAAATGCAGATTTTATTGGGGACCTGCTCAAAAGACCCCCTGTGGGTCCCGGGGACTCACTACATTGAAAACCTACCACCATCTCTGGATGAGTTCATGTTGAGTCATAAGACTAACTTTAATTAAGTTCAGGATGAGCCCAAACAGGAGGCCACGCCCCTCAGGCAGTGGCTCAGCTATACATACAGTAAAAACCTGTCGCTGTTCACCACTTCCCTCCTTTGTTCATTTCATCTGCAGTAAACTTTACATTTAAATTCACTTTGCTGCCTCCTTTGGGTTGCTCCCTTTGAACCAGGGAGTAATGGGGGAAAAACTGAAATGCCTGTTTTCACTTTAGATTATGCAGGTCGGATGGGATCACATTTAAATCTGGTCTGATCATTTTAAACACAGGTCAGGTCCATCTCCGTCCCAACCCTCACCTATGGTCATGAGCTCTGGGTAGTGACTGAAAGAATGAGATCACAGATGCAAGCCTTTGAAATGAGTTTTCTCTGTAGGGTGTCTGGGCTCAGCCTTAGAGATAGGGGGAAGAGCTCAGAGTAGAGCCGCTGCTTCCTCTCGTCAGCTGAGGTGGTTCAACATCTGATCAGGATCCTCCTGGGTGCCTCCTGTTAGAGGTGTTCCAGGCACGTCCCACTGGTAGGAGGCCCCGGGGCAGACCCAGAACACATTGGAGGGATTATATATCTCATCTGGTCTGGGAACGCCTCGGGATCCTCCAGGAGGAGCTGGGAAGAGGGACGTCTCGGGTGCTGCTCTGCCTGCTGCCCCCGTGACCTGGCCCCAGATAATTAGGTAAAAATGGAAAACTGAAATGTACAACTCGCTCTAAAAGTTTTACATTTGTGACATCTATTAGTGTGACTCAGTAAATCATATTCAAAACAATCACAATATGTTAATTTTTTGGTATTTTCCTTTTCTTTTCCTTGTATCACATTTATCACCAAGTGTCAAAAAGCTGTGAGGTGACCAACATGTACAAACACTGAGCAGCATATTCTTACCAATCACTCCCCAGAGGAAGAGTCTGCTGCCCCCTCAGCTGAGCGGAGTGTGTTTTTAAGGTCTGCTATCTCACACCCAGACATCACAGGGAAACACTGTGTAGGGGGGGTTAGCTACAGAGGGGGCAGATAAGTAAGAACAAAGCGAGCTATCCCATGGTGTCAAAACAAGACCTCCCTTCTCACCCCTATAGACGGCGCAGCCTTGAACCAGATACCAGATACTCCACAGCCGTGCTAAGATTAAGACTCCTTTAGACAAAACTATCACACAACCTGCTGTGGCCCCGGGCAGGGCCCTCAGGCATGTCGGGGATGTGTCTCTGTGCAGTTTAATATTTGGGAAAATGTCTCTGCATTCCAGAGATGGTGGAAATTTTGGGAGTCTGCTCAAGGAAAATGAAATATGCTGAGTTTTCCCTGATGCAGTTTTCTGACATGATGTCAACACAGTGGCATCATGAACATGATAATAATTCTACTGCTATTAAAATAAAAGTTTGTGAGATAACTCTGACTGTCTGCCTCTTTATGACTCTGTGCCGCTGATAGCTGAGGCCAGATCATTATGTTTTTGAGTTGTCTGTCGTTCCCTCTCTTGTGAACGACATATTTAAAGAACACCTTGAGGGAATTTCCTCAAATTTGACACAAATGGCCGTCTGGACTCAAGAATGGTCTGATCAGACTTAGGGCTTCAAAGGTAATGGTGAATTTGTCTGTCTTATTCTCGTGAACGCAGTATCTCAATATCTTAAGAATGCCATGAGGGAATTTCTTCTAATTTGGCACAAACTTCCACTTGGACTCAGGGAGTCACATTTTGGTGGTCAGAGGTGAACAGTCAAGATCACAGTGACCTTGCATCCATCTCATTCTTGTGAACATTATATCTTATGAACACCATGAGGGAATTTATTCAATTTTGGCACAAACATTTCCACAGACTCTGATAAACTAAGTGGATTTTGGTGGTCAGAGGTCAAAAGTCAAGTCACTGTCACCTTGAATCCATCTCAGTCTTGTTGTGATCCAATTTGGCACTAACGTTCACTTTGACTAGGAGTTCTTCCACTAATCTGACAAGACCTCACACAAATTTCTAACAGGATAAAATGATGAAGGTCAACTTCGCTGTGACATCATGATGTTTTAACGTCATATCTCAGGAACAGAAGGGGAGACATTTGGTCAGATACTGAATTGGTGACTCTAATCTTGAAACTGTGCTGATTGTATAGATCTTCTGTGTGTGAAGCATCCATGTTTTCACTGACATGGATGGAGACTGTCAGAGACACTGGACTGGTGGGCGGAGTCATACAACCATCAAGTGATAATTCTAGTTCTGAACATGTTGCATGTACTCACCTGTTCTCAATATGATTTATTTTTGCAACACTGGTCCAGTTTTGGTGAATTGCAGTTTCAAAATTGTGTGTTAATTAGGCCGACATCATTTTGACAAACCACACACTGGTCCATCCACTGAGCCAGTACAATAAGCAGTGTACTAGTTTACTTCGCTTTTTATGATGTAAATCTGTGACTGAGATTTTTACTGTTTTGTTCTGAGCAGCTTTTTAAAGTGAGTCATTTCCTTGTGTCTTATATTGCCACTTTACATTCCCGCAGTGATCATTCCCACCAGAAACAAACATGCAGCTCTGTCATCTCTATCGAGACAGACGTCTGTCCACAAGTGTCAATATTCAGGCATCAACCGCATGCTGTTTGTTTTTAAGAAATCAACAGTGACAAATCTTGGCTGAGCTGTGGAGAATGTGAAATGAAGGTGTGAGAGTCTGTGTGAAGAGTCACAGAGGAATCCTCTTCATTGAAAAATACTTTTTTAAAGGAATGTTGTTTGTTTAAATTTTTATGCCTCCACTTTTTTCCCCTCTCTATGCTCTTTGCTCTAACCCCTCATTTTGTGCTGATTGACTCCTCCTGCTGCTTCAGTTAACCTACTCTGGAGGTAACTCAACTCCTGCAGGGCCTCCAGGTGTGGCTGAGGAGCCAGTCAGTGGTAGGACGTATAAAAGAGACCTGTGACCACTGCTCAGGTTTGAACGCACTGACAGATGTCAGAGGACTGAAGCTAAAGTCTCTGACTTTGTGGTGTACCTTTTTGCTTTAATTCCCACCAGGTCAGCTGGTCAGACTTTGAAAAATACTACTCTCACATCTCAAGACAATGTGAGTTTTAAGTCACGCAGTATACGATTTTGCAAAGACCTGCAGAGCCACAATTTGCAAGAGATTATTTCCCATCCTGTTCCTGGGGGAAATATTAAGCCAAACTCCCTTTAAGAAATATGACATTAAGAAGAAGATATACTTTAATAATTCCAAATGGCAAATTCATTGTTTTCACTCTGTCTCATACACACAGGCCTGAAATACAGACATGCACAAACATGACCTATACATGCATTAAATGGAGAGATGTCAGAGCAAAGGGGCTGCCATGGACAGGAGCCCTGAGCAGTGCCCAGGAGGTGAATTGGGGACTTGAACCCTCTGGCTCCCAACCCAGGTGAACTGCTGCCCCCTTAATTCCTTACCTGTCCAGTGAAAAAAAATATGTCAACAATATTCTTGTAAATTCAGCATCAATATAATCCAAGAATATAAAACTGTATTTGCATACAACCTTTATATTTTGGATTTTGTTGCTTCAACTCTCCACCAGCCTCTGTTGGTGAGCTGCACAATTTTAGTGGGGAAAAAACCATGGGAATGAGAGGTAATCTGCTATAAAAATTAAGATTTCTCACTAATATAAGTGCTGGCTGGTGAGCAGATACACACCAAATTAAACACTGACTTTTGTTCACTCCACAACTCCACCAATTTCATGTTCATGTCATTGAACGTCACTACTATCATGAGCCAAGACTACAAACTCACAATTTGAAACATGTTTGATTGTATCGTAAAATCAATATGAGAAAAGGGCTGACTGAAGACAGCTCAGACTGAGTTTATGACCATCTTACACCAAATGATGGAGCTCACAGGAGGGCACCACAGTTCTAGAAAAACTGTCATGATTTTACTCCAACATTGGAAATTTGTCTGCAGCAGTGAAATGGCTTGAAAAGTCATTCAGCGTAAGGTCGGCAAAAGGTCAAACTGCAACCTTAAAACTAAAAGCTCTTACTGTACAAACACAATTAGCTGGACTGATGTGTCGATCAAGGGTGCCTCAGTTAGGAAGCTGTTTTACAGCTCAACAGTCCTTGATCAAATTTATCCCACTTCTCCAGATTTTAACCCTTTGTACCTCATTTTTATATTTCAGTGCACAGCATGTGTAAGTGAGTGATAAAAACCCTTGAACTGCACTGACCTGCCAGTGAGTCAGACATTATTCAGTCTTATGCTGTGCACTCAAAACGTCCATCACACCCACAGAACTGCATTTCAAGTTTTAGTGGCGATCCTTAAGTTTCCAGTGTTGCCAACTATTTTAGATTTTTGGGGTATGCAATAAAATAATGCACAAGACTTCAGCACATAGAATATTTTCGTTTGATGGATGGTTCAACCACAAAAATGATTCTTGGTGTTTGAATATTCCATATACTCAGTGAAAACTGGAACGAGATACAAAATATGTAAAATACTGTAAAATGATTTTTAAAGCTCGACAACCTGACAGCTATTTATGGACAAACAAAAGGGAAAACTGAATGTTAACCAGCTCCATCTTCATCATGTCTGCTTCTTTAAATCTACTGCCGCCTCCATTTGATTAAGATTTTACACAAGCTGAATTTCCATGAAGCGTACTCACCCACTTACTGTACATGAACTGTAGAGGCTTTTGTGGTGTGTAAATCAGTTCTCAGCGTGGGCACTCTGTCCTTTGCAATCTTCATGTGATGAATCAAGCTGCTTGATTGGCCGGACCTCTGGAGGATGTCTTCAAGATGTAGTTTACTGATTTCAACCAAAAGACAAGTGTGGAATGCAAATACACCATATTCCTTCCCAGCATATTAAATTATGTGAAAGATTGAGTTTTTGCATAAAGAAAACCAACTGAGGAAGACTTGAAGTGATGTCGAGTGTTCATCTTAATTCTGTTTATGCTAAGTAATGTAAAATATCTACAGCATATCTCTAACATGGAGAATAGAGAGCATTACGACTACCTTACCTTTTTTTTTTTTGGGGGGGGGGGTTAAAAGAGGTTTTAAAAGCCACCAAGAAGCTACTTGACAACATTGCTACCAGCATGCTGCAGTTATACAGCATGGAGGTTAGCCCCCATTCGTTCGTACAAAGCTGCTCAGTGTCATATGAAGCCAGAAAAGTTTGACTTCTGCAGTTATAAAACTCCCCAGATCTCTGCACTGTGGGGCCCATAGAGCTGGCGCACTGGAGACTTACATTTGAATGGTTAACTTTCGGTTTAGTGCTCCGCTAATTTGAATGGGGAGAAAAATTATTTGATTGTGCGGCTCTTCTAGACTGTAAAAATGTTGTTGGACTGAATGGATCCAATCGCTAAAGTGAATGGAATCATTTCACACGAGTTGTGACATTAAAAAACTACATCCTCTGATTTTCAGATGTTTTTTTTTCACAATGTAAGTGTTTGGGGAAAAGTCTTTTTGGTCCCCCGTGGCATCACGTGACTGACCCTGAAGTTGAAATTCAAGTTTGGCCGTTATGTAAAATTAGCTTCAAAGCCTGGCGATGTTCTTTGCAGCTTGCTATAGCCCCATAAATTGTGATTTATACTTATGTGTTGAATCAATGCTGCACATACGCAGTAACCTACAGTGTAAACTATGTTGTAGCGTGACATGCACATCTCCACAAGGGTAACTACACATTGCAGCGACGCAGACCTCTTGTCTATGAAAACTATTCCCCTCAGTGGAAATGAAGCTTTTATTTATTTTCATTTCACCGATAAGAAACAATAAATTGTGAAGACAATAAAGTCTCCACAAAATAACATTGTAAGTCTTGTGTGTGATTTATCCTGGCGTCATATGAGTAGAGGCAATCTCTGCTAGCTGCTAGGCTAATTAACACAATGTAAAATGCCATAGGCTTGTGCTAAGAACGTTAGCATGTTGTATTTGTGGGAAAAACATGTCCAGCAAAGGCAACTGTTTTGGAGGTGTAACTGCAGAGTGACACAGACACACCGCCACACAAGTATAAATGCTCACTACAGTGTAGGCCACATGCGTAGGCTCTGCAGAGAGCTGACACACAAGTATAAATTACCAGGTTTTCAGCACAACCATTTTGTGATGAATGGATTTTGCTGTGCCGTCCTCTGAACAACACAAAGATTATTGTCTGTTGTGGAGAAAAAATAAATGATTTTAATACTAAAAACTGCAATTCCTGATGGATAAAAAGAAACACCTTGAATGTAGATCTCACCACAGCCATATTTGCATTAATGGACATTTTTAAATGGCTGACCTGGTGCTGCAGCATCTCTGTAAAGCTGGTGTGTTTTCATGGTGTCAGCTAAATACCTAAAATGGAAATGGAATGTGAAATGGGAAAAAGAAGGCTATATTAAAACACAGAAGCCTGTCAGAGCGATGAAAGATGGTGTAAAAGTGATGTTTTAATGTGAGGCCAGTCAGTGGGTGTGGGTGAGCTACCAGTGAAGAACAATGGAGGGTGTTTCCTGTTCGAATCAAAGCACCTCTGCTACCAGCTTCCTCTGATTGCTGAGGGAGTGTGTCTGCAGTGTTGGAGTGTGTGAAATAGACTGAAGGAGGACTGCAGAAGCCACACTTTAATAACGCCTGACGCTGCAGAGAGGTGCTTCACTCTGCCTCAGTGGTTACATACAGGGGTTTTATGTACCTAAAGAGGCGGCAGGAGCGTCTCAGCATCCAGATACTTCCACATAAGGGCTGGCAGAGGTCGTGAACCTATCGGCTTGCTCCCCGGCTTTGTGCGTAAATCGACAGGTGCTCCCTACGTCTGTCGTGACATCATATCCCAAAGCGCAGCACTCCAGCCAAATACAGCAGAGCAAAGACAATGTGAGAGTGAGAGGTGAAAACACATGTGGTGAACAATCTCATTAGTGATTTGATTTCACAGGCACAGAGCCAACCCTTTTTTGAACTGGATGAACTGGACAACATGTTGAGATCTTCCTTATTTTGCTGGTTTGTCCAACATCAGTAGCTGCAGTCTCAAGGCAGCGTCTGGTTTGATGCATTACTGGAAAGAGATCATGTTTCTCCAACAGCAGAAATCAGATATCCCATCATATGGTGTCTTATCAAACTGTTGGTTCAAACAAATGGTTAAATATAATGAAATATAGCAGATATTAAACCAGTTTGACAGTAATAAAATAAAATCTGCCTCTAGCGACGAAATTGCAGTTTGTCTTTTTTGACCACTAGTAGTGCTATGGAGTCATGTTTTTAAGGGTGTGTTCCTGTTTTTGTATTTAAAGCACACAAGGTAAGCTGTTCCCATACACTGTTCGCACACCTACGAAAAGTGATGCACACAGCCAATCAGGATGCCACTGCAAAATTTTAAATCTGCTCTCTCTTCTGCTGCTGTCAGCCATCATTTTAGGCAGAATCTTTGCACCCTCCTCCACCCCGGTCACCTCCAGCCATCGTATCCAGAGTCCAGGACAAGCTCTCAGAGACTCATTCCTCTACTCATCCAGATCATCGGCACCCTCCATCTTACTCTCATCTCATCTTCACCACCGCGACCACTACCAGCGTCTAGACCCCTGGGGGCGTTCCCTATTCGACTATGGATTCATCACCCTCCTTAAATCAAACCATCTTTACGGGGTATAATCTCCAAAGACTTTCCACAATCTTACTCATTCGTTCACATGTTAATAAATATTCTTTTACCATAAAAACGTGTCTCTCCTGATTGAACTGCATTTGACATCTTAAACCTCTGCCCCTCCCTCTTCAGCTTCCCGAGCAGAGAAAAACGCCAAATTACTTTCCCATTTCCACATGTCTTTAAAAAACAAAACTCAACTTGAAATAATACTATGTCTCCCACAACACGTCTCTGATGATTAATTCACACAAAAAAGACCTGCAGTTTGGTGCGTAAAGACTGCAGAGGCGGAGAGGATGAGCACGGAGCTTCACGCGTCTGTTCTCTGGGATTCTTTAATAATATTTAAAGGTAAACAGGTACATCACATGTTCAAGCTGTTCTCACAAATTTTAGTACAGTATGTTTTCCTATGAAAAGCAGTGCACCTAAATTTGTACATATCCCACATACTTTAAAAGGGTGCGATCACGTGACCAATGTGCTGACAGCGGGAAACAAGGAAGCAGTCCTGAGTGCTTGTGAGGAGGCAGGTTGGGGTGGTGGACTGGTCACAAAAACATTTTCCCTTGGAGTTGCGTGTTCAGATCTGTGTGAACTTTGCGTCATTTTAAAGGGAAATTTCGGTTTATTTCAACCTGTCTCCTATCGTCCTAAATTTGTTTCAAGTGACTAGTGACATAAAAATAATAGTTAGCATGTTAGCCGTTAGCCTAGATACAGCCGGGGCGCATAGTAGCATCAGACCTGTTAAAACGTAAGTGAACGGGCAACCTTCAAGTGCAAAGTTAGTCCACTAAACAAGCTTTTTTTCCACAAAGACCGCCTCATATTGTTAGGATAAATGTCAGAGATCATATAGAAAATGACATGTAAACGTGTTGTCTTACCTTACCGGTGTGCTGCCATGTTTGTTTACCATCTAGCTCTTTTTTCCAAAGCGCGGCCAACATATCGCGAGAACAAGCAGCGATCTCATACCGTGCCTGAAATCTCGCGAGAACAAGCAGCAACAGCTGGAAGGCAGAACCGGACAGTAGCCTGAAAAGTTCATTCATTTATTTTATGAAAGATTTATAGAATAATGGCTGACTTTTTGCCAGACTTCGACTTTGTGGAGGAGGAATTTGATTTTGCAGAGTTTGATGGCCGCCCTTATTTATTTGAACCAGAATACACTGACGAAGAGCTTCGTGAAATTGAAGAACGGAGGAGGAGAGAGAGAGAGGCGCAACAGGTAGAGGATGAGAGAGGAGGAATGGCTGCTGCAAGGCTGCGTAGCTCTGGAGATTGGTGGTGTACCTGTGAATGCTGTGCCCCAGTGCCCACAGAAGAGGAATGCCTCTGTTGCAAGGAATGGGACCGGTTGCAGCCTTATTTTCAAGGTCTGGATGTGACCGAGGACGAGACACCTCCACCTGGAGAAGTATCCAGCTGGGCTTTATCTAGAGCTCGCAAGACATATTTCGGCCACGCTTTGGAAAGCAAAGCTAAATGGTAAACAAACATGGCAGCACACCGGTAAGGTAAGACAACATGTTTACATGTCGTTTTCTATATGTTCTCTGACATTTATCCTAACGATATGAGGCAGTCTTTGTGGAAAAAAAGCTTGTTTAGTGGACTAACTTTGCACTTGAAGGTTGCCCGTTCACTTACGTTTTAACAGGTCTGACGCTACTATGCGCCCCGGCTGTATCTAGGCTAACGGCTAACATGCTAACTATTATTTTTATGTCACTAGTCACTTGAAACAAATTTAGGACGATAGGAGACAGGTTGAAATAAACCGAAATTTCCCTTTAAAGAACGTCCTCACCATGTTTCTTTTCCTCAGCCTCACTCCTGTAACTTTATGTTCATTACACAACTGTATGTTAAGGACATATATGAGCATCTGGAGTCATTTTTGCGTTGTAGCGTGTACAGAGACATTTTGTAAAACAAAGGTTGTGTGGGCAGAATTATTTTTTTAAACGGAGGGGAAAAAGATCAGTTTTCAAAAATACCTGTAATGTTTAGACAAGGCCGAAGACATCAACTGCCATTACTGTGGAAAGCATAATGCAATTGGCCTCCATGTAACTGGAACAACATATACAGTGTGTTCCTGCATAAAATGCAGATATTTGACATTGTGAAAGTGTGACAACACTTCAAGTAGAAATCTCACCTGAACATTTTATCACACTGATAGTGCTGTAAGCAAGCTGTGGCACATTCCAAAACAACACTGAGGCCAAACACACAGAGGTAAAAGTGAAACCAAACTTCTCTCTGTACGACTGAGTTTCTCTGCCAGAAAGTTTCTTAAGATTAATCTGTTTCGTTGTCACCTTATCAGAGTGGGCGATTACATTCCAGCTTCAGTTCTTTGCTCTCTCATTGTGACAAACAGATTTCAGGCGACTATAAGTAGATTTTCTGGCAACAGGAAAGGGTTATGTTTTAAACACATTGTTCAGCAGCAAGCAGCTGGCTCGTATTGTTCTACTGTCAAAGGGGGTTTGGCATCATCAGTCCAAAGTTAAAACTCCTCCTTTGTGCTGTGTACAGGCCGTCAGAGGAAGTGTTTACGTCTCCTGGACAGTTGGCTTTGTCTCCCGTATCTGTTTATCCAACTCCTCTAACTCTCTCTGTCACTTCAGTGTTGTGATGATTCCAAAATGATATCAAATCAATAATAAACTGCTCAGAGGCCATTGAGACTTGTATTTACAGACACATTAATAGAAATGAAGCTTTTGTGGGGAAGGACTTCTTGAATTATATGTATGAAAGAGATAAAAAGGCGTGGGTGCAGTAATTGCTGTTTACTGTTGGCAGCGACCAATTTTGTGGAGCAATCAACTTTTGTGATGATGCATCATGAAAGTAGCCCACTTGTTTGTTTACTGTCTGCAGGGGGTGTTCGTCTCCACTGTGAAATGGATTCAGCAAAGTAATAATTACGATGTGAGGTTTTGACTGAAGGCCAAGGGAGGGGACGGACAGATAAGAAAGGCAATGATGTCATCGGTCATGCAGGGGGTGATGTTTACGACATACCGCGTCTCCCTGGAGAGAGCTAATGGGATGGTCAGAGCTAATGGAAACTCTGAGGACACCACTGCTTTTAAAAAGAGAGAAAACCTCACATTCCTGCAGAAAGTTTCCAGGAAAAGAGAAATGATTTTGGCCAGGTGTCATGGTCACGAGGGGGATGGAAGTCTTTTAACACAATCATGTTATTTGGTCCATAAATTGTCCCCTGAAAGATAAAAAGTATTTTTGAATTAAATGGCCCTGCCAACTTTTTATAGCCAAGGAAATCTGACTCATGTCTATTCTTTATGCTGTGACATTTGCGTAATAATCTTAAATTGCTTTTGTGCATCTGCACTTATTTCCTTTGACATCACCTGACCTTTGAACAATGTGGGCCACTCTGTGACATCAATGTAAGGACGTTTTTAGACATTCAGAACTGAAAATGAAAGGAAATCATATTTCAAACTACTGATGCTCTAATTTAGACTGGGAATGCATCACTTTCAATGCACCATAGTTTTTATATTAGCTATGTTGCTTTATCCTCCACCCCCAGTTTGTAGAAACGCCTTAAATGACATACCCAAATTAAAATGACTGTAGCTTCTGAAGCACTCTGACTACATACATGTATGAGGTCTTGCCAGAAAGAAAACTCCCTGAAGTTTCTTGTGAAAGTGTCAGAAAGACTCTAGGTGATACAGAGACAGAGTAATGGGCCTCTGAAGTCAGTATAAAATTGAAGATTTTGCCTAAAATAAAATAAAAAATGATTTTCAGGATGAATAACTGTCTGTGGCTTCATTTGAGCAGGTAAATGACACTGTGGGGCTGTAGGCACACTATCACTGAACATTTGTTTCAAATTTGAAGAAGACTGCTCAAAGTATGACCATTCTACAGTGTTTTTTCCATGAAGAGATCCAAGCAGAGCTCCAAATGACAAGTCGGTCACTCGGCTTCAAAACAGAACTATCAGTGATGAAACAACACTCAGCCAGCTTCAAACATTGTACCTTATTGAAATCAGGCATGATGATAGCTGATGTTGTTTATGACACAGAGACACCATAAAATATCACCAAATAAAGCCATATGAAACGTGAAAGTTATGATCCCACTTTCTAGACGGTATATCTCAGCCAAAAATAGTGGTAGGAGTGAGACTCTTACCTTTTATAAAAGAGCTAAGTCCTCGCTAACGACTCCACATAAGATCACGAGTAATCCTGTAACTTTTCCTGCTGAAAAACTTCATGACATGACTTGTCACCACTCATTGCGATTTTGGACTTTGTGTGTTTAGGCTGCTCTGGTGCTAAATCCATAATAAATAGAAGAAAAACAATGTTATTTTTGAAAAGTCGAGAGCTTCCTGAATCTGGCAATACCAAACATCACATGGTTTGATGACGTAGTGCGAATGGGAGATATCATTTACCAGAGGAGAGGGGGAGCAAGGACGTCGGCGTCCTGGCGGAGTTGGAGAGGATTTATAGATGGCAGTGTTATTTTATGGTATGCCTGTTGGTTGGTTAGATGGTTTGCTAGTTGCTCCACCACTTTGCTCCTGAGTCAGTACGTGGAGCTATGATTATAGCTCTGACTGGATTTCAACATGTGAGTGGAATCTGCTTCACATTAAAATATTATTTAGGGTGTTTTCACACTTCTTTTCAGCCCTCTAAAGAGACAGCCATGACTCAGCTTTTTTTTGCGCATATGTACACGCTCTAAGAGAACTCAAACCCCTTTGAAGCGAACCAGTTCACTACAAGTCTGCGGTGCGGTTCGCTTAACCTGTGCCTTATGAACTCAAAGCACTCCGGGTTGTAGGACGTAGGACGAGGAATAGTTTGGACCAGGGAAGATACTGCATGTCTCCAGAAGTGGAATGTAGTATATATCAAATGGCAACAGTCTACAGCACACAGAGACACCAAGGTTCTCCTCCTATTTTAAGTTCTTAAGCCCTTTAAGAGGACTGAGTTTGGTTCATATATGTGAAAACACTTGTATTGTACCCTGCATCTAAAAAAAACTTAACCACATTTGCACATGTAGATATGTCTTGGCCTGAGCATGTCTCTCTGGACTCTCCGTCTGTGCTCCTCTAGCTTCATATTCACATCTAAAAACAACTTGCTCAAGTTTTTTAAGTTATTGTTGTAAACAGCTGTGTAACTATCCGAGGCCATGGTATTCAATCCCTATGTTTTTGTACAGCAGCTGTGGGCAGGGCTGGTGGCTGGGACATGGTGAGTATGATGTCTGTATCTGTGTATCTGTGGTGTACATTTGTTATGTAATACAGTTTTGTCCATGTGTTTTGTATTTGCGTATACAAGGGCTACCTTGAAAATGAAATGCTACATCTCAAGGAGCTCTCCTTTCAATGAATTCAAATAGCTAATTTAATTCACCACCCAAAAACGTATTTGTAAAAACAGAACACCAGACACAAAACACTCATTAAATCTCCACCTTGTTCCACTCCTTTCAGTTTGAACTCCACCCTAAGCTGCTTATCTGTCACTTTCCAGTTTTTCAAAGTTGAACTTCTTGTTCTTCTGCTGTAATTTAATTCCCTGCTGTACCAAGGTAATGTGCAGTTCAGTCCATTGTGTCAAAGAGAAATGTCACAGGCCTGCTGCAGGAAATGCCTGAATGACTGAAATAGGTTAACATACAGGGGGATTTTACACCGTCCCATTTCCACCACAACTGAATACAGTAAATATGTTGCAACTGTGAACCATCCTGAAACAATCACCATCAGCTGATGTAATCATTTCATTCAGTGAGGCAGGGCTAAACAACAGGAACACCTTTGTGTTTTATTCAATACAGTTAAACAGCATCACAACCCACATCCTCCAAAATAACATTACAGTTGAATTACCACCTCTCCACTGTTTCAATATAAACTGAATGTTATAACAATCATGAAGGGGGATTTATTGCAGGACTGTTGTATTACACTGCATTACTTTTTGTGAGGTGTACCTAATAAACTGGACACTGCATGTTTGAACATACATGTAAATGTGGTGCAGGCAGCCTGGTCTGCTATCGTGGCTTAAACCCCCTCCACACATTTATAAGAGACTGAGGTCAGACTGTTGAATTCTTTTTAACACAATGCAAGTTTGTTTCTCGATGTTCACTTTGTCTCTATGGCCGTCGTCACGCAGGACGACGCAGGTCAGCAGGTGTAGTGTTGCTCATCTTAACTGCTTCATCTGCAATGGCATCCATCGTGCAGTTAAAAGGAGGTTCTTGGCTGAAATCCAGCTCGGAGTCTAACATGTCATCTTCATCAGGATAGAATGATGGTCTCCTAGCACCCTGTCCAGTTCTTCAGAAAAGAGAGTTTATCCTGTCCTCACTGGACCTGTATGAGTTCTTCATGAATCAGCTGTAAACATTACCCTCCATCTTTTTTGAAATCTCTTCGTAAATGGGCCCCATGTGTTGAGTTTTCCAGTTGGCACTGACTCACCGGCCCTGATGGGCCCTAATGTACTCCATCCATGAGAATCTACACTGCCTGGCCAAAAAAAAAGTCGCCACCTGGATTTAACTAAGCAAATAGGTACGAGCCTCCTATTGGATAATTACTGCATGGGCGATTATCTTTCAGCTGGCAACAAGTTATTTAACCCCAACTGGTGCAATGAGTTGCTTCTCATTTCCTAAACAACCATGTCGAAAGACACATCCCGTGGTCGTGGAAAAGATGTTAGTCTGTTTGAGAAGGGTCAAATCATTGGCATGCATCAAGCAGAGAAAACATCTAAGGAGATTGCAGAAACTACTAAAATTGGGTTAAGAACTGTCCAACGCATTATTAAAAACTGGAAGGATAGTGGGGACCCATCGTCTTCAAGGAAGAAATGTGGCCGGAAAAAAATCCTCAATGATCGTGATCGGCGATCACTTAAACGTTTGGTGAGATCAAATCGAAGAAAAACAACAGTAGAACTCAGGGCTATGTTTAATAGTGAAAGTAAGAGCATTTCCACACACACAATGCGAAGGGAACTCAAGGGATTGGGACTGAACAGCTGTGTAGCCTTAAGAAAACCACTGATCAGAGAGGCTAACCGGAAAAAAAGGCTTCAATTTGCTAGGGAGCATAAAGATTGGACTCTGGAGCAATGGAAGAAGGTCATGTGGTCTGATGAGTCCATGACTTTTTGGACGGACCAAATGTACAGAGCTGTAAAGTTGTCCACTATGGTACCAGTTAGCTGCTAGCTAACCATAGCTAACTTGTTTGTCCATTGTTTGGTCTGTGACGTAATAGGTCAACAGGAAAAAGGTCAATACTAACAAGCTGAAAGGGGGCATATCTCCACCTATCGTAGAGGAGTCACACATACTTGGGTCAATACATGGATTCCCCTCCCGTGCTTGTATACTGGGACAAGGACAGTAGTTCAGTTACATGTTCTCGTCCAGCTGGAACTGTAGCTCCACTTCACTGTGACTGGGAACGTACTGAGTGGTAGAGTTGAGGAAGAGACTCAGATCGACTCAACCATCTTAACAGTTTAACAAACTGTAGTTTGGACTTGGTCCAGATCTCCCCACTGCCTTTTAAAACATTTCTAAATGAGGTTAATGTTAACGTAATATACAGCACAGACCTACGTCGGTGCTACCAACAATATGAAAAGATAGAGGAGCGGTGCTCAGGCATGTGATCACTAATCTAATTCACAGGAGACGGAGGGACAGAGACGAGATGACGTGACATGTGTATAATAGCATGCGGGACCAGTTTAAAGGTTAACTGTCCATCCTTCCTGCAGGTGTCTACGCTCAGTCTGCATCCGTTTGTCTGTTGTCAGTAAACATGAATCATTAATTTGGTTGAAAGCCCTTTACTTCCTGTTTATCGAGTGACACTCAACAAATGCCTTCCTTTGATATGCAGTGCATTTTCTTTGATTGCTGCATCATAGCTGTGAAATCTCATTTTTATAGATGAGTTTTCAGATCTGAAGGTGAACATGAAGCTTCAACAGCTCTGAACATTAACTCCTGATACAAAGAAAGTTTAATGTGGAGTTTCTTCACATACATATTTAGCATTTTAAAATGAAGGCAGTGTGTGCACTGTGTGCCATATATTGGTTCTGAGGTGAGGAGCAGGGCCCTCCAACTATATGTGGGGCAGAATACAGGCCCTTAAGAGAAATTTAGTTTGCTACCTTAGAAATATGCCTGTGTACAAAGAAAAACTACATTTGCCATTCTCTAATTTTCTCATCTTAAAATGTCTTAAATACACATTCACCAATAAAAAGCCTTAAAAAGTAATATATTGTCTTAAATTCAGACTGAATGGGTCTTAAATGTTTTTTGTCACATCACCGATAACATTTTTAGTGTTGGTGCTATAGGAAAAAGAACTCTAACAGGAGGGAAATTCAACAGGGTACCAGACTTTGACACAACACCTGGATGTGCGCAATGTCCCTATTTTTGCCCCCTCAGTGCACTTAAATCACATAATGAATCTGCACCGTTAAACTAGGACATTGCAAGCTATGAAAAATGTGTTTATGAAGCAAACTGTGCTGTACGTCGAAGGTGTTTCAGACGTGGTAAAATGGGGATCAGGGTGGTGGAATCGCGTATGCAGAGCCATAAGCACAGAAAGTATCGTCAGGGTCAATTATACTGTTAATTTTGAACTGGCATCAATGTGTTTACCCGGAAAGAGTATATGTTCACTTCTGGTGTGTAATTCCATCCAAAGTTTGGCCTTAAATTTAATTTAAAGTAAACTTTAACTTGTTTATACCTGTAGACACCCTGCTCTGCGATGATGGTTTGTATGTTGGTGCCCAGTGTCAAGTCTCTATTTGATCATGTGACAATAAGATTTTATGGCAGCTAGTTGAGGCGTATAACAAGTAACTAGGGTGCTTTAGGACCTGTCATAATAGCATGCACCGGGGCCCGTTTTAACTACCTTATGCTTCTGCTGTGTGCATTATTAGCTGTTACACTGTGAATATGGTCAAACATGGATTTTTACTGGCTGTGGCTGTGTCGCTGATCATCGTCTATGGACGTAACTTTTTTTTTGGCAGCATCCCTCTGGTAAAGGCACTTTTCAGTTTATTTTTCTAATGAACATTTTCACAACGATTAAAAAAACAAACATTTTAAGAGCAAAGTCAGTGAGGTGCAAAGTGAACTGAGAAGTAAATCACCCTGGAGGATGCATTGGGTGCATCATGGTTTAGTCTGAGCCACGTCAGACATTCAGAAAATACTCTTAAGCCATTAAACTCTTGAGAGAGTAAGGCTATTGAGACCATTCAGTGAAAGTTTCAAGTGTGTGTGTGTGTGTGAGGGAGAGATGAAGATGCAGGACAGAGCAGCACATCATCGCTCCACAGTATCTTTTAAAATGCTTTGAGTAGAAACACATGACCGCTCTATTTATCATTTTCTGTGTTAAAATGTTCTGTGGTTTCACAGAGAAAGACTGTGTATAAGTCTGTGTGTGTGTGTGTGTGTGTGTGTGCTCTGTATGTCTGTGTATATGAGGGCGTCTGTAGAGACGGCTGATTTACAATACCCCCCTCTAGACAACATACAGCCAGGCTCCATTGTGAGCACTGACCTCGTTCCCTGCACAAACACACCACTTCCCTCGTTTCCTGTGTCGCCTGCTACCAGCCTGGAGGAGTTCGCCCAACGACTCTGAATACTTTTTCAAATCAGTGTACAGTATACTAACAAAGTTTACAGTTTGTTTCTTAAAGGGAAATTTCAGTTTATTTCAACCTGTCTCCTATCGTCCTAAATTTGGTTCAAGTGACTAGTGACATACAGATAATAGTTAGCATGTTAGCCGTTAGCCTAGATACAGCCGTAGCGTCAGACCTGTTAAAACGTAAGTGAACGGGCAGCCTTCAAGTGCAAAGTTAGTCCACTAAACAAGCTTTTTTTCCACAAAGACTGCCTCATATCGTTAGGATAAATGTCAGAGAACATATAGAAAATGACATGTAAACGTGTTGTCTTACCTTACCGGTGTGCTGCCATGTTTGTTGTTTACCATTTAGCTCTGCTTTCCAAAGCGCGGCCGAAATATCGCGAGAACAAGCAGCGATCTCATAGCGTGCCTGAACAAGCAGCAACAGCGGGAAGGCAGAACCGGACGGTCACTTGAACGGAGGAGGAGGAGGAGGAGAGAGAGAGGCGCAACAGGTAACGTTAGAGGACGAGAGAGGAGGAATGGCTGCTGCAAGGCTGCGTAGCTCTGGAGATTGGTGGTGTACCTGTGAATGCTGTGCCCCAGTGCCCACAGAAGAGGAATGCCTCTGTTGCAAGGAATGGGACCGGTTGCAGCCATATTTTCAAGGTCTGGATGTGACTGAGGACGAGACACCTCCACCTGGAGTAGTATCCAGCTGGGCTTTATCTAGAGCTCGCCAGATATATTTCGGCTGCGCTTTGGAAAGCAGAGCTAAATGGTAAACAAACATGGCAGCGCACCGGTAAGGTAAGACAACACGTTTACATGTCGTTTTCTATATGTTCTCTGACATTTATCCTAACGATATGAGGCGGTCTTTGTGGAAAAAAAGCTTGTTTAGTGGCCTAACTTTGCACTTGAAGGTTGCCCGTTCACTTACGTTTTAACAGGTCTGACGCTACTATGCGCCCCGGCTGTATCTAGGCTAACGGCTAACATGCTAATTATTATTTTTATGTCACTAGTCACTTGAAACAAATTTAGGATGATAGGAGATGGGTTGAAATAAACCGAAATTTCCCTTTAAATTGTCATCCAGACTAAAATTTTGTAGAGACCTTCATGACCCAAAGATCCCATGACTTTTGCTCTGGTGCTTTGTAGTAGATTTTCTTGACAGTGCTTCAGTACCTGCCTCAGTACAGGCTCACAGGTTCGTTGGCATGGCATAGAAAGACCCCGGAGTCTTGTTCACTGATAACACCATGATGGCCTGGAAAGCCTTTATATGCAGGTAAAAACACAGAGAGAGACAAGGCAATCAGGAGCACCCAAGACGTCACATCCTGCACCAGTCCATTTTTGAAAACCCGCATCTGCCCATACCCGTAAAGCTCAGTAGCTACCAGACCCGACTCGTTACCTATCATTATGTCTAAGTCAAAGCCGTACCCACCCACACCCATAGCGACCCGACCCACACCTGTGATCAAACCCCCCCCCAGGCTCCAGTCCCTCACATTAAGCTGGTTCTCCGTTCTTGAATTGGACGTCTCTTTGACTGGATGGTGAAAACATTCAATCACTGCCAGGTTAGGAAACATGTTAGCATGCTCCTTCCACCACCATCAAACCTCCAAAGGATCCTCCTTGGGTGTCTTCAACTCCATGTAGGCTGCCACCTCATCCTCGGGCTGCAAAGTTTCATGGCTGGAGATTACACATACACTGCACATCTTTTTACTTTGTTTTATTCTGAAAAAGTAAAAGACTTTAGCTCTCACCTGCTGCCTGTCCACATGGGGGTCATTTTACCCATGAATTAATATATATACATATTTTTAACCGTTACACAGCTTACATACCCGTGGGTATCTAACCTGGTGCAGAACACTGCATCATATCCTTTAGATTTTCCTTCAAAATACAGCCTGCGTCCTTTACATAGAAGTCAGTCCACAGGCTTCTAGAGGCAACCGAGAAAGTTTTTAAGTTATGCCAAAACCTGTTCAGCCATTGGCAATAGATACTGGTGCAATACTGGTGAAATGTTTCATACTGAACCTTTAACCTTCCCTGAGATGATGCAGCTGTTATTCCTTATATGGTAGTTTACAAAGTCCAAACTACCACACATAGAATTAGACAAAGAAAGCTGATTATCAGCTGACACAATCAAATGTTAAATGCCCTAAATCCGATAGACTAACTACTCCCGCTCGACAAAAAAAAATTACAGACTCTAAGTTGTTCCTAATTTGTCATAATAACTGTCATAGTGTGGTGTGTTTCTGGGCTCTTATTGTGTTTTCAAAAGCACAGTGTCACAGTAGTACGTTTACATGGACAGTTTAATTCCACTTTTAATCGGAATGAAAGGCCATTCCGATTAAAAGTGGTCATGTAAACGGTCATTCTGATTGAAAAATGGTCATTCCGATTGAAAATTAAATCCGATTAAAGGGGGTGGTTTATTCCATTTGTCATTCCGAATGAAAGAATTTCGTGCGCATGTATACACTCATTCCTCTTTAAGTTCATTCCGGTCTTTCTGCGCATGCTCATTTCCTTGCCCTTCTGGGGCGATGACGTATATAGCGCGCATAGCAACAGGCTGCATAGCAACGGGCTGAGATAGAGCAGTCGGACTCGTTGCACTCACCGGTTTCCATTCGCCACAGTACGGTCTTCTACCTCTCTTCTCCTCCTCAACAGACGAAGCATTAGAAGAACAAGGTTGTTGTCGTACTGCTGCTTCAAGAATATAAGCAAAACACGCCCGAAAAAGGCACTAAGAACGGCGTCGTCAAGCATCTTGTTATCCGGAGCTAGGACTACAGTGTTTTCTTCCGGTAAACGTAAATACGTAACATCCGCCCCGCCCCCTATCCAATCAGAAACCTTCCCTGCCCCAAACCTTGCGCAGACCCGAATAAAGGCGATTGAACTGATCTCCCGTGTAAACCCTCATTCGGAATGAATATTTCCCATGTAAACTACCTGGAGAAACTTTAATTCCGAATGATTTCATTCAGATTTATTTCATTCTGAATGAGAAGCCATCATGTAACCGTAGCCAGTATTTTACATATACTGTCGATAGGAGTGTGAGCTGCCAGTTTTTCAAACTTCCTGGGTAAAACTTTCTGTTTAAAGTAAAAGATAAAACTTTACTACTTTCTGACTTTCACTGCATTTTCCCACAGGACGTGCACATCTCCAGACAATAACAAACCATAAAAATAACTCCTTACAAATACTGGTGAGCCCAGGTCTCGAGCCAACTCATTTGCTATCTTTCACATTCCTCCCAAAAGGCTCTAAAACTGCTGCTCTGAAAGGCCTTTCTGACAGGAAACATCACAGGAAGCCACTGCCCATGACTGCACAGGAGCCACTGGAAAGAGACCCCAGCCCACCAGGCCAGGCCGAGCCCTGCTCAGTCATACGTCCTGAGCCAGAGGAATGCAGCTCTCTTTGTGTCAGAGTCAACACAGCCTCCATCTCTGCTGTTAATCCAATGTAGCCTCTCTGCCTGTCAAGATAAAGAGACAGAAAAGCAGAGTCTGCAAAACAAAACACATTATCTGGACCTGAAATTGAGATGAATTCCAGCACGTCTCATCGCTGAGAGGTTCACTGTAGAAAATATTGCATCTTTATGATAAACAGGGTGATAAATCAGGGCAGATCTCTCACTGGTGATTGACAGTGGGGAGCATGGAGGAACTTTGGCTTCAGTGAATGTAACAAGAGTTTACTGAGCTTTTTCCACGGGGACTTTTGCACCTTTTTAAAATACAGAGATGGGAACAACTGCCAAGGAGCTGAGTGTGCTTTCAGTTACCATGGCAACACGCAGTGAAAGAAACAGCGGCTGTGGGTTGTGGGTCATAAAGAGAGTTGTGTGTGTGTGTGTGTGTGTGTGTGTACTCTGTTTTTGTGTTTACTTGTGTGGCACTGGACTGCCTGTGTGTGTGTGCAGCACGGTACAGTATGCATAGGGTTTTTGGGCGTGTTTGCAGCAATGACAGGACCCCTCCCAGGAAATTGTCCCCAAATCACATTAATCTCACAAACAGACGGGGGTCTTCAAAGTGCCAGCTCTGGGGGAGGGGTTGTGCCTAGATTAGTGTTGTCCTCGACATTGCACAGGAAACAAGAGAGCCTCTTGCTCGCCATCAAAGGCACAACAGATCTAACACAGAGCACATTGGTCGTCAGTAGTCTGCCACTTCAAACCTTCTCAGAGCTGAGCTTATTCTTCAAAGTCTCCTTTCTCCTGAGAGATGCTATGCAGGAAATATCCCAGTGTCGCTTCGCCCTAACTGTGCTCGCAGCATTGTTAGGGTGAAATCGCTGTTAAGATGTTTAATTTTTTTTCCTGCATCTTATTTCCTAGAATGTGAGAGGAGTGTCTTTGCATGCTCGTGTTGCTGTGGGAGCATCGAGAGCGTGCAGGAGAGGAACATGTAAAACAACAGGGCTGAAATTTGAAGAAAACATTATGAATTCATGACTGTTGTGAACAGCGTCTCAGGTCCCACGGTGTTTTGGGTGCCTGAAAATGTAGGCTGACCAAACGTCCTCTTTTGCCCGGACATGTCCACTTTTCACGTCCCGTCTGGGGCGTCCGGGGGGTTTTTATAAACTAATGATAATGTCCGGTTTTCCGTGTGTTTGTGTGTGTGTGTGCCCGACATTATTTAATGACCAAAGCACTGAGTTTGTGTCACACAGTGGTTACAGGCTATTTAACAGGCCGGGCGTGCTCAGGGAGACCTCCGTGTTTGACACGGGAGCGGGAGGCGGGAGGTCCGAGGCTTCCAGCAAGAGGAGAGGGAGAAATATAACAAAATAAGATAAAATAGGAAAAACTTGTCTCCCTCTTTTATTTTATTTTCAGCGTTTAATCACGGCGGAGGCGGGCGGCAGGAGGTCCGAGACTTCCAGAGAGGAGAGAAGTAATGTTAGAAACAAACAGCCAGTGTTGTTGTTGTGTTGTTGTGTGTGTTATGTTCAGGTGTTGTCACGTAAATAACAGTGCCCAAGCAATAAACAGGACAGACAATAGGATTTTATCTATTTTTACACTACATTTTCACTGAAAGCTGACTGAATCCAACCCGAGCCCGAAGACAATTTATAGCTACATTTTTGACCAAACCCGGCCCGACCCGTCGGGTACCGTCGGGCTCGGATCGCCACACTCTAGTGTGTGTATGTGTCTCCTATCGGGGCCTATCTGAATTTCTGTCTTTGAGAGATATTATTTTGTAATATAACTGAATTTTCTATCCATACATATAAACTTTAGATATATTAAAATTATAAGGCATCTTTGAGTAAACTGCGAGTATCATTTAAGTAGGCTATGTCGTGGCCGGCCGAGTGTCCTCTTTTTTGGAAACGGCACCGTCTGTGTTGTCATGTAAACTTGCAATATGCAGTTCCTCTGAAAACGGAGACTTTTCGCACATGGGCATTACGGTTCCAGTCACTAGGCATGTGCGAGAAAGTCGACCATCACAACAACAACGCTGAGATCTGTTTGTGCTGCTCACCCTGTTGATTTTATCAACGCTTCTCCAGCAAAGTGTAGATCTACTGTGGCAACTCCACCTCGTCGTGGTCCTCTCCGCTCCTCTCAGATCTGTTGTGCCTTTGATGGCGGGCAAGAGGCTCTCTTGTTTCCTGTGCAATGTCGTTAACCGCAGCATGACCGGAGGGAAGCACAGCCAGTTAGCCTCTGCTAGCTTCCCAGCTAGCCCTGGCTCTCCGTTTGGATCCAACCGGAGCACCGAGCCCTGGTTTGTTATTCAGGTTAAAGTGGGAAGAAGCAGCGGGTTTATTGGGCAGCTGAGTGAAGTGGAGCCTGCGGAGGAAACACTGGGACCGTCTGGATGTAATAGTCTGTGGAGGTGCTGCGGTGCTCGGCTGCACAGATAGGAAACCCCTCGGCTGACAGGATGTACCACTCTCTCACTCCGTTCCCTCTCACGCAGGCGCAGAACGTACGTGCCACTTGGCTGTCGGATGTAGTCCGTGTAGTGTGTTCAAATGCAACTGACACAGGGCGACGTGAGGCGATGCAACAGTTGGCTTTCATCGTCACTAGTTCTTTGATGTCGGTTTGGTGTGTCCGCACCGTTAAAATGTCAGAGATTAGTCAGTGGTTTATAGTCACAGGTCAAGAGCTGAATTAAACCTTTGCTCCCTTTTTCAAAAAAACTATTTACAGAGTGGTTGTTTAAGACAATTAATTATTGTATTTGCCTTGTAAGGATCTGCTTTTTAAATGTATGTTCAGGAGACAGACCAGACTTTCTGTAGTGATCTTATTACCTAGATTAACCTGACTGCACAGACTCTTCAAATTCAAATGACCAAATATAAAACCAACACTAATTGGATGAAAGCTAGAGTCGACTCCTTACAGCAGCTTCCATAAGAGGAACTGATTTGAGAGCAAAAGGGGAGAAGGTTGCTCTTTTTATACTTCCCTTTGAGAACAAAATCCAATTTCCACCAGAAGGCAGAATTTACGTCAGGGAAATGCACAAACATTACAGATGTCATGTGTAATCTATAAGCATGTAACTTTTCTCCTCCTCTTACAGGGGGTGGATTGAGACCCCCCCCAGTGGATTCAAACATCTTTCTCAACGTGGCAAGGTCATAACTCACAGTCTGATTACACACTGTGAAATACCACATGAAAACAGGCATACAGGAGACTAAAACCACAGAGGAAGTGTTGAGGAGTGTAGAGGTCAAGCTGCAGGTGTAAGACGTAAACGAATTCCATGTTTACTTAAGTAGCTAATCAGAGCGCCACAGTCAGGCAATCGCAGAGAAGTGGGCGGGAACGGTCAGGTCCTCGTCGTCCTCAGAGACAACGACTGCCATCAAATCCCATTATGTTCATGTAGCCTGCTGTGTATGAAATGGACTTGAGAGTACCTGTGTGTTTCATGGGAATGTTAAAGAGGTTAGACTGTGGACTGCAGTGTGAATCATCTTACTCCCCTCACATCACGTTGGACTTAATTTCTTGGTTTGTCGAGATTTTTCTCTCTACCTTCCTTTTAGTGCTGAATGATTAGAAATGGTGGCGTAAAACTGAATCCTTTTTAATGTGATGACGCATGCAGTTAGATCCTACACTTTCCATAATGCAACCCATATTATAATTAGACTCTCACTGCCTGCTGAACAGCCATCCTTTGCAAACTTTGTAACAAAACCTTTACCAATATCTAACCGAATCTCCGAGACAAAATCACCTCTCAGACTTCACAGAGCTCCTCCAAAGCCAAACAAGACATGAGTATTCTCACAGACTGACTGGGCCTCATTATGACGTATACACTGAATTAGATTTGCGTATTGGCGCTCCCCTTGAAGTATTTCTGAATGCCGACTGTATGAGTCAGAGGTGTCTTTTGATGGAAAGGCAGAGACATGCTACCATCCATCATTTCATACAAATCATTTGCCCTCATCAATCAGTATAATTATATCAGTAAACTCATATAACGTTGATGATCAGAATTCATGTTTGTCATGACTGTGGTGAAGGTTATCATGCAGCTGATGTTCCCATCTGAACTCAATAAATGATTCTGTGTGAGAGCTGAAACAGCCGAGCCTAGGAGCCAGTTTAATGCAGAGCAAATCTGAATTGGAAAATTTAAGGCATGCTCCTCTTTTCCATTGATGACCATGGCTTTTATAATACATGTAAGTCAGACAAATGTCTAACCTAAATAGTATTGACATATCAAGAGAGACCTTTAAAGGTCAATGAGGCGAAACGGTTAACCTATAAATGTGGAGGAGATGCTGCCATTGATTGGACTTTTGTATGAGTCCACACAAATGACTCTCTGTACTGGTGTCCACAGCTTGGACAAGATGGAAGATAATTTAAAACAAATACCAATTCTTCTGGCAACTGGGCTGAAAACCAAAGAAAAAAATACCATTTTAATGTGTCTGATTCATCGAAACAAATATTTGTATCTTATGTTTCTTTAAATTTGTGTGTTTCATACATATAATATCCATGTTTCTAAAGTGAGTTGTCATCTGGAGGAGGGGACGCTGTTATGACAGCTGCCAAGTACCCAAGCGACAGACCAATGTTGGAGACCAGCCAAATTTTCTAACAACATGTTGGCACATTTTCAGCTGTGGCCATGGTGACAGCATACAGGTATTAATAAGGCGACGTTGGCACATTTACAGTGGTGATTATAGTGAAAACAGCCACGTATTTTTTAACCTTTCTAACTCCGCCAGGACGCCGACGTCTTATGGATTTCGCACCAGAGCAGCCTAAACACACAAAGTCCAAAATCGCAATGAGTGGTGACAAGTCATGTCATGCCGTTTTTCGACAGGAAAAGTTAAAGGATTACTAGCGATCTTATGTGGAGCTGTTAGCGAGGACTTAGCTGTTTTATAAAAGTTAAGAGTCTCACTCCTACCACTTTTTTTGGCTGAGATATACTGTCTAGAAAGTGGAACTTTCACGTTTCATATGGCTTTATTTGGTGATATTTTATGGTGTCTCTGTGTCATAAACAACATCAGCTATCATAATCACACCTGATTTCAATAAGGTACAATGTTTGAAGCTGGCTGAGTGTTGTTTGATCACTGATAGTTCTGTTTTGAAGCGGAGTGACCGACTTGTCATTTGGAGCTCCGCCTGGATCTTTTCATGGAAAAAACATTGCAGAATGGTCATACTTTGAGCAGTCTTCTTCAAATTTGAAATTAGTGTTCATTGATAGTGTGCCTACAGCCCCACAGTGTCATTTACCTGCTCAGATGAAGCCACAGACAGTTATTCATCATGAAATACATTTTATTTTAGGCAAAATCTTCAACTTTTTACTGACTTCAGAGGCCCATTACTCTGTTTCTGTATCACATAGAGTGTTTCTGACACTTTCACAAGAAACCTCAGGGAGTTTTCTTTCTGGCAAGACCTCATACATGCATGTAGTCAGAGCGCTTCAGAAGCTACAGTTATTTTAATTTGGGTATGTCATTTAAGGCGTTTTTGCTGCAAAATGGGGGTGGAGTACAATAAAGCAACATCAGCACATTTCCAGCAGTGGTTGTACAACCAGGTATTTTTTTTTTTTTTTACTTCCAGTGGTGGATGTATCAATAACAACTGGATATTTTTTATGGTGATGTCAGCACATTTCCAGTGGTTGTAGTAGTGAGAAAAAACACATATTTTTATATTTATCTTTATATGGAGACATCAGCAGGTAAGCTGTATTTCAAGCATTGGCTGTAGTGCCAACAACCAGGCATTTTCTTTAAGGTGACATCAGCACATTTCTAGCAACCATTCTAGCGATGGTTGTGGCGACAAACACTGGGATTTTTTTTTAAGGTGACCTCAGTTCCAGCTGTGGTTGTACCAGCAATACCAGGTATTTTAAGCCAAAACATACTTTCCTAACCATAACCAAGTATTTCTTATGCCTGAACCTAACCACACAATAGTCACTTTTGTCACAACATAAAATTGAAATGTAAAGAAATGTATCTTTTTCAACATTTTCTCTACACATGAAACAGTTTGCAGGAACATACAATGACAGCGTTCATCCTGGTGACTGGGCTGCAAATTTAAAAGGAGAACAAGGAAAAGATTATTTGTGTTATCAGTTTCCTTTAACAAAAGCAACCTAACAAGATAAAGCAACTGAGAGTCACACATAATGCACTCCTGACTGCTCATATTAAGTAAGTAAGTGAGTAAATCTTTATTTATATAGCACCTTTCACAGCTTGAAGTCACAAAGTGCTTCACAATAAATATAGATACAGTTAAATAAATAGAAAACACAGCAAGTACAAACAGCAAAAAATACGGTGCAACCGAAACACAATCTATATACAATCTATACAATTACTTACAATTGTCCAAACGCCTGCCTAAAAAGGTGAGTCTTTAATTGTATCTTGAAATTGTGGACAGAGGATAAGGATCTCAGGTCCAAGGGCAGGGAGTTCCAAAGCTTTGGGGCCACAGATTGAAAAGCTCGGTCACCTCGAGTTTTCAGCCTTGTCCGAGGCACAACCAGGAGCCCCTGGTTAGAAGACCTCAGTGACCGGTTGGAGATGTAAGGGTTGAGGAGCTCGCAAATGTAAGTGGGGGCTACTTTGTGGACAGCTCTGTATGTCAGGACCAGGACCTTGAATTGGAATCTAAAGTGAACAGGAAGCCAGTGTTGGGATGCCAGGATGGCAGTGATATGGCAAGATTTATGTGACCAAGTGAGCAACCTGGCAGCGGCATTTTGGACAAGTTGTAAACGGTCCAGAGATGTTTTACTGCGGCAGGTGAACAGTGAATTGCAGTAGTCAAGCCGGGATGAAATAAATGCATGGATGGCCATTTACAGTTCTGAGTGTGAGACGATGGACCTGAGTTTTGCGAGGTTTCTGTGGTGGAAGAAGCATGAGCGGGACAGAGAATTAACATGTTTTTCAAACAGCATGTTTTGGTCAAAAATTACCCCAAGGTTCCTGAGGTCAGACCTGATGTTACGTGCCAGTGACCCCATGTGGTTGACCACCTTAGAGACCGTAGAGTCATCCGCAGTGATAAGAACCTCAGTCTTGTCTGCATTTAGTTGGAGGAAGTTGTTTGCCATCCAGTTCTTGATGGCAGACAGACATTCATGGAGTATGTTGATTTTGTCTATGTTATCTGGTTTAAATGACAGGTATATAATAATCTTTATTACGGACTCAAATGGTCCACACACATACACACAACCATTACATACATTTAAAATACATCATTAAAAATAAAAAAATATATATATAAAAATATATACTTTCATATAAGTATAGTTGGATGTCATCTGCATAACAATGATAGGAAATGCCTTTGAAATTACTGATGATACGGCCAGAGCCATGGCTCCATTATAACAGCTTCCTCTTTATTCTTTTAGCATCTTTGCAGGATATTAATATAAAGTTTAAACACTTTAAACTTGATTCTGTGCATTAGTATCTTTCCCTGCTTTGTTTCTGCCTCTCTGTTTGAACGGACCGCAATGGTCTCTCCTGTCTCTCTCTGTCTTCGTCTGTCTGCATGAGTGGCGACAAGTGTCTCCACCTCCTCGTAATGAAAGGCTGTGTGACAGAGAGCAGCGAGGAGCATCAGAGAGCACCTGTAGAAAAGCAAACAGCCTCAGCCAGGACAGCAGAGTTAATAAAGAGGAATTAACATCCATGCCAAAATAAAAATGTGTTTGGCAGGAGGGAGGTGGTGCCGGGATTAAAGAGCGAGCATTTGAAGTGTGTGTGTGTGTGTGTGTGTGTGTGTGTGTGTGTGTGTGTGTGTGTTTGCACAGAGAACATCTATGAGTTTAATCTGAATTGGTGAACACCATTATATTATGCACAATAATGTAAGAAACCACAGAGCCCAGATCATATTTCCAAAATTTCCCGTCTTTAAAACAGCAGCCAGGAGGTTTCCCACCAACTACAACACACACACACACACACACACACACACACACACACATGCACTCTCACTTTCCCCTGTTTGCTCTCCTGTCGCTGCCTGGCAGCAGGGACAGTTTATTGCTCCTTGGGCTATTTTATCAAATGATTCATGCCTCTTGGATGATGGCGCTCCAAATGTGCTTTGATTGAGGCAATTAAGCCCCAGGCCCTCAAACTACTTCGACAAGTCCTGATTTGTCCAAGTTGAATGCAAATGTGACTGAGATCGGCTGCAGGGCCGCTGCATGAACATTTCATGTCACTTAATGTTTTTTTTTTTTTTTTTTTTTTTAGTCCCATTTCATCCCCAACTCACCGTCAACAAGCTCAGTGCTGCATTCTGAGTTTAGTAAATTTTGGGAGATGAAGGTTTCATTAACTGATGCAACAAGCATGGGAAAGATTGAGTTTTGCTTTCGGCATAATCATAAAATAATCACACATAATCAAATCAAGTTTACAGTGGGGCGTGTTGTGGGAACGCCAGTAAACGCAGAGCAGGATTTTGGCACAGTCACAGTGTGATGTATGTTTCTGCAGAAAAACACAACGTGTGAAGACAAAAGGAAGTGTTTGCATGCATATTATATTCTGCTTTTTTTTGCTGCTTACTTTTTATATTGCTCTCTGTTTCTTACAGTTTACTTCTAGTGATCTAGTGATTATCTGACCTTATCTGCCTCCACTAAAAGCCGCTGAATACAGGGTGACACTTTGGAAATAGTCTGAACAATTAGTTACTGGACTCCAAAACCCAAAAGTTGGTTGTCTTGTGTCAACATCATCCCATCAACCTTTTTAGAAACATTTTTTATCAGACCTTTTCAAAAGTTTAACAAATGTCACGCTGCTTTCATGCATCCAAAATGTGTTTCAAATAATGTGCTGTGATGTTTCTTCACCAATCAGAGCTTGCAATTTGCTTTTAAAGAGACTGCCACGAATCTGTGGCAGTGGCTCAGTCCATAGGGACTCCAGACCGAGTATGGAGCATGGACTGGTAGCTGGTGAGGTACCAGTTCACCTCCTGGGCAATGCCAAGGTGCCCTTAAGCAAGGCACTGAACCCCCGACTGCTCACTGTGACATTTAATGCATGCGTAGGTCCTGTTTTTGTATGTGTGTGTGTGTATTTTGCGCCTGTGTGTGTATGACAACAGAGTCAGAAAAAAAAAATTCCCCTCTGGGATTAATAAAGTATTCGTTCTTCTTATAGTTTTCAAAAGTCAAATGCTCTTGTTGGAAATTTCATCTCAGGTGTTTAAAAGGGGGCAACAGTAGTCTGTGGGGATCTGGGTCAGGGACTGTTGTTGAATTGGCATAGCATTTGGCGAGGAGTGGATTATGACTTGTTTAGGACAAGACTTGAGACTTACTTGTGACTTACGCAACAATAACTTGTCCCACCCCTGTTAATCATTGACCAAATAACTTGTTTTTTAATGTGGTGTCCTGGTGCTGGGTAATCTGGCTCATGTCTCTCTACACCCTCATTTCCTGTCACCTCTCCATTCTGCTGTCTTGGGCAACAGTTGCTGAGGCCATAGGGACTTGGGGCTGGGAACTGTAGGATCGCTAGTTCAGGTCACCGTATTGGACCAAGTATGGAGTGCGAGCTAGCAGGTGGAGAGGTGCAGTTGAGCACCAAACCCCCCAAAATGCTCCAGGGGTGTTTTATTATGGCTGACCCTACGCCATCCCTCTGCTGTAGCTGTGTGTGATGTTGTGTGTGAATAATTCTGACAATCAGATCACTTAATGGATATCTTGCTGAAGTTCAAGTTTTTCTTTACAACTTTTTTTTCATTATTTATTCATTTATATTTCTTGTTTTTCATGTTTATTGCTGTGTATATTATTGTTATGTATCACTATGGGTGTAATGTACGTTTGTCAGTTTGGCTTATCATGCTGCTCTTTTTTGTCTTTTTCAAAACGAAACAACCAGACTGAGCTGGCTGTCTCAGTGAGAGAGATTACTGTACCAACCCTGCAACTGAGAATAATTTACAATATTGAAATCTTTTGCTCTTTGTCTTTGTGTCAGACATCACCTGATTGCTGCTGTTAGATTTCCTTATGTTTGTGTTATTAGTTTCCATTTCAGCAAGGAATGGAGTCCTATCAAATCACTTTCCCCCTTTATTTTTCTGTTATTTATTAAAACAAAGCTGTGTGTGTTTTATGTACAATTGTCAAAAATGTCTTCTGCACCTAACTCACCATCGTGTGATGAGAAAATATGTGCATGATACAATGCCCTAGGGCCCGCTGTAACTACCTGATGCCACTGCATAGACTGGTTGTTCTGATAATAGCTAAATAAAACCATATCATCACTTGGTTGAAGGATGTAATCAGTATGTTCTACAACATAACACTGGAAGGTTCAGGCAAAATGTTTTCTCTTTTCCGTGCTGATAAGCTGATAAAAAGATCAAACAGTGTGAGATGTGTTAATTGCCAATTAGGCCTTGTCCTTCACTGAAAGCTTCCCAGCCAGATCAAACACACTACAGTAGCCTTCACGTCACGTCTTCCTCACTCTTATCTCACTGCTTCCTTAAACAACATATGTGCAGATACAGAACAGTAAGGACGCAGAGAAAATAAGAAATGCTGCTCGGTGAGACGAGCAGCGTGTGTTCGTATTTTAAAATGTGTTCCTGGTGTAAATTTCAGCTGTTCATCATCAGCACTGGAACCACAGCTGATGACAAATGATGGGTTTACTGGGGCTGGCCAGTCGTCGTAACTGGGAGGGCTGAACAGAGACAGGTTTGCAGTCAGCCTAATTGCCATTTTGGTCAGTGTAATTATTGTTGTCGGCAAACACACTTGGGAGTTGGTGAGTCTTTGAATTGCTGATTTGCAGCAGAGAGGAGAGGTAAACATTACCTGAGCCTGAAGCCTCCCTCCAACTAGGAAGTGAAGTCACACTGCTGCAGGGCAACACCAGTTTATGGAGTACAGAAAAAAGCAGTGACAGTGTTTTTGAACAAGTTTTTACTCAAAGGTCCAGTGTGAAGGATTGAGGGAGAGGGGGATGCTGGCGGAGATGGAATGTAAGTGTTTTCTAGGGATGAGCAGGTAAACCATCATCTGTATCTGTTCTGTTCAACCAACTAAATTATCTGTGTACACAGCATGGGCAGGGTTTATAACGAAAATGGGTAGGGCTTAAATTGGAGATGGGCATGTGACCAGAAGTTTATTAGAAAACTATTTACAGAACAACCTCAGGGTTGAGCTTCAGATCATTTATGATCACAGGAAACTGAACATTTTACTGGGATGATATTCATACTGCTAAAAAGTACATTATCTGCACCAGATACTTGTTTCTTCTGAGTGTTCAGCTCAACCTTAATGTTTTCTTTAGTGTAAAACCAGTCAAAGTGTTTCTGTCACCTCAGAATGAGATATACGCAGGGAGCAGGTCCTCGTCTACAGAGATCACCATGTTGCACCACCATGTTTCTACAGTAGCCCAGAACAGACAAACCAAACACTGACTCCAGAGAGGGACGCTCATGTTTTCACATTAGCCAGGAGAGCATCAGACAAAGACTTCTTGTTTTTGCATAAGACGTTAAACTGCTTTATTCAGTGGTTTAAATCATGGCGTCCATCTGTTTGAGAGGAAGAGACCTCTGTGGATAACTCAGCTCCTGGTAAAAACCTTGTGAACATCTGGATTTTAACGCTGGGGCCACACTGCCAACGAAGTGCTGCGAAGCGCAGCGCACCGAAATTCTTGTGCGAGCTGGAGCATTTCCGTTCACATCAGACGCACATTTCTCCACGCCGGTCGACAAGCGCTTCTGCTCCCAGCTGTTGTCTCTGTCACATTTGGGGCTGTTTTTCCATCATGGGTAAGTAAATAACCTCATAAAATTATACGCCATGTTTTCCTAACAACTGTACATGTATGTCCACTTCTTAGCAATGAGTATATGTATATAAACACACACACATATATACATCCCATTTGTCAAACGGGGTGTTTTATTTTGAAATTTGTTTTATTCTGAAAATTGACCGGATGCTGTTGTTGTTCCTTTGTTTGACTTCCTGCCCGGCTTGACACATTTGCTCACGGCTCACGCAGAAAATAGACCAGACGCCGAAACGATCGCTGCAGGGCGCAGCCGGTGTGGATGACACAATCGGTTAACATGGGCGCGGAAAGGAAACTGGCTTTGCTTCGAGGCTATTCGCAGCGCCTCTGTGGGCGGTGTGGCCCTGGCGTAAGTTATCAATGGAAAAATATGTGTGCACACATTAGCAGGTGCTGAGCTAACGATCTGTCTGCGACGTGCCAAAGAGCATTAGAGAAACATATTTGTAACCCAAAACTGTTTTATTTTTTACCGGTTTAAATCACTGAGTCCATCTGTTTTGAGAAAGGAAGAGACCTCTGTGAATAATTCACATGAACATCGCAATTTTAAGTTATCAGAGAAAAAAGATGAGCGCACATTAGCAGGTGCTGGGCTAGCAGCCCACATGCCAAACAGCATAGGAAAAACACTATTTTGATTCAGGGTTTTTACCGCTTTAAATTACCTGGGGTTCATTCATAAACATTGCATATGCACAAAACGAGGCCTGAAAGACGCGTGCGCCACTTCCCATGGAAAAGTTGTCATTTATAAAAACAGGCTTGATGGGAGAAACTTGGACACATGCTGATGAACATTTTGGAGACAGGAAATTGGCAACGCAGATGGTGAGGTGGAAGCCAAATTGTAGAAACTGTCGAGTATTTTTTGGAGCATGCCAGTTTTGACTTACATTTTTAGTATGGATCCAGCACATCCTTTTATAAATGAGACCCCTGGTCTATTTGTTTTGGAGAGGAAGAGACCTCTGTGGATAATTCAGCTCCTGGTACAAACCTTCGGAACAATGAACACTGAAGGAATTCTAACCAGGAGAAGTTTCAGCTCTGCAGTCCTCACTGCTAGACGCCACTAAATCCTCCTCAGTCTTACACAGTGGAATAGTCTGGGCCTTTACAGGAACAAAGACTCTACAATGGTGGAGAACTGTATTGTCCTGTCTTGGCGTAAGTGCTGTTTCTGAGGCTTTTACAATGTGCCAAGGATTGGAAACGTACACCCCGCGCTTTGTTTAACTTCTTTGGTGCTTTAACAGCAACTGATGTGGGAGAAAGTGCAGGGAGGTCCTCCATCAGTGCATTTAATTATGTATTACTGTTTGAGGTGCCTCAACATGTCTGTCAATAAACAATGGGGTGAACTGAGCGTGTTTTAAAAGCCTCATCTGAACAACACACTCAGTTATTCCACATTCTTTTAACATTTACACCAGCTGAAGACACATCTGACTTATATTAGAATATAAATTCTACAGAACACCTTTTTATTTCAGCTCTGTGTACCTGTTGGTGGAAGTACCGCGGTAAAGCCCTGCTCCGTCAACAAGTGTGAGGCACCGGAGCACGATTGTTCACATTGTAAGATCTGTGGCCTTTCATGCTTGGTGGAGTTACTTAGTGGCTTGAAGCGGTGAAGGAGGACGAGGGAGGGGGAGGTTAAGCAATTAGCGTGTGAAATAGATATCCTCGGCTTTTCCAGCAGCCAGCCTCGAGTACAAAGTGTTAGTCTGTCAGCACTACCTTGACGAGAGGAGAGAGCTCGGCTCGCTGTTGTTTGTGCTTGCCTGGCCACCATCTTGTCTGATTATATGCTGCAGTGACGAGGAGGGGGCTCAGTGCTCGCTGTGTCATTTCTCTGTGGTGACTCAGAGCTTTGAGGAATCTATAAAATCTGACCCTGAGTTGTTTTTAACGCCTCGTGGTTTTACAATTAACACCTTCTGGTGCAGCAGCACTGATGCTAAACAGCTTGGTGGAAATCATTAAATCAAACTTTTGGCACCAACAAACTCGACAACACAGCGATTCCTCTTTGTGACATTTACAGTATTAGTGTTTATTATGAAAGCTGAAATGTACACTCTATTATACTTTTTGTTTTTAGGTATGATTTACACAGATATAATCCAGATATTTATGTTGTTTTGACCCCTTAATATGAGCCATTTGATCAGATCTGATTCTTGCCTCAGAGGGGACACAGCCATAATAAAATCTCATCTGTAAAATACAATTACAAGATAAATAAATACGTTTTTCTGTGTTATTTTATCAAATTATCTTTACAAATTTTGCCTGTGTCACAATCACTTACAGTGGTTACAGCAGTATATTTACAGTGTAGTTATAGGAAATCTTTAATTCTACATCTGAAACAGTTACAAACAGCTATCTGTTTTAATATAAAACATGTTAATAGACTTTATGAGTGTGTACAGAGAAGTGCAGCTTCATAAATACCTCGAGAACTTTAAGAAGGGAAAGAAGCATACATTCAACATTATTAAGAAATTAAACAACACAATTGCTTTTAAGTAACTGAGCCCAGGTATCTTAGACATGGTTGTTTCTGTAGGAAAAAGTTGTTCTTCTTTGGGGGTAAAAATGTTCACTTAAAGTCAGAGAACCGTCACACACAGTGATGGACTGTAGCCTTGCATGTGTCATCGTTACATCTGAGTCACAAACGTTAGCATCCTTTTGCTTTTCAGAAATCCACAAAGTTATTTAACAACACCTGAAGCTGTTTTGAAGGTTTTCTACAATCCTCAGAGATTCTTTGCTCCATCTGCATAAAAAAAAACACTTTGCTAAACAAGAAAGAAATATAATTGATTTCACAATTTAAAAGTGATGTATCACCTTCCTCTTTGTTTTAATTTTTCACAACACAAGAAAAATATTTGGAAAAAGTAAAATTGCAGAAAAATAAATTTCATACAAATGAAATGAAATTAGATATTTCATTTCTAGCTACCATGCTACGGAGGCATTTTACTGCCAAGTGTATTATTGTAGTATATGATACAGAAATTATAATGGGCAAATTTTCTATAATTTTATAGGAATTAATCTGTTAGTCAAGAAAATCTACAGATTGTTTAAAAATTACAGTAGTTAATGTTGTAGTTTGTAAGTTATTTCAAACTGTGTCATACGGTGGCTTATTGCTGCCATGCCAGAAAACAAAAAAAACATGAATCAGCATCACATAATATTAAAAACAATATGTTTTTCACATTTTAAGAAAATCTTTTAATGCTATATTTTCTAAATTATATTTATTATATCATTTAATTTATCACTGCAACAATATGCTCTTTATTTTGTTACAACGTAAAACTGAAAAAACAAATGAATTTATTGTTCTAAAATTTTTTTTACATTATGTTGTGATCACTTGTATTGTTTTATAACAAGACAAACAGTGTATTGTAATAATAAAACAATAAAAGTTTCTTGTTATGAGATAAAATATAACATAACAATACATTTTTAAGATATTATTACATGTTAATGATTCATGTTCTGTTTTCTTGGTTTGTCTGGCGTGGCAGCAACAGGCCATCGTATGATACAGTTTGAAAAAACTTCCAACTTCTCTATTCTTTCTGTTAAATTTCAGAAAATATGCCCATTGTAATTTCATTATCATAAACTATACTTTCATATGTGGCAAATAAAAGATGCAACACCTTAGATTTGAGAAAATAAAACCAAAGAATTTGGAATTTTTGCAAAAAAAGAAAATAAATATCTCTAATCACAATAATTGCTGATTATTTTCTGTCATTTCACTGTTTTTTTTTCAGCTGCAGTTAAACGACATAATAAATCCACAGGGGTTGATTTGGGATTTTTGGCTCTGTGACTCAGACGTGATGAAAACACATGAGAAGACAAACTGGGGTTCGTTCATACAGAACAATGAAGTGCAGGGTCATCTGGGTTGTTCAAACGTCTGTGTCCAGCGGGGGAGGGAAGTCGAGACAGGGTGACAGTGAGTCCTGACTGTGTGTGGAGCTAATCCCAGTGTCTGAGTCTGTGTCTGTAACGTCTGCAGGGGACAGGCTGTGTTTGAGTTTCACTGTCTGTGAGACGCTGCACTGAGTCTCACTTTTCAGAGGGACAGGACTGGACGTCTTCTCCTCTGCTCCGTCCACAATCTGCAGCGAGCTCAGCTGAGCAGCCAGCTGCCAACACTCCTGATCCTTTGAGACCAGCGTGGCGTCGTAGTACTTCAGCTGCTTGTCTATTTCTGCAGCTTGGTTGTGGAGGGACACACCGGTGAAGAGGCTGTGCTTCACCTCCTCCTGCAGCCTCTCCAACTCAGCTGTGTAGAACGATTCATCTGCCTCCGAGGGGATACAGGAAGCAGCCGCAGCTCCTTCCTGTTCGCTGTCCTCATATTGGCTCAGAGGGAAGTTGGCCCTCCTGAGCTCAGCATCAATGTCCTGGGACAGCTGGAGGATGAGCTCCTTGTGCCTCTGAACCTGCAGCTCAAGCTGTTCGACTCCATCACTGGTGTACAGGTACTTCTGCAGCTGCTCGTCACTGTTCTCCTCCAGACTCTGAGCCAGTGAACTCTCAGACTCGGCTTCCTTCTGGATTTGCACCTCAAACTGCTCGATATCCAGATCCAGGTCCCTCATGCGCTGGATCTGCTCCCGGATGGTGTGGTCCTGGTGAAGAATGAGCTGCACCATCCTGTCGATCTCCTCAGCACCCGCTGAGCTCTGACTCTCCTTATGGAGCTTCTCCAGCTTCCGGAAAGCTTTCTTCACCATGCGCTTCTGCCTCTCCGCCGGCAGAGACTGGGTGGACTGAGCCCGACTGTGCTCCCATCGCTTCGGCTTGGCCCCCTTGGACTTCCCGCTCTTCTTGATGGGCTGAGGCACAAAATCGCTGGCTTTGACAAGAATGAACTGGATGAAGGGTCTCTGGTCTCCCCAGGCGTACCAGAGTCTCAGGATTCTGGTGAGAGGAGGCAGAGCTCTCTCAAAACCCTTCCACCGCTCAACGAGGCAGAAGTCTTTGGGTTCCCCGTGCAGGAGCCGCTTGCTCTCTGGGATTGACTTGTGGTCCTCCAGTAAGGCCTGAATCATATCAGCACATGTTGTGTGCTTCGTTACTCCGCAGACGACCTTCTCCTCGTTGCAGACTGTAACCTGAATCTCCTTTCCTTCCACAGGTTCGGCAGGTTTTGTCCTGAGAAAGAGACAGAAAAACAAGACTTATACAGTAATCATGGCTTTAGGATGAAACATTTGGATGTCTTAACCCCTGAACACAACACAGATACCCACAACACACCGACGTCTTAAACTTGTATTAAGACAAACAATAAAAAGTTGTTAAAATGCTTTTTTACAGTATCAGGGTAACTGGGTATTTTTTAGTGACGTTTGCAAAGTGGCGTCATGAATGGTGATGCTGATCTGTCACTCTTGACCAAAGTGGTGGACAAACCAACCAACCAACCAACCAACCAACCTACCTATCTAACAACTATTGGATGGATTCCCATACAATTTAGCGCAGACATTCATGGTCCCCAGAAAATAAAGCCCTCTTACTTTGGTATACCCTGACATTACCTCCAGCACCACCATGAGGTTGACATCAGTTGTGTTTTTTAGTAAAATGTCTCAACTATCAAATGGATTGTCTTGAAATGTGGCTCAAACATTTCTGTTCCTCTTTGAATGAACCGATTAGCCAATGTTAACATGCCAACAAACTAAAACATGATTGTGAACATGGTGAATGTTATACCTGCTAAACATCAGTAAATTAGCAAAGTCATTTAACCATGTTAGCATGCAGACAATAGGCCCGTTTCCACTGAAGAAGTTCCTGGTACTATTTGGGGGGCAGGAACTACTACAGGAACGTCCTCTTGCTCGGCCCTCTCAAACGCCGTGTCTCCACTGAGAGAGCCGAGTAGGAGGAAGGTTCCTGTAAAGTTACCAGGCTCTGGATGTGACGTAATCGTTGCATGACCATTTTGACCAGGGCGACGCAGGGGCGTAGGGGCGCCGTTAGCCGTTAGCCGTTAGCGGTGTCTGTAATAACTCCGGTCACGGTCCGTGAAAAAAAATATTTTTTCCAGCGGATGTCTTAGTTACAACATGATTGAGCTAACTGGAGTAGTTTCATGTCGTACCCGACAATGGGAGGCTTTGAACAGATGACGTCCTGATGTTAGCTTTGCTGCTAGTGTTAGCTGTCCCTGTCAGCTGCAGCCATTGATGCTTTCTAGACATCGTGATTTCCCAAAACTGAATAAATACCACACAAAGCAACACAAAACAGCTTTGCTAGCTCAATCATGTTGTAACTAAGATATCCGCTGGAAAAAATATTTTTTTCACGGACTGTTTATTGAGTTATTACAGACACAGCTAACAGCTAACGGTTAGCCCAGCTAATCTACGATAACCATGTTGTTATTTACAAATCATCACATCCCGCCTTGAGTATATCCAATCAGCACCAAGTAACCCCCAAGCCCCAGCCAGGAGTTTCTCGGGGCCATTCTGAGTACCTACTCTGAGGCAGGGACTTGTTTAGCCCCTGTAAAAGTTCTGGAACTCTGTCCTTTGGGGGTGGTTCCTGCGGTGGAGACAGGCACCAACGGCCCCGGCCCTGTAAAATTACCGCAAAGTTCCTGTGGTAGAAACGGGCCTATTCGCATTGAGCTAAATGCACAACAGAGGCAGGAGTGAGTCTGTAGACCAGACTCTGTAAAGGTCAGATCAGTTCTGTTCACAAATAAATACAATTCAAGACCTAAAGAACAAAAAACCAAAAACCAAATTTCTGCTTCAAATATTATCAAAATCACATTTTTGTACCAGTGTTGTTTAAAATTTTGCAAAAAAGCCAAACTGTTTGCATTTGTCAGATCCTGTAAAACTAAAAATACATTTAATTCTGCGTTCCTCAGCCTAAACAGGAAGCCAATAATGACTCAATGGTCATGTGACAAGAATTTAGAGAAACTCAGACTGAACTGCAGACTGTTTACGCAGAGGAGAGGACGAGAGGTTGTAAGCAGAGGTTATTAAAATGTAAATGTAAATTGCAATGTAGTGAAATAAAAGTTTTAAAAATGTGGTGTGTTGTGTCAACTTTAGTTTCAGGCAAATGTCTGGCCCCTGGGCTCTTAACTTTATAGAAATGTGGCCCACTGAAGAATGTAGTTGAATATCCCGCTGTAGATGGTTGGTGTAGTTTATCCTTCAGCAGACAGTGGAGAGGTGACAGAAAATGAGGCGGTACAGAGGAGGGATAACATGCAACAAAGTCCCCTTTCAATCATGAACCAGATTACATGGTTAGTGTCTTAAACATCTGACAGGACAACCCAGAAAAAAAAAAGAGATGTTTTTAACTTTCTCTGACTAAACTGACTTGGTTGAAGGTTTGAAGGATTTTCAAGTCAAAAGGCTCGGTTCCGAGTTAAGTCATGAGTCATTGATGTTTAATTTGAGTTGCAGGTCTTTTTTGATTTTGTCAAGTCATTAAATTAGTGACCTGAGTCGACACCTCTGATATGTTTTTTTTTTTTTTATACCTCTCTAACTCCGCCAGGACACCGACGTCCTCGCTCCCCTCCTCCTCTGTTAAATGGTATCTCCCAGGCGCACTACGTCATCAAACCATGTGATGTTTGGTATTGCCAGATTCAGGAAGCTCTCAACTTTTCAAAAACAACATTGTTTTTCTTTTATTTCTTATGGATTTTGCACCAGAGCAGCCTAAACACACATAGTCCAAAAGCGCGATGAGTGGTGACAAGTCATGTCATGCCGTTTTTCGACTGGAAAAGTTACAGGATTACTCGCGATCTTATGTGGAGCCGCTAGCGGGGACTTAGCTCTTTTATAAAAGGTAAGAGTCTCACTCCTACCACTATTTTTGGCTGAGATATACCGCCTAGAAAGTGGGATCATAACTTTCACATTTCATATGGCTTTATTTGGTGATATTTTATGGTGTCTCTGTGTCATAATCACACCTGATTTCAATAAGGTACAATGTTTGGAGCTGGCTGAGTGTTGTTTGATCACTGATAGTTCTGTTTTGAAGCCGAGTGACTGACTTGTCATTTGGAGCTCCGCCTGGATCTTTGCATGGAAAAAACACTGTAGAATGGTCATACTTTGAGCAGTCTTCTTAAAATTTGAAACAAATGTTCATTGATAGTGTGCCTACAGCCCCACAGTGTCATTTACCTGCTCAGATGAAACCACAGACAGTTGAATCTTGAAACACATTTTTTATTTAATTTTAGGCAAAATCTTCAACTTTTTACTGACTTCAGAGGCCCATTACTCTGTCTCTGTATCACCTAGAGTGCTTCTGACACTTTCACAAGAAACTTCAGAGAGTTCTTTCTGGCAAGACCTCATGCATGCATGTAGTCAGAGCGGTTTCGAAGCTACAGTTATTTTAATTTGCGTATGTCATTTTAGGTGTTTTTGCTACAAAATGGGGGTGGAGTACAAGAGGCTAAATAACTAAGTTTGCAAAAAACAAAGTCTAAGACCTTGAAGTCTAAATGTCAAAGAAACTAACCATGAAGATATTGTGTGTGGATGAATATCTGAGCAGGTGACACCTTGAACATTTGCCTCCACTGTATGAATGAATGAATGAATGGGTGAATGTTGCTTGTGTTATAAAGTGCTTCAAGTGGTCGCTAAGGTTAGTAAAGTAAAAGCAGTCCATTCACCAAGTTTTACATCAGCAGCTGCAGAGCTGCAGTCCGAAGTACGCACCATCACTCTCCCACTCGTTCCTTTGAAGTCCTCTCACTATTCTGAGCAGTATATTTTCTTAAATAGATCCTGTGTTGATGGTTTTCCATTAGGTCAATGAGCAGAAAACTACACTGGCTCATCTTGTGCTCCCTGACTTGATTCTATTAGACTGTTACTCACCATCTTAGTCATCACAGATGATCACTTAATGGTTCAGTTCTGAGCTATTTAACCCCAAGGCCCTCATTACCTTTTCGTCTGGATCGTAAAACTTGCTCAAAAATTGACCTCTGATGGGCCGGCGATATCAATCTTTAACATGCTTAATGGACCACCGGTAATATCCAGGACCTAATATCCACTCGCTAAATGACAGGAGCCGGCAACTCAGACATCCACAACATGGACAAGTAATCAGATAAGTAGATAACATTGTCAGACATTTCAATTTGATTTCAAGATAAAGAATGATGTATCATGTTATTATTTATACAAAAGATTAAATGTGTGCAATATTCTGCAGTTCATGTGATTAATTAAGTTAACGCTGATGTGCTGGAGCTGGCTGCCAAGGTTCTGTCTCAGCGTATTACTCATATTTAAAGTTAAAGCCTACTCTGTGAGGAAAAAACAAGCGATATATAATACTCCTGTAATTACAGACAGCTCAGTCTCAAAGAAACCAGAGAAAGATTATCTATATAAGATCACCAAGAGACACTTAACTATGACAGAGAGTTGCAGACTGATTGCAGAACCACAGACCAACATTCCTACACCCCCAAAATCAAAGAGGTGGAAATAAATCAGAATTAAGAGCTGCTAATCCTGGTTAACGTCAAATTTCATCTTCAGGCCGAAAAAGGGATTTCAGATAGAAAACTGTGACATTGCTGAAGGAGTGTAGCTGCAGCTCAGCAGGACACTTGTTCATGTTGTCTGACAGAAGTGGACAAAACCACAAGGCCAAAACTGTGTTTAACCAACAGACCAAATCACAAAGTTGATTTACAGTAATGATGTATCAATTCTCTTGTTTTTAGTCACATTAAAAAAGGCCCACAAAATAAATCTTCATCAGTTTAAGTTTACACTATATTTAGAATAATTTCACTGCTTTACCTTGATGTCTGAAAGAGAATTATCAGAATTGTCTCAAAGCCACCAAGCTAGCCACGCTAATTGTCTAACATCTGCACAATGGTTTTCTTGTCTATTCAGTACACGTATGTGCAGATAAATAAACCAAACTAAGTACGATAGGTGTTGAGCCGATCAAATGTTGGTGTCGTTCTTGGTCTTGGTATTCAGTAAAGGTTCCAGATCTGAACCCTGCATCATGTAACTGCTGTGTCTTTATCTGTGGAGATAACCTTGGCTGACTGCAGCCCACATTCACCACCGATCTGCACCAGGGGAGGGTGGACAGAAATACACATCCTCTGAAGATGATACAGATACTACCCGCCTGCACGCCAACACAAGTGAGATGTATTAAGTCTTATTTAAACAGGAGAACTTAAACGCTGCATTATCTCCCTGATGTTACAGTCTGATACGGCTGTGTTTTGGTTCCCACACGGCACGAAAACACACAACCGGAGCATTGTGTAAACTGGTGGTGAATAAGGTCTCAGGAATGCGATACGTATGCAACAATGCAGCAGGCTGGTTAATGGTTATGGAGACTCTTGGAGACGAGCGGGGCAAAGCAAATACCTGAGCTATGCACAAGCCAAACAAATCCAGAGCGCCTCTGGCAATCAAAAACAACGACCACTGCGACTTTGACCTCAGAGTTTCAGACTACCAACTACTCAGGAAACTCTGCAAACACTACTGCTGCTCAGGAGAGAAAACAGTGGGAGGACGCAGCGAAGGCCACACCTGTGACACATAATGTATTCAGACACTCTGCAACACAACATATGTTTATCTCAGCAAATACATTTTCTTAACTTTTCCAAGAACTAGTATATGACCCAGGAACTCTGCAACATGTATGCAACAGCTGCGCACCAGTCCAGTGTCTCTGACAGTCTCCATCCATGTCAGTGAAAACATGGATGCTTCACACACACAATATCTATACAATCAGCACAGTTTCAAGATTAGAGTCACCAATTCAGTATCTGACCAAATGTCTCCCCTTCTGTTCCTGAGATTTGACGTTAAAACATGATGATGTCACAGTCACGCTGACCTTTGACCTTTTGACCTTCATTATTTTATCCCGTTAGACATTTGTTTCATTGAGTTTTGTCAGAATTAGCGTATGATGTGTTGTTCAGGGAAGTCTTTATAACTGTGTGCCCTGTTTTTTGTTTCTTTTTTTGTGTCGTTTTGTTTTGGTTTTTAGTTTGTTTTTGTGCTTTTAGCCTTTTGACCAATTCTGGCATTTTTATACCATGTGTATTTATTCATTTGCACTGTCTCCTCTTAAACTAAACTAAACTAAACTAAATTCATGAGTTATGGCCAAAAACATATTAACCCTTGTGTTACCCCTGGACATTTTTGTCCATTTCCAAAATTCAAAACTCCTTCACAGACAAATTAAAAGGTCACAGGGGGGTGAGTTTTTGCATGGGGGTGTCATTCTGGGTGAAATTTCAAAATCCCAACTTTCAGCATCAAAATCCATTATTTGACCCTGTAATGCATTTTTATCCCAGCAACAATAACAAATGGCTAAATGACAGGTGGACATTTTTGTCCACTTGAAGGGTCATGGATGGGATAAAAATGCATTACAGGTTCAAATAATGGATTTTCATGCTGAAAGTTGGGATTTTGAAATTTCACCCAGAATAACACCCCATGCAAAAAATCACCCCCCTGTGACTTTTTGTTGGACACTACAGAAGTTTCTAGAAAATGGACATTTTTGTCCACTTGAAGGGTCAAGGATGTAACTTTTTTGAAGGGGAACACAAGTGAGGTCACAGTGACCTTTCACCTTTGACCATGAAATTCTAATAATTTTTTTCTTCAGTCCAAGTGGATGGTTGTGTCAAATTTTAAGAAATGTCCTTAAGGTATTTTTGAGATATCACATTCATGAGAATGGGATGGATGTAAGGTCACAGCGTCCTGACCTTTCACCCTTGACCACCAAAACGTAATCACTTCATCCTCAAGTCCAAGTGAACATTTCTGCCAAATTTGACAAAATTCCCACCAAGAAATTCTTGAGAAATCACATTCATAAGAATGGGACGAACGTAGGCACAGACGGCAACCTGAAAACATTATGGCTCTGGCCTCGGCTGTTGCCGGTGCAGAGGCATAAAAAATATAATTTAAACAGTAAATTATGTGAATTGTGATGTAAAAAGTCTTTAAATGTTGCATGTCAGTTCAGGTGGCACTAAATTTAAAGGCTGCGCTCAAACACAATAAGGATCTGACTTCAGGAAAAAGATCAAAAGAAAAATTGACTTTGTTTAAAAAGACAAAAGCCAAAAAGTAAAAAAACACTGTGGTACTGCACAACGCGAGGAGGCAATAAAGATCAGGAGAGAAGGGAAGAGAGGAAAGGAAAAAGAGAAGGAAACATCATCAGTACATAGCTGTACTAAACATCTTTAAATACCCTGTGAAGTAGAGATATTTCCTCCCAACACTAACACAGGTCGAAACATGTGTCTATATGGTCACATCTGAACACACAGGTGAACAAACACACTGTAGAGACAATCGGATATTTCGGCGAGGGTGACCCAAGTCCCCTCAGCTGTGCAGGAAGAGGGTACAGTGAGGCGGGGAAACACCTGTATTTGTCCTGGGCCACAATCACCAACACTCACACAACATCCTGCCTCCACAGTTCAGTGGACAGAGGGAGGAAGGGGAAAATGGATTCCACAGAGGTCACTGTGTTTTCAGCTCCGCTCTAATGTGACCAGAGTGTTGACAACTCCACAAATCTGTCTGGTTAGAACTTTAAGTGTCGAGCAGTTAAGGTTGTCAACGATGGGCTATATCTGTACTTCCTCAATCCAACATGCTCAAAATGATTCAGTCTCTGTTAATTTTACATTTGATTCCATCCAAGGTACCAAAGATATAAAACCAACAACCACTGACTTTCATCCAGGAGGCTGGTGTTCACTTCCTGTAAGACTGTAAAGCCAAACCCTGTTCTTTTTTCCTAAACCCAATCGTGTGTGTGTGTGTTGGCTAAACGTAACCCTGTGCATTTGTTGTTGAAGGAAAGAAATGTCAGTAAGCAGCGTTGTACAGACTTAGTGCTTTTATTTTGAAAGAGACTGTATGCAAACTGTGTATTTCCTGTGAAAAGTTTAAGTGTATTTTGGAAACAGACAATGCATGTAACAGGCTGAAGTTGACACGGCGTCCCAGAACGTCAACAGTCAACACACCCAGGGTACCTTGGACGTCATATGTGGACGTGGGAAGTCCATGAGCAAACGTGGACATGTGACGGGATTGTTTTTTTTTTCTTTTTGCTGTGGTATTGGAGGAGGTATTGAGTATCATTATTTTTGTTTTATTTTTATTTTTTTAAAAACTAGCACTGTATCAAAGTTTAAAATATAAAATATGATTTCAATAAAATGTAATAATAAAGTAATGTTAAAAGTGAATCTCATGTCCATGTTGGAATATATTAATGTTTCATGTCGCTGGCTAAATTAATCTTCATAAGCTAAGTGGCTAACTGCTAGGTGGCAAAAATAAAATGAAATAGCCTCTAGGGAGTAAAACATGGACACACACTTATAGATTTCTAATTGATGAGGTTTTTCAGCGCGGACTTTTCTGGAAAATCTACATGTAGTCCGAACTGTGCTCGTAGGAGGAGCGAGTGACAACAGCAGGTGCCTGTGATACGCTGAGACACTCCTCAATCTGTAGACTTTTCACCTCCTTAATGGAACAATGGCTATGTTTACATGCACACTAATATTCAGATTTTGATATGTGTCATGTAAAGAGCATATTCTGTTTGGCTATTTCTAATTAGGCCTTTTTCTGATTGAGACATGTGGGACGTGCCGACATTATTGAGGTGTTAGGAGCATTCTTTGGACATGTATGCAGCGTGTTCAGAATATACGTCTCAATTCGAGTTTTTATCGCAGTTTGCGACACACAGCCTCTTTCCTGTTTACAGTAGGCTCTGTATGTTGTCATGAATACGTTGTTTACAAACCAACTCGCCAACAATTTTCAGGGCTGTGGTAGAGATGCATGCCAAAAAGAAAATCCAACATTTCTGGTCAGAAGGAGAAACTCACCTACTTTTAAACATAACAAAAACTTGGATATCAACAGGTTTTTGGATATGAGCAAATATCACAATGCCGACTTTTCAAGAAGGTGACTGAAGGACTGAATGAACGGTTCAACACGTCTGTCACCGAGAGGAGACTTTGAAAAATGATCCGATTTGATGCAAAGCAGAATGACACAAGCGGCTCAGCTGTTCTACTGCGCTAAATTTTGACATGATTACTGACATGTTGGGACACGTTAATCAGAGTATTCACAGCTGCATGTAAACAGGAAAATTGGTGGAATATTCATTTTCATCAGACATGGAAACAGCTTAGTAGGAAGAAGTCTTTTTCCAAATTAGGGCAAAAACTGGAATATTCTGTAAACTAGTCACTGATTCACAAACTGCCACCAGACACATTAAATGTCTCTTGGGGAAAAATGATTTGGGATCTCAAACAAGACACTGGAATATTTTTTACTGTTGAGCTACTGCAGGTTGAAAGTCATATCTTCAAAGACTACAAAACTGTCAATAGTTATTTTGTGAGGACAAACATTTTGAACTGATGCCATCGGTCTCTGGGAGTACCAAAATCCCAACCCCCCCTCAGTCAACTCCCTGCCAGGACAAACACACACACACACACACACACACACACACTGCACGCATCATTGGGCTGATTGCATCGCAGCTAACACGTTCATAAGGGCTGTCACTTCGGGTGCCATTTGATATTCATAGCTTGGGATTTAGCTGTGGCTCCAGACGCAACAAATGAGGGTGCCCTCAGCTTCTGACGGGAACATGCCAACAGACAGAAATTAGGACGTTTGATGATTAATAGAAATATTCAGATATGAAGTTACTGTCAAAGTGAGGATGGACGCTGTGCAGTGAACAACTCAGGACAGGTTAGACCTCAACATTTCCACCTGAGTGACCCCAAGAAACCTGAGCAGACCCGCCTGACCTCGGTGTGAACTCCTGAGCTCAGATACCCAGTGAGACATCACACACACATGTGGGAGGAAACAGCATTATATTATATTTTTGTGTGCGTGGGCCGACGTTACGTTCCAGCTCCACCATGGTGGCATGGCTCTCCTCCATTGTAATACTCATAATGACAACCTTGAACAATTCCCTCTGTGTCATAAATTTGTGAGCTAACAAGTTACCACAGAGGACTGCATGCTGGTGGTTTCAACAAGTCGTAACAAATGACAGAATTACAGCTCTCCAGTGTCTCAGCGTGTTTCCTCCAATCAATAAGGATGTGATAAGGTGATGCAGACATTTCCTAAAGACATTTATCAGCAGATACAGTATATCTTCAAGACACTGCGGTCGACACGTTCTGACTTTCTAGCTGTGGAATGAACTTTTCATTAGTCTGGTGGGGAGGACATTAAACTGTGGGTTTGTTCTTACAGCTGAAAAACCAACAGTACAGAAATCAACAGATGCAGGTGAAGTCACAGCAGATATAAACTCTGAATCTTTTAAAGGGTTAGTTCACCTATTAATATAAATATATTTTCTGATTTACCTCTGGTCCTGCAGATTTCTGCTGCCACCCCAATACAACTATTTGGGGATTAGTTTGTGATCCCCACAGCTGTGAAAAATGACATTTAAACACGACTAAAGCGTCTAAAGCAAAGCTAGAAGCACTGTGAGGGAACCGGAGAATCACTGGTTCAAGTCCCTGTCCGGACCAAGTATGCAGTGTGGACTGGTAGCTGGGGAGGCACTGCTGAGGTGCCCTTGAGCAAGGCACTGAACCTCCAAGGCAGCCCCCTCGCTCTGACAGCTCTCCATTTAATGCATGTGTAGGTCCTGTTTGTGCATGTGTGTGTATTTCGGGCCTGTGTGTGTGTGTGTATGACAACAGAGTGAAAAAACTGAATTTCCCCTCAGGGTTTAATAAAGTATATCTGCTATCTCTACACATTGCCAACAACAAAAGGACAGAGCTATGAAAATAACAATGTCAGAGAACTGCAGATGTAATTTTAGTTCAACACATTACAGAGTAACAACAGCAGCAGATCTCTCTGGGTTGACCTCTGTCTCTGGTGAGCTCGGTGAACAGATTTTTGTTTTAATTCCAAGGTAACAAATACACGTGCACGAGGGTCAAAGTTCAAACAGTACGTACTTTTTAAGCGCAGCTGTCGCACCTACTAAAAGTAAAAGTAAAAAGAAAAGGTGTGTGATTCGTAATCAGAGTTGGGTATAACGCGTTACAAAGCAACGCGTTAGAGTACTTTGATTACTTTTTGCAGTAACGAGTAACCTAACGCATTAGTTTGCTGTTTGAGTAATCAAATACTTAAGTACATTTTCAAACAAGACATCAGTTACTTCCGTTACTTTTAGAACGCTGGTCCTTCAGCTCCGAAACAGCAACGGCTGTCGTTTGGTTCTAATAACGGAGATAACGTTAAACCTATCAGTCTGAAAGAAGCCACGGAGCTTGTGGCTCACTACGTGGTCGGAGAAATGCTGCTGTTGTCTACGGTGGAGTCTAAACAGGTGGAGTAGGACTCGCTGACAGACATATTTCAGACTCAGGACTTGCATTATGCCTGGTACACGCTACACGCTGGTACTCACCAATTATCCCCGGTCGTCTTTCACAGCGTGTGTGATGTCATCGGGTTATTCTTGTCCTGTTTTTATTACTTTCACTATTATTTGAGTCACTTTGTCTGTTCATGTGCCAGCCGACATGTTGTTGTAGTCACCTAAAAGCGTCAGCAGATGGCAGGAGCTACATTTGAAGGGCCATACGTAAACAGTCAAGCTACTGTATCTTCCACAGGAAGTTCTGACAAATGTTTCAGAATAAAAGCCTGTTTAGAAAATGGAGGGATTCTCTAGCCGAGGTTATAAGGGGCTTTTAATTTGAAACAAGTATTGAGTTTGAAATGATGGTGTGATATGTTAACTTTACAAAGACAATGGAGCGGATAAAAAGTAAATATATAAACACACAGAGGGATTAATAAATAACGTAGTTTGTTTCAAATGAAGCTGGGAGCCTCTGCAGTTGTGAGTAAAAGCCCCACCGCTATTTGTTAATGTTATTACTTTATGTCCGACCATGAGGATGTACCATTGTTTGCTAGCTTGATGCTAATGACAGTAACGTTAACTCAGCGGGTTGACAAAGTGCCTCTGCTGTTTCACACCATCATTTCCCCCTTTTACTCTGTGTGGTAACATCCCTAGAGGAAATATTAAAAACGCTGGGGTGTTGTTGTCATACAGTTGTCTATGGCAGCAGATCGTTCTGTGTTTTTACTGGTCAAAGTGACGGCTGTGATGGGAGAACTGGATCTCAGTGAAGGGCAAGTGGTCCATAACTTTAATTTTGGAGGCAAAAAAATGTAGGCTGTGGTCCATTGCCCAATAGGAAATGTAGAATACTCAAAAGTACTTTAAAAGTGCTTGAGTTACTTTTCTCAGGGAGTAACATTGGAAGTACTTTTAAAGTAACTGAGTTACTTTACTCAGGGAGTAACACAGTAAAGTAACTGGTTACTTTTTTAAAAAGTAACGCAGTAACGTACTTTGATTACTTTTAAAGTAACCCTTACCCAACACTGTTCGTAACACTCCCACAGTACAGATGGGAATGTCATAGGTTTTACAGCTCTGTGGTTGATTTGACTCAGGAGGCAAAGCAGTGGATCCCCGGCCCCTGCTGTCTACACGTCAAAGGTCCTTGGGCAGGATACTGAACCCCAGAGCAGGAGGCACCTCATGTGGTTGCCTCGGCCAGCAGCGTATGAATGTGTGTGTGAAAGGATGAATGCTGCCTTTGGTGTAAAGCGCTTTCAGTGGTCACTAAGGCTAGAAAGTTCTGTATAAATTCACTCCATTTACTATTACTCATAAAGTATGGGACGCATTCAATTTGGACCTGATGATAGCTGTATGAAATGTTAAGAGAAAACCAAAGTTGTTAAAGTTCATCTAATGTCCAAAAACAATCCGTCCAACAGTCACTGAGAAATTTCACTTACAAACACAGCTGACAGCCTCGAGCTGGCACATCAAGAGGAAACGTCGGGCAGATCACTGAAGTTGTTTCCTGATATCCCTCTAATAGTAGTGGACCGACTGACTGCCGCTCACAGAGGCACAGTGCTAGTGTGGCAGAAATGTAGAGGCAGCATCCCTCTCCAGACAGTATCTGTGTTCCTCTGGATGATCCACAGACCTCACTGAGAGTTTCAATGGGCCCAGTTTGTCCCCATGAAAACTAAAGCTATGTGAGAAAATGTTTTCTTTTGAACCAACTCTTTAAAATCGGTTGACGGAAATCTGAGTGTTTGCTGTGCGACATGACATCACCTTACAGTATTTATGATAATGTCAAGTACGGCAAATGTTGAGGTAATCACACCTTGCATTAGCATTTCCCCGAACTAATTAAAGCAGCTCTGTTTTCAGACTTCCAAATATAATGAGTAAACTCTGAGCTGACTGGTGGTCAAAGGTTTCACCTGGCCTGGCTGTCATAGAGTGTGTGAATGCACAGACGACCATCACACCATTCATCTAATGTTAAAACAGCTACATACACGTATAAACGACCACCATGGTGCTGCGACCACTCAGACCAGTTGCTGAGGTGGTCTGGGACACATTTGACCACATATCTTTTGAAGAGTAACACTTAAGTGTCCTGATGTGTCCCTACTACTAAGTCATCAATGCAAGATGTGATGGTTGCTCTGGTGACAGCGCGCCCATTGCAATATCTTTATGTGTCAATACGGTATCGATTTATTATTTATCTTGTTAAATAAATTATATATATCACAGATACAAATAAAGCTTTAGGTAGGCTACTAGAATGATATAGTCAGTTGCTTTTTCAGTGCATTAGATACATTTTACTGCTACAAAAAAAAATGGCTGTAGTAAGTTAGTTAGGCCACAGTGTCTTTGTGACATGATGGAGACAGATGAGACGACGCTGCTCGGCCCCGTGAATGGAACATTTACATTTAAAAAACGCCCAGATGGAGCTGTTGATAGGAGCACTGTTCTCTGCAGGTTCTGCAGGAAGGAGTTTTGTACCATCTGAGAACTTCAGCCTGAAATTTCACCTCAACACAAAGCATTTAGCAGCGAACCCAGAGGTCTGAGCTAGCACAGCCTCTGATGCTAATGCTAGCAGCCAGCCTCGTCATGCCTAGACTCACAAGTCAGTCTTTAGACGCTTTGCTTAACTAAAGGCTGATGTCTTTCTCCCTGATTTTGTCTTTAGATGGGTGGATACAATTTCAGAGTTTAAAAAAACTCCCTACGTTGCAGAACCAATAGTAAATCCGCAGGGCGGTGCTTCGGTGGCTCGCTGAACTCTTGTGCTCATAGTCCGACTGCGTTAAAAGTTTTAAACAAAGTCGCTCTAAGTCCTTCATTTCCACAATCTTGTGGACAGAGCACACATTTGATAAAACGGAGTTAAATCTCTCGGCATCCATTTTCAAGCTCTCTGTGTGTTTGTTTCCTTGCGGACGAGAAAAGGGGGAGCGCACATTTCCTAGAAGGCGTGTCCTTTTAAAAAATGCAAGAGGCGTTGCTTTGTTGCCGGCCGTTTTCTCCGGTGTGTGTCTGAGTGTCCCCAGACTATCAGAAGGTGGAGATCTCTGATTGTCTGGTGGCGAGACTACGTCACGCCACACTCGACCAGGGGTTCAGACTGAGTCAGTCTACCTGTGACCGCCTCACTAAGGCCCAATCCCAATAACCCCCCTTGTCCACTACCCCTTAGCCCTTGGCCCTAACCTCTAGCCCTTGCCCACTACCCCTTGGCCCTCGAAATGAAGCAACGAGGGGTAGGGGTTGAAATCTTTCCCTAGGAATTGGGACACCACTCACTATGTCACCACGTCAGTTACGTTCACGCATACATAACAGGAAGCTGCGAGCCATCTACATTTCCAACCAGCATCTGCAATGGAGTCTCCAGTTGAGTTCATCCTACCGATCGCGTTTGCCGCATTCATCATGCTTTGTTTGAAGAACGACAGACGACAGGAGACTTCTGCTAGCTAGCTAACCAGCTAACATTACGAGGCAGCATATTTATACTAGCTGGCGTGCTATCGTAATGTGAAAAATCTGACAATTTTGCAGAACAGGACAGAGGACAGACGCCAGATAGTGCGAGGTAGCTAGCTAGCTAACAAGCAACCTGACGACGGTAACGTTGGCTATGTATGAACTTTTTTCCCTGTCTCTTGCTCGGTGGTAGCCATGGCAACGTCTACCCCTCGCTGGCAAGTCAGCATCTGAAATCCCTCGCTCCGAAGGGCTAGTTTCATACCCACTACCCCTCGTTATGCCCCCTACCCCTACACGCAAAAAGGAATTGGGACACGCGGGAACGCGCAAATGTAGGGGTAGAGCCAAATTTGGGTGGTCGAGGACAGGGGAACAAAATCCAGCAACACTCACTTGAATTAAATTTTTTTACATGCTTTCAAAGCAAAAGTTGATGTATACGATTAATTTAGATGTATACGATTAATTTAGATTAATTAATCACAGTGTGTAATTCATGTTTTAAATTGCTTGACAGCCCTGATTTACATAAATTTCTTTGCCTACAAAGACTAGTACTTTGTGTTGTTGGCAGATCATCAGGGATCATTAACCAAATTCAAATTAAATTTAATTTGAATGATTTAATTAAAAAGTGTGTGTTTAAGAACATGGGATATTGAACTGGGTTTCAAGAATCATGTCATTTCAGTCGTATTTGTACCGACTACTAGATTTCAAGTATTGTGACATGCCTAATAGGACGTGGGAGCTATACACAGAGTTTTCTGTTTGTGGTTTGTTTAACAGAAGAAATGTACACAGATATCGAGCAGAGCAGATACTGAGCAGGAGACACTTCCTCTGTCTTATCTGAGAGAGGATGAGGGATCAGAGAGGAAATAACAGCGCTTTTCTATCTGAATATGTTGATCTCTGGGATGACTCCCACTCTGATAGGCATCTGTGAGCAGAGACACAACACACCCCTTCCCTTCCTCTGTGAATCACCAAAGACACTGCTGCTCAGTGAAAACAAACGACTTACTCTCAACACAATCGCTATGATTTTTATGGTTTTCTGTGGCTAATTTGCGTTAACCAAACAATTTCAGCTAACTGGTGTGTGCACAATGCTGTCGTGCTACTGCATGGCTTTGGTCACACATGTCACTGACTGGCAACCATTTAATTGAAACCCCTTTGAGGCCTGGACGCGCTGGTTCACTATAGGACACAGTTTGACGCACGGGACTCCCTGATGACTCACTGTGGTTCTTTGATGAAAACTAGTATTGAAACAAATGTTATCGGCTGTAATCAAGTTGTAATGAAGTTTCAACTCCACACATCAGCTTCATATTGTCATTCTTTAGCAAACACTCAGCTCAGCGCGAGTTAATGCCAGTCTCTGGAATCAAGCGTTTGACATATCTACAGATCTAAACACTCGAGGTAATTATAGGTGCAGCAGTGGTAATTACTACACAGCATGAAAAAAATAAGACATCCACTGGAGACAGCCTCAGTCAGACTGTTTGAAGTTATCAAAGATAATTCATCTCAGCTCTGCGTGTGATGTGAAAATACATCCATTCTGCTGCGGGTGCCACTGTCAAAGAGTTTTACAGTAATTTAGTATAAAAGCCTGTTTTATTTCTGAACTTAATCCAAAGCCCTTCCTCACAGTTTGGTGGTAAACCAGTCTTAATAAGTAAAGCTAATGAAAATAGGTCTTTACCCACATTTAAAACCTTCCTGATCCCGGCCTTGGCAACATGAATCCTGTCTGCACCCTGCGAGGGATTGGATCATGACCTAGATACTCCAAACTCTGTTTACCAAACTCTGCACTACAAAAGTTTGCAGCCAACAATCCAAATAGAATTTGTGTGCCAATAATGGAGGACAGCTTGTGGCTGGCTGAATCTTATTTCCCACCTTTTCAGGTTGGATCCCAGCTGCAGCCAGGGGCACATCAAAAGGCCATCGAGCCACTCAAGGAAATTGCTGGAGCGAATTATACGAGTGTTGATGACAGGATCTCTCTTGACCTGCAGTCAGAATGTTCTTTGACTCTGGTGTCTCAGATGTATTAAAAGTACCATCTTTGTAGTAATTACAGAGCAGAGGAAGGTGAAAGCTGATGTACAGTTTGACAGAGAGCTGCTATCAAAGAGCATATCTTACTCCAACTTTCCATAATGGGGAATAATAACCTTCCTACACCAGTTTCAGTCAGTGGGAATGTCACTTGATGTGGCAAAAATACAACTTTAGGGATAAAAAACTTGTCATGTGTGCGCTTCAGATGCACACAAACACACACGTAATTCTGACAGATGTACTTTTCCATCAATAACTGTGGAACGTAACTGAGGGTTGCAACGGTGTGAGATTTTCACAGTACAGCAACCATCTCAGAAAATACTGGGGCTTCACGGTATCATGGCATTACCTAATTATCCTTTACTCAGTCAGAGTAAAGGAATGAAAACAGAGGGTCGACAAAGAGACGAATATCACTGTAACTAAAACTTGAAAACTTTTTTTAATGGAAGTTTGTGTAAAAAGCCTCCCTTTTGAAAACAACTAAAATAAAGGTGAGATTTTACACACCTTCATCTCTTCATGCATGGATCACTGCAACAGCTTCTTTTCTTGCCTGAATCAAAAATCTATTAATCGACTCCGGACTTCAGAATTCAACTGCCAAGAGATGTGATCACATCAGTCCACCAGCTCCCAGTATGTTTCAGAAGAGATTTTAAGATTGTACTGATTAGTTTTAAGGCTCTTCATGGTCTCTCTCCCAGCTATAACAGTGACCTCTTATATCGTACACCGCCTGACGTACTTTGGGGTCCTCGGGCAGCAGAGGTCTTTTGTCTGCTCCAGAGGTTGAAAACTAACGGGGACTTCAGGAAATCAGGTCGGCCAAGTCAGTGATCTCTTTTAAGTCCCTTCTTATAACACTTTTACTGGAAATCCTTTATGTTCATTTAAACTGTTTTCCATTGCCTCAGTTTTTATACACCACAGTGTTTTTACCATTTATTTTAAAAGTTGTTGTTTTCACGTCTTGTCTGTTTTAATTATTGACATGTGAAGCACTTTGTTACTCTGTTTGAAAAGTGCTTTCATATCACAGTGTACCTTGTAAACTGGTATACTGCCTGCAGCCCTAATGTAACTGAGTACATTTACACAAGTATTGTACCAAGGAAAGCTGCAGTGCTGATCCATTAGAGCCGCTAACAAACACCAAAACTGACTGACCGACTGACCGTTCCCACAATACGCTCAGTCCGCTAGTTGCCACAGTCAGGAGAGTTGAGACATGTTGCTGTTACAGAGGGGACGGAGGGTTCAGTTGGTGACAGAAGCTGCCACCAGAGACATCACTGGCCAACAGATCAGCCAAAAGCAACATATAAGTGCAACAGTGGTTACAATGGGTCTTTAACTGAGGAAGAGTGGTTTACTTTACTTTAGTTGCTCTTCCAGTCCAAATCTGAGGTACATGTACTTAAGTATTTTCATCTCATGCCACATTACACTTTACTTCCCCAAATATATTTGATAACTTCAGTAACAAAACTGCTGAAACCATTTGTCAACTGAAGAAAAGAACTGGCAACTCCTTAAAGTCGTTTTTAATGCAGAAACATTTCATGTTTCCAGCTTCACTAAGATTTGCTGATTCAAACTGTTCTGCATTGAGTATTTTTACTTTCAAGTACATTTTCCTCTGTAACCTTATCTTCAGTGTTGGGTTGCAATTACAGAATTCATATTGTTCATTCAGAATGAGCCTTAAAGGAATGAAAATAGGAGGGTTATTGTTGGTTACCTCCGTCCAGTTGAATTCCCCCCCCCCCCCCAATATCATAGATAAGCAAATGTACACAGTATGATAACCATCAACTTTTATATCATGGTATACCTTGAAACGGGTATATCACTGCAACCATGCTTAAGTAACACTTTCAGTGCAGCACTTTTACCTGTAACAGAGTACTTCTACAGTGTGGTGTGAGTACTTTTACTACAGTAAAGGCTCTGAATAGTTCCTCCACCTCTGGTTACTGACAGTACATATACTGTGATGGCAACACACAAGCCTTAAGAGTTCCTAAAGCTGGTTGATGTTGGTTTAAAACAATGATTGAACTGTGTCAGACGTTTTATTAATGAGTCGGATAAAATTACATATAAACAAACAAAAATGATCTAATAATCTTAAGAGGTGTAAAGAGTGTCCCTGTGGTTCTTCATGGTGTCTTACACTTTGTGTATTTTGTGTCTTTATGGTGTCACCATGTTATATTTTTACTTTGATTGCCTCTGGACAGCAGTCTGCAGTATCCTAACATGAAACAGGATGTAAAAACTAAACAGTTTTAATAGTTGAGCTCCTCTCCGTCCTGTGCAGCTCGCTCATGAACCTGCCGCGCACTGCGCGCTGTGCGTAATTCTCCCTCCTCATCTCCCCAATAACTCAGGCAACAACCCGCTCAGCAGGCTTCACGTCAACAAAGCTCTCTCATCGAGTTACCTGTTTTTCTGTCGAGCCTTCAGGAAGTTTTTTCCAAACGGAGCCATGACTCAGGAGCGCGAGGAACAAACACCAGCAATCCGAAAAAAAACGTTAGAGTCCCAGCATGGCAGGACGTCCCGCACTTTGTGGAGTGTTTGAGAAAAGTTGGAGGGTGTTCCACTTCAACTCTGTCCGCCCCGTCCGAGCAGCGGAGGGAGGTGTTTCCCACCGACTGCACGGGTGGATCTCTGCCCCCCTCCTCCACCTGCAGGAGCAACCTGAGTAACTACCACCGAGGAATAATAAAAGAGGCAAAATGAATTCTTTGGGCAGTTCACACAAAGTCACAGAGCTCCGTGAAAACAGTGAAACATTAGGAATTAAAACGCAACACAGTAAAGAAGGATTAAGTCGGATTAAACTCAGTATTAGGTGGAAAATTCATCAGAAAATATGAAGTTATGGAGCCAGAAATTGCAGAAATCCCGTCAGGAATATGGTGCTTATTTTGGGAATAGCCTTCTAAAAACTAAAAATGTTCTTGTATGAGCCATATACACAAATATGAAAAATACATGACAGAATATTCTGAATATCGGCCATTACATGCTGTGCAGTAAACACACACAGTAATGCACACTGGTTTTGTTTATTGGGATACTTCACATCCAAAGGTGCCACTCAGAGGCCACACTCAGTAATGTATAAACATGATTCTGGTCTCAGTGAGGAAGCTGGGACCTCTGGAGGTTTAGTGAGTGGCTCTCCCTGCTGGATTCAAATGACAAAGATGGAATTCAGACATGAGAGGAATGGAGCCTGCTTTGACTTCACTCTGCTTTTAAAGCTGAAACATCTTCTGCAGAACACACAAACTGATATTTACACCATATCAGAAGGACAGAACTCCCTCTGGGGACCGGTTTGTGTTAAACTGAGGCTGATCTAGAATGTGCTCACACTCAGTTTGTGGCTGCAAGTCAAAGTGGATTTAGTGTAACACATTATACACACAGTGTCTTTCTAAATATCCACTCACCTTTTTATATTATTTCAAAGTTAAGGCATCCAAGTTTCGGATGCCAGTTTACGTTTGTGTTTGGTAATGAACAACAATCACAGACGATCATAAATAGAACAATTACAAAGACATCAAACAGGCATTTTATAAACAGGAAGTGAGGAAATGACTTAATTATATCCTGGGAAAGTTTACTGCTGCTGCTAATGTTTAATTTAAAGGTACAGTGTGTCCGATGGTCTAGTGGCATCTAGCGGTGAGGACTGCAGATTACAACCAGCTGAAACTTCTACTGGTTAGAATTTCTTCAGAGTTCAAGTCTGCGTTTGTGCGTCTGTTTCACATTCCAAATCTTTTTTTCTGACATCGTTCATCACAGATAGGCTTCTAACTGTGGTGGCTGACCCGAAAACGTGAAATCCAAACTTTGACTGTGCTTGATTTGTCCGTTCTGGGATACCTTAGAAACATGGTGATACAACATGGCAATCTCCGTAGACAAGGACCTGCTCCCTATGTAGATATAAACGTCTCATTCTAAGGTAAGGACACACACAATGACTGTTATTCTCACCTGATTATACACCAAAGAAAACTGACTTTTCAAATTATCATCAATATATATTCACACACTGACATTTAAAACATTTATGTAATTCATTTCTGTTCACATAAAGTCCAAATCAAAGCACCAGCACCTGAAGCAGGCAACAAATAATCCGATGTGATACTGTATATGGACGTAAAATAATCTTTATCTCTTGTTTGTTATAGGCTTCACTGTAAATACACATCAGGTACGTGTATAATCCAGGTTAGAAATATATCAGAGTAAAATAATCAAAAGTAACTGATAAAAAAAATCTGAATAACATCTTTGTTAAAAAAAAAAAATCAAAAAGATGAGGGGATCTAAAACTGATCCTTGAGGGACTCCCAGGTCAACACATTGAAATTTTTTTTGGAATAATTCGTATGACATTAGCTCAATTTTAACTGCAACATCAGCAATTATTCAGTGTTAAAGTCAGATCTGAATGGACACTGGATTTACTTTAATTGTGTTTTCTGAAAGATCTGTTCACGTTTCTGTAGCATGGAGAGAAATTCCTCAGCTGCACAGAACCTGTTTATTTAAACCTGCATATTCAATGGTGTTCAGAAGTTTTAAACATTGGTTTCATGTGAAGAATGAACATCTTTATTTAAAAAAAAAAATCAAAAAGATGAGGGGATCTAAAACTGATCCTTGAGGGACTCCCAGGTCAACATATTAAAAAAAAATTGGAATAATTTGTATGACATTAGCTCAATTTTAACTGCAACATCAGCAAATGATTCAGTGTTAAAGTCAGATCTGAATGGACACTGGATTTACTTTAATTTGTTTGTGTTTTCTGAAAGATCTGTTCACGTTTCTGAAGCATGGAGAGAAATTCCTCAGCTGCACAGAACCTGTTGATTTAAGTGTTTAAACATTGGTTTCATGTGAAGAATGAGCTTTGAACGTCAGCTGAAGCCAATGTTGAGGAGATGTCCCTTAAAATGCTCAGAAAAAAGGAAATGTAAAAATCTACAATTTAGGGACCACTGAGCATCTGCTGATAAAGCTCACACAGTATGATCAAAAGCTCTAGAATACCTACTAAATGGACCCTGAAATGGACATGTTTCAAAAGACTATTTTAAAATACCAATAATCAATAACGTCTAGGATGATTTTTATTAAAGAAGTTTTAGGTGGTGCATTATTTTTGATGTATTCAGAAGGTTTCATTTTGATCCATTCCACTTTTAAATAAAAATAAATTTGCAGAGCTATAACTTTTCACTATGTTTCGTGTCTTCAGTAGGCGCCCATTTGGTTTGTAAGTCTCAATAATCACCTGTTGCTTTAAAAAGACACAAAATATGCTAAAAAGAAAAAAGATGCGATGAAGCACATCTTCTCCAAACAGTGACACAAAGAGTGAACATTTGTCGTGCATCCTCCCACGTCACCCCTGCATCCCGTCTCTGGGAGACAAAACAAACCTCAGACTGTGTGCATTCATGAGGTGAAATAACCAAATCTCCCAAAGCTTGACGCAAAAACCTTTCGCCTTGTGATGCCAAAGTGACGTCTGATGAAATGATGACACAGTGATGGGAGGGAAGAGACGATATGGAGGGACTGATGGGTGATGGATGGATGAAGGGGGCTGTGTTAGTGGGTGGGAAGGTGGGGGTGGAGATGAGGAGAGAGAGACTGATCCTCTGACATCACATTGGCTCTTATAAACTGAGGGAATGGAGCCCACTGCACTTCACAACCAACCAGAAAACTGCAAGGAAGGGGAAGCGTGTTTGGAGCTGGAAGAGAAGAAGAAGAAGAGGAAGCAGCAGCAGCAGCATCACTACAAAGCTCCTCTTGAGCCTCTTTAGCTGTCTGTGTCTGACCTTTAACCTTATGGACTAAAATCCTCCTCAGGTGAATTCTTCAGTCTTGGATCCTTTGTGTTGTGCTGGTAATCAAGATGCAGGCACAGGTGGCGTGGTTGCTTCTCCTCTGTTTCACATGTGGTGGACTTTGTACAGGTAAGCACCGCAGCTCCCCCAACAGGTTTTTGCATTTATGAATCGTGTTGTGATTTTATGATTAATCACTGACTTTATTCAGAGTAACAAAATGGGGACATAGCCTTGACACACAAGCCAAGTATGAAACAAGTCGCTCACATAACTTACGTATGCAACAGGTGCAGCTGCATCAGTTTGGTGATGCTGTTGCAAGTATTTAAAAACTGCATATTCAAAATCATGGAAAGATGATAAATGCAGTTAGTGGATAACACTTAAAATAAAGATGTTTTTCAGCATAAAAAAAATATTTGTTTGCTACATAAACATGTTTAAGTGAATCAGTTATTTTGAGAAGTTGCTCAAAATCAAAAACATTTTGAGTTAAAATAACACGTTAGAATATCTTAGATAGATAGATAGATAGATAGATAGATAGATAAATTTTATTCCAGACTCAAATCCATATAAAATACATACAAAAATCACAGACAATACAATAAAAACAACACAACAAGTAGGTTTAAAACACATACAGGCAGATTAAAAAAACTGACCACTAAATATCAGCACAGTATTTGGTCAAATATTAATTTGGTTCAACTTAATTAAGCTTTTGCGGTCAAAGTGAATAATGTTGGTTTTTCTAAAATAACTGAATCTGTGAGAGTTTCAAAGAGTTTAATAGGACTGACTCAATAACGCCAGAGTTGGGGCTACTTAAAAAGATGAGTGTCATTTTTACCCCATTTTTTTAGTTGAACCAGTAGATTATTTCTTAGAGTGTATTTCTTGTTTTGAAATAAGAATTTGCACACCAAAGCTTCTTCAAATCATTTTTGAATTTGAATTTGGGTTTTCAGATTAAATACTGAATTACCTCAGCTGCCAAAATTATTTATTCTCCATTTTTCTGGGACCACAACAAAATTTACATTTCTTCAAGACGTTTATTCTTCTTTATTTCTGTGAAGACTGTGACTTATTGATTCAGGGTTCCCTCTCTTCTATGTTCCTATAAACACGTCAATGACCCGATGTAATGACTCCTCATTTAGTTGTTTTAGAACCTATTCTAGCCCATGTTAATACAAAAAGGACCCTCGTAATAAGTCCAAGCAGAATAAAACCTACGTATTAGTATTATGTTTTTATGATTATTTATTTATTCATTTTTTTTATTATTTTTGTTTATTAATTATATTGTCTATTATTTATTTTTTTTATATTATTTCAAATCAAATAAATTCATTTCCATTTATTTATTTCATGTTAAATAAAGGCCACACTGAACTGTGTTTGTGTCTAAATCCAGTGGGAATTAGACTACAGAGTCACTTTTGGTCCAGTGAGTCTGTGAGATGGAAAAATCTTGATCCATCTCTTCTGAATCCTCAAAATTAATACTGTATGTTGTATTAACAAAGCTTTAATGGGTAATGTGCATTTTGCATCACTCTCGGACACACTGGGGGTTCGGCCACCTGTTGAGCACTTAAATGTGGGGACACCGAACCCCCCAACCGCTCGGGGTGCCTGACCAAAGGGCAGCCCCCTCACTCTGACATCTCTCCACTTTGTGCATGTATAGGTCCTGTTTGTGCATGTGTGTGTCTTTCAGACCTGTGTGTTAATGACAAAAGAATGGAAAAAATTGAATTTCCCCTCAGGGGTATTAATAAAGTATATAAAATTAATAAAAAAACAAAACAAATAAGAACACGGGCTGAGTTTGGGCTCAGCTTATTTTGTCTTCACAAAGTATTTGAGATATAAATGTTGCAAACTCCTGAAATACGTCTCACAAAGAGGATGAAGCAGTTTAAATGTCAGGAGACAAACTAATGACAGACATTATATTTCCACATCTCGTTGACATTTATTAACACAGCGATCATCAGGATCATTTAACTCTTGACTGGATTTGGATGAAGGTTTTATTCCTGTTTCTCCTCAGACGCTGACCTGGACCAGCGAGCTCTGGAGGAGGAGCTACTCAGCAGTCTCTTCACTTCTAAGGTAGGCACGTCCTTTTTTTCGCACCTGTGACATCAGAGACTGAGTATCCAAAATGCTGTGACCTGCCCGATCAGCTCAAGACCCTTCACCTGTCTCCAGCTGAGCCAACACGCAGGCTGCACAGGTGTTCTCTCATGAAATCAGGAGCCATGCTTCAGACACAGCCTCAGCTTCATGGCTGTGCTCATGCTGAGCGGGAAATGGAGGCTTTTTTGTGTCACTCAGGGTCGAACTTATTCAGCTTGTTTTGATTGGAAATGAGATGAGATTCTTTTATACAGCTGAAATGTGCAGAGCAAAAATAAATATAATCCAAACACTTGAGTTGCTGCAGTCGTCCTCCGAGGTGAAAATCAGAGGTGAGGCTGAGGGAAGTAATTCACTTGTAACTTTATGATTTTAACACATTCGTCTGCTGCTGAGTGAGCTCGAGGCCGGGCGAGGCTGAGGGATGAAGTTGGCGAAAGCGGAACTGGAGGCACGAGCAGACGGATGGCTGAACCTAATAGGATTCAGATGGACCTGACAGCATCATAACGACACATCTCCCACCCCTCTCTCTCTGTCTGATGAACAACCACGGCGCTCGTACAGAGACGTGACGGTGACAAATCAGCCATGTGATTCATTGCTGCTGATGCTCGGGGGCTGCTCAGGGGTGATGATTGTAATAATAACTTGCCGGATGACTGATAGAGCGCTCAAGAGGCTGCAAAGTGCAGCATGGTAGAAGACACTTGTGGATCTCTATCTTAACTCGCCCATATACATGATCATTTTTTAAGGCAACAGCTAAATTGATCGACCTGCTGCTCGTCCACTCTTCTTTTTATCTGATTAGATGCAGGACGTAGATTTTTTAGGTTTCTCCACTGAACATGATTGCATTATTCCTCAGCCGGGGTTCATCTCTCAGTCTGGACGATTTGACGTCCCTGTGATTAGTGGCTCACAATGTTTGAATATAGATTGAGCTTTTAAAACGTCAGATAAGAAATGGTATGGAAATGATGACTGTGGCTGTACGAGTTTAGAGTTGGTGGTTCTGTTACGAAGCCGGGCACCAGCAGAAAACTCAACAGAGACGAGGCTGATGTGTTAATAAAGAAGGGACCACTGGGGATGGTTGGAATATTGGACCCCTGCATTTACTCCTCATCCCACCCTTCAAAGTTAGCGATTAATTACTGGAGAAGATCCTGATGAAACCGCAAAAGAAGCAATCCATCATGTGACCTTTCAGCACAATTAAAACCACACCCAGCAGTTCATTTAAAACTAAATGAAACCCTCTGAAATCGTCGATGCGTGAATGATCTGTAAATGTCAGGATGTTTGCTCCCCTGTGTGTCGTTCTTTTGACGTCTTTTATTACATGTCTCCTCGCTGGCAAACAAAAGGAACCTGCCGTCATCGCGGCTCACGTCTTTACAACATCAGAGGAGAGTCTTTCCCTCCTGACGCTCATAAATGATCTGAGCAAAGTGAGTCTTGGAAGACTGGTGGCCATTTACAATTGCTTAGAAGTGACAATTTCCCCTCGCCTCCTGAATCCCTCCATCATCCTCAGTGACACCCAGAAGTCTTTGCAGCAGTTTGTGTGTGTGAGATCGTTGGCCCACGCATGAGGGGCTCCAGGGCCCTGGGGCCCCTCCACCGTCTTAAAGCACTCAGACTGGATTATAACACGACAGGCTGTAGCTAGATGAGGTTAGATACGACTGAAATATCACCCTGGGTGTGTGGTGTCTAAGAAGAGGACGTATAGATCCCAACTGCTGTCTTAACATGTGGCACTCTGCATCAGTGCTCAGTGTAAAGTGAGAGCTCAGATGAATCCTCAGTGGCTCTTAAAAGGAATCACCAAAAGGTTTTACAGCTTTGACTGTAAAAACACAGCGGGTAAAATTAAAAACAGCATTTAGACCGCAGCACAGAGCCTTCAGTGAAACTAATGAAATGTGGAGAGTTAGCAGCTCGTTAAGGAAAGCTGACCCATGAATGTGTTCATTAAACGTAAGCTGTGAAGGACGACACTTCTCACAATCAATATTCTTAGTTCAATTCAAAAGATGACATTTAACGAGCAAAACATGAGATTCATCATCCACGAGGAGAGAGATTCAGACCTGGGACACAATACAAACCCTACATAAATAACATTTTAAGGACACCAAATACACGACTTCATTGTGAAAGAAGAGTCCAACATGATTTGTCTAAAATAAGCTCAACAAGCCTAGAATTAGAAGTTTGGTTTTGTTTGCAATTTGTCCTAAATAATTGCAGCTATAAAGGAAGTAAAATTGGCTGAATAATTGGTTGAAAGACTGAAATCTGTATGAAAAACAGTGGAAGTTCTCTGGGCCCCTCTCACCCCTTAAAGGCACAGAATGGTTTAGTCCGCCCCTGCACTGGGATTCAAGCGTTTGACTGCTTCTGCTGCTGATATCTTTCCCCAAGAACAGGAAATCAGGGTTCCAAAAAAAGAAAGGAAAGGAAAGAAACTAATTTTGTAAAAATAAATAAATAAATGTGCATGAGAGAGACATGGATCAAGAGAGGAAGGGTGGGGGCAAAGGGCCCAGAGTTTGGTGCTATGCCCCTGTCAGGGAGGAACTCATCACATGTGATTAAATAAGAAAAATATGTAACTTGTATGTATGTCCTTCGCGTTTTTTTTGCTGTGCAGGAATAACGTCTTTTGTAAAAGCCTATTTCTGAATAATTCCCAGCTTTACTGCAGAACATTTATTAGAAAAGTAAATAAATGTAATAACTTATTTTACTTTTAAGTATTTAAAATGTTTACATTACTCATTACATTTTTAACAGGGTAACTAGTGATCTATAATCTATTACATTTCTAAAGCAACCTTCCCAACACTGTAATTTGTGGTATAATTTCTATCACAGTTACAACCAAACACGAGCAACAAAATTAAATATACACGTTCAGATTATAGCAGCAGCTACTGGATTAGTTCGATGGTGGTCATTATGTCTTTAGTTTCTGATAATGGCTTTAGTTGTTCTTTTATCTCAGACATGTTGGGATGTTACATACCTTGACATGTTTCAGCGGAAACTTCCGCCTTCCTCAGAAGTGTCACTTGGTGGTGGTTGTGACGCGTCTTTATCAGCTGATCTGTCAATCATCTGATGTTAGCTGGCGCTGGATCAGGGAGGCTATTGAAATAAGGGGCCCGGGGACGATGAACAGGGACGAGAGGGCATACATGCTCTACCACACCTGGAGCAGCGTCCTGGAGAGACGCAGACGGACAGCAGGTGGCGTGACCGTCCTGTCACGCCTCCCTAATATCGGCTGATTGACAGCTACTGGATTAGATTATATTAAACTGAATCAGTGTTCTTGTTATCGTGTCCACTGTATCATGGCAGCATATTTATAACCAAAGAACACTTTTAAATTTTGTGCAGTAAAGCTGAATGCTGAATAGAAATACTAGACTTAATATTTAAAATTAAAAAATAGGCTAGTTTTTCAACTTCTTCCAAATATGAGGTTGTTAAAGGGACTGTTCATTATTTATGAGGGTGTGGTGCAATAAGGGGGGCAGGGTGTCAAGTAATGTTTAAGCACTGAGGAGGGACTTGGCTTAGGGGAGCAGCATACAAATTTAAATGGCTGTATTTTGCAATTTTTACTGCTGATTTTTTAAAAATCATGTTGCAAAAATTACACCACTTATCACAGCCAAAAATTGTAAAAACAGAAATTATCAATGGATTTTGACATTTTTTAACACTCCTTGGACACTAGTGATGGTGAGATGAAGCCTCATGAAGCATTGAAGCTTTCCAGCAAATTGGTTCAGAAAAGGGTTCATTTCTCGAGGCTTCGTGTGCACATGAAACCACCTGCTGGCCAAACTGTGTAAAACAGGCAGCTGTGATCTTAACCATGTAATCTGTGATACACGGTGTTTAGTGGCATGTTACGGCTGTTGGGAATGACTATTAATAATAATAATAACAATAATAATAGAATATAATAAAAAATATATGACCATATAACTTCCTTTGTATCAATATAGTGTATTTTCTAGTGAGTATATTATGACTATACTGTATCCAATACATGTATGATAAACTGTTATTGTTTTGTGAATGCATCCTGTGTGTATAAACCAATCATCTGGCCAAAAGTTGTATTGTTGTGTAGTGTCATATAATATAATAATGGCAAAAAGGGTAATATTCGTGTTCTGTGTCACTTCTGTCAAAACCTCGCACCAAGATCTGAACCACTTCCCGAACCAGTGACGTGGTACAGCCGGGCAGCGAGGCTTCGGACATCACCAATGACGTCACTCGTCTGAAACGATACAAGCCTCGATACACGCATCGCTGAAACACTTCCTGGATTACTCGACACACGCTTCGAAGCATCGGCACAGCACGCAACATCACTATTGGACACTTCATGTGCAGTGAATGCTTCCGTCGCGTAAAACAGAGCTTAGAATAGAGATATTATGTCAGAATTTTATCTTCAACTTTTAACTTTCAAACATCAATAGATAAGTTTTAAAAATATAATAACTCATTTATGGTGGAGGGAGGGTCGTGAATATTACACCAGTCACTCAGGGAGGCTCAAGGAAAAATATTTGGAGCTTCAGGGAGGGTTACACCCCAGTCACCCTCCTCCTCTGATAAGTAAAGAACGGTCCCTAATCGCTATGTTTTTATCCTCTGTGGTGTCTCTCCCTCTGGGCTCAGTTTTCACTTCAGTTCACGACATTAATTGAAACTTGAATTAAATCCTCTCCTCACGACAACCAGGATCTAATTCATTGCCAAGTTTGAAAACCAGGTTGTTATCTCTCCTGCCCCCCCCCCCCCCCCCCCCCCCCCCCCCCCCCCCTTCCCTCTTTGTCAGATGAAACAGAATAAGCAGAGTGCCCCCTACTGGCGCGTGTCGCTGGCCAACCTGTGCAGGATGGTGAGCAGCCTGCGGCAGGAGGCGTGGAGCGGCGAGGAGGAAGAAGAGGGCAGCGAGCTGACGGAGGGAGGCCTCCAGCTGCTGGAGGAGCTGTACAACCTGCAGCTCATCTGTCGAGCACTGCAGAGCCGGGAGGAGAGGGTGAGATACACACATACACACAAATATTGTTGTGTGTTTATGCTGTTGTAGGAAATTAACTTGTATTTTAGTAAAGTCTTTTATGTCCTGCCTGTTGCTGCACAAAAAACAAAACTTAAACCCCACAATGGGATCATATGGTCAGCTGTCTTCTTTTTTCCTTCACTGTATGTGGCATTAATGTGCATTAATGTGTGTATTAAAGCTTGACTGAGTGACATCCTCCTCCTCTCATGTTCTCTCAGGATAAAGTGATGGTCTCAGCAAACATGACAAACATTCTTTTTTTTCATAAACATATGTAGCAGTCCCTCGTTCTTTGGTACCTGCTGGCAGTTCCCTGGTCCCAGTTCATTTTAGCTGAATGTCACATTTCCCCAGAGTTGATTGGGACTTATTCAGATCACCTGTTGTGCAGGGTGTGACTCCTAATTAAAAACTGAGAGCAGCTTGGTTCATTTCCTCTCTGAGCCAATCAGAGTGTGACCACATCCTTTCTTAGGTCTTAAGAGAGGTGAGGAAACGCACAGTCAGGTTTTTCTGATCCTTCCTCAGTCTGATGCAGACCTCATGTTAGCAGACATCTTCAGCCAGAAACTCTGAGGCCGTATTCAAAGTTTCCTTGAACATAGAGTTGCTCCTAGTGAAGAAGATTCTTAGAACTATTACGTTTTGTAAGAAAACTCAAACTTAAGACTCTAGGAATTTAAGACTTGGTCCTGATAAAGATAAAAGTTATTCACAGTGCCTTAAATTAGCTGTTAGGAGCAGGGAGGACTTTTTAGAGGCTTAAGAGTTTCTGAAGCTGAATATAAATGGCAGAAAGACAAAGAGGCAGGGGAGATATATTCTCTGCATTACAGCGAGCCAATGAAACACTACAGATTGTGTGGGGATGATGTTTGTTGTCGACCTCCTTAGTGATACACACACATTTCCCACCCAGCGCAATTAAAAATAAAACGGCAGAAATAAAGCGATCACGGGGTGTTGGTGGCTTAGTGGTAGAGCAGACGCCCCATGTACAAGGCTGTTGCTGCAGCGGCCCGGGTTCAACTCCAGCCTGTGACCCTTTGCTGCATGTCTCTCCCTCTCTCTCTCCCCCCTTCACACTCATCTATCCTATCAATTAAATGCTTAAAAATGCCCCAGAAATATCTTAAAAAAAAAAAAAGTAATAAAGCAATCACAAGACGGAGATACTTGTTAACTAGAAAAGTGCAACAGTGATGAGTTGAGTCTGTCTCAACTGATCTCACTAACAATGACAACACTTTCAGTCTCATAATGTGATGCAGTTCCTTTCATTTCCACTGGGTGTCCTCACGCCTTACAGGCTCACAAAAGGGCACGTCTGTGACAACCAATCACATCTGTTAAAAGAATGCATCATATCTAGCAATAGAGTCGACCACACCTCCTCACCAAGAGAGAAGTTTCTTTTCCTTCTTTGTTCAGAGTTACTCTGAAAACATTCCTAAATCACTCCTAAGCTCAGACTCCTTGCTAGAAAAATTTAGCTGTGTTGGAAGCTCTCTGAGTGTTCTCAGACTGTGTGTGAATACGGCCCCTGGTCTCGAGGCCCAGTTGAGAATTCATTGCCGTCTTTTTGTTGTTCAGTTTGAGGGTGATTTTGTGCATTCTGAAACCCGAGTGCGAATATTAGAGAACACCTTTCCACCAGGTCACCTGCGACTCCTGTAGCTTTATGCAAAAGCAAACATTTTAGCAGTAAAACAGTGTCCAAGTTAAATTACTAATTAGTGTTTCTTTTAGAGGTTTAAATGTCTGACATGTTGGAGGCAACACGGATCCACACTTCTGTGCTCTGAGGCACAGCTCAAACTAAAGGTTTGCAATGAAACAAAAACGATTAAGAACATTACAGAGAAAAGTGTCAGCGGTGTGAACTGACCGGTCTGAGCTCGACTCAAGCCGGCTGATGATGTCACCTGGCTGGTCAAATACCCCGTCTCATGGTGGTCACTTCCTGTCAACGTTACAGATCAGAAGTACAGAGAATTGTTGACTAGAGATGATACGCCGTCTCATGGTGGTCACTTCCTGTCAATGTTACAGATCAGAAGCACAGAGAGTTGTTGACTAGAGATGATACAACGTCTCATCGTGGTCACTTCCTGTCAATGTTACAGATCAGAAGTACAGAGAGTTGTTGACTAGAGACGATACGCCGTCTCATGGTGGTCACTTCCTGTCAATGTTACAGATCAGAAGCACAGAGAGTTGTTGACTAGAGATGACACACCGTCTCATGGTGGTCACTTCCTGTCAACGTTACAGATCAGAAGCACAGAGAGTTGTTGACTAGAGATGATACACCGTCTCATGGTGGTCACTTCCTGTCAACGTTACAGATCAGAAGCACAGAGAGTTGTTGACTAGAGATGACACACCGTCTCATGGTGGTCACTTCCTGTCAACGTTACAGATCAGAAGCACAGAGAGTTGTTAACTAGAGATGATACACTGTCTTATCGTGGTCACTTCCTTTGAACCGCCAGCTTGTTGCAACGTTACAGAACAGAGCGTTGACAGTAGTTGCCTGTTTCAGCTCGTCTTGTCGCGAATCTTGAACTGGACATTATACGGTTGCACATCTACATGTTGCTTAAGAGAAGTTGCTTCATGAGGCCTGATGTCTGCAAAGCAACTAGATATGAAAGTACAATATTTCTCTTTTGAAATAGTTTTAAAAAGGAAGTGACTTTCTGGTTCAAATATAAAATGCCTAAAATACAGAGAACCACTTCTATCTAATTGCACTTTTATTTATTATTCATGCCAAAAACCAAAACAAAAATAAGCCAATAACAGCACACACATTCACAAATATACACACACTAAACACAGGCAGGTCCTTACAGGCTCACCCTGAACCTCACTCATCTCACAAACATGCACACAAGAGCTCATCCATCCTCCCTCACAGTAAACACACCTCATTAAACGTCAGTCTCTGTGTCTCACCTCCTCCTTGTCTCCTTCTCCTCCTCCTCCATCATTTTCCTTTCACACAACAGCTTCTCTCTCCTTTTTTAAATCTTAACACAGCGACAGCAGATTAGCACCTGTTTTGCCATGCATGGAAGCACAGAGGAGGAGGGCTCGTTTAATCACTGCGACACCGCCGTAGCCTCCCATTACCCTGCCACTCAGCGACAAAACATGTGTTTGCTGCCATTTCCTCCTCGCCGTGTGACACTCATCCCCCGCCGTGTCTCTCTCTGTCCCTAACAGCTACTCCACGACTCTCAAGAATATTTAGAGGAGAACGGCGGCACTCCGCTCAAACGAAAATCACCCTACATCCTGAAGAGGCAAGCGTCGCACACCACCAAGTCCCGGAGGCCGTACATCTTAAAACGAAGTACAATTTACTGACAACCATCCCGGAGGCCGAAGTGACGTTTCAGGGGACCAGACACTTCCTGTGAAGATGTGATTGTGTTTTTTTTCTCTCTTTCTGTAGCTGCGATGTCTATTTTTCTTTTCCCGTTGTGGTTTTCATCCCGTCAGACCCTTGGATTGTGTGTCCAGCATTGAGGCCTGCCTGTATTCTGCTCCTTTCAAAGTCAAGGTCCTGAAAATAAAATCCTGAGCATCAAGCAAATTGTGTATCTCTGAGAAACTATATTTATTTACTCGATTTCCTCACTGCACACTGAGTCTATTTTGTTTCAGGATATGATTAAAGGATTCATGATACGAAACCACTATGATGTGATGATCTTTTCTTTAGTGTGAGCTGCTTCACAAACCACCTCTCTGTACCTTCTTGCTTACCACAGGGCCGGAGCTACCAGCATACACCATCCTCCAAATGTGTATTCATCTGCCACTGAGATAGTCCCCAACAAATGCACTTTGCTCAAATATTACAGTGGCCAGCTATTTCAGGAAATTACCAAGCAGGACCGTGATCACCTATTTAACACCGTAGGCGACCATTTTCAGACGACACCCTCTGCAACCAGACCATCCAGGGGATGCTGGGTGGAATTCCCCCCAGAGGAAATCATATGAAACTTAACAGCCAAACAGGGTTCTTAACTTTTTTGATGACCTGGGTGTTATTTCTCGAAAGCCAGCCATAACTGAGGGCTGCAGAGGAAAAGTGCACACTCTTTGACATTTTCATGGCATACTAACACTTCACAGAAACTCTTATACTCTACAGTAATATGGCTGATTTGACACTCATATTACACCTTCACTTTTTTAGATAAATTTGAAATTACTGAAATAGAGAGTCCAGTGTTTGACATTGATTGTACCAACTGCAAATGAGCAACAGCTTCTGCTGGGATACAACAACACTACTTGGACTTGAGACTTGAGCCTGTGGTGATAATAATAGCAATTTGTAAAGTTTATTAATATTCTGATTACATTTGCTAAGGATTATTTTGGACTGCAGTGCATGGTTACCTTTCATAGCACAGCAATTTTTTCTTTATTTTTTTTTTTTTACGAAGTTGTTGAATACCAGTGCTTGGTCAGTGACTTCTGGCGTCAGACACTGATGGAAAAAAGCCCTTTCATGTCAACATTATACACAGCAGATCAGCTTCATTGTTTAATAGCACCCAGCAGTGTCATGGGGAAGCGCAGCGGGACAACAACGTAAGTTAAGGTGGGCAGGAGGGGTGGTGGAGGGGTCCAACAACCACCAGCTTTCACCCAAGAGGCTGGTGTTCACTTCCTGTAAGATTGTAAAGCCAAACCCTGTTCTTTTTTCCCAAACCCAACCACATGTTTGTACCGACGTAGTGCTTTTATTTTGACAGATACTGTATGCAAACTGTACATTTCCTGTGAAAACAGAAGTGTAGTTTGAAAACAGACAATGCATGTAACAGGCTGAAGTTGACATGGTGTCCCAGAACGTCAACAACCAACACACCCAGGGTACCTTGGACGTCATATGTGGACGTGGAAAGTCCATGACCAAACGTGGACATGTGACGAGGTCGCGGTGAGAATGTGATTGAAATGATCAGCGATTGGGAATGATCAAGATTCTGTTTATTTATATTTATATTTATATTTATATATATGTATATATATATATATATGTATATATATATATATATATATATATATACATATATACATATATATAAAAATAAATCTAGGAACCCATTGCTCTGATGAAGTTCAGTTCTGGTGTAGCCAGCAGATATCTGGAGCAAGACAACCTTGACTGTGCACCGCTCATTGTTTCCTAATCTCTGTGAACAAACACCTGCATGTAGATGAAGATAAATTGATAAAAAGAAAATGAAAAGTTGCGTGCAACTAAACACTGCTCAAACACGATTGGTCAATAATACTCAGACCACAAATGGAAACCAGAATGCTCTGATGTCAAAATTTCGTCCTGTTGGCCAAAGATCCTGCATCAAACGCAGATATCTGTTTCTAGAGATGATATATTTATATTTCCCTTTTGATAGCAGAGTTTTATTCTGACATCACTTCCTGTTGGTGTTGGTCACCGTCCTCTACAGTATTTCTACAGAGATTATCAAAGAACAGAGTGCGAGCTGGTGGATGCTGCAGTGTGTTAATGATTTTCAATACTACAGTCACGTCTGGAAATTAATGCAGAATGATTTGTGGATGTTAACATTCAGCACATAGCACCTGTTAATATCATCACCACACACACCGGGTCAGTGTGCGCTCTTATCAGTGTGTGCTGTGCTGAACATTTTTCAAAGGGGCCACGAGGCACTTCGACTTCAGCAGATAAAACAGACTTTGACTGTGGCGAACGAGAGTCTTGGCCTCAATAAATGTCAGTTTCATCTTCAAATCAAAGTGCTTTGGTGTCCTTCTTTGAAACTCATCTCTTAACCCTGACAGCCGACGAGCCTGGATGAAGTGCGGCACACGGAGAAACACGCTTTGAACAGCCTCGTTCGGTTTCTCCTGAGAAGGTTTGCTGCAGGATAAAAAACATGAAAACGTTTGTTTTTTTTTAGCAGCGTTCTGCTACATGTTCAGTTTTACCTGAGCGACTCACACCTGCCATACTTTACACGGTCAGACTCCAAAGAGGGAGGCAGTATCGTTGGATTTCAGTTTTTAAGGAAAGCAGAAGTATTTCCCTCGGCAGACATTTTACTGTGTTTAATTAAATCAGTACATTCTTTTTGATTGTATCTGTGTGTGTTCATCTTTCCCTGAAGCCCAATCATCTAACGAGCTGATTGGTGCCACAGGATTAGCTACAAATAACGTCTTTTGTTGTACCTATAAAGCTTCAGTTACACCTGCCAGGATGAGTAAAGTGATAAATCAGATTCACTCACGCTGTGATCAGCTGTTCAAAACCAGACATAGACTCAGTCAACCAAGAAACCTTCCCAGGGATAAGAAGCCAATACTTGTATGAAATATTCTCCACCATCTCTGATTCATATCTTCTTTTAACGTTCACACACAGATCCCTGAAAGAAAAACCGGGGTCTCTTGAATCTAACACTAAGCGTTGGAGATATCAGCTGTAGATATGTCTACCTTCTCTCCAACATACAGTCTCTTTCAAAATAAAGGCATGATGTTGCTACAACACCAACTTTTTTTTTTTTTTTTCCTGCAACAACAAATGCACGTGGTTGGGTTTAGGAATAAAGAACAGGGTCTTGCTTTACATTCAAACGTAAAGCAAACACTGGACTCTAGGGTAACAGCTGTGATTGTTGGACCCATCCACCACCTCCCCAGACTTTCCCCACCTTATTAACTTTCGTTGCTGTCCAGACATGTTTTCTCTTGATGCCACATTTCCCCCTGATGCTGGGAACCATTACAGAATTACCACCAAGGAAGAGTGGAGTAGAAGTTAAAGTAGCAGAAAATGGAAATACTTAAATAAAGTAAAAGTACCTCAAAGTTGAACTTAAGTACAGTACTTGAGTGTCTTGAGTAAATTATGTGGCAGAACACCTTCAATATAACAGAGGAGCAGAGAGAGAAGCTGCAGTAAGGGAACACTCAGGGCTTTGCTCTGTTTTAAGGATCAAAGTAAGCTGTATTACCGACTAAAGTTACTCTAACACACTCATCTCAAAGGGTCAGTGCACCCAGATCCCACAAGACATTTTCACAGTTGTATCAAGTCGTGCCGGCAGCCGAGGTCCTGAGGTTTTATATGTCTCCAGAAACAATGTTCCACTTACTGTGAATAATCCACTCAGCTCACTTTGAACTGATTTCACTGGTGGGACTATTTCTTTAGTCGAAAAGGGTTGGAATGAAAACTAAATGTATTTTTTTCAATCCACTAGAAAAGAAGATTACATTCACCTCCACTGTATCAGGGTGAAATCTCAGAGACAGATATCTTTAAGCATCACTGGGTAAAACAGCACTATGGATTTTAGGTGGATCGGTCCTTTAATATGGAAAGTTTAAGTGGTTTTCTAAGTATTGTATCACTTCTACTTTCTTATGAATATAAAGATAAAATGACCCCAGGAGATGGAGCGGGGTCGAGTAGAGAAAGTATGCAGTTCAGTCTCACAACAAGTACTACTGAGGTCAGCGAGCGTCGACAGATAAATGGTATCTCATTTAATCCGGTCCTCTCAGCCTGACCCCAAACTCACATTACACTGATAAGATAAAATGATGTGCAGTCATCACTGTTCTACCTTTTTATCCACTTCAGGTGGAAATGTATCCACTCAAGTTGCACAAGTAGAATTGCAAAGCTGCTGTTTAAATTTTCCCCTCAACAGTTACAGCTGAGGTGCCTTTGAGTCAGACACTCGTGACTAAACACTCTGGCTGCAGTTGGCTCCGGTTGAACTTGAATTTGTCAGATTGTTCGTGTGTGGCAGGAAAAGGGTAAACTTTGCATAAATAAAAGTAAGAATGAAAGAAAAACCATTGGCAGAACTCCATTATGATTCCTTTCATGTCAGTGACCACCGACAGTGTACGTGCCCGTCACAGGCAGCGGATGGCAGTGTTGTTTAACTAGTCTGATGGATTTACAGCGTGGACGAACAAAAAAGGCAGAACATGGAAACAGAATCACAGCAGAAAGTCAGAACTCTGATGTTTTCTTTGGTCCAGTCTCAACTGCAACTGTAAGATAGATGTTTAATAATCTTGTAATGATAGTTTTCATATTCTGTGACAAGATAAAAAAAAAAAGTCCACGCTTTCCCTCCTTTCAATTCTTATCTCTCTTTTTCAAAAACTTCTGGATTTAAACACGCAAGCAGGATTATTTATAGATATTTTTTCATTCATGAGACAGGACATTAACGTTGGCTAAAATCTTAAAGTACAACACTGTACAGAAATATAAGGAAAAGAATGTGAAACAGACAGGTCACACAACAAAATAGAAAACAAACAAACTAGAAACATGCATCATAGTGTATTTAAGTACACACAGGACAGACCTCCTGTCGAGGTATAGGTCCATAGCTCCAGGCCCGGAACAATCTTCACATATTTCATGAATGGGTCCCAGCTTTTGTAAAAATCTCCTCATAGAGCCGTTCTGGGTGCATCAGATTTCTTCCAGCTCCATATTCTGCATCACATCTTTGATCTGCATCGAGGATTTCCAATGGAAGAAAAGGTCAGTGTAATCTGTAGCTGTGTGATGTCTACAAGTATATCTGGCCTTTCATTGAGGAGAAAATGTTGAGTGATTTAGACCTTTTGACAAATTTTTCTTTTGCACATCCAATTGACCTATGGCTAGGTCTTGCCCTCAAACGCGATGAGCCAATCACAGTGCATATAGCCATTCCCATACACTCGGACATTCTCTGCCTGGACGTTCATTGAAATACATTACAGAAAGTCCGTTTTGTTCAGTTTTATGAGCTTTTTCTGAGATTTGAAGTTTAAAAATGGTCAAACGGTGTGCATGGGGTACATGCAACTCTGACACAAGGTATCCTGAGAGGCTGGGCGACCAGGTGTATTTTTTACACTTTAAACCACATCTCAACCGAGAAAAGTGTCTCCTTTGGATAAAGTTGTGCGGTAACGTTAGACCACAACATCAACTCAACGTGAATAAGATTAACAATGATGTCTACATCTGTTCTAAGGTAAGTCAACATTGTGTTTGAGGCAACATATTGTCACTTTGCTGGAAAGAAATATAAAGTTATCTTTAACATCTCTAGCTAACGTTAGCTAAAGTTAGCCTAACGTTAGCTCCTAGCTGCGTTGTTCATCATGTCACCTTGTTTGCTGGGAGTTCATTAGCCTATTTTGTTCTAGTTTTGTACTTTGGTGATCGTACATCATTGTTAGCTGTTGTCCAAAGGGCTCTAGTTAAGCTAATGTTAACTTCTGGAGCTTAGCTTCATTAATTTATCTGTAATTGCAGCCATAGGTCAATTAGAGACACAGCAGCTTTGTTCACTGAGCAGACGGACATCATTTCCACGACTTTTCAAGGACCCAAAAATAAACATTTCCATGACTATTCACAACACGAACAACACTGTATAGTGCACTGCACTGGGTGTTGGGGGGATTGATGGGACTGATTACACAGGGTCTGGAATGAGTTTGGTTTTGTTTGCAATTTTAGTTTGAAGTAATTCATGCCATAACTAAATTAAAACTGTCTGTATAAATCAGTTGAAAGACTGAACTAAAAAACTGTGTAAGCTCTTTGAGGCTCCTCTCACCCCTTAAAGGCCAACACATTCTCACTCTGACCTCCTCACAAATTGATGTTGGGATTTGGAGTCATGACCCTGAAAAAAATTCACACTGTCACAATATTATTTGAATCAGAACCACCAGAGATTGTGGAGGCAGTGTAGAGACCGTAGGATATGAATGAGACTCAACAACTGATTTCATAACACACAACAAAACTCTTCGTTTTCCAAAACTTTCCAGAATTTTACTAATTTCATTTACATTTCATAAATTTTCCAGGCCTGGAAAACAAGATTGTGGAATTCTATTACTTCTCCAGGTTTGAATCTTGTTGTGGATAAACACAAAGCTGTCAGACCAAACACCCTCAGTACCTTTCTGTAGGTTTTCAGAGACGATCCATTCATAATGGAAGACCATCAGAAATATGTAAATGTGTTGAAGTGTTTTCTTTTAATGAATTCTGGGTGCTCGACACATCCACCTCACATCATGCAGCAAATTTCACAGCAGTGGGATCGTCCAGAGAAATAATAGCAGTGATTATTTGCTCGGAGGTTTGAGTTTCATAGCTCACAGTGAACCACCCAGAGGCAACACAAGTCATTTAGTTTCATTTGAAGAACTTTAAAAGCCTTCGAGTCTTTGAATCCTTGAAGGTGAACAGTCTGAAAAAAAATCTCACTCTAACACAATGAAACTTGGCAGAAGCAGACAGAGTGTGTTATTTCCTTCTCTATCCAGGGAGTTACTTTTCATAAAGTAATTTTGCCTTTTCTCACCTTCAAATGAAAACCAACACTTTGCCTCCAGAATAAAAGGACTGAATCACAGTTGGGACAACAGATCCCCACGGAGGGAGATACCGGAGGTCTCCTGAATACTTATATATATATATATATATGTGTGTGTGTGTGTGTGTGTGTGTGTGTGTGTGTGTGTGTGTGTGTGTGTGTGTGCGTGCGTGCGTGCGTGCGTGCGTGCGTGCGTGCGTGCGTGCGTGTGTGGTTAGAGGAGAGAGTACGCTGCCATGTGGTGAAATACTGCTTTAATAAAAGTTCAGCATTAGAAAACAGGGAGCTTTCCTGTGAACTCTGACCCCTCTTCTTCCCCTCTCTCTAATCTAACCCTTCCTCCTGTCAGGTTTACCCATACAGGCTGAGCACCAGCAGGTGGCAGTGCAGTACAACACTAATCCAGACTCTGGTGACCACCTGTCTCAGGAATAGCCTTTGATTTTGCTCCACCAAAATAAATCAGAAACTTTTCTGCATTTTGCCGAAAAATAATATCCAGTCACAACACAGAAAACTGGTCCTGGTTTATATTCCTGTTCCCACCAAAAACCACATAATTGCCACAGAGACACAAAATTACCACAAAGAGGCAAAAAACAGACACAAAAATACACAGACAAAAAAATTACCACAGCGAGACATAAATTTATCACAGAGGCAAAAAAAAGGAAGCAGAAAAGACACAAAATTACCACAAAGAGACAATAAACAACAAAAGGAGACAAAAACAAAACACAAAATAACCAAAAATCACAAAGTCACCACAAAGGGACACAAAATTATCACAGATACAAAAAAATAAATGACCAAAAAAGACACAGAATTACCACAAAGAGACAGAAAATTATCAGACTTAAAACAATATAAAAAGAGGCAAAACAATATAGAGGGTACACGTACTGACCAGGGAGAGACTCAACATGACCACAATGTGACATTAAAAGAAAACAAAGAGATGCAAAGAGACAAAATGACTATAAAAAATGGGCAAAACAACCACAAAGAGACACAAAACTTCCCCAAAGTCTGTGTCTTGTTCCTCTGTAGGAGAGGTGATTGGGCCCTTTGATTATCTGTGCCCAGGGGCCCATTGTCTCATAATATGCCCATGTTACAGAGTTGAGGAGAACTACAGTTACTTTGATCTGAATCAGACCCAGAGCTTCAGGCTGCTTCAACAGAGCTGCAGTCACTTTCGTGTGACGGTCACAGAGTTCCAGTGATCATCCGGTAACTGTGAGGTCAAAGGCTTCGTCCCTGCGTCAGCCGCTTTGTGCTCATAAATAAGCATATGTTTACAGTTCTGCTAGTTAATAAAGCTGAAGTCAGTTAATGAATTCAACAGTCACAACATTGAGCCCTGATTGGACCACAGCTGCACTAATGCTAAAACCAATCTACCAGGTGAAGTGGTGGCAGGTGAGAAGCTGCAAACCCTCCTCATGGATGAAATTTGTTTTTTAGTGATGAGGCAGATGTAAATAATGACATAAAAAACATGATATTTGAAACCTGCGTTTGCCCCTAAATTGACTGACAGATCTATAAACTCGCAGACAAAGTCCAGCCTGGTTTCAGAGCTCTGAATCGCTGCTCACACACGTCAGATCCAAAATTGATCGGATTAATCTGGTGTTGTGTTCACTGACTGAAGTTTACCTGGTAAAAAAAAAAAATGTCAGTCGGAGCAAAACAGTCTGATCAGCTGAGAAACTTAGAAACACCACATGTTTATCTTCTTTATTGTGTATCACGTATACTTTACAGGAAAATGCATAAAATGTAAGAACAAATACAGAGTAGGTATGTGCATATTTTTTAGTTGTTGAGCACATTAAAGGTCCAGTGTGTCAGATTTATGGGGATTTAGTGACATCTAGTGGTGAGGATTGCAGATTGCAACCAGCTGAAACTTCTCCTGGTTAGAGTCCTTCAGAGTTCAGTGTTCAGGAGCTGAATCATCCACAGAGGTCTCTTCATCTACAGAACAAACAGACCAGGTGATTAAAAGCAGTAAAAACACTGCAAAAAAATCAGTTTTCAGGCACTGCTTGTTGCGTAGGCACTGCTAACTAAGGTGACTGACGCAAAATCATGAATGACCCTATCTAGAGCCAGTGTTTGGTTTGTCCGTTTTGAGCTACTGTAGAAACATGGAGATGCAGCAAGGCGAGGACCTGCTCCCTTTATAGATATAAACGTCTCATTTTAAGGTAACGAGAACACAACGGTTCTTATTTTCAGCTGATGATACACTGAAGAAAACATACTGATTATTTTAAATTCCATTTCTGCTGATATTTCCCCCTGAATCCTCCACACTGGACCTTTAACACTTTCAGTGGCCAAACATTTGTTAGAACACAACTCGGGCTTCACAACAGGCTTCACACTGGAGGAATGCAATTTATCATTATCTCCACATCAGAGCAGATCTGTCAGTTTCTGCAAATTTGCGGGCCGCCTCAGCAGATGTCTATCAATATAACGACTCTCGTGACCCTGAAAAAGTTCAGGCTTAGTACGCCTCCCACATCCACAGGACAAATTACACCCTGCGTGAATTAATTCAACTCCATTAAAAACCTTCATCGACATCTGCCGCTGCAGCGATGCTCAGGCCTGCTTGTCTTGGCCTTTCTCCAGCCGGACGCCTCTTCAATTTAACTCCAATTTGGAGTTGGTGGATGTTGGCTGACAGTTTGAAACTTCTCAGTGGGATGCTGATGAGCATCTTCACTCCTGCTAAAGAAAAGCCATTCTCTCATCTAGACAGCGTTGCAAATTGCGTAAAAAGGCGGTCCGATCAAGATAATGGCTTGTGAAGGAATGAGATTAGCTCCCTTTGTGAGAAATCTGATTGTGTGGATGGGACAGTGGCATAACAAGTAAGACCTTGTGGCAGGGGCCAGCTGAGAAAGTAATTAGGCCTCACATACGGGCGGCATCACTGAAGCCTTCAGCGATGGCAGTGAAGGGACAGGACACGTCAGAGATGGTGAGGTGAGGCTGTCAGTGTCAGTGGTGAAGAGTGACCCTCAGATTATTAAAGGTATGACAGCAGACAAACAGCTACAAAAATAGCTGTTATATCAAAATGAGCCAGTGTCAGAGTTGACAGCTTATGTTGTCAGCAAAGATGATACCCTGATTTCATACCTCTGAATCCTACATCCTACCTACATCTGCAGATGTGTCATTGATCCAAAGAAACAACCGAGCCAATGAGTGTGGGCGGGTGCGGCTTTGACTTTGACAAAGTGACATGTAACAGGTCGGGTCAGGTACTGAGCTTTACAGGTATGGGCAGGTGTGGGTTTTCAAAAATGGACCACAGCAGGACTCTGGTGTAACAGTATGTGTACTGTACATTCAAAGGTTCTTTCACACATGTCACACTGTATCACGAGCAGGAGAAACAACACTTGCTCCACAGCAAACACTCAAGGCACCAGACAAGTTGCTCTAATTATAACATCATCCAAAGGTACGATCTCCTGACCTTTGACAGCCTTGTGTGTCTTCGACCCAATCGCATGTGATTTTGTTGTTTATTGGTGTGGAACAGTGGTCTGCAGCATGGCAGCGTTTCTCCTGGGTGACACACCATCCATCATCTCCTCCATTTTTAGATAACAAAGTCAGCTTATATATTATCTCACTTCAGAAGTGTTTATTTATGGTTTGCAGAAATACACAATACCAAAATTTTCTTCTCACTGATTTGAGTGTGATGAATGATCTGCCTCCTCGTCCATTAAAGAGTTCATGTCATTGTGCTCAGATAATGGGAGGATTACAAGGATGACCAACAGCAGTGACACAGCATTGATCTACTGAGTTTGGCAGATCAGCCTAAGAGCAGCAAACTTTTGGATGTGTGGTTGCGTGACTGTCCATCGTTTTGTGCTGTGGAAGGAGATGTGTTGAATTCTGCTGACACAACTGCTAACAGGAGTACTAAGCATGCTACAGAGCAGCTAGCAAAAGTGCAGATGTAATAACTGTGCTATGACATTAACAAAATCTGAACGTAAGTGGTCAGCTGGAGACACATGACACACACAGGTGTGGACAGCGATGTTAATGTCTCGGCTGTCCACTTGTGATCGGATCACTGAAACACATCTTAGTACCAGGTCCAAACACGCTCTGTGTGTGGTGAAATCTTATTGCTGTTGCTGCAACTCCTGAGGTGTTCCCAGGCCAGACAAGATATATGATCCCTCCAGTGTGTTCTGGGTCTGCCCCGGGGCCTCCTACCAGTGGGATGAGCCCAGGAAAATTCTAACAGGAGGTGTATCCGCAATCTCATTCTTTCGGTCACTACACAAAACTCATGACTGGCGTAACACAGTGACAATAACCACCTTGAATATTAAATCTTGCTCTCTATTGTTGTTGAATATTTACTGCGTCAGTGTTGTGTTTTCACACCACAATTTTCTTGTTCATTTTCTTAACAGAGATGTCATTCTCTTGTTTCCTGCCCAGGGAGTACAGGTGTAAATTAGATAATAACTAACTTCAGTACAGCTAAGAAGCTGTGCACTGTGGCTCTCAAAATAAAATAGTTATAGAGCAATGTAGTTATAGAGCAAATACAAATTTAAAATCCTCACATGTTGTGAGTGGGGATAAGTTGTTGCCATCTCATGTCCCATAGATATTTGTGTAATCACAGAAAAAATGTTCCTCAAACCTGCAAGTTCCTCATGAGAAGCATGCAGAAATAGCCAGTGCACAGTGGGAGCAGGCAGATGCCGTCATCGCAGGAAGCACTATCTGACACCAGAACTGCTGGAGCCGGGGCTTTTTATGTACAAAACTGAAATAATAAAGATCTAAAGAAAAGAAACCTCATAGTTTTTGATGATGATGGTGTCATGATTTGGCCAATTTCCAAAACGTTCTTTAATCAAATAAATACAACCATGTTGGCGCACAGTGTATCTAGAGCTTTCAGGTCTCCTGGAGTTCTGGTGGGTGATCCAGGTTCGGTCATCAGCAGTTACACAGTTACATGCTCGTTTAAGAAGAGCTATGGTTACAGCTCGGCTAATCCATTTAACTGGCCTACTGTCCTTGTCCCAGTATACAAGCACAGGAAGGGAATCCATTTATTGACTCAAGTATGTGTGACTCCTCTACGATAGGTGGAGATATGCCCCCTTTCAGCTTGTTAGTATTGGACCTTTTTCCTGTTGACCTATTACGTCACAGACCAAACAATGGACAAACAAGTTAGCTATGGTTAGCTAGCAACTAACTGCTACCATGGTGGACAACTTTACAGCTCTGCACATTTGGTCCGTCCAAAAAGTCACAGCTCTGGATGTAGATTTCTCCATGTTGTTACCGGCTTCTTCTTCTCTTACACATTTAATGCTATTGGACTTCTGGGTCAAAGCCCGGGGCGGAAACTGTGGAGCATGCTCAGAGCGCCTCGGCCAGTTTGGGTCTGATTGACTGTATACATGCAGGAGTCACATGAACTGGGTGTATTAGTCCCACTGTGACAAATTCACTTTAGGACCATTTCAGTCAACATGTTTACATTGATTTTAAAAGTCCGGTTTTAGTCGGTCGACGAAATAAATTGATTTTCTCTGGTGTCATATAAACATACTGAGTAAGACACGACGAGGGTCAAGCGGGGGCTTTAACAGTCAAACAGATTACTTGTGTTGACTTAATGAACACAGCATCTCCTTTTGTTTCTTTGGTAGCTGTCAATACTGAAACGGTGATAATGCAGTCTGAGGCGTCCTGATAAAAGAAAACAATGGACTTGGTCAGAGAAACTCATTTTCCATTGTGTAAATCATCGACTCCTCCTCATCTCCTACTTTCTGACGTCATGACACCTTGTCATGCTGCTGCTCATTAAACAAGCAAATTGTCATTGTATATACTATGACTGCCACTCTCTGTACACTGGGGTATAAGTTATGCCAACTGTTTGCCAACTAACACAGCTTCATCGTTGACTGGGAATGACGTCTGTCATGTCAGCCGCTGTTGAAGACGGTAAAATCGATCCTGCAGCCACAGAAAACGGCTAACGAGACGGCAAAACCAGACTGAATCAATGACTGAAGCTGCCATTCACTGTGGATATCAGGCTGGAGATTTGCTCACAGCAGCAGCATTCGCAGTGATACAATCATTTTGGCATCTGTTAAGCAAATAAAGTAATGATCAGATAGCATTCCCTCCAGAGAAGATATAGTGTTTGAAAGCCTGGATCTGTTATCTGCTGGCCTGGACAGCCTGCTGGATATTGCAGGGTGCGCTTGTTTTTCATCTCTGTGAGGCTCCTTCAGCTTTTAGAGCCTTCCACGGTGGCGGTGAACAGAAAGAGCAAAATAACAGGCCTTTCAGACTGTCAGAGTATCCTTCACCCCTCTGCAATGGACTGTTGCTACGAGCCTTATCATATTGATTGTAAACATGGAGGCTGATGTGTGTGTGGTTAACGTGTCACTGCCTGTGGAGCTCATCTTTTCATGGGAGAAGCTAAAACAGCCCAGAGTTGTGTGTTTCTGCAAACCAGGAATACGTTCTGTATGTTTCATATGTATTATATCAATGTTTTTAAAGTGATGTTTATATATGAGCTGACTTTGTCATCCAACACACTCCGACCTCGTCACATACTGATGTTTGGTTCCATGTTGAGATATGACGTCCAAGGTACCCTGAGTGTGTTGGTTGTTGATGTTCTGGGACGTCAACTTCAGCCTGTTACATGCATTGTCTTCTGTTTTCACAGGAAATGTACAGTTTGCATACAGTGTCTTTCAAAATAAAAGCACTATGTTGGTACAACACTGCAAATTGATGCTTTTTTTCATCAACAACACACGTGGTTGGGTTTAGGAAAAAAGAACAGAGTTTGGTTAACAATCTTACGGGAAGTGAACACCGGCCAACCCATCCACCACCCCTCCTGCCTGCCGTACTCAGTCTTCGGCCTCCTTAACTTTCGTTGCTGTCCGGTCACATTTCCTCCCAATGCCACTGGGCATTGACGATAAAGGCAACACAATATGGAGACACATATACCTGCCAGCCTCAAGTTTTTTGGCTTAGCTTTTCGGCCCTAGAGGTTGCTGCTTGATGAGACATCACTGCGTTTTCTGCCAAGATTGTGTCTCCAAAACTGGGTATTTTATGCCCAAACATGTTTTTTCAAACAACTAAACCTGAACACACATTAACCATAGCGCTGTTAAAAAGTAACGTTTTTCACGGGGTCCAGATTTCTCCTTAGTCATTAATTCAAGGTCCTGCGGTTTAGGGCCGAATTCACAAAAGGATTGCGTGGCTTTTGCGGCCGCTAAACCGGTAAAAATGGAGCAAACAGATACCGTCTAATTCACAAAGCACGCGCTGAGGGTGAAATGCTCCACTAACTGCGCTGCCAAGCAGACTGCGTCTCGGTGCTCCAGTGTTATTTGCATGTACTTAAATGAGGTACTATGCATATATTTGGCGCAAAAATTGCCCCTTTCTATGCAAATGAGCCTTACTGATAAACAACGTCTAATTCACTAACACCAGCGCTAATAGCCACACGCAGTTTGAGTGAAGTAAATAACGTCTTTAGAAAGCTGGTGCAAACTGGGCGCTCCTCTGTGGAAGCCTCTCGCCCAGACTTTCCAGTGATCGTGGCAGCAGTGATCGTCTGTTAAATCAGTCTGTAAATAATATTTTGACATTATTATTATAATCATTATTACTTTAATGGCATCCGAAGATACTGATGCGTTGAACAGGTGACAGTCTGCGGTCATTCTCAAAACACACTTCTGTCATGCACTTCAAAAGCAACTTTCAATAGTTTATTTTACAAAACGGGGGAAACAAACGTGAACAAAAACGGTTCCATAATTCATATTAAATTCAAAAGATAACGAAAAAATAGCTACAAGTGAGAGGGAATAGTGATAAAGTGGTCAAACTTGGTCAAATCCACAGCCTCAACCCATCCGACACTGTTAGACTGACTGACCAGCAGACATCACTACATGAGGGTATACAGTATTCAGTACTTTGCCAAACACTTACCATGCCATGCCATGTAGCTAATTGCAATCAGGGGCAAACTGCACTCAGCTGCCAAACTTTGTGGGCGTGTTTGTGTTGGTATATCATTAGCGCAATATCCTTTGTGAATAGGACGTTAAGACGGCGCAAACTGTGGGTTCAAGTGAAGTGCAATTCAAGGTGCTCTCAGCTGCTGCAGTTCATTCTTTGTGAATTCGGCCCTCAGTGTCATACTCGGGTTTGGCCATGTTGTTGAGCTAGTTTGCCATCTCTGTTAAGTAGCTGTCTGTTACTGCAGCGGCCTGAGTTCGGCTCCAGCCTGTGGCCCTTTGCTGCATGTCACTCCCTCCTTCTCTCTCTCCCCCCTTCATGCTTGACTGTCCTATTGATTAAAGGCAAAATGCCCCCAAAAATATCTTTTAATAAACAAACAAACAAACAAACAACAAAACAACAAAAGTAGCTGTCCATGAGTCACTCACTGGACAACAGAAAATAAAAGCTCTGTGCTGGAATTTTACTGTACTTAAAAATAAAGTGTGCTTTTTAACAATCTTGCAGTCCATTCAGAATGAACCTGCAACCCACTTTTGGACCTTGGCCCACCAGTTGGAAACTCCAGTGCTACATAATAAGGTGCAAATGCAACATATTTGTGGTTTGCAAAAACGTACAATGCCAACATTTTTTCTGGCAATTGTGTTGGTCACTGCGAGCCTTATCATTGTAAACATGGAAGCTGGCGTGTCTGTAGATTTCATCTTCCTCATGGAAGAAGCTAGAAACAGCCTGGAGATGCTGGAAGGAGGATCTGTTGTTATGTGATATAGACACCAACGAGCCCAGCTGCAGCACTGCCGGCACTCCACTGGAGTTGGTCAGATCTCATCTATATCTATTTGAAACTGCTGACAAACATGAAGGCACATGCATACACATGATTGAATGGCTCTGTCTGTACAAACAGGCCATGCATCTACACCACGCTTTGTGTGGAGAGGCATATAAAACGAGGCTGATTCCCACCGACAGATCCCCCGCTCCGTGGCATGCCCTGACATTATAAACAGGCTTCACCAGGAAGACGAGCATCAGTAATTGTTGCGAGGGGTGGAGGGACAAGCAGGCGGTGCGGCGGGCCTTCAGCCGGCTGATTGCGTCTCTTTGCCTGCCTGTGATAATTAAAATGACTCAACCTCCCCCCTGTTGCAGTCACAGTGGTGGCATCGCAAAGGCAGCAGCGGAGCTGTTATTGCTTGTCCTTCAGCTGAAAGGATCGTGTTGGCCAGAGAGCTGAGGGCTTTTGTTCTGGAAGCTGAAAAATCTGGTGTCCGGCCTGGGCGGTTTTTAGCAACGCGCCCTGGGAAACGAGTTATCTAAGCAGCGCATGCAAGAAGCCCTGACATTAATCTTTAATTAAGGCCTTTACAATTTCGGACGACATGCCCGGGAGTATGAGAGCTACTGTAGGGGATAGATATGAACAGTGGGCAGCGGGGAGGGCCTGGCAACATATTATATCTCGTGGTGAGCTCATTTTGTCTCATCAAAGTCAAAGATCCGTTGATCTGCAAAGACGCTGCCGAGCTTTTCTTTTCAGCTGTTTGGATCACAACACACAGGAAGGTAAGCTTGGCACTGAGACGTTTTTTTTTCTTTTCGTTTTTTGGGAAAACAGATAACGATCCCTGGAGCTGACGGTAGTGAAACATGTTCAGTGAGGCTGCTTTGTTTCCTACACGATAATCCAGATTGCTATATATTCCACAGTTCCTGATGAGAGGATGTGTGAACATATCAAGGTGACTGCTTTTCACACATTGTTTCCCCCCCTCCCCTCTTTTTTTGTTTTTGGTAATTGGTTGTGGATCTCCTGTTGAAAGAGCGAAGTGATAAACCTGCTGGTAGAAGCAGCATGAAACTGAAGCTTTTCTTGTGTTGTGACAGCTGCTGCCTTTGTGATGTTCCGCGAAAAAGCCCCCAAGACACAACCTGTTTCATTCTGGCTGTAGATTCACATGAAAAAGAGACAAGTCTCCTATGAAACAAAATGGGACTTAGGTAATTGTTTTGATTACTCCTTCCCCTGTTCCCAGTAGGATGAAGGTATTACAAAGCTGAAAGTGGAAGGTTTAGGGAAGAAGGGACTGAGGGAAAATGGCAGCACATCTCCCTGTGGCAAGATTTGTTCTCTGGCAAGAATGAGAGACAGATGGGAGGCTGGTGGTGGTGGTGGTGGTTGGTAGCAGGGAGGAGGGGGGGTCACACCTTTTTTGAGGCAAAGCAATTGGGAGCGATTAAACCCTCATTCGCCGTAGGGACTATCCATTCTGAGGAAGGAGCCGGCTCCAACAGTGCCTGCAGCACTGTTCCTTTTATCTCCACTCCTCATGAAGACCCAGTAAATGCCATGGGAGTAGTTAAAGTGAAGCACACAGTGTTCTGCTGGGCTGGTTCACTGTTAATGTTCGACATCATGACAGCAAATGAAAGGAATTTCTTAGGTTGTCGGCACCGCTGCAATGGATCATATGTGCCATAAGAGTGCGGCTTAACCCGTGTAATTAAACGCGTGACCTACACAGCTATACCTCGTCCCGCTTTACCACGTGGCCCAGCTCCAGCCTCCGCTCTGCACATGTGCCGACTCCACTTTACATGGCTTTGATTTGCCACCACCTGGAAACAAATGATGATTGAACGCTTGACGCGCTTTCATCCTCACCCTCGGCCATTTTCATCCCCGATTTGGCAGATAAGAATACATCCTTTTCCCCCTCTCCCATTGTGACACCGGCTCAATACCCAGCGGCGCATGCTGGCCCAGGCCTCTTGGTATCTGCCGTAACTGGCTGCTCATCAGCCCGAGAGCACCTGAACGCTGAGAGGCCCCTCCATCACCGGTAGACACACAATCACAAGTTCCTCGCCAGGTTATTACGAGTCATTCATCACCTGCGCCTGCTTCATGTTTCCCTGCCTTCAGCTCTGCTTCAACTTTTTAAATCCCTGTACTTAACCATTCATCTGTTCATTGCACTTCTTTTCAGCTTTTCCAACATGCCTTTTATCTCGGCAGCTTAGCCCCACCTCAGCCGGTGCACCTGGCTCACACGTCTGTGCTGGAAAAGCACAGCACAAAATGTACTAATCAAATGCTATTGACAGGCTTTGATGCTGCACTGCTGTGCGCCTGAAAACATATTGCGCCTGTACCTTGAGAGAAGAGAATCAAACGGGCCGTGGTGATTGTTCTGCTGCTGCACACGTTGCTGCTGCTTCTTAATGGAGTGAATGTGAATTAAAATCCCCAACAGAGGCGGAATCCCAGAGGCACCAGAGCAGGACACATCAAAAGGCACACAAGGAAATCCACACAATCCATATCAGCCAGGTATCATGTGGGGTTTGGTCCCTGTGTACGTACACGCTGGCAGCACCATGGCAACCACTGCAATTGATTGGTTGATGTCTCCCGCTGTGCACAGTGCAGGTCTTGTTATGTGGGATATTGGTTTTTTTACTTGCTGCCCTGACTCCTTCATAGCGTGCATTAGCTGTGGTTTCTCAGGTGCCCAGCCGTCAGGTACGCTTACCTTCCATTTGGTTCTGGATGACTTTGAAGGACAGGACACGGAGAGAGGTGGGGACGACTGTGACAAAATGCTCAAGGTCTCTGAAATGGTGTTGGAGCTGTGAAAGCCTGGAGCTGTTAAATGAGACCTGACTCTATTATCAAAAGTAGCTTTTATCAGAAGTGTCATAAAACCTTTAATGACCACGACTCTGTTTACAGATCCGTCCTTGTTTCTCCACTAAACCTCTGATGAAGTGTTTACATATTCATTTCATTTTCTTCTCTGTTTTGTGTTTCTTTAATATAATAGAATGGTTGTTCATTGCAATGAGCCAAATGCTCTATATTAAAGACCCAAATGACAATTAGCACGACACTGTGAATGTTCAATTAACAGATTATAGGCTCTCTGTGAGCTGAGAGAATTCTATAAATGCATTCTGTTAATGAAACCCTGAGTCGTCTTATAGCAAGAGTGAAGTTGTTCCTTTTAGGGACTGTTCTTTACTTGTCAGAGGAGACAGGTGGCTGGGGAGGGACTTCATGTTTTTTTTGGTTTTTACCTTTCTGAATGCTACAAATATTTTTCTTGAGCCTCTCTGAATGACTGGGGGAAAATGCACGACCCTGCCTATACCATGAATTAGTTAATAGATTTTTTAACACTTACCCTTTGATGTTTGAAAGTTAAAAGTTGAAGATACATTCTTGGAGTTAAAAAAAGCTTAAGTTTTTCACTGTTGTTGTGCAAACGATTTACTTTTGGCCAAATTTTAAGTGCAGAATAAAGTGATTTAAAGCTCAGATTTGGGTTTTTTTTCTGACAAGTGTTTGTCGCACACAATGTGTCCAATGACCTGTGGAAATTTGAAAATCCACCAGTAATTCCTGATTTTACAGTTTCTGGCTGTGATAATGGTGCAATTTTGGCAATTGTCAAAGAAAACATGGTTTTGAAAAGTTTAAAGTCGAGGACAAAATGAAAAAAGCCTCAGTTTTTCACTCCCGTCGTGCCTGCTGGTTAGAAACAGTTTATTTTTGGCCAAATGTTGATTTTGTTTTTGATGGGGTTTTTTCAGACAGAGTTTGTCACACATGATAGGTTCTATTTATCCCATATTTTAAAAATAAAGATAAAGATATGTGTGTGGGTGTGTGTGTGTGTGTTGGTGCATGAGTAACATTATATGCAGCTAATTGTATTGCTCCAACAAAGTTTTGTTGACAATGAAGGATCTGTCTATCTTCAAGGACCTGTGGATATTTGAAAATCCAATGATTATTTGTGTGTTTACAGTTTCTGTCTGTGATGAATGGTGTAAAAACATCATGCTTTCCTAACCTGCATGTTTTCTTTTTTTCAAATAAGATCTGTTTTGCCTTTATTTGTTAGGACAGATTTAGCGTGAAAGGGGAGGAGAGAGTGGGTGAGACATGCAGCAAAGGGCTGTGTGTTGGAATCGAGCCTGGGACTGCTGTGGCAAGGACACGGCTCTTAAACATGGGGGGGTCTGCTGCACTAGGTGAGCTATGGAGTTAGATTTGTGTCTTTATTACATGCGAGAAAATAAATGATATGAGAGAAAAAAAATGTTTGAGAGAAGAACAATATTTGAGAGAAAAAGTTTTCACACTGGTAGCAAAAAATAATAATATTTGAGACTAAAAAAAGTTTTTAGAGAAAGTATTTTGTCATAGAATATAAAAAAAAATAATCTGAGATTTAAAAAATGATTTCTGAGAAAAAAAAACTCTCAAAATACTTTTTTTTTACTCTCAAATATTATTTTTTTGCTGTCAGTGTGATAACATTTTCTCTCTCTCAAAACATTTTTCTTCTCTATATTCGCATATCCGCTCCCAAATAACGCATATCATTTATTTTCTCGCATGTAATAAAGACACAAATCTAACTCCATACCATACCTGCATGTTTTCTTTAAAAATCTGCTGTAAAGTAAATACAAAACAGAACTGTCTAAATTAAAGTGCTTAAAAAATGATCTGACACGCCTATCTTGTTGCACCGCCTCCTCCCCCCTCATGAATAACAACTCGTCCCTTAGTTTGTGGACATGTGAACATGGTGGTTTTGGCCGTCAACAACACGTTAAAGCAGAATAATTCAATTACCATTAGGAGTGAATCTGAACTGTCTCTTTACGTTTCATTCTTTGCAAATAAAATAAATAAATATCATTGGTTGCTGGTTGTGCTTGTGTTTCACCTCTTGACCTTTTTTTGCAGGCTTCTGATTTACATGTTGAAGCCGGGCGGCCTCCAGGGCTGACGGATGTTACAATGTCCGACTTTACAGCAGAAACAAACATATTTACAGCCTGGTATAAAAAACTGTTGTTCTCTATAGCTAATTCCTAGTTTATGACAATTGAATGAGGGGTTCATTTTTATATTAATCACCTGTTTACATTTTATTAAGGCTTAAAGTTATGCAAATTAAAGGAATACTTGCTCATTTTCAACCAGCTTTCTATCAAATCAATGTGGATAGTCTGGTCAGATGGAGGGAAGTTTACCATAGTTTATTTAAACAGATATCCCTCCTTCCCATTAGCAAAGCTCTGGATGACGCAAACTAAGCGTTCTGTAGCTGTTCCTCGAACTACATGCTGTATTTCCACATTTTCATCTTGCCTGCCAACCATGCCGCCATTACTGACACACACAGAGTATAGAAACAGATCAAGAGATCAGATATAAATCAAGATTATGATACTGCACTGCCAACACATTCTTACCCTGACCTCGTCTCATATCAACATTTGGTCGTGGACTTTTCATGTCCACATATGAGGTGCAAGGTACCCTGGGTGCGTTGGTTGTTGATGTTCTGGGACGCCGTGTCAATCCCAAAAACAGCTTGGAAAATCCTGGAGGGATTTCTTTGGAAAAATATTATATGTTTATGAGGCGACATTTAAAGTCACATCTTCTAAATGGATGTTTATCCTCTGCGGACACTGGAGACACAGCTATCACGATGAAGACTGCACATGTTAAGACATCTGTGCATTAGATAATTAATGACACTTAGATCTGATGTCATTGGTGTGATTTTTGACACCAAATGTTGTGACCACTGGAGATTAAACACTTACCACACCGAGCCTTGTGTGTCTGTTTACACAGGCGATAAAAAAATGTAATAAATGGCTTCATCATCTTCACTCTTCCAGAATAATTTTTGGTCTGTTGTCCTGGTCAGCCATGCTCCCAGGTGTCTGATAGGACGCTTTATACGAGAAAATGTATGACCCAGCTTGACAAACACACAAAGAGCATGTTGCTTTAAACAGCACAGTCTCCCCCGAAGCACTATCCCCACACCTTCATTAAGTATGCAGTAAAAAAAGCAGAAAGCATATGAATATTGAAATGAATAATGGATGGCTTTTGCTTTTGGCTACAGTGAGATCTGAGTCGGACAGGCTTGCTCTCGCTGCAAGTTTCAAGGAACTGCAAATGTCAGTTATGTTTTTTTTTCCCCTTTAAATTTAAAATGTACGCTGTATTTTCTACTTTTATTCATAAACACTTTTAACAGAGAAACATAACATGTTCAGGCAAAGACAGAGGGACAACAGTTTGGATTCAGGGCCGTGTAAATAGTGCTTTGTTTCCCCAAGGCGTTCAAACCAATATTCAAGCCCCGACACTGCAGACACATATTCAATATTTTGCGCCCTCTTGAGCTCCCTCACACTCCCCTCCGTCTCTGCAGTCAATGCACCACACAGTCGGCATTCATTCGTTTAATCTAATTTCATTTTAAATACAATATATACAGTACAACATTTGAAATGATACGTGTAAAAAAATATATGTCATCTTACAATACAGTACCATTTAGAGAACGATGGAAAGTAAAACAGACACAGGAACAACATCTTAACACACTCGCTCCACTGAACAATATACAGCACATGTGAACTCCGAACCTGTTGTAAGGTAATATCGGTAGGCTTCTACGTACAAACCCAGTACAATTTCATTAGCAGAAGCTGCACAATAATTTATAGATCCTGACGTATAAAACCACTGAAAAATTCTTTTTGTTCATGCACTTTGTACATGCTCCACTGGAAGACAGCTCAAATAACTCAGGATCCACACACCATATTCACATTCATCACTTGTTTGGAGCTCCATATAATTAAACAAACTCAGACAGTTACCTGCCTGCAAGTGATTCACAAACCCCTGGCCTTTTTCCTTGCAGAGATTTGCCGATGCAGTTAGTGTAATTCTTGACAAATGGACAGCGAAGATGGCCATTTATTAGCCGTAAGGACTCAACAAGAGCAGAGAACATCCTTTTAGTATCAAGTGAAATGTACAGTATAACTGTTCACTCAAGGCCCGAGTATGGATTGTGGTTTCCAAACATGCTGCCAATAGCAGAAGAATGCTGCGCGCAGCAGTTTGCTGACATCCAGTTGCGGAATTTATGCAGCTTTTGTTGTTATCCCCAAGATGTAAATCTGTCCATAAATCTGCAGTGTGCAGCTAGTTTTGTCTGGCATCTTATTTCAAATAAAGATCAGACAGCAATTTCTCCTCCAGAAATATCAGCCCCACAACACGATTGCTCTTCCCGGGCACGAGCCGTATCAAAGCCATCCATTACACTTGTAAAACAGCTAACTGCCCTGCGGTGACATCATGTGTTTATAGCTCATAAGCAGGTAATACGAGGTTGAACTGGCACCACGGTGTGCGTCATAAAGAATACCACACGCGCAGCACAATGTAGATTGTGTTTCCGAGCAGCATCTATTCAAACAGGATCCCCTCCGAGGAGCTGATCCACGCGGGTCACGGAATCATTCACCAAAATGAATAGCAACTTTCCGAGGGAAATGCTGAGGAAAAACAATAAGCTATATTGTGGTGGCGGCGGTGGGCATTCTAATTTCATTTGGGACAGCACATGGGGGATTTGCTGAGGAAGGATTTCAAGGTGTTGGTACAAGCCAATCTGCGAAAGGTCTTGATCTGTGACACTGAACAAGACCTTGAGGGAAAACAGGGAACAGGTGGCTATCGCAACAGTGGAACAAAGCTTTACAACAGTCGCAGCATGCTTAATGACGATCTGCTTCCACCTCATGTTCCTAAAGAACATCACTTCTATGTAAACATTTACCTCTTTATTGCATTGTTGAGTGATTTCTTGATGCCATTTCGATGTACAAACTCATCTGTCACTGAACGTTGCTCACAGACAGGTTATAATTATACGAACATGGAAAATGACAAGGTTATTTTCAAAGCCTGGCTCTGAGCTGCTCTGAGCATCACGGTGGCGATGTGTTAAACATGTGCAGCGTTAATTCTTGCAAATGTTTGCCGTTAAACAACATAAAGAGAGGTGGGGAATTCGAAAAAGGATCTTCAAAGGAAAACCAAGCAAGTTTCCCCAAAGCAGCAGACTGCATGAAATGAGAGCAAAGATCACAGAGAGGCAACCATGTAGGAGCAGAAACATTGGAGTTGTGAGAGCGCAACATTGGGGAAAGAGCGAATTGAGATCCTATAGCTTCAGGGGAGATGTTGTTTTGCTGGTGTAGAGAGTGAAGCAAACACAGACCAATTTACTGGGGGAAAATTGTGCTGTGGTGCAAAAAAAAAGAGAGACCTAAGAGCAGACCTGGCCCATTCTTCACTGTGCAATCTAATCTCAGCTCTTGGAGAAGATGGGTGAAAACAAACATTGTTCTCCTGTCAGCGGCCCTGACGGAACACACAGCGCCAGTAAAAGAGCTCAGCCCACTCAAACGCCCGCCTCAAAACACAATGAGAAAGATGATTAAACTGGTAGGAATCTTTGAAACTGAAAAAGTTAGGCGCAGCACGATGAATATTCAAGGCAACAATGACCTCTGATACTTTCCTGGTGGGTTTTCAAGGAGGAAAATAATTAAGGGCCAAACGGGGACATTCTCAGAGAGAAATCCCAGGGCTACACTCTCAGGCTTAATATCAGTCATGAAAAACTGCCGAAGACAGAGAAGCTTTAATTGGACGGTTGCTGTTCTCTGAGTGAGATCTGTCTTCATTCCTAACTTGAAGCACCTTTCTGAAGAGCCTTCAAAAACATTCATAAATGATTGGTTTGTTGCATCACCCACTACTGACTCATGTTGTCAAGGTACTGCAGGGATGGGCGATATATGGATGAATCAATGTCATCATATGGATACAATAAAACTGATGCGTCATGATTTTAAAATGATAAAACTGATGCTCTTTGCAATGAAACATGTTTTACTGATACACCAAAACCTTCTCAAAGCTGAGGTAGGCACTTCTAGGTTTTAGAGGATGCTTTTCTTTATTTTAGAAGACAGACTTTGTCCAATAGCATTTCAGAGAGGGGGCGTTCCTATTGACTGTTCTATAAATGCAGATGTGTGTTAACGTCCCTTCAGATGGTGAACGTCTGGTTTAATGGCGGAGAATCCTGCAGAGAAAGTTCCAACACTGGCAACAACTAACTGCACTGCAAAAGAACCCAAAAAAGGAAAATGGACTTCAAAAGGAGAGTCTGACAGCGAAGTGTTCCAGAGATGGAGAAAAAATAGTTTAGCCTTCCGCTAACTGGAGCTCATGTAAATGTAGCTAATGTTAGCTAGAGCCTCAGAGCACAGTCTGCTCTGCCTCACTCCCTGCTGCTACAGACTGCCTCGCCAGGAGAAGAGCAGGCAGCAGCTCTGGACACAGACCCCTAGAAAGCAGTTGCAGCAACCTGAATCCAGCCAGCGGACCTGCTCAGCCCCAACTCCCTGCTGGATCAGCAAACTTTCTGTTGCTGCCCTTACACAGGATATACCTGACACTGCTGTGACCAGACAGCTGTGATGCCCGGTGCTGGGGGTTTTTGTGCTGACAGAATTTGCAACACATTCTCATTCTGACCTCGTCACATGTCCACATTTGCTCATGGACTTTCCATGTCCACATATGACGTCCAAGGTACCCTGGGTGTGTTGTTTGTTGACGTTCTGGGACGCCGTGTCAACTTCAGCCTGTTCCATGCATTGTCTGTTTTTAAAATACACTTCTGTTTTCACAGGAAATGTACACTTTGCATACAGTCTCTTTAAAAAAAAAAGCACTACGTATGAACAACACCGCCAACTGATGTATTTTTTCCTTCGACACACACGTGGTTATGTTTAGCCAACATACGCATGTGGTTGCGTTTCAGAAAAAAGAACAGGTTTTAACCTACAGTTTTACAGCCTGTCAGGTGAAAGTTGGTGGTTGTTGGACCCATCCTCCATCCCTCCTGCCCGCCCTACTCGGACTTTTGTCGCCTTAATGTATTTTGTCCCACTGCATTTCCAGCTGATGCCGCTGGACACCATTACAGAAGAACAGCGACTGACGGCATATCATGCCGATGTGAAAGGACTGCTCTTTCATCGGTATTTGACACCGGAGGTCATTGATCAAGCACCAGTTTTCGACGACTTCAAAGTGAGACAGGGTTGGAATTTAAGTCGCTATGCTGCTGACCAAAGGTCCGTCTGTCAGACTGCCTCCTGCTCTTCTCCCAGGAAAGGAGTCTGCAGTGGCGGGGATCAGGCCAGAGAGATGGCGGGGTGGTTAGCAGCTTATTCTCGGCTCACCTGTGGTCTGATGAACCATGAGAGAAGGTCAAGGAGGGGCTGAGTGAGGGGCTTAGGACAGAGGAGAGGAAAAAGCTGCAGGAGGAGGGTTTATTTCCAAATTTTACCTTTTTTTATCATCTTCCAGATTTATGCCTACCCCAGCTTTAACTAACTTTCCATTTTCATTGGAACCATTAAAGGATGAGGCTGGTGTGATTCTATATTTTTGTTACTGTCAACAAACCACATGAAAAGAACAAAACCAAAATGTGTTAGTCCGCCTCTCAGTAGTTTCTGACTTCCCAGTCTGTGGCTCTCAGCCCCGAGTTCATTCACTCCTACTGAAAACTATTTTCAGCTGCGGATTAATACTCATTTGGTGCTCTGGTGAGTATTTACAGCAGCAGGATGGTGTGTGTGGGCTCAACTCAAAATGAACTACAGTGCCTAAGTTTATTGAAATGAAGTAACATCCAATGAAACCGTATGGCTCACTGCTTTTAATAGTTTTTGGGCAACAATGGAGCTCAATGGCACAGAGGAATAAGATATCTCAGGCTCTGGCGACAGACCTGTTTGTGGGATCAATTCATTGTTGGTCTTTTCATTGGATTTGTTGACTGTGAGAAAAATAAAGAATATCAACCCATTCTAATTCTCAGGTTGTCAAATATCCAGTGCTTTGTCATGCCCCTGGGGTCTCATATTGATGCACAGGGAACCCTTTATTATTTCTATTACACCGTTTCCACCAAATTAGCTATGATTCTCGAACCGGTTTTGTTCAAGACTCTTGGAACCTCTGTGCTATCCTGTGAACCAGCCTGTGTCTCCAACATTTTTGAGCAGAACCATTGTCATCAAGGATATGTCATCAATGGAGGGCGTTGCACAACAGAAGTAAACAGCAGCAAGGCGCAGATCATATTAATTACCTGTGTGCTTTGTTCTGTCCTTACAGGTATTTGTTGTCACCCAAAAAACAAGCATGAACCAAATGACAACACTGACTTTTGGTTTCACACCAGACACAAACCACACTGCTTCTCAAAGCCAGGAAAGGAACTTCAAACGGCTGAATTTCAAGGAGGCTATGTCATCGAATCCCGTTGAAGTACTGTTCCAGTGTCAAGGATCCTTCACATTCTACCAATGACCGAGTCCTTCCTTCAAAGAATGTTCAAGGATGCATGTGTGTATTTTCAGTTGGCATGAATTCTTTGCACACAATTTGCCAGTATTGAAGGTGGGGCCTCTTCACTGACACACACCTGGGCACCTACTAGCCTGTTCTAATGTGTGTTGATTGAATGCTAGAAATGAGTCTTGTCTAACCTATGTAGGACCCATTTTGGAAGGACCTGTCCTACTAAGGAAGCATCGTTGACTTTGAATAGCACTGAGTGGATTGATAAAAGTTCAGCTTTGTTTGATCCATCTACTTCCCCTGAAACTCACCCTACATGGACTTTGTCCATTTTTATCCTACATCAGTTGCTCTCAGCGTTGTTATAGACAGGTTTACATTGGAGTTAGATGAAAGCCCAGTGTGTCTCATAAAGACGCCAAAGGCTGCACTGATATTGCAAGCTGAGTGGCGTGACAAAGCATCAGTTTTGGACGCTCCACGAATGAGAATGGGTTGACAATATTGTGAGCCTCATCCTTGACAGAAAACCTCTGTAAAATCACAACATAATATGATTATATTGTTATAATACCAAACGCTGAATCATCGCCCAGCCCTGTGTTAAGGATCAGAATCTGAAATAAATAAAAGCTTATGGAACATTTAATAAAACATATGTTCATGAATACTCTGAGGTCAGCTGAACAGTCCTTTAGAATGACTGACTGGGAAGATGCTCCACTAAGGTTACAACTTGCAGGTATAAAAACTATAGATTGATTTGGCAATCAAAATGAGTATCAATAAATACATACAAAATGAATAAATAAACCTGAAATACATACATTACTAAATAATAGTAATAATAAAAACATTTGCCTCTATGACACACTAAGAGTCTTTGTGTGTAGTCCTTATTGGCTGGGGGGTTGTGTAGTCCATAAACTTATACTCCTAATAATGAGCCATTCTTTCTGACTGGCCGTCACCACGATGCGAACACACTCAATGTCAAAGGCAATTTTGTGGTCTACGTCTTGAACCTCTATGTTGCCATTTTTAAACTCCCCTAATGTGATATAGGAGGAACACTGTTTCCCTTTTTTAGTCCCAACTAGTTTCTCTCCTACCTCCAGAGCTCCGTGGTGAAGAATGTCATTCTGACGGTCGTCAGAGCCAGTGGCAATCTTGATTTTACTAATTTTGGTAGATTTATTAAAGACTATGACAAAGAAGTCTCCTGTGGACGGAGGCTTCCCCCAGAAATATTCATCAACGGTGCTGTAAGCCTTGGTGGCGTCATAGTTCTCAAAGACGTTGATGTTTGTGTAAAGGCTGGCAGGAGGGTTGTCAGGAATGTCTATGGAGTCTTCCTCAAAGTCGTCGTCCTTTAGCTTGTTTTCCGCTCCTTTGTAGGAGGAGTAGTAGCCCATGTGCTGGAACAGCGAGGGCTTGAAGCGGATCACGTCCTTCTGGGCCAGCAGACCCCTGAAGTGGATGAGGAGCCAGTCGCAGGGCATTTCCTGGTAGAACATGAGGAGGAAATGAGCCAGTCGTGGCAGGTCTCTGGAGTGGTACAGCTTCCCGATGTAGCCCAGCTTGGAGAACTCCAGCATCACCCAGTAGGAACCTTCTCTGGAGGTGATCACCTTCTTCAGCGCCGTCAGGAAGTTCCTGGAGCAGCGCACATCGTCCTCCAACATCATGTAGAAGTGGGAGAGGTTGGTGCAGAAGTTGAGGAGGAAAGCGTAGTCCACGTTCTGCTTGGAGCGGAAACGGACCCGGTCCTCCGGGTCGTTGTAGTTCCTTTTCAAGCCATCCAGAGATGGATAGTACTCCTCTGGAGCCTGGATCACCAGGAGGCGTCCAGCTATGATGTGGTGGGCAAACTTCCTGGTGATTTCCTGCACCAGGTTCTCACACCAGACCAGGTCAAAGTCTGCCAGGTGGACCACGACCACGATCTCTTTGAGCTCCTCGTAACTGGACTGATCAAAGATGGATTTGATCGTCTCCAGAAGGTAGTTCCCTCTTTTTCTTTTGACTGATGACAGTCCAATGGTGAGATACTCTGTGGACAGAAATGAACATTTGATATGATCATCATGTCACAGAAATGCTTGAAAGTGACCAGTTTTCAGTAAATATTTGTACAAACATTCATCATTTCAATCTCAAGACTGTTCCCCAGAAAATAAATCTAAAGAAGATGCTATTTACACCTGGGCACATGTTCCTGAGCATCCTGGCCATGTTGAAATATGGCATCAACATGAACAACACATTTTCACCCTGACCTCATCACATATCTTCGTTTGGTCATGGACTTTCCGCGTCCACATGGTGTGTTGGCTGTTGACGTTCTGGGACGCCGTGTCAACTTCAGCCTGTTACATGCATTGTCTGTTTTCAAAATACACTTCTGTTTTCACAGGAAATGTACAGTTTGCATACAGTCTCTTTCAAAATAAAAGCACTACATTGGTACAACCCTGTGAATTGACATTTTTTTCTTTAACAACAAACGCACATTAATATGTTTAGCCAACACACACACACACACACACACACACACACACACACACGGTTGGGTTTAGGATAAAAGAACAGGGTTTAGCTCTACAGTTGCACAGGAAGTGACCCCTCGCCTCCTGGGTGAAAGTTGCTGGTTGTTGGTTGGGAAGAGCGGGTCTTCTTCCAGATGCTGATTTTCAAGTGTGTATTGGGCCTAAAATATTGTTTGAGGGACTGATGTAAAGCTCTGACAGCTCTGCACTAAAATGATCAACTTCGCCTCCATATTTGTCACAGACTGATATTTACTGAAGAAGGGGAAGATATCTGTCAGCTATGATTGGTTGGTCTTTGTTCCATGGCATTGGGTGTGTGTGCTGCTGTGTTCCACAAGTTGAACTCAGGTTATCTCAGGGCATGGTGCCCTAAAAAATAGTTGCTCCGAAACGCATGAACTTTCACTCTGGCGTCTGAGCGTGCCTGCAGCTTGTCTACATTTAAACAATGGATAAGAGGGCGCAAAAAACGCAGCACGTGTACGGCTGCAAGGGTTCTGCTCCCTTCTTTATTCTGCACATTGGCAACGTGATGTCAGCCTTCCCAAATACATGGGTTAGACACAAATTACTGGCTCATGACTATGTGCAATAGGTACAAACGGTGCATTTCTTTCCGTGGGAAAACATATGAACAGCCTGAGTTTAAACTAGTATTTCATTCTTAATACATTTTTTCCAGTAAGGAATACATATGATGAAATAACGTTTGCAGTTTGATAACCAGTGATGAATTTTTGTCAACAGTCCTGGGAAACATTTTGAGGCTCAGACGTCAAATTAGAGCTTTGTGCTTATTGTAGGTGAAACGACAAAAACACTTGATGACTAAATCATGCTATAGTTGAGAAGAGGAGTGTGTATAGTGTTTAATTTTGAGGAAAAACTGTCTCTGTGGAGCCGTTGCTTTTTACTGCTGTGCTTTAAATCCTAACGTCACAGATTTTTAAGTTTAAGTTCTTGTTCTCAGCTCGTGTTCACACTTCCTCTATGACTCACTGTAACTCCCCCGAGCTCATAAAAAAACAGTCAATGTAAATTTCTCTTGAAAACAAACTTACTCTTGCGGTTCAGTGGGGTACCAGCCAGATAACGATAGGTGACGTTAATGGTTCCAGAGAAATTACTCAGGTCTCTGAAGGTGTGAACGTATCGCTCTGAGCTGGAAGGGTGGACCGATGTTTCCCGAAGCTGCCTTTTATCACCTTCCTGAAACACAACATGAAAAACACGACATTACTTCACTCACGTGCAAAACAGTGGGAGAAAAAAACATGTACAAGCTGTCATAACTGCTGCAGAAAAGGGACAGAACAGACTTTTGTTTTTTTAAACTTGTCTCTAACATCCTGTACAAACTTGAGACAATATGTTTTGACGTGGCGGAGCTAACCCTTGACGTCTGGAGACAAAGGGAATCCTAAAATCCCTTCAGGCAGTTTGCATAGCAGAGCAAATGGACTTGAGAAGAGCAGCAGAGAGCTGAAAATGTGAACTACCTCTTAATAATTTAAATAACAAACACGGATAATGTACTGTGATCACCAAGTTTTGATGGCATCATGAATAAGAAATAAATCCTGTGGATGATTTCGACTTGGGTCCACGTTATGAAAATTTAAAAATGTTTATGTAAAAAACAAGCAATTATAAAAGGGACAACACGAACACAGGGAACAGACGATAAGATTTTGGGTTTCAAAAGCATATTCGGTCCAATATGATGTTCTCCTGCACTGGTATTTCTGCTCATTGTGATTCATTTCTTAGAGTATCTTCAAATGCTTCATGTCCCTAAAATCTGTACAACCTGAGCAAAACCATAATAACTGGGAAAATGTTGTCATATAAACACAGGCCTGAAATACACAAATGCACAAACAGGACCTATACAGCTGTACCTCGGACCTCTTATATCGTACACGCCATGACGTACTTTGAGGTGCTCGGGCAGCAGAGGTCTTTTGTCTGTTCCAGAGGCTGAAAACTAAAGGGGACTGAGTGTTTGCTGTCAGGATGCTCTGGAACAATCTGCCTGAGGAAATCAGGTCGGTGGAGTCAGTGATCTCTCAAGTCCCTTCTTAAAACACACTAAAAGTTGTAGTTTTTATGTCCCGTCTGTTTTAATTGTTGACATGTAAAGATTATTATTACATGCATTTAATGGAGAGATGTCAGAGCGAGGGGGGCTGCCCATGGACAGGCACCCTGAGCAGCTGGGGGTTTGGTGCCTTAGGCCGGAATTCCACTGGATGCGTGGCCGTTGCAGAACGGCCGCGCTGGTTATCCGCTGTGTGCTCTGCCGTCCGTCAACACCTACTGGCTGTGTTTGCTGTGTGGAGCGGTGTAGCTCCGCCAGACATTGGGAGTCACGAGGACCCACGAGATCTCGCGAATTCACACATAATCACACGATACAACAAGATGTTGTTTCCATAAACAGAACCACAAAACCAGAGGAGTAGTAGGAAGACATCTCGGTGCACCTCCATGATTAACGTCTGAAAACCTCTGACCTGTTGACTTCAGGCCTGCCTCCGCCCATTATGACATTTTCAAGGTGTAGTGCAGGGAAACATGATCTGCTGTGAACACTGTGTATTTTATTTTGAAAATTAACCGAATTTTGTTTCTGTGCACGACTTCCTGCCCCGCACAATCTGCTCTGTGCTGAATTGCGGCGTTATGCTCCAGCGTCCGGCAAAAATATAAGTCCTGCAGAGCCTCGTGTCACCAGGCTCTTCACATACGGGGAAGAGCCTGGAAAGGTGCATCCATCAAATTCCGGATCCTGTCTCTCTCGCCCTAGTTCTGGCTCCTTACCAAAACAGCCACTAAACGGCCCCAGACTAGTCCTGCGTATCTGTTGCGGAGGGCTCCAGAGCGCCGCAGCTGTGACGGAGCCGGAACGCAGCACAGCCGCAGCCGGTGGAAGCACACATTGACTAGAATTGAAACGTATCGGCTGCGTATCTGCGGAGCGCAGATGCAACCAATACGCATCTGGTGGAATTTGGGGGTTAGCTTTGCAGTAAAGGACTGCAGATACCAGTCCACACCTGTCTCCCACTGAACATGTGTGGAACATTATGAAGCACAAAATACGACAATGTTGACCCCGGACTGTTGAGTTACTGAAGTCGGGTATCAAGCAAGAAAACAGTTATTGTCCACAGTTCCCAAACATTCACTGAGTGTTGGTCAAAGAAAAAGGTGATGATGTCACACGGAGGGAAACACACTCCTGTCCCAACATTAGCATAACCTGTTGCAGAATGAATGTATATGTACAAAAAACAATAAAGTTTATCAGTTTGAACATTTGTACTGTATTAAACAGAATGTATGTTAAAGGGATTTAAAAATCATTGCACTCTGTTTTTGATATTTAACACACATCCCATCTTTTTTGGAAGCGGGTCTGTATATCAGTTTAAACAGGGTCTGTCTGCTGAATGCCCATTTTTAAAAGGTTAAAAAAAGGGTAGAAACACTCAGTGGGCACTTTAATCTAAAACATACACAACACACATGTACTGACCAGCACGTAGCCATCTTCAATGTAGAGGTTGAGGAAGAGGAGGAAGGTGATGAGGAAGCCGAGGAAGGGGATGGTGGAGCGTTTCCTCAGACACCTCATCTTGTCCAGGGATTTCCACACCAGCCTCATGCTGTACAGGCTCTCACTGGGATCTGCATGACAAGAACATAAGAAGCGACACGTTAGAGTGGCTTGCTTTGAATGTCGTCAGCTGGACACGCTGCGTGCCAATAACTTGCCTTTGTATCAAGCATCAACAGATTGTGGGGGGAATTAATTTAAGTATCATACGGCCATGTATGACGTGGTTATCTCAGCATCATAATTATCCTTCAACAGACTTGTAATGATGTGTGATAGAGTGCTGTTTTAAGTCTTTTCAGGGAAAGAGGTGGACCAAATCCACTGATTGGCAAAGCACTTGAGAGAAAAACTAAAGGCGCTGCAGCATGTAAGGGATATCAATGTGCTGAAGAATGGATTACTGATGCAGCTCAAACGTCTCCTCACTAATAACAATGAAATTATACACCACTTGGTAGCTGCACACACCAACACCCGCCACCCAGCTGCTATTTGTAGCTGCTCAGTGATGAACGCTGGTGCTGTGGTGGACAGCCAGCATTTCTATACATCCTTTATGCTACGATGGTCAAAAAGAGAGGCTTCTGTCTGATCTTATCAGCTCACTTACTCTTCTTTTGTTGTGAAAATGTGACTTTTTCCTGTCACAGGCGGCCATCACTCAGGGAAAAGCCAATTCAGTTTTCACTTTATTTCAGATATGGGTTCCATAAGAAAAAAGATAAGAGATAAAAGGCAAAAGATGAGAAGAAAAGTGACAGAATGGAATACAACATGGATGACTGCTTTCATTAATCTAGCTTTTCAAAAACGATTATTTATCAATCTATTATTTATCTTATAAAATTAAAGACTAATGAGAAAAATGAACACCAAATTACGGAAGCGTATTGCACTCACTTGACAAATTAAAAAAAGCCATGTTTTTCTGAGTAATTTTTGTTTTTTGGAGTAAATTATTTATTTTTCTGTTTTTCTGAGTATTTTTTTCTGTTTTTTTTGTGGTATTTTTTTCTGTTTTTCGTGGTAATTTTTTTTCCTGGACGAGGAGACGAAATACTTTAAAATCTCGCGAGAAGCTCCCACCTGGCACCTGCAAGTGACCCCTGCATCCAGGGTGACTCCTGCTCATGGATGTATTTTGCATTTTGTATTTTGCACACATATAATGTGTCGAGGTGAGGCCGACTATATCTAGCCGGTAGCGCTCAACCTCTTCCACAAGCTCTGGCTCTGAGTCTGAAAGTGTGTAAAATATACAAATATGTGCACTGTGTATGTTACTAGTATGTTACATTCATTCAGAAATATAAAATATGTATTATGCCATAATGTTCACTGCAATATATACATCGATAGAATAAAAACAAGAATAAGGATAAACATAAGACATATGTACAGTTATGTGCATTATATGTTGAATAAATAAATTCACATTGAACTTTGACCACCAAAATGTAACCAGTTCATTGCTGAGCCCATCGTTTGCATCAAATTTAAAGAAATGCCCTCAAGGTGTTCTTGAGATATCATGTTCATCAGAAAAAGACGTAAGTACAAACAGACAACCCGTAAACATAATAAAAAACTGAACAGAGACTGGTGCAGCAGATACAAGCTTCCAGCCTTACTTTCCTTCTGGTTGCAAACACAGACTGTCCAAAGCTTCCGAGCAGACAGGACCCCTGTTAGTGTGCACAGTAACTCACTGGCACCATGATGGAGGCTGCACAGGAGCTGGGCAGGAAACAGTTTCTGGTGGCCGTCCCCTCTGGTCACAAACCAGTTTCAAGATCTTTTAAAAGCTTTGATTTCTGTGATAAAAAACCAACAACAATACAAGAACACTTCAGCTGTATTAGTGTTACGAAGGGCAGGGAGTTGGCGGACATGAGGACCTGGATCTCACTAAATCTTTTGTTGGGGCTTTCTTGTGAACTCCTGTTTGATGCCTGGATCAGTTAAAAACTAGTATAAATAACTGGGGAACAGGAGCAGTGTGGTCAGGGGTGGACCGGCCATCTGGCAGACCGGGCAGTGTCCCAGTGGGCCAATGAGCCTTTTGGGCCGACACAACTACCTCTTTTTGAAGTGCTTGATGCTCAAGAACTCCTTTTTAATATGTGTCCCCTCAAATGATGAGAGAAACCTACACTTCTATATCATGTAATATATACATGACTCATGTTTGTGTGATGGATCGTGGTCTGGGCCAACCTTTGTCCCCGTCCACCCCTTAGTGAGGTGGTTGTTTCAAGGGAGATGCAGGATGGACACAATACAGTCTACTGTATTCTACTGTAATCTACTGCAACATCTATAAGTCTTATTACCTTTAAGAAGCTTATGATGTTTCATTTTTTGAGTCAGACTTGCTGATATGATGTAAGACTGCATTGGACGCACATTTTCTTTTGCTCCCATGTCGGTAATCTTTATCCTCCTGAGACCCAAGCTTTTGTTTGGTATGCATTTGTAGTTTCTCCGAGCTAACTGGAAATGTAAGACCTGATATGTATAAAAAACAAGGCAATGTCTTTGAACAGGAAGTTGTTTTTGGAGGAAATTATGAACTAATATGGGCGCAATGGGTTTATTTTAATAATCACAAGTGAGCATTAAAGTATGAAACTGTTAATGTCAAAACAAAATGACAAGCAATGCAACATTTGTTTAATTTGTTGTAACTCTGTGGGTTAAAGGTCACTGTTTAAGTCTAAGGCCTCTAGTTTCGCAGACCGGACGAGGCGGAGGTGCAGCGCACCTGCGCTTCACCAACTGGGTGTGGCCAGGCGGATTTTGCAAGTTTGGCACACCGTGCGCCTGGCGCAGCAACTCCTCTTTCCCACCTCTGTCCGTCATACCTGTGCAAGTCAGAAAGAGGGAGGAGAGAAGGCGTGGAGTGGGTTTTACACACGTCACACCAATCAAATGAGCCCCTCTCCTCGCCCTTAAATGCGCCACACGAAGGCGTAATGAGAGTTTACTCAATTCGCCATGGCAGAAGAGAGCAGCAGCGCCAGAGGGCCAAACATCTCCCAGGAGATAACTGATGTTTTGGTCCGGGAGGTCTGCTCGCAGTGTCCGAATATACAGAACTGCGAGCAGACCTCCACGGACTGATGATGCAAAGGTAGCCTGGGAGGAGGTCACCACAATTGTAAATCAATGTTGCGTTTCTCTCGTGCACGCGCTCTCTCTCTTTCTCTCTCGCAGTCTCACTCTGTTTCTTTTCTTTTGACTTTTCTAGTGAATGAATATAGTGCTGAATATATACTCCCTATCTGATGCTGTGGCTGTTTGTGGTTGGCTGAGAGGGATGTGAACTCATTAGTTTGCAGATGTGTTAATCAAATCAGGTTGGGTTTCCATTACGCGTGCCAAACGTGCCAAACGGTGCCAATCCCCTTTGATCTGACATCAGATGTGACGGGACAGTCGATATAGAGATACATTTATGTGCTGACTGCAGATAGTTGCATTGAATAGTGTTTTTTTTGGGTATTTATTGCATCAGCCTGCGTTGACAGTAGACCTGGTTTCAGCTGGCGAGCTTTTAGCACACCTTCGGCGAAGCCTTTTGGCACGAAACTGTCACTGCGCCAGGCTGGATCTGTCGACACCTCCCCCTGCTGCGCCGCCACACCCATCTCAGCGCACCTCGGCCTGCCAAACTACCAAACTGAGCGCTGCTCGAAACTAGCTCTGCGCAGGGTTCGCCACCCTGCGCCACGCTGAGAAACTAGAGGCCTAAGACTGTTCAAAGCTGTTCATTGCCCAATGCTTCAACATAGCTGTGCAAAAAAAGAGGAAAGAAATTCTAGGAATGTCCTTTATGTCTGAACAGTCACACCTAATTGGCCTGTGTGAAATGCTACAATAATACCATAATAAAGTCCCAGTGTCCTTAAAGGAGTACTTCCTTATTAACAGCATTTTAGCTCATTGCTGTTAAAATTGGTCAAATTTGTTGCAATGTTAAACTACAGACAATATTTAGCACAAATAAACAAGTTTCAACCATAAAATTTGATCAGGTTTTATATCTTGTCCACTTCGGTGTCAGGATAGGAACATAAAAGTTTCCACAAATGAGGACAACAGCTCTAAGTTAAGCAGAATGAAGGATAAGATGCAGGAAACCCACAATGGGATGTCTTCATGTGAGGACGCAGGGTCTCAGAAGGATATGGGGAAAAAAAATCATGGTTAACGTGACAACCTTGTCACTTCCTACTGTCTGTCAGAAACTAAGCACAGAAACCCATTGACTTATTCAGTAAATAGATTTATAGCCCATTAATATGTCACTAAATGATGTGTGGAGTGTTTCCCTGTCTCCATACACAAATAAAACAAACAAATCCATCCGATGTGGACGCTAAATGAACATATATTAGGAGGCTTATCAGCAGCAATGAAAGCTGTAACACATAGAACAGAATAATGTATCAGGCTCGGCCACGACAGGATTGGCAACTTCTCGTAGCAACGGAGACTGACTGAGGTGGAAACAGCAGCAGTAACAGCCTACAGATGTAACAATGGCACTGGTCTTTTCTTTGGCAGCAATTAGGCATCAGCATGCGCTTTTGTTCTACTGCTGCAAAGCCCCAGAGATGCCTAATAGAATACAAACTACCTCTAAGCTCAGTTCAGTGACCACACACACATCGATCACTCGCACCAGGAGTCAGCCTCACCTGGGATTCGGCGAGTCGATACCTCTTTGTGCACACTTGAAAACTGAATTTAACATATCCATCCACTACGGCCTGTTCTCTGCAATTTTCCACCCAGAGTGATTTAATGTGGCCGCCAATTATCAGGAATTACAATATTTAGCAGGTATTTTTTATGCTTACACAGCACTACCTTCACTACCCACAGTGTATTTACAGAGCTGCTTTAGCTGTGAGCTGGTTAATGGCTGCAGTTTTATATTGACTACTGTGCAGTGGTTGGCACTGCTGCGTCACAGCAAGAGGGTTCCTGGTTTGAACCTGCCGGCCAGCTGGGGCACATCTGTGTGGAGTTTGCATGTTCTCTCCATGTCAGCGTGGGTAAGCTTTCAGAAAAAACACACACAAGTAGAATACAGACAGAAGGCTCCGTCCACATATGTCTCGAACACAGTAAGCATAAATGAGCCCATAGGCCTTTTTCCAAATGAGGCATGTTCTGATTAAGCTATGTGGGATGTGTCGGTATTATTTAGGTTTTAGGAGCGTCCTTTGAATATGTACACAGCGCATTCAGAATATGGGTCTTGCAGTTTGCAACACTCAGCCTTACAGTCAGCTCTGTACGTTGTACCCAAACCAACTCCAACCAACTAACCCTCTATCAACAGGTTTTTGGGTATGAGCAAATATGACCACACCCACCTTTTTGAGAGGGTGGTTGAAGGAATAAAAGATTAAGTTTATGTCTTCTTACAACTCCACTGCAGGTGTAAAACTTAGAAAAAATTCTATTTAGCCACAGAGAAGCAAAATAGCACGAGAAGCTCCAGCTGTTCCCCGTCTCCATATGTTGACATGATAAATGACATGTTAGGAAACATTAATCAGAGTCTGCACGCCTGCATTCATTAATTTCATTTTCCATAACCACTTATCCTGTTAGGAGTCGTGGGGGGTGGAGCCTATCCCAGCTGACAGTGGGTGAGAGGCAGGGTTCACCAGACTATCACAGGGCTGACACACAGAGACAGACAACCATTCACACTCACATTCACACCTACGGACAATTTAGAGTCACCAATTAACCTGCATGTCTTTGGACTGTGGGAGGAAGCTGGAGCACCTGGAGGAAACCCACGCTGACACGGGGAGAGCATGTCTGAGCACTCAGAGGAAACCCACGTTGACACGAGAACATGCAAACTCCATGCAGTAAGGCTCTTACACCCCGAGGTTGAACCAGGAATCCTCTTGCTGTGAGACAACAATGCTAACCACTGCACCACCGTGCCACCCATGGCTGCATGTAAACTATAAAAATTAGTGGAATATTTATTTTTATTAGACATGTAAGCAGCTTGGTAGAAATATTGTATTTGTGCATATAAACGTAGTCGTTGTAAGGCCTCTGCAGTATCCCCAGTATCAGAAATTGGTTGACGGTGTAACAACCAAAGTAACTGTTGAAACTGTGATATCTGCTGATCTCCGAGGAAAACTGAAAACAATCCAGTTGTCTGTGCTACAGTAGCAACATACTGTACCACTTGGAAACGCTAGGGGGGGGAGCTGTCTGTTTCAAATTCAACAGTATGAACCTCACCTCAACCTGTGGGGCCCGACCCCTTCTATCAGATGGCAAAAGCTGATTTTTTTTCTAAATAAAACATGAGACCTGACGCAATGCTGCCAGCTAGAGTCAACATGTGTCCAGTCAGATACACCCAAAATACTGAATCATATTTATAACAATACAGACTCTTTCTTTGTGAGCTACTGTGTTAATGTTGTGTCAGAAATGCCCTGAATACACAGAGTACAGGCTGAATCAGAATATGTTGCATCGCCTCCACTCTATGTGGCATGTCTGCAGTAAATTGCAGAGTTCTGCTGGAGAAAGCTGAGTGCAGCGTGATGATGAGAAGAATCATTAGAGCCACTTTAGGGGAATCTCAGCTGCAAAGCTACAAGCACCAGAGTCCTCCTGACACCACGGCACAGGTAACTCTGGCTTCTCAGCGCCAGTCTGTCTCATCTTCCTCGGTGGGAACTCAGCAGCTGCTCTTTCCCTTCTGCACAAACAGAAGCTATGTCGAGACTCCTGACCCACTATAAAGCTAAGTGGTGTTTGTTGCGTGATCTGCTGGGAGGGCTACAATTAAACATTTTTTTTGCTTCATGTTGGAGGGGAGTTGATCTCTCAGGCTGGAGTTTTGGGTGTCTATCCGGATGATACAAGACAAAGCGAGGCACCTCTCTTATTTCAATAATTCAGTGTGGGCTCAGAGCAGGAAGAGGATGAGATGCTCATCCTGCCAAAGGCGCAGCTGGAAAACATGTTTGCTTCTCCTACCCCAGATTTAACTGTGACTGAGATGCATGGCAGAACACCTAAGACATCACCATCCCTGTCTCTACTGTATATTCTCTGAATGTTCCAGGATATGGAATAGGTATATATGGATATATGGATGTTGGTATGAATCACTACGAGCATCCATTAACCAGAGGGAGGCATGTTGCTGTTGTTCTGTTCATTCTTGTGGCATGAATCCAGAGTGGAACTGCAGCAGTGAAAGGGACTAAGTGTGTTTTAATGGGTGTGTCATCCTGGCAGTCACACACACTCCCTCAGATGTCCTCGGCACCATTTCAGGACACAGCACACTTCCAGCAGGCTGGGGCTGTTAAATATCCATTATGCTCTGTGTGTGTGTGAACTGGACCAAATAAACCACAACACTGGCTTTCCGCTCGCGTCTACCCGGCAACGCGCTGTGCACTTAACTCGTATCAGCCGTCTGTTCACAAGTCCCTTTGAAAAGCGTGCTCTCAGTAAGAGGTTAAATCCTGTTAGACTGACATAGAGGGAGGTGGCAGCAACAAAACTGTGACAAAAGCAGAGCATGTGATTTCCATTTTTGTGGCTAAATGTTCAATTTGATCATCAACATTTTTTAAATTCAATAAACTCTGCTACTTTTTGTGCAGTTTGGCTTTAAAACACACCCTCCTACAGTAGGAGTAGGGCTGCCCCCTGAAAGTCCAACATCCAAGTCATCAATTGAGTCCTCTCAGTAAACTGAGGTTCTTCAAGTGGAGCAGCCCTTTTTTTTTTTTTTTGGTCAGTCAGTGTGCAGCTACATCTGAAGACTTTCGGTCCCCAGGTGTAGCTGCAGAGTGAGCGCTCCTCGCTTTCAGGCTGCTCTCTGGTACAGGCAGCTGCAGACACAGACTCACGGTGAATCTGAGAAAGACAGAGGCGGCTGCCCTGAGGAAGAGAGGCTCTGAAATGATGTTATCTCCTGTCTTCTCCTTAGATGACACATTCTCATGCAAACCTGTCAATTTTCACCCCTTTGTCTGTGGACATAACATCAACTTATGACGCACCAGGTAGCTTCCTGTGTCAGTTTTGGACATTCTGGAATGACGTTACATGCAATGTGCCTTTTGAAAATACACTTCACATGAAATGTTTGTGCTTGTTACATGCATACGCTCCTTTTCAAAATAAACTTAGGTGAAACATTTTTACATTGGTGTTTGTTTTTGGAATAACAGGCAGTTGGTAAAATGGGTTTTCAGTCCTGTGGGACATTTTTTGAACTGATGGGGCTTCAGAATTTTGGACTGTGGGAACCATGGCATGACACCTCAGCCAAATCTGATTTGACTATAATTCTGAGTTGTGTACAGCCCTGTGCAGGAACCAGAATTCCCTCTGATTGTTACTACAGTTGCTCCTGAAAGAGACCAATAAAATCATATGACGAGAAAGCCTCCAAAAATGCTCTAAGGAAACTATCACCTGGTTATTTCACACCACCAGTAGCGCCTCGGGGTTTTGAAATGGCTCTCAGCTGGAAATCTTTTGCCCATCAATCCTTGACGTCACAGTGAGCTGGAGGTTATTATGTTGCTGTGCAGAAAGATGAATACACGAGGGAGTGAATATGAGAAACAAGGGAATTGGAAAATTATGTGAAGATCTCTGTATAAACTAGTATCATAATGAAGACGAAAAATTAATGTTCCCAGTGATTCGACAAAGTGCCCTGTGCAATTAGGAGCACAGAATTCAGGACTTGGAAATATTTTTTGAAGAGAACTCATGTACCATCAGCCAGATCCTGCAGCAAAAAGCATGTCATATTTTTACGATTGCAACTAATGATGTTTTTCAATATTAATTTAGAAATTGTATTTTTTTTATCCAACGATTTAGTCTTAAACTGTCAGAAAATAGCAGATAATGTGCATCACAAGATCCCAGAGCCCAAGTGGTGTCTTAAACGGACTAAACCAAAATATATTTAATTTATCATTACGTAAAATCCACTAAATACCACATTCGTTGAATAAATAATCAATATCATGTAATCTTCTGAACAATAAATACAGTACAGTATATCTGATAAAGTAGGGCCTAGTTTTTATGCATATTTTGTTCGAAATATTCCATTATTTTCTTTGTTCCAGGCAAAAAGTACCTTGGCAAGCTATCTCTGGATTCATCCTCAGTGTCCTCCATGCTTCTCTGGCAGCCCATATGAAATGACTGATCCAGGAATTGTCTTCCTCTCCCCTGCTACACCCCCTCCCTCTAATGGTGAAATCTGACAGAGGCAGACTTCAAATGGAAAACAAGGAGCTCCCCAGTGAGGAGAAGGCAATTATGGTCTGGCCTGATGTGCAACCTAATGCCAAGAATTCTATATCACACCAAAAAACAAAACAAAAAAAACACAGAAACAAAACAAAACAAAAGGCCTCCCATTCCCTCTCCATTCGTAATGGCTTGATTGCTGCCGAGTGGAAGCAATCCTCCTGCATGCCAACAATACCACTATTTGTTTTTCGAGTGCTGTGAAAGGGGAGCGAGGAGCAGAGTAAATGGAAAAAAGGTAAGGATGGTGCAGACATGCCACAAACATGAGTCGAGCTCCACAGTAATTTCACATCCCATCTTCCCAAGGTTGTTCCTTTAAAGTTATTTCTGCAAAAAAAGAGGAAGGATGCCTCAGAGAACACGTGGCTCAGCTGAGGGGGAGTAGCACCTGCAAACCTGAGTCAGAAAAAAATCTGAATAGATTGCTTTTTCAAAAAAGAAAAGAAAAAGGAAATGTTTGTGTACAGTATCAGCATAATGAATTCATTCCTTTGAATGCCGGTAGGGAACTGAGGAAGGCAGAATAATGAAGAAAAGATTTGAAAATACACTGTTCTCCTCTGGGAGTTTGAGGTGCACACAACATTGAGTCCCTCCATGTGTTATTCAGAAATCAAAATAACCTCTTAACAAACCCCTTTTCTTGCCTGCTTGAATCAACCCTCAACTTTCGATTTAGGCCACGGCGTTTTCAAAATGTGAAGCTACGTTTCTGTAATGGGAAAACCTAGATGGGAAACTCATTGTGAATAAAAAAAGGGGAAAAGATTAATAAAATGGTAGCAGAAAGCAATTCTCCCTCATTTCATCTTGTTATCTGTTTTACATTATTTCCCCTGGGTATCCTGCACCTTGCAGATATACAGCTCTGCACAAATAATCAATTAAGCCTGCAGATTTGCGGGGATTCAGCAGTTGCTTTGTGTCAGGCCTTTAGCCACTTTCAATGGATTTTCTTTCCTGATAAAAAGCCGAGAGTAACAAAGGCTTTTGTTGATAACAAAATTGTGGCGCAGGGCGGAATAATAAATCCCTTTATTATGAAATGGCTGTTTTGTTAATAATTCAAATTGGTCAGAAAGTTTACCAATTACTACGTTCATACAGGCTGCCAGACAAAGGAATCTGTCATCTACAAAGACTTAGCGACCCTTGTCAGACATCCACGCCCCCTGTAGAAACACAGGAATGATCTTAATTATCGGGATGCGGTGGGGAATTGTCAGTGAGGCTGTTATCAACGCACGGTGTGGTAAATTAAAGCCTGAAAGCTGCGATATCCAACATGTAATTCCTGTAAACCATGTGTGCTGCAACAGCCAATCATGTTTGAGGAGTCATCCACAAAGGTAATCTTCCAAAGGGACTCATCTCGTTATTCAAGGCGACAACACAAACTCTTCTTTTGCTCTGTTTTTTGTTTGCATCTGGAAGCTGTCAAGTGGTTTTCTGATCATAAAATGGTCCCAGAGCTGGCGTGCTTTACCAATCCCAGCTCCATCAAACTTCGGAGGCCAGACGGTTGCATCGAGGACCCAAACAGATGTACCACACTGCAACAGCAGCAGCAGCAGCAGCAGCAGCCTCCTCCATCGCCTCCCTGCGCTGCGCCTGTCACTGCTGTCAGCAGCTCCAGCTCACTCATTCTAATGGGCAGAGGAGGTGTTGTGGAGGAGACGGGAAAGTGTGTGTGCTGAATGTGATGCATTCCCTGCGGACACACTGTCCAAGTGCGCCACCCTCCCCCTACCACCACCAACCACCACCGCTACCACCACCATGGCCCCTTGAGGGAGAAACAAGCAGTCCAGTGACAACGGCACTTCCAGCTGTTCTCCCATAAGGTACCGGTGTGCAAGACAAGCCTTGGAGCGGAAAAAAACCCAAATGGTCCCAGCCAGGCAGCCTCTCTGATGCAAAATATTTCCAAACAGCCTTTTCCTATCCCGGATGGCCCTGGTGGCCTTGCCTTTCTGAGCTCATGCAGTGAGAGGACGGTGCCTTGTTGTCGTTCCAGGATGTGTTGGAGACATCAACAAAGCTTTTCAATTCATCAGCATTAAGGCTTGTTTTTTTTCCAGAGCAGCACTGGCACAGGTGGCGTGAGCTGGAGTACACTCTCATGAAATACTGAGTATGTGCCACCCGTTGATGCTGCCTTCAGAGCAATCGAGCATCAAAACATTTAGAACAAACGGCTGTGGCCCTTTCCCTTCTGCACTACAATCGCCCAGATCATCCAGCCCGGGCCGTAATTGAAATGTGATTGTAAAGAGCTTCCTCAGATCGGTCTATATTTTTCCCCCTGTTTGATTCCTGGTTACTTGGCTGGAGAGGAAAAGGTCTCATATCATTTATAGCTGTGGATGGACTCGTGCCATCTCTGGACAGCCATCAGTGACACGAAATGCCATCAGCAATATGAAAGGGAGACTGCATTTATCATGAAACACAAACTGAGTGCAATCAAAGAGCTTAATGTGCTGATGATGCGGCAACATGCACAGCACTTGCTTCATCACGGAGGGCTGCTGAGAGGCTCTCCGACTCTCCGCAGTGATGGGAAGAGTCACCAACAGTCCCGGCGTGAGAGAGATTGAGGATGCGGTTGAAGCTTTCAGACTGTTGTCTGAGTGTTTAAGGTTAGAGGAAAACATGAAAGCCGTTCCAGCTGCGGTGAGCATAATGAGGACGGGGAGGCGTGAGAAATGATTCATATGTGGCCGAACCTCTCCATGGCCCTTCTAAGCAGTTAGCACTTTGACCCAGATTAGCGCTCTGCCAGGGGTGCACTTGGGAGGAAGGGCGATGGAGGAGTGCGATGCCGCCTGTTTATTTCCACTAGAAAACACACTTGACATGTGTACACCCCCTGTACGCATGCAGACACGTGCATATGGTCCTTATTTCTCCCCCGTCCCTTGTGTGAGGTTGTGAAGATGCGGCTGGTGATATAAATTATTGCGTACATCTGAGACACAAGATGATTAGTATTTGAATATTGTGAAGTACTCTCCAGGGCAAAGATATTCAATTAGTTCTTTGTTATATCACATCCGGCTAATAGACTGTGTGTCTCCCTGACTTCAAACTCCCTGACTGCCCTCTGTGCCTGACGTCATATGCCATAAACATATGCTGCAGCTCCCCTGAGGCCATTCCCTACATTAAAAGCACAGACCCACTTGAATTAGCAGACAACAGCCTGTCATCATGTCTACTCCATAAAAAAACTGGACAGTGGCTACGGGCAGGAGAGAGGATGAAAAGAAAAGGAGGAGAAAAAAGGCCATTGAAGAAAAGACTGCAAAGAAATCCCCTCTCCCTCTCCTTCTCTCTCTCTCTCTCTCTCTCTCTCTCTCTCTCTCTCTCTCTCTCTCTCTGTCTCTCTCTCTGTCTCCATTTGTGAGACAGGAAAAAGGAAGAGGAGACTTGGCTCTGCCTTAAAAGCACTTAAAAAGCCAAGGTCACCTCCTGGTCAAATCTGTGAAATGAGAAAATGGCTGAAGGGGCAAGAGGCCGGTGGCAGATAACATGAGAATGCACTATCTCCTCCCTACACATTTAGTGCAGGGGAGGACGGAGCACTGGCAGGCTTTTCAAAAGGCTCCGTGTTGAAATGAGGACTGGAGACACAATAAGATGGCCCAGTTTCACCCAGTATGACAGCGCATACATTGAAGTGCTCTTAGGGAATGAGCTTTTTGGTCAAGCAGGGAGTCGACGGCCAAAGAGCTGAATGTGAGCTCACACACAGCTGGGTTTTTACATTTAATCACAGCAGCTGAAAGTACTCAGGTAAATTTAAAGGTGCGGCCTCCATTTCAGTCAAGAATCATCAGTGTCATTAGAAAAAAGGGCGTCTGAAAACTGAACACTGTGGACAAAAAGTGCTCGTTCCAGAATATACATAAAGCCAATATCTAAACACATATTACTGCTCTGTGGTTGAATGGCTCCATGAAACCATCAAGCTGCAGTTACAGTCTCCATCCATGTCAGTGAAAACATGGATGCTTCACACACAGAAGATCTATACAATCAGCACAGTTTCAAGATTAGAGTCACCAATTCAGTATGTGACCAAATGTCTCCCCTTCTGTTCCTGAGATATGACATTAAAACATGATGATGTCACAGTCAAGCTGACCTTTTGACCTTCATTATTTTATCATGTTTTCAAGTTTTGTCTTAATTAGTGTCTGAATTCTTGAGATATGGCCAAAAACATGTTTTGAGAACTCACAGTGACCTTGACCTTTGACGACTCAATTCTAATCAGTTCATTCTTAAGTGGGTGTTTGTGCCAAATTTGAGGAAATTCCCTTAAGGCCTTCTTGAGACACCAAGTTTTTTTAAATAAGATGGATGCAATGTCACAGTGACCTTTGACCTAGTCCAACTAGCTCTTTGTGCCGAATTTCGAGAAATTCCCTCCGGGTTTCCTTGAGATATCGCTTTCACAAGAATATGACAGATGAGGTCACAGTTACCTTGACCTTTGACCATCAACATCTGATCAGCTCGTGAGTACAAGTGTGTGCCAAATGTGAAGATATTTCCTCTAGGTGTTTCTGAGATACCACTTTTACGTGAATAAGATGGAAGCAAGGTCACAAGAGACCCTTAACCACCGCATTCCAATCAGTTCATCCTTGACGTGAAGTGAATGTTTGTGCCAAATTTGAGGAAATTCTCCAAAGGTTTTTGTGAGATGTCACATTCCCAAGAATGTGACAGATGCAAGGTCAAAGTGACCTTGATTTCTGACCTCTGACCGCTAAATCAAATCACTTCATCCTTGAGTCTAAGTGAATATTTGTGCCAATTTTTTTTTTTTTTAAATCCTTGAAGGTATTCTTGAGATATCACATTCACAAGAATGAGACAGAATAGGCCACAACAACCTTGACCTTGACCCTGACCTTTAACCTCCAAAATCTAATCACTTCATTTTTAAGTCCAAGTGGACATTTGTGCCTAATTTGAAGAAATTCCCTGAAGGTGTTCTTGAGATATCACGTTCATGAGAATGGGACAGACAGACAGACAACCCAATGACATAATGCCTCTGGCCCCGTCTAACAACATTAAGATACGTTACAGTCTGTCCCTTACGGTGAAAATGTATGTAGTAAAAGTTGAATTGATATCATGACGTGTCAGGTTTTTTGGAGGTGGTCCACTGACACTGAATCATTTTTGGACACTGTGGGCTCATAGATTTTTTTTCTGTACCTCTAAAAGTACCTCTGTTTAAATAATGGGCTCACAGGTGTGACTCAGTGATCTCATGAGGTATCAGCCCTGTTTGCTCACAGGTATAGTGTCTCCTGGAGTCCTACTGTGATTCATATTAACTCCAGATGGACGTCTGTGTTTCAATTATGTGACTCAGCCATGCTCATGATGCGTGAAATAAAAATTCAACCACATATCACAGAGGTCAAATTTGGTCCCAGTTAGTGTCACAGTAATTTATAGTCTGATGCACTCAGATTGTTTTTAGGTACTTTAAAAAGAATCCTCCATAGATGCTGTGTTTAAAATATTAATGACTTGTTGACTAGTTTCATCCAAATATCTGGAGCTGGAAAATAAGGTGCCACAAACTGCAGTTCCTCTAATGTCCACTTGAGGCTGGCTCCAAGAGCGAGTCAATCCCCATAGACCCCCGTGTTAAAACTTTACAGCAGAAATAAACATGTTTACAGTCTAGTACAAAAAACAATTTGGGTCTCTGTTAGTTTCAACATTCATGGGGCGGCAGTAGCTCAGTCCATAGGGACTTGGGTTGGGAACCGGAGGGTCGCCTGTTCAAGTCCCCGTCAGGACCAAAAATATGGAGCGTGGACTGGTAGCTGGAGAGGTGCCAGTTCACCTCCTGGGCACTGCCGAGGTGCCCCTGAGCAAGGCACCGAACCCCCCAACCGCTCAGAGTGCCTGTCATGGGCAGCCCACTCTGACATCTCTCCACTTAGTACATGTATAGGTCCAGTTTGTGCATGTGTGTGTTCGGACCTGTGTATAATTGACAACAGAGTGAAAAATTGAATTTCCCCTCGGGGATTAATAAAGTATAAAAATAAAAAAATGACAACTGTACGGGTGTGAATTAATATATAATTCACTTATATATTAATTCACCTGTTGGAATTTTATTAAAACTTTAAATCAAGCATAATTATGGCTATTCCCATTTCCAGAGCATCAGTCAGATCTTTGAGTGGGGTCCTTCATCCTTCTATCGAAACAGAATCGATGGTGATGAGATCTCTTGTAAGTGTTATTAAAAAAGTAATGCTGACCTTTACACTTTACTCCCTTTTGTGAACTATGCAGGACAGCTAACGAGGGTTTGAAGTCATTTTTGCGTTCTAGTGTGGACAGATATTTTGTAAAATAAAAGGTTGTGAGAACAGAATTTTTTCATAAAATGGAGGGAAAAATATCCATTTTTAAAAATATGTCTGCACATGTAGACAGGACCTAAATGGCCCTGCTTCCTTACAGTTGGAGGTTTGAATCATCAGTTGGATACCACTCACTCTCCCCGCAGTTTTTGGTGTTGGTCAGTCAGCGTGCTTTGTGCTTCAAGGAACACTTTGGATTTAGTTGCTGAGTGAGCGTTCCTTGCTGTGACGCTGCTCATTGTTTCAGGCAGCTGCGTACATGGCAGCAGCTGCCTGAAGGAAGAGAAACTTTGTCCTATCAGTTCCCTTGTGTTTTCTGTTTCCTCTCTATAGTGTCTCATGCTTGTTTTCAGTCTGCCTCTGTGTGTTTGCTGGGCGTGGCCCCCTGGTTCCCTCCTCCTGCCAATCCTCCTGAGTGCCAGCAGCTGCTGAACCTGCACACCTGAACCTCATTAATAAGCCACTGCAGTATAAAACCCGGCTCAGACCTCCAGACTCTGCCAGATCGTCCAGTCTCCTCTGCAGTACAGACTCAAGGCCAACTTCTTAGTTTGACACTTTGTCTTTTTGGACCTCAGTTCACACTTTGTTCTGTGTCTCAGGTTCACCACGCCAGTTTCATGTCAGCCTGCTCTGCTTTGCTGTTCCCTGCCCACCTCAGCCATCATTTCACTCAAGCCCTCAGCCCCCCATCTTCAAACTGCAAAAAACTGCCTTTAAATATTCCCAGTTTCCTGGTTGTGTTTGCATTTGGGTCTGAAGTTGATCCGTCATGACATGGTCAGGCTCTGAAATAACATCATTTCCTGCCTTCTGCAGTGGTGAACTTACAGCTCACAGAAACCTAATACGACACAGTCTCTGGCTTTTGTGTGATATCTGCTGTTAGCAAAAAATATTGTTGCACATTTCCAATCCGTTGTTAGCATAGTTAGCTCGTTTACTTTATTACGTGAATGTCACTGTCACACTGAACCCTGCTGAACCCTGTTCTAACTTTCAAACTGTATATGGAAAAAGAAAAAACTGAAAAGCCAAATCTGATTCAACTGACATAGTTCTGAGTCAGGTACGGCCCTGAGAGTACTAGTCATGTGAGAAAAGAGTTACCCAGGAACAGGGTCCAAAATTAATCAAGCGCCAAATGTGGGTAGATTTTCAGTTAGTCAAGTAAATTTCAAAAGGCTATCTCCCACAGTGTAGGGTAAATGTTTGTACCAAAGTAATCATGTAACGAAACTGTGTTTTGGTATGATTTGGGGGCACACTGCTCTGCTGCTCCTGAGCTGCTCCTTTGCTGTGCTGCTAGCTAGCTTTGCGCCCATACTTATGAAACTAATGAAATAATTACACAAAGTTCCTGTAGTCTGAACCAAGATAGCCTAACATTAGCTTTTTACTTCTGGCAATTTTATTTAGGCTTCAAAAATCTTAAAAGTGGTGTTCACATGAGGATTAACTTGCTAGACAAAATGTGTAAGTTTCATAAATGTTTGTTTGCCACAGAGCTTATTTTCTGAAATAAGCCAAAATCCGACTGGCCTCTTGATGAGGGAACCACGGTGATGCTAACAAAATTAGCATTTGAAGACTGTTAAAATCAGTCAGAATAGTAACAACATGCTTGAATGAAAAAGGTTGTTCAGATGAATAAGTGCACACATCTTTAACAGCTGTGGACTCTGAAGGCAAACATTCATGAGAAAGCAAAAAGCAGGCTGCATCACTGAGCCCACCTTCCAGTGGATCGCTGCAGTGTTTAAAATTTAAATCAAGAAATCCATAATCTTTAAAGTTTTAGACTTCAAAAGCAACCTTCACAATCCTAGAGATCACACCCCCCCCCCCCCTCCCAGCGCAGGAGAATGAGCAACAATCAGAAATTGAGATGTACAGCACGATACCTCAGAGGAGAAGTTTCCTGCCGGCCTCCACAGCCTTGAACAGCCGAGTTCTTCTGGAGGCGGCTCTTTGCTCATACATTGACTACCCATCCCAGCGCTAGACTGATGGGAGAATATCCTATATCCCTGCATCCTCGGAAGTCTCCCAAGTCTCCAGCATGAATATTTGATGAGAGATGTGTGGGACGGCCAATCACTAAAAGACATTTATCTCCGATACCCCTGACTGGGCAGCCCTGGCTGAGCCTCTCCTTTGGTAATCAAAAACAAACGTTTCATGGGGCCCTTTCAAAAGAATCATTGATAACACTGTAATGCATGTATGGAAGATTAGCTCTGCTACACGTTGAGAATGCATTAGGATTCAAAATCTGATACAAACACAGAGACACATCCTTTTTTTCAATCTTACATTTATGGTATTTTTTTACTACCACCACCAACAAAATGATAAAGTGCAGCCTATTTTTTTTATACATCCCTCCTCGCCTGTGTTTGTTGTGTCTACCCTCCCGTGAGTCTCCAAGAGCCCATGCTGTACATTAATTAGCTATTCTGGGACTTAAGCCTGTACTTATTCAACCTTAACGACCCTGTTTGTGCCACAGCAACGTTACAGAGTGTTCAGCAAATTCCTGCGGTCATTGCTCAGACCTTGAGTTTTCCATCATCAGCCTATTATTTTATAACCTTGGTTATGCAAAACACTGTGGCATTTGTGATGACAGAAACGAGCTCCCAGGTTCTCATAAAAACGCTATTCCAATTCCGCACCCTTTTAATGATGCTGCAATTGAGCAATTTCTTCACTGTAGTTCAACTCTCACACTTCCTTCTCTTCTGTCTCCAACTAATGAGTTTGGAAAAGTATCAAAACTGCAGATAATGTTGAATTTCACCTGTTCAGAGGCATGAAATTGTTGGATTTCTGTTGTAAATCAACAACTCTATCAACCACCTGCAGATGTGTCAGAGTCATTCTGTGCTATGGGGCAAGAAAAGTAGTTTTAATTGCACCTTAACTTCCATCTCATCTTGTGCAGCTGCTCAGTGGTGCACAGTAAAGGACAGTGGCTATACTGGGCCACGACCAGGTGGCCTGTGTGATGTCAAATGATGCTGATTGGATTTATGGTTACATAATAATAACACAAAGGCTTCCAGTCAGTGTCTGTACAGCTCTCTTCTGTCACCTGTGTTTGAAACTGTGGTGGCAGTTTATTGCTATAATCAGATGGAACTAAATGAGGCACCGAACCAACTGTAACACAATTACACTTTAATTAACGAGTGTTTTACTGTTCAGTGACATTTATGCTCACAGCTAAAGACTAAGAATGTCTCCACAAAGATGACATTGGCTAATTTCCCAGGTCTGATTCCTCCTTTTTGTCCTCCAGAAAATCAATTAGAATCAGGCTGACGGCAAACTCGTCCTACAGCAAAGAAAGGGTGGAGCACTGTACTGTATGTTTTATACTGTCACATATCAGCACAGTCGCTGGAGGAAAATGTTGTCATTGTATGTTTCTGCAAACCACAAATATGTTACATTCACACATTTCATGCATATCATATCAACGTTTCTAAAGTGTAATACTATATAAGCTGACTGTGTCATTGTGAGGTGGAGGGGATGGTGGGTGGCGTGTCACCAGGGCGAGACAGCTGCTAAGCTGCAGACCACTGTTCAAGACCAACAAACAACAAAACCAGTTGTGATTTGCTGTGTTTCCAGCAGTGTTTTAGGCACCAAATGTGGGTGTTTTGTAGTGACCTGCCACTCTATCTATCTATCTATCTATCTATCTATCTATCTATCTATCTATCTATCTATCTCCCATAAAGAGGGCATTAGCTCCCATGAAAGCTGTGAAACCATACATCTGTGGGGGTCTCTAACAAAACATTAACAACCACTATTTTATCACAAATTATGTATTTTTCAATGTAATGAGTATTATTTATGTTAGCGAGATAAATAACTAGTCCAAAATAAGGACATGTTTTCCAAAAGAACGACGATATTCTCCCGTGAATGACAGGCCTTTGCCTGCAACTACGGCACCAAGACACCATGGGGCGCAATCCCGGTATGCAACAGTCAAAATCAAAACACAACCATATTGGCAAGAAAGCGCGCTGTTCAACTGACTGCCAAGCATAGCTAACAGCTAACTCGTCTCTTCTTCAGGCTGTATTCATATAAAAGTGAACATGGTGGACAGCTGTTGTGTCCTTGGGCGTCAGAACAGTTGATACGTGAAGGGGAGAGCGTTTCATCGAATTCCGAAACATCCCGAAAGACGGTGGAGGTGGATTACTGCCATAAAACATGCACGAAGCAAGCAGAAGAAAACTGAGTGGTGGGAGCCCACAGGCAACGGATTCCACTTGTGTAGTAATCACTTCATATCAGGTACAGAATCCGACGCTCGCTAACTTTAATGTTTATTTTACATGCTTTTATTGCAATTTCTAACCGTTTAATTTTAATAAAAGGCAAACTTGACCTTTGAATTATGGCGTGGATTTTGTGGAGCTAGTAAAAGGATGTTGCTCATTCAATGAGCAACGCAAAACAAACATGTTACTTACATTATTTTATTACTGTTATATGCAAGGCTGCCAGATTGTATCCATTTGTACCCCTCCAGGCTCTTATCGGCTTTCAGGGAATCTCTGGAGTAGGACGAGGGAGAGTTGGAACAAGTAATTGTAGATGTCGGGATACTGCAATATTGGAAAACTGTCCACTCTGGCTGTCTCAATACTCCTGAAAAGCACCCCGTGGGCATTGTAAGGGTCAGCTATGATTAATCGGTCAAGTTTTGCGATATATCGCACAATTTCCTTTAACGTGCAAAGTGAACTCTGATGACCTGAAATTAGCACTGGCGCCAGTCATTTTCACTCAAGGACTGCCAACATGGTGGTGTAAACAAATTGAGTCACGTGACGTCCGGAGCTCTATAAGGCTGATGAAAATTTGTAAGTCCCATCGCTGTGTGGGCATGAACTGAGTTATTTTGCACTGTTATTTTGGAGACCGCCACAAAGTGGCGTTCAAACCCTGTATATATGTATATTTTTAGTAACATAAAAAGTTATTTTTGGCGAGACATTGCCACTTTTTTCATCAGGCTAGTATCACAAAAAGCATTATTTTTTTGCAAGGACATCACTTTTTCCTGCTGGGATAGTGACAAAAAATGTGGATATTTTTTGTTGAGACATCGCTGCTTTTTCTGCTGGGTTAGTTGCACAAAAAGCAGTTATTTTTTTGCCGAGATACCGCTGCTAATGCTGCCAGGACTGTGAACCCCCGCCCCCCCAAAGTATGTATTTGAAGCCAAATCTTTTCCTCACCATAACCAAGAGTTTGCTGTTCCTAAACATAACCACACTGTAACCACGGCATCGTTAAACTGTAAAGTTCAAATGTCTCTGCTACATAATAATGTGTAAATGTAATGTACCTGTGGTTAACAGGAGCCTACATTGCCAACATGGTGTCTGGCGGTTGGGTCAGTGTGATGACTGTAACACGCTTGTATGCCAACATGTTAATTAGTCCACTTAAGAGTTAAATGCAGACAGGTTTCTAATTACTCTTTCTGATTAAAAAAAACTTCACTGTTGTTTTTTTCTACTGATGATAGATTGTTCATTAACCCCGCTGAGGTTAATGGAGGATCTGTCTGTGTGTTGCAGCTCAGTGAAATTGCATCTCTTGTTTTTGGATGTGTAGCCAAAGGGACTGTTTCTTTTGAATAGCGGTTGTCTGCAATTACTCTTGAGGTGGATCTGTTGCTGTCAGTTTGAGATGCTGACAAAGGATGCCCTTTGCCTTTGAAGTACTTCATCTTGCCTCAGGTAAAAGAGTCCATAACTTGGCAAAAAGGAAAACTTTTTGTTTGGTTCCCAGCCTCAGGCAGGCTTTCAACCGAGTAGGCTCCTCTGATGTTGAAATATACACATTACACATACAAAATAGTATGTCAAAGAAAAAAAGAGAGTGTGAGAGGGAGAGAGAATCATCCCTACTCATTTCATGAAAGTGCAACTAGACCACTCTATCAGGAGAGTATGCTGCACATTTCCTCCTACCTTTTTGAAATAGCAAATCAGAATCCAGTAAAAGCTTGTCTGTGTGCATTATTAATGCCACTAGAGTGAAAGAGGTAGCCAAGAGGATGCCTTGCATCCAAATCTTCACCTGGCAGTTTAGGAATAAAAAAACACATGCATGCTGTTCTTTGTTTCCAGTCTGAACATTTGAATTTTGCAGTCTTTACATGTTCTTAATAATAAACACACAGCAGCAGGTTAGACTCAACACTAATTAATTTTAAAGGCTTAAACACATTAAGCAGAATATCTTGAGTGAAGGTGAGATGTGTTTTCAGCAGGTCTCCAAATGTATTCAGCAGACACAGCCGTTCTCTTTCACCTCTAGTGCAGAGGCTCTTGTGTTTATTATGCAGCGTAAGTCAGCACACCAGCCCGGCTCCACCTTTGGCTCATTTCCGAACAATTTTCAAGCTTCCTGTAAAATGAATATGCATTGCCTTTGCAGTGAATCCATTTGCAAGACAGAATGATAATGAAGAGAAAGTGCTTTCAAAAAACCCAATTAATCTCATGTAAAACGGCTGCTCAATGCTTCTAATGAGATGCCATTTTAATAAGCGGGTATGTTGTACAACAAAGCCATTTGGTAAACATTATTGTTTATTTGTTTGATGACATGCAGGCAATGGAACGGATTGGATTTGGTAAGAAATAAAAACACTTATTAATGTTTGATGTAAAGAAATCATGCCTTTTTTACCTTGCTCTACATACACAGAGGTTACTGTTGGTGCACACAGAGAATGCACATAAAGCTGAATTAACATTAAAAAGCTTCTTATTGAAAATAACCTTCAGCACTGACTGATCTCAGGTGTATGCAGTCAATATTATAATAGCTGAAGAAAATCTAGTTTTACTCTATAGGAGGAAGCTGCTCAAAAACTGACACAAATTAAATGTAAAATATTTATGGGACCCTCATAAACAGAAGCTCAGTGCAGGCGCAGCCTAATCTCTCTTTATTTTGACTCCATGCCGCCGATAGCCGTGGATGGAGTCATTATGTTTTGGGTTGTCCGTCCAGTTGGACTCAACAATGAACTGATTAGAATTTGGTGGTTAAAGGTCAAGGTAACTGTGACCTTGACTGTTTTTTCACTCTCAGAAATGTGACATGTCAAGAATTAGGAAATTATATTACACTTGGCACAAACTTCAAGTTGCACTCAACAATAAACTGAGGTCAGTGCGACCTTGCCTCCATTTCATTCTCATGAATGCAATATGTCAAGAACACCTTTAGGATTTTCTTTTTCTTCTCAAATTTGGCCCAACGTCCAGTGGATTCAACAATTGATTAGAATTTGATGGTCAGAGGTCAAGATCACTCTGACCTTGTGCCCAGTTCATTCTCATGAACGCAATATCTCAGGAACACCTAGAGGGGACTCTTCAAATTTGGCACAAATGTCCACTTGAACTAAATGTAAATCTGATTAAAATTTGGTGGTCAAAGGTCATGGTCATTTGGACCTCGTCTGTTTCATTCTTGTAAAGGTGACATCTCAATAATGCCTTGGGGGAATTTCCCTTAATTTGGCACAAACGTCCACTTGGACTCAGTGATAAGTTGATTCGATTTCTATGGTTAAAGGTCAAGGTCACTGACCTTGTCTGTTAATTTTTCAAAAATATAATATCTAAAGAGAATGTCTGAAGGAAATTTCCTCAAATTTGACACAAACGTCCACTTGGACTCAGTGATAAGTTGATTAGATTTCTATGGTTAAAGGTCAAGGTCACTGACCTTGTCTGTTAAACTTTCAAAAATATAATATCTAAAGAGAATGTCTGAAGGAAATTTCCTCAAATTTGGCATAAATGTCGACTTGGACTCAACAATAAACTGATTTGATTTTGGTGGTCAAAGGTCAAGGTCAAAGTGACCTTACATTCATTTTATTCTCGTGAATGTGATATCTGAAGAATACCTGAGGGGGATTTCTTCAAATTTGGGACATACATCCACTCAAACTCAACGATAGAGTGATTAGAATTTGGTGATCAAAGGTCAAGGTCACTGTGACCTTGCGTTCATGTCATTCTGATGAACACGATATTTCAAGAACACATGAGGGAATTTCCCTAAACTTGGCACAAACATCCACTTAGACTAATCGATGAACTGATTAGAATCTGGAGATCAGAGGTCAAAGGTCAAGGTCACTGTGACCTACACTCAAGAGTTCATGCATGCTAATCATTATTATTATTATTTTGTGAAATGAACGACATTTCACAAAAAAATCAAGGAGGATAAAATAATGAAGTGATGACATTTTTATATCCAAAAGGTCAAAGGTCAGCTTGACTGTGACATCATCATGTTTTAACGTCATATCTCAGGAACAGAAGGGGAGACATTTGGTCAGATACTGAATTGGTGACTCTAATCTTGAAACTGTGCTGATTGTATAGATCTTCTGTGTGTGAAGCATCCATGTTTTCACTGACATGGATGGAGACTGTAACTGGTTTGCAGAGACGTACAGCCACGAGACAGCAATTGTAGTTGCACCATGTAACACACCTTTAGAGGCTGCTGCTGGGACACGCTAGAAGGACAAACAGAGTGTCAGTAGAGTGAGAGCCCGGCTGAGTCAAAGCTCGGTGAAAAGTGTTGAGATGGGATCAAATTTGAGGGGCAATCAGTGGCTTGTAAGCAATCCTGCTTTCAGAAGAAAACAAATCAACTTGTTATCGACTCAAAGGCTGCCGACTGGATCGCTGCCTGGTTGAATGTGTTTACTTATTCATCAAGGCCGAGAGGACCGGCTCCTTTCTCAAACTCTTGGTCCTTTGCCTGCTGTTGGACAAGAGGGGCGGACCCCATTAAAGATGCATGGTGACCAGTGAGTTGAGCCTAAAGATCTCCAAGCTTTACGGTGCCCTCTTCAAATATTCATGACCCTCACTGTGTGCGCAGTCTTTGACACATGGAGTTAATGTAGCTTTTTCGACCTACGTGTGTGTGTATTTCTGTATTTGGCAGAGCAGGTAATGCATCCTCATCTGGCATGCAGAAAGAAAAAGGAGGGTGGGTGGAAGGTTAAAGAGGCCACGGGGGTTGCCCCAGAAAAAGGAAATGTGAGGCAAAGACCTCATTCGGTGTTACCAGGTGGTTCTGTACCCCATGTTGTGCTGTCTGACCTGTACTCTCCAGGCGTTGCTTGATATTCAGGGAGACGCTCACAGGATGAGAGGTAATAAGAGTGTTCTGGGCAAACTGTGCATTGAAATGAAGACGTGCAGACAAAAAGGGGCCTCTGAGTTTTACTGTGCAGTACAACCATACGGATCGAGGGGGAAGTCTTTGGTTTGGTCTAAAGGTTAGAAAAATGGGTTTGCGGTCTGATGGAGTCTCAGACCAGTAACACTTCCTGTTTCTGCTGTCTTTAACACCCAGTGGGAGCAACAGTGGGAGATTGTGTTTATACTGGGAGTATGTCAAGTGTCAGTGTGTCCAACTGTCAGCACTGTCCAATTAAGAGCTGCCTTATTTCTAGTTTGGCTCCTGCCATCCAGCAAGCTTTAATGTAAGGGACTGTTATTTATGAGGATGGATTTAATGCAGCTACGCTAGCAGTTTCCATTTGCTTCTAGTCTTTAGGTTATTCTAATTTTATTTCATATGGATGACACAGCACCATTAGAATTGTGCATTTAAGCACAAGAACCAGATGCGCTGTGGTTAGTGTTTGTGGCAAAACGCTAACCTACCGGTCCACAAGGTGCTTTTTGAAAATTGAAATAGTAAAAAGAAAAGAAAATATATCCACAATTTGCAAACACATTTGCAAGGATACATCCACATCATCTGGTGTACTTTTTTGCGTGTTTTTAGATCCTTTAAATGTCTTGGATGTGTTTTAAATGTCTTCTGTGTGTGTGTGTGTGTGTGTGTGTGTGTGTGTGGGGGTGTGTAAAGCTGGTGTTGAGCCCTGTCGAAGACAAATTTCTGTTGCCTTTTGGTTCCAGACAATAAAGTTTCTATTCTATTCAAATCAACACACAAAATACACCCCCAAAGTCAGACACATGCTCAAGCACCTTTTTGTGAGAAACTTCTTTTCCATTTCTTTTTCTAATTTAATATTTTAATTTTCAAATTTGTCTGTCTCCTTTTTAAAGCTCTCCTACAAACATACGTCCAGTGGAGTCCCTCCTGACTTTATCTGAGCTGTCTGCCTCTTTATTAATATCTTACTGACGTCATTTCATTGACATCATGAGTTTAGTTCGACTGTACAGCACTTTATAGCTGCATTTTGAAAAGTGCTATAAAAATAAAGTTTATTATAATGATTACCTGTTCATTCATTTAAGTTTGTGACCGTTAGTCTGGAGCTCATGTTTCCTGTTGCGTCCTGTGGGCTGCCTTGTTGAGAACATTATATTAAACACTGTGTAAGCTGTCAAGTCAAGTCAAGTCAAATTTATTTATATAGCACATTTAAAACAACCTCGGTTTACCAAAGTGCTGTACAGTTCATCCAAATATAAATAAATGAATGAATGAATAGCACAAACAACATAAATTATCAATAAAATCAACAATAGGTTTAGACAATAAAACATCAACAGTAGAGTAACGGTAAAATACCAATAAAAGCTATAAAAGACATGTCTGTCTCAACGTGAGGTGAAAGCAAGTGAAAAGAGGTAGGTTTTTAAAAGAGATTTAAAGTGTTCCAAAGTTCGGGCTGCCCTTATATGGAATGGTAAAGTATTCCATAAATTTGGCGCCACAACGGAAAAAGCTCTGTCACCTTTGCTTTTCAGTTTAGTTCTGGGACAGGCCAGCAGCATCTGGTTGCTTGATCTCAGTGCTCTGGCTGGCGTGTGAAGCTGAACAAGCTCAGATAGATAGGATGGGGCTAAGCCATTCAGGCTTTTAAAAACAAATAATAAAATTCTGAACTGAACTCTAAACTGGACAGGGAGCCAGTGCAAAGAGGCCAGTATCGGGGTGATATGATCACGCCGTTTCTTTCCTGTCAGCAGTCTGGCTGCTGCATTTTGGACAGCCTGCAGGCGTTTCAGTGATTGCTGGTCCAGTCCAACATAAAGAGAGTTACAATAATCCAGACGGCAGGTAATGAAAGCGTGAATTGCCCTCTCAAAATCAAGTGGAGGGAGGTAGGGCTTTGCTTTACTAAGTAGCCTTAATTGAAGGAAGCTTGATTTGACCACTGAACTAATCTGTTTAACAAATTTAAAGGCACAGTCAAAAATTACTCCTAGGTTCCTTGTAGCAGGGTGACAGTAGGAAGCTAATGGGCCAATGGCACTGTCATAGCCGTCTAAAAGGTCAGATTGGCCAAATAAAATAATTTCAGTTTTAGATTTGTTTAGGTTCAAGAAATTTAAAGCCATCCATGTGTGAACATCATTGAGACAGTTCAGGACAGCTTGAATGGAGGCAGAGCTTTTTGTTTCAAGAGGAAGGTAAATCTGTAAGTCGTCTGCAAAACAATGAAATGTTATATTATACTTTCTAAATATAGCGCCCTGGGGCAGCATATAAATGAAGAAGAGAAGGGGGCCCAAGATGGAGCCTTGAGGCACCCCGCAATTGAGTGAGGATGCAGCAGATGTATACTGGCCCATGTGAACAGAGAAACTCCTTTCTGAAGCTGTAGATTTTATTTTCCAAATGTAACAGGAGAATTAAATGTGTCATTCAGTTCATAATGTGTACCTAACTGAAATCCTCATACTGATTCAATACAAATATGTGTATCGTCACACCCCTAATGTGTATATTTTAAAGGGTTCCATTCATTTCCACTCTGTCGCTGATTGTCACAGAAACACTGATTTATTCTTGGTCCTCTGCCATCATTGTGATGTATTTATATTTGGTTTTAAGAGAGTCAAAGTGTTCCAGTCCAGCTAATAAGCCATCAAAGAGAGTCTAAAAATATCCAGTAAGCCTCTTCTCTCTGCTCCATTCATGGCTCAAAAGGAAATATGACAAATGGCAGTCAAATCTCACTGTAACAGCTTTAAGTCGCTTCTACACTGACACTCTGCATCAACCTACAGTCAAATCACTGTACCCGACTCTGCGACTGCTCCCCTCTCTGTGACCATCAGAAATAAACTGTCGTTGTCTTTACTGGCCCATCATCGCCTGACTTGACCGTCCATTACACACACCAGATTTTTTTTTTTTTTTTTACAATGTGCAGTGATGCTAAATGTGTTAGGCATGTCATTGAGCGTCCTTTCACATCCTCTCCCCCTGCAGTGGTGCTCATTTTCTCACCTTGTTTTATTCTCGGCTCAGATCGGAGATGCATGGGCGATTATTGCCTTGTGTTCAGGAAGAGTGACAATGGGCGCTGAGCCATGGCCCCGCTCGCTCTCTTGTCCGTGTCTCACTGACTGTGAAATACACCCCAAATGAAGGATATGAGAGGCAGCACAGAGCACCGTTTGGTCTGTGATGGATGTTGGTGGAGAGCTCCAGTACATTTTACATGAGGCTTGTTTGCAGAAAGATGCAAACAAATTAAGTCTGGACACAATATCAAGAGCATAAGGATGGAGGAAAATGAAATACAATGGTTATAACAGTGTACTAAACATTGTCCTTTGCAGTTTCAGCTGACCTACCAGAGCTGAAATGAGGCTTTACCTTAGTTTTCAAAAAGCCATTTTCATTATTATGCCCCACTTATCAAACTGGGACAGAGTATCTCCCTCACACTGTACGGTCACCACTCCTGTGAAATCATAAAGCAGAAAATCACCATCCATCTGACATTTTTCGCTGGGGAAATAGTGGCGATAACTCCTGACTGAGTTGGCATTTAGAAGTTGGACGTTTGCGCCCGGGGACAGGACAGGAACTGCGGGGTTGGGAGTCGAGAGGGAGCACAGAACAAGTTTTTCTCTTGTGGAAAAGGATCCGCTTTATCAGTCACAGCTGCTGTGTGGCTGGCCCTGGTGGGCACAGACGCTTGGTGAAACCCCAACATTTCACTCCGCACACTGCACGGCGGGGACTCTCTCAAAATAGAAGACAATAATATGCATGGTGGGCTCTTCAAGGAGGAAATGTAACACACCATATGGGAGCCGGAGCGTGCAAAATTTTGAAACATTGCTTTGGACACAGTTGTCTGATGCTGCTGATAGCTTTCATTCCTGACTCTGACAGCCACAAAGCAAGGATTTCTTTGAATGCATCAATTGTGGGTGTTCAGCTTTGTGAAAGGACGGACTGGATGACAGAAAATGATGTGTCTCCCAGATCCTTCCATTACTATTTAAAATAGAGCTCAAATCTTTCAGCTTTAAAATAAATGTACCCTCGTATATTTTTCTGTTAGCTCAGCTCTTGTATGAAGAGCTCATTCAATCAGTTTGACATTACATATGCTCAGCTCCTCGCTTTAAGAGTGAAAAATAGCCCCCAAATAAATAACAACACAAAGGAGACAGCAGGAGGACGACAGCGACAGCCTCTCTTTCAAAATAAAAGCACTGTGTCGGTACAACACCACAAATTGATGTTTTTTCCCTTTAACAACACACACATGGTTACGTTTAGGACAAAGAACAGGGTTGGCTGTACAATCTTATGGGAGGTGAACTACTCCCTGGTGAAAGTCGGTGGTTGTTGGACCCCCCCTACTTGCCCTTCTCAGACTTCCGCCCTTCACTCAGGCTGTTGCCCGGCCGCTTTCCCCCATGACGACGCCATGCGACTGGTCGCGTACCATGCTGACATGAAAGGACAACTTTTTTTGTCTGTGTCCAACACATCACTGGTTTTCTGGCTGTGAAAGTGCCATGAAATGTAATTTGTTTTACTAAGATTGTGCCAAAACATGATCTTTTCAGAACCATAATCGAGTGCTTGTTGTCACTAAACCTAACCACATATTAACCGTGGTATAGTTGAAACCTAAAGAAACGTTATGTTTCAGTGTATCCCCTAAATAACACACAAATGTAATGTATCTGTGGTTTGCAGAAATGAACCATGCCGCCATTTTTTTCCCTGTTGATTAAGTTGATAATTTCACATCTTTATATTTCTCCTGAAAAAGTCACAAGTAGACATTGTATTGTTTTAAGGGATCACAACCCATAAAGGCAACTGCAAGGCAAGTTGGTTTATATAGCACCTTATCACACACAAAGACCATGCAAAGTGCTTTTTAGGCAAAAGATAAGAAAAATAAAAAAAGATTTAAAAAATGGAAGAATAAGATAAGATGGAAAAAAAAGGTGAGAAACCACTGGCTTTAACCTCCGACTTCTACTCTTAGAAATAAACCCTTAGCAGATCTTTTAAAAAAAATTGCAGTTAATATATTTAAGACTAATTTACACAGGTATTAAGCAGCAGGATGCCGTTTCTGTCAGCACAACCTTTGTGCTATTAATAGTCCCAATCCGATTAATGTCATTCAACGCTAAGGTAACTGAATTATTTAGTCATGTTCCCTCTGACATCTGATGTAATTCATTCTCTATTTTGTGCACCCTCCCCCTTCAGACATTAAATTAAATTAACATCTGAGCTTTGGGCAGCATAAAGAAATGGACATTGATCCACTTAACCCTGTTCATGCCCCTCCATCTATTAGACCCCCCCCCCCCCCACCTCTCCTCTCCTCCAGTAAATTATCATGAAGCAAACCTCGATGTGATTGAGACTCGTCTCAACAAGAAAAATTAGCCCACATTCATCAGAAGCTCGGCGCAAAGGCAGAAAAACAAGACGAGTGTTTTCCTTGGTGATATGTTGAAATTATAGTCTTGTCAACAGAAAGGCAGACTGTTCAATTAGACGCTGGGCTCCCTCCTGCAGGCGAGCAGCACAGCAATGATCCAATCAGGAGGAGAGCTGGCTGGTTAATATGGCTTGTCACGTCTGAGCTCCCTTATCTCAGGGTAATGCTGCTCAACGCCAAAGGGGCCTCGCAGCCAACTCATTCCAATTGATTTAGAGAGCGCAGGGGACCCGCCCCTTTTACAAAAGGAAATACCAACCTGGTTGAAGTGCTCGGTGGCAGAGAGGTGACTTTTATCCAGCCCACATGCTTTAAACTGCCGGCATCGCTTTGAGACACTAACTGCTGACATTTAACAAAGACAACAATGTGACCTGCGGGGCTCCATTCAGAGCAGAAAGGTCAAAAGCTGGACTCGAGCCCCCACAAGCTGGGAGAGAAGAGCACCGACTGTGAATGCTGTTTGCTGAATGTTGACGCTAGTTATGCAATTAAAACCTTTGTTCTCTCACTGCCACAGTGGTATAGACACAGAGGCGGCGCAGGGAAAGCCGGAGATAAAGAGGCATTCTCTAGATGAAAGGTGAGAATGTAAAAAGCTCAAAGCCTCGTCACCCAGCTGAATCCAAACTACAATTATTACGCTTTTACACAAACCTGCTGACATTTACATTCTGTCTTTCTATGATGTGTTTGTGAAGAGGCCGTTTCACTGCTGAGAAACAGAGCCCTCGGAACCTTGAACTGCACCCGTGGCTCCGTCAGCCATGAATAAACCATGTGGCGCTATCGTGATGAAGGAGCCGGCATCTCCCACTCATCGATACGCAGGGTGCTGATGCTCTTTCTGTTGAGCCACTGTCCCAGCATCGACTGCCGGTTGTAATTCTCTCAAGAGATTGGAGCTGACAATCTTCGGCTTGCCAGACACAAAATCCTGTTTATCTGTCAAGACGAGCGGCTGCAGCCCACCATTCTCTCCCAGCTCTGCCTGTAAGCTCTCTGGGCAGACAAAGTCTTAGACAACATGAAGACAGAAAGACAGGCCTGATAGCAATACTGGCTGCGCCATCAACACTCCTGACACCGAGGAGTTTGGTCAGTTGTGGCTTACCCCAGACTGCAGAGGCTCAAACTCAGAGGACTAGATTTGACTTTCATGTTCTTTTGAAAGAAGCGCTTGAGGTTAACTCAGACTTTCTTTGTCTATAATAAATCGAGGTACTCAAACTTCAAACTGCATTCTAAGAAAGTTTTGGGTGTCTCCTCGCTATCTTAGACATACTATCGTTCAAATAAGGGCCGATCTCTCTTTTTCAGCAGCTGGCGATTGATTTCACATTACCTTATCTGACCTCTGGGAGGGCGCATGCAGTGTTTAGAGGCTCCAAAGAATGAAAGTGTGTTGACAAAAAGTCTGGAGACTACTTCAGAGATCAGTGTTTCTGGTGGAGTGGCTTACACACAGCTTGTTCATGTAAGAGGGACTCAAGACAGAGGGATTACAGAGCATAAAACATGGCCGAAGAGGACAAATGTGTAACTCAGAGAGAGATGGCAGCTGTGGCAGGCTTGTGAGCCAAGGTGCCAGTGGAGAGTGAGAGGGGAGTGTTGATGGGCTTGCTGGGTGGAAAGGAGTGATGTGAGGCTAAGGTCGGGCAGATGGTGGCCGATAATGAGGGTGCAGAGGTGTAGGGAGGAGGGGAGTCGTGCTGTTCTCAGGCAAGGACTCGGCAGCAAAGGCTCAGCACTGAGTTCAGGACCAGGGAGACTGCGAGAGGGAGGGAAAAAAAGTGTGGGAGGTAGAGGGAAGAAAGGAAGAATAGGCCCTGTGATGAGGGTGAGCCCAGTAGCTCTGTGCAACCTTTAACAAGCACACCCATCATCCCATGACGTCTGCACTCCACCAGTCACCGAATGTGAGAAATATTTCAGCATTCACTCTCCTGAAACTCTCCAGCTCCTTTGGGTGCATTCACTCCTGGAATCTTTTTCCAATGCCTTGACCTTGCCTTCATTAGTGGGTTGACATTAATGCATAATTAATAAGAAACAAATGAGTCTATGCTAATAAAGTGGGTAGAAGTGTGACAAGGAGAGTGCAAATTTTTCTGGTCTTAGATCTGGCTGGAGGGGAAACATCTTCTTTCCAGGGGCGTAGCACCAAATTCTGGGCCCTGTGCATGAGCAGTCCCCGTGGGCCCCCTGCCAATCCTTTCTTTCTTTCCTTTTCCTCACATTGGTGCTCCAGCAGCATAAGCAGCCACTCACTATGCTCTAACTGTGTTTAGAGACAAACCCTAGTGTGTGTGAGTGTGTGTGTGTGTGTGAGTGAAACAGTTTTGCACCTTTAGGGTCCGTACACATGCCACATTTTTGCGCCCTCATATTCAATGTTTTCAATGAAGATGCGCAGGAGGCACGCTCAACAGCCAGAGTGACACCACTGATGCAATGGCTGCGCCCAGAGATAAACTGAGATCTGCTTTCAACCAACCAGGTCAACCAATCACAGCTAACACATATCTCTCCTTTCTTCTGTAAACATCAGTCTGTGATAAATATGGAGAGGACGCTGATCATTGTAGTGCAGAGCTGTCAGAGCGTCACATCGGTCCCACAGACAGTAGGATCAGCTCTGCACTCAGGATTTCAGGTAAATAGACTATGATACGGTGCTTGTTAAGGTTGCTTAGCAACCTTAGGGTGCTTTCACACCTACCTCATTTGGTCCGGACTTTAAGACTTTTCCTGAAGAACCAAATTTACAGGTGTGAAAGCTCCCCTGAAATTTGGTCCGACCAAAATAGGTGGTCTCGGTCCGGACCAAACAAAATCATGGTTCGGACTTTTGCAGTGTGAAAGCTTTTTTTTTTTCGATAGTTCGGACCTTTAACCCTTTGGGCCTGAACGACGCATAGTGCGTCCAAATTTACACCTCTTCTTCTCTGTGGATTTTCTTTTGCCATGCATATTACGCGAAACAGCGGAACAGTAGCTTTCCGACAAGACCAAGCTGTTGGTAGTCCAATGTTTTCATGGCGAAAAAAAAAAAGATAACGTTACACTAAAAATGTATAACAAAGCTTTCATACAGCTTTGCACACACATTACTGTTGGATGGATTACTCGCGAATGCCACGCATATCACATGAAAGTGCAGGAGCAGAGCTTTCCACACATACCACACACATCATTGTGCTGTCATCCCATCACGCTATAAATACAGATTGATTGTCTACAAAATAAAATCCATTGCACAGATCTTGTTATCAGTCACTTCATATAGTGAGGAATATCGTATCTTACCACGTCTTAGGCTTGCGTGTGTTTCTCCCTGTCTATCCTCATTTGTAGTCCGGCTTTCAAGATGCAAATATCTCCATATTGTCCAGTTGACACTCCATCAAACCTTGTATGACAAGACCAGCCACTTCACCTTTGCGCACCCAGACAACTGTAGCCTAATTATGCATGCTGACAGGGCCGTAGTCACCATATACATTGAGGGGGACAAAAACCACTATTCAATGCAACTATCTGCAATCAGCACATAAATGTATCTCTATATCGACTGTCCCGTTACATCTGATGTCAGATCAAAGGGGACTGGCACCATTTGGCACGCATAAAGGAGCTGCTCCCGGCTGTGTCCCCGGCTGTGCGGCCGGCTCATCCTCGTCGTCGTCCTCCTCCTCCTCCTCCTGCTGCTGCTGCGGTGTGGCACCGTTTGGCACGTTTGGCACGCGTAATGGAAACCCAAACTGATTTGATTAACACAGCTGTAAACTAATGAGTTCACATCCCTCACAGCCAACCACAAACAGCCACAGCATCAGATAGGGAGTATATATTCAGCATCTGTCATCTTAGAAAAGTTAAAAGAAAAGAAACAGAGTGAGACTGCTTGCCCTCGCCCGGTCTGCGAAACTAGAGGCCACGTAGTTAACGTCAATTTGTCATTCGGTCCGGTCGCCTTAATGCAGTGTGAAACCAAACCAACCGGACCAAATGTATACAATGTAGCAAAAACACAGACCTTGGTCCGGACTTTCAGGTGTGAAAGCCCCCTTAAGATGCAACCTCCCGCTGCGCTCCCGAAAGCTGGCAGAGAAAAGGCATAAAAGTAGCACCCAGCCCCCGACCTTGTGTTTTCCAGGCACTTAAAGATGCAGCATGTGTACGGTCCCTTAAGAGACGATGGCTGGGGTGTCATTTTTTTTATCCTCCTCAAAGCTTCAAGTATTTTTCCTTGAACCTCCCTGAGTGACTGGCAGAGAATGCATGACCCTCCACCATCAGGTTATTATAATTTTAAAACTTAACTTTTTACTTGCAAACATCAAAGGTTAAGTTGAAGACAGAATCCTAGAGTTGAAATGCCTCTGTTTTTTCACGCTGGTAAGTTTGTGCAAAGGGTTTATTTTTGGCCAAATTTTAAATGCAGAATAAAGTAATTTTGATGAAATATGAGTTTCACTAATCGTTTTTTTTCCTGATGAAATGGTTGGTCACACATTATGTGTCCAAAGATAATTTCTGTTTTTACAGTTTCTGGCTGTGATAAATGTTCCAATTTCAAAAATGAAGATTCTTAAAAGTCCAGTTCAGACCAAAGATCTGTGGCAAAACAAGTTGAAACAAACAACTATTTGTGCCATTTGACCAGCTGAGTGTCAGGTGACACCATCAGTCGGCCTGAGTCCAGCTCAGACGGCCCACACCGCTGACACGTTTCTTTCATCTCATCATGAATCTTTGGTCTGAACTGGACTTTAAAGAAAACATGAGCGGGTTTGTAGGGCATGAAAAACTGGCAGTGAAATAAATACAAAATACAACCATTTTAATTTGTATGCCCGTCCCCTGGTCTTAAAAACTTCTTTTACATGCCTCCCCTTTTCGCACCATCCCCTCTCCCCTCATAAGTAACACACAGCCCCTAAGGGGTGAGAGAGGCCTCAGAGAGCAAAGTTCAGTCTTCAAATTTAGTTGTGGCATTAATTTATTAGAAATATAACCCCTCTTAATTTCATGCGTTTTGAGGGCCCCCCTCCCATTGCCCCCCTACTGTGACACCCCTGTTCTTTCCCGCCCACACACACTATCAGATAATTTGGGGAGAATACAGCTGAACTGTGCTATCTGGAGCAGCAGGGACAGGAGGAAGATAGAGACAACAATGAGCGGAACATTAATACTCTGGAGGAAATGGTTGCAATCTGCTGTTAGGTTTAGGTTTCCCCATAAAATAATCAAAATATCATCCTTGGAAGCTCAGTTTGTTCCGCTACTATCGTCTTATCACTGCATATCTAAAGCCCCTCAGCAAGCCAGCCTAAAAATGTAAGGACGAGTAAAAAGGAAGTCAGAAAATCAAATAAAGTAATGAAAGGATGTGTCCTAATCCGGCTTAGATGTCATAATTTGTGTTGGCAGAAAAATGTGTGCCTTCGCAGTTTCACATTAACATTCTGATGGGATTTCCTCCTGGTGCTGACAGCACTCACTGCTAATTCTTGAAGAAAAAAAACAAAAAAAATCAGCATTATAATTTTTTTTAACAAACATTCTGATCAGGCTTTGTATTTGTGAAAAGAGAAATTCCTGCATTATGAAGTCCCCTCCTCCCACCCCTCCTCTCTGCCTCATTTGGTCGTGATGACAGTTGACAAGCCCCGCTGATTTTTTCATTAACAGCTCACACCGTCACCAAAGCGTTGGCGGTACCCAGGAAATGAGCGCTCATATCAATATTCCGGATGACATCTCACACACAATGCATCTCAAGTAGACATTGAGACTGCCACGTGGTCCCCGGGGGGAGCTATTGATCAGCCGGCATTATCATTATCGATCGACAAGCCGAATTGGGGGTGGGGGGGATTGGGGGGGGGAATCAAAATCAACCACTACTTAACTTTATCTCTTTATATCGAAAATCCGAGTTCCCATACTTGCAAGAGACGGTGTGAGCTGCCAAAGACCATCATAAGATTCGACATTTTCATCATCTGAGGCGTTTCATCATCTCTTCTGTGATCTCAGCGGAGAATCATCTCATCACTACGGAAAATGTAATTATGAGACTCATCAATGCGGCGCTTGATTTGGTTTTCCTTCAGGTTAGTGTAAGGGAAAGTTAACAGGATTGTTGATCTTCATTTATGACACAGCATCTGATATACAGGCGTGCTCCTGGGGCTTCTGCAGTCAATACCAGTATCAGTTTAAAACCTTTCATTAAGGTAGGTATAACACTTCAGTGGCTAACTTATTTTCTCCTTTATCTCAGAGGCTGGAAGGAGGAAATAAAGCACAAGCAAAAGCCTCAGCTCCATACGGGATAAAATCTATTCTCTATTATTGCACTGCTGTTGCTTGAGGGCCGTCAAGCTAAAGGTAATGGCATTGCCTGTGATAAATTTATGGCTGAGCTGCTCCATGTTCCATGAGGGATATAACGCGCTGGGAATTGTCCAGATTGTTGAAGTCACAACTAAAATGACAAATGACCCTCCAGTGACAAATCAACAACGTCATTTACAATGCCATTCAAATGACTAAGTGTGCTCTAATGGCAGTCAGCGCATTATATATTTACACAATGCTGCATGAATAGACGGGCCCTACAGTCAGCTGTCAAAACTCCAGAGTGATTGTAAGGAGGAGAACACAGAGCAGCGTGGATTTGATGGACTTGATGGAAGTTGCCTTGGAAACCTGTAATGATAGCAACAGGATGGCACTGGTGGAACAGCTGGTTCACAGACCTAACAGGTGAGAGAGGTCCTGAGGCTTTGCTACAGGCTCCACGCAGACCAGCTGAGAGACCTCGGCCTGCATCCTGTTCATTACACCAGCTCTCGACGGATTGGACACCCTGACTTTTCCTCCGACGGTCTAATCCGTTTTCATCCATTTGTTCTCTCCTTCTCGCCAGCCCAGACGGTGAGACTGTTCCGTGCCAATTAATCAATACTCGCGGCTGAAGCGAGTTGGCAGTGTTTCAGCGGAGCTAAGCTAATAGGGCACTAAAATGGGTCCACATCTCCATCTTTTATAGGGCATAAGACCGTCTATTAAAACAGGACATGGCTCCTCTAGGACCTAACTTTTGTCATCACGTACTAAATAATAATTGGTTTACCAAAGGTTAATTGCTCAATAGATACTAGGCCATTGGAATTTAATTGTGCTGTTAAACGCCTCAGTTGTAGCCCATGCTTTTGTAATAGCTCATTTGACTTGGAATGAATGGAAAAACCATTTGGCTCCCAGATGACTACTAAAAGTTGCTAACTGTTGCAAAGAGCCTGCTCAGATTTGACACCGTGTGCATCAGCGGTTGATTCTCTAAATAATAATCAGAGTTTCTTAAGGTGAAAACTCTCAGAGCACGAACTATCTTTCATTTATCAATTAAGCACTTTCCGTGATTTTGTCTCGTTCCCCCGCAGCTTTTCGTCTGGTCTTAGCACTGGTAGATGCACACAAGTCAGCAAGATGAGCTGCACGTGGGAGCTGCCTCTCCTTCAGCACATTATGGGAACATTAAAATGCCAATCTGGGATTTTGTGAGTACATCAGTTATGCATATTAATTCTTATATTCCCCAACAGTATGGGTTGTACGGTGGATGGAAATTATGCTCCCTGCAATCTTATTTTTCTGATGCAAAGTCATTTAACACACATCTATAATCCTCTGCTGTTTGCAAACAAGTTAAAAATAAATCATCTAAAGACCTCCTCCTCTAAGCGTCCTTGATTCTGGCATCAACAGGTCACTAATTCACTTTGAGAGTGAAAAATATTCTCCCTCCCTCCATTATCCTGCTGTTTATTTAACGTTAGGTGTTTAACATTGAACTCCGCACACAAAAAGATAATAAAAAATAAAGGTGGGAGAGCTACAGTAACATATTTAGGAGTATTTGAAAAATGTGTTTTCAAGCGCTGGGGCAGTGCCAAGAGAATGATTTCAAGGCACGTCCTGTCAAGAACACAACCTAATGGAGGCTTTATAAATTACGAGGACAACATCCATTCCTGCTATCAGCTCATTTCAAAGTGAAGGCTGGTGAGGCAGAGCTGTATCAAATGAACCTGCAGCAGACGTCTCATCGCTGTTTATCAAACCTCCCCTGGCAGGTCTGCTGGAATAGCAGACGATCAAGTCAACTAAAACATAATTACTTTGTTGATGTACTTCCTCTGCCCTGCCTCCAAGGGCAGATGTGACCCAATTATGACAACTGAGTGACAACTTACTCGTTTCCGTTTTGTTAATACCTTCCGTGAGACCTAAATACGTTAAGTAACTAACTAACAAACTACATGATGAGTTTAGATATTCAGCGGTTGTTTGGAGGCTTATGAGGTGCAGAGGAGCTCAAAAGCAGTGATATATAGAGCTGCAGCCAACATGACACGCCCCTACAAACACCACTACAAGATGAACCCACTAATGCGATGGTTATTTGAACACTGTTACAACGCGGTGCTGAAGTGAATAAATATGAGGCCAAATGCGGCAATAATAACAGAGTGTGAAACGGCTGGGATGAGAATCAGCACCTCCAAGTCTGAGGCCATGGTCCTCAGTTGGAAAAGGGTGGATTGCCCACTGCAGGTCGGGGGGGAGGTCCTGCCTCAGGTGGAGGAGTTTAAGTATCTCGGGATCTTGTTCACGAGTGAGGGTAGGATGGAGCGGGAGATTGACAGGCGGGTTGGGGCGGCGTCAGCAGTGATGCGGGTGCTTAACTGGTCCGTTGTGGTGAAGAGGGAGCTTAGCCAGAAAGCGAAGCTCTCGATTTACCGGTCGATCTACGTTCCAACCCTCACCTATGGTCACGAGCTCTGGGTAGTGACCGAAAGAACGAGATCGCGAGTACAAGCGGCCGAAATGAGTTTCCTCCGCAGGGTGGCTGGGCTCAGCCTTAGAGATAGGGTGAGGAGCTCGGACATCCGGGAGGGACTCGGAGTAGAGCCGCTGCTCCTCCACATCAAGAGGAGCCAGTTGAGGTGGTCCGGGCATCTGGTAAGGATGCCTCCCGGACGCCTCCCTTGGGAGGTGTTTCGGCTGGCCTGGGAACGCCTCGGGGTTCCCTTGGAAGAGCTGACGAAAGTGGCTGGGGAGAGGACTGTCTGGGCTTCTTTGCTGAGGCTGCTGCCCCCGCGACCCGGATAAGCGGAGGACGACGACGACGACGACGATAACGACGACGACGATGCAGCAATAATCCACATTATAATTCATTTTACATGTAGACATGATTCATCTTTAAAAGTATTTCACCTCTGGAAAGACGGTCTTTCCATAAACTGGGCTGTAAAACGACTACCAGAATGAGCTGCACCATCCAGATCGATAAATGCTCCCAGTGGTGGGTGACATAAAGAGAAGTTGTCCAGTTGACACAATGGCAGCTGGCTGGCAACAAACAATTTCGTATTAAACAGTAGCTAAAATATGTTCCTGAAAACATCTGAAATAGACAACTCAGTAACAGACTCTTGGTTTATATTGGATTGATGCGGCTTCATTTTACTGTTTGATGTCAGTTTTTCAGCCTACGTTTTCACTGTGCAGGAAACAGTATGGCGCCCACTTCCTGTTCACAAACTCTCACTATTACAGCCAAACGAGGCACTGAAATATGTTTCTGGAAAGGTGGTGAGAAATAGGCGGTGCAGGAACATAATCTTGATTTGTATTTGATAAGCACTGCCTAGTTTTACAGTTTGAAAGAAAGAGAGGGGCGGAGCTATTACAAACTGTTTCTATACTCTTGTCAGCAGTGGCACAGGGGGCCTGTGTAGGCCTGAGAGAGCCAGCGAAACCCTGCCAGATGACCCATTTTGTGTCATCTACATCATCTGGTGGAGTTTTGCTGGGGGGGTTCAGTAGGCATGTAGGTATGGTGTGTCGGTCATGTAGCTGCTCCCACCACAGCTATACCTACAGGCAATAACATATAAGTGCCTGGTAAAGTTAATGTGTCAGCCAACAGTGGACTAATTAGATCCAGCACAAATACAGTGATTGTATCATTGCAATGGAGCCTTTTTTCTGCTCACCTGGTGAATATAAACCCATCAGGCCTCTTCACACTCTCATCTATGTCTTTGTCTCTACTCCTGAGAACCTGTCTGGGTGATCAGCTGCTCGCTGTTGCTCTTGTATGTTTGGCTGCCTTTTGGTTGTTTTTATCAAGGATTCTTTTTGTTGTTGCAAAAAGCAAACTTGTTGCAGCTGAATTACAGAGTTGTTGAGAGCACTAAGACTAAACCATGCAGTGAATGGACTGTACAAACTAAACAATAAGTACAAAGAGGCTGTGAAGCTGCTCAGAGCTGCAGAGTTGGTTAATAATTCTTTGAGGGTTTCTCACTGTCAGACATTTTAACCCAATCACCAGAATAAATGTTGGCTTCATATGTTTCATAGTGTGAAACCCTTCATGAGTTCTGTTTTTCCTCAGCAGCAGTTTAAGGAGTTTCGAGGGGTGGGGTGAATAACTGATCAACGGATCCAGTCAGAGCTGATCAGATCAGATCGATGGATGAGAGGAGCAGCTGTTTGTGAGTGAAGGCAAACTTTTAGACTCAATCAACGGTTAAGTTTCATTTTTACTGCGTCTGATGTTCTGCAGCTCTGTCTACACCCAGAGTCACTCTGCTCTGTGAGAGATTGGTGCAATGAATAACTGAATGGTACATATGATCCATTAGCGCTCCTACTGAACAGCCCAGATCCAGAAACAGAAAATCAAAATATGGTGGCAGATGTTTTAATCATGGCGGGCCGCCACAAAGAAATGACTGTGTGGTTCGGTTTAGGCACGAAAAACACTCGGTTATGGTTGGAAATACATCATGTTTTGGCTTAGAAATGGCAGCTGGATGACCCAGTGGATAGTGACACAGCCTCAGGAACAGCAAGTCGGGGGTTTGAATCCCGGTAATAGTATAACAATGATACTTTGTGGCTGCAGTATCTCAGTCCATAGGGACTTGGGTTGGGAACCTGTGGGTCGCTGGCTTAAGTCCCCGTATGGACCAAGTATGGAGCATGGACTAGTAGCCTGAGAGGTGCTAGTTTGCCTGCTGGGCACTGTCGAGATGCCCTTGAGCAAGGCGCCAAACCCCCCAACTGCTCGGGACACCTGTCCAAGGCAGCCCCTCATTTTGACATCTCTCCATTCAATGCATGTATTGATCATGTTTGTGCGTGTCTGTTCTTCAGATCAGTGTGTTTATCACAACAGAGTGAAAAAAAAAGAATTTCCCCTCAGTAGGGGTGTAACGGTACACAAAAATCACGGTTCGGTACGTACCTCGGTACACAAGTCACGGTTCGTTTTTTTTCGGTACAGTAATGAAAAAAATAGACAACTATTAAATATCTTTTACTTATTGGTAACCTTATTAAAACATACCACCACAGCAGTTAACTCTTTTTACACAATTTTTGAATGAAACAAATATATATAAAATCCTGCTTTTTCACATTGTTTGAATGAAAATAGAAATATAAAAGTGAAAAATAAAATCCTGCTGTTTTTTTAACACATTTTTTGAATGAAAAATATAAATATACATTTCTGCTTTAACAGTTTTACTCAATTAAAATAAAAAGTATAGTGCAGCTGGTCAGCTTTAAAGCCTGCTCAGATTCAGTTTTACTAGGAACTTACTTAGCTTTCCCACTTTGTTAAAGTGCAGTAAACAAAACATGCTTATATCTAAAGTGCAGCTTAAACAATTTTACTCAACTCCAATGGCGTTGATTATTTCTTTAGCGCGATGGTCAGGGAAACGCTCTTTCTCTTTAAACGACGACGATATCGTAGTTTGCACCAGATTGCTTTTTCTAGTCGTGCCGGTTATTGTCAAGCTCGGGTGGTGTCGCTTTAGATGCGTTAGCATGTTAGACGTGTTTCCAAGTACATACCCGACCGCTGTTCTGCAGTGTCGGCACACTGCTTTTGTCTTGTCCACTTGTTTATTTCCATCTTCGTATTTTACCCTGAAACCAAAGTGTTCCCAAGCGGAGGACTTAAGGTTTGCGGGTGGGTCTTCAGGTTCGTCAGGCTCACTTGCCATGTTGTCAAAATGCGAGAATGCGCTGCACAAAGTGAAAGCGGAGATTCTTAATCTTTTAGTCTTACACATTAAACACTGTGAAATGTTCAGACTCTGTTGTACCTGGCATATCCTCTGAGTGCAGGTTGCCACCAGCGCTGATGGTAATTTTCTTTATGTCACTGATGTATTCTGCTCTAAGTGACATTTGTCATGATTTTCCTTTGTTCCCGGCACTGTATCGCTCCTGGTGTTTCCATGATAAAAGCAATTTCCTGTGTGGTATCAACACAGTCTGACATACAAGAGTGATAAGTTATCATTCTGCTCTCTTTCTATTACTCTGAAGGTTTTCCCTCAAAGAAACCCCCACGACTTCTGTCTACATACCCTCCAACATGTTGTCGAGGCAAAACAGCCCCCCCTGAGGCCGGGCGCATGATTGGGGCCGTTGAAATTAGATTAACCGTCAGCGTCCCGCTGTGTTTGTTGTGAGAGATCCTGCTGCCAAACGTTTGACAAGAATGTCACACGGAAAACCCGCCGCCACTCCGGCAAAGCTGCCAGCCCTGGCATCTGACCCCTCGGCGCGTCCGAGCAGCTACAAGTGCTTTCCATCTCCTCCGACTGCTCAACCTGTCAATCTGCCTATTGAAAGGTTTCCCCTTTCCCCAGGAAAAGCTCATTTTCCCTTCCCCTTGGCCCAGTCAGTAAGTGTCACTTCAGTTTAGATTTCACTGCCTCCCTGCAGCCTTGCACTAAAGCTCCCGTGGAGGGATTTCTGTCTGCTGTTGTGGACCTGCTGTCCAATTAAAACTGTAGGGGACAGGGGATTAAAAAACATCTTGCTACTCGCAGAGTGACTGGGCCTACGCCTCTGTCCTACATCATAACACAGCAGTGAAACCTCACCTAATATGAAGGATTTTTAAATGTGCACTTAAAGCATGTTGGACAATATTCAGGAAACAACATTCAGACAAAAAAAAACAGCTCAGAGAAAATATGAATCTCTGATCAGTCATGTAGAAAGATTTTCATGGTGTGTTCACTGGAGGCATCATGTTTTCAGGTTGTCTGTCAGTCCCGTTCTTTTCATCGACATCTCAAGAACATCATGGGGGATTATTATTATTATTATTATTACTACAGAACAGAGTGAAGCGTGTGAAGTGGGGTGAGAGAGAAAGAGAGAGAGAGAGAGTGGGGGGATGACATGCAGCAAAGGGTTGCAAGCTGGAGTCGAACTTGCAACCGCTGCAGCGAGGCATCACCTCTATACATGGGGCGCCAGCACTATCCACTAAGCTACCGACGCCGCTCACAAAGCATGTTTTTGGCCATAACTCAACAATTCATACACTAATTATGACAAAACTTCACACAAATGTCTGACAGTATAAAATAATGAAATGAAAGCATTTTATTTTTAGAAGAGTCAAAGGTCAGCTTGACTGTGACATCATCATGTTTTAACGTCATATCTCAGGAACAGAAGGGGAGACATTTGGTCAGATACTGAATTGGTGACTCTAATCTTGAAACTGTGCTGATTTGTATAGATCTTCTGTGTGTGAAGCATCCATGTTTTCACTGACATGGATGGAGACTGTAAGCGAACTGGTGGGCGGAGGCGTATAACCACTGGGCAGTAACTCTAATTCGCTCTGTTTTCAATGCCTAATACCCAGAATCCAGTGAGGCTTGTTGTGTGAGAACATCACAGAGGGGTTGAATCTTAATGCAGCCTGAGGCCTGATTGAAGGTCTATCTGTGAGAGTAGAGAAAGACCAGTTCTGCCACAGAGACTTCCTCAAAGACCGCTGGATTAGGAATTCAGAAGCTGCTGCCTCTGCAAGATGGCAACCCCCCTTTTCTCTGCAAATCAATTCTAATTTTGCTCTCCATGTCGATATCCTGCTCATTGCTGTCCTTCATTCAGGTTTATTTGCTGTTTCCCATCATCCAATCTTTAAACTATGCTACTTTGGCTAACTTGCTAACAACCTCAGTGGTTATTTAGAGCTGAGATGTCATGTGTACCAATCTATTCAACAAACATCCTCTCAAATGGAGTAGGAATCTGTTTAGCTTCAGCCAGAAGTATCAGTTGACTTGTAAATTTCTCGTCCTTTAGACAAGGGAGAATGTCCCTTAAGGTTTTTGTATACCTTCTGCTCATCTCTTACGGATGTCTCACGGCATTCTGTGTATTGCATTTTTTTCTTGGCCTTTGCATCAGTTGTCAGGTTACCAATGTCAGCCGGCGAGAGCACGTTATTGCAGCAGAGAAATTGCCTCAGGCATCATATTAAACAGGGTCACAGGCTAGCTTTCCCCGGGGCTCCCTGTCAAATTTTAGTTTTGATTTCCCAAGTATGTTTCAGGTGAGGGTGAAATGTATGCGGGGAACCATGTCCCTGCAGAATCAGAAATGATTGTATAGATTCTGACTACATCAATAAATTAACTGCAGATACTTTAATTGACCTCTGAAAAATAACAATCTTGATGAGTACTTTGGACAGAAATGAGAGAGGTACAGATTCACAGATTGAGAAACTGAAAAAGGACTTGATTAGATAAAACTATTCTGCAACAGTTCCTATAAGCTACAGCTGACTAGACATTATACCTAATAATCACAGCTGTACTGATAATTGGAACAACAGCATGACCTCAAATGTGTTTTTGCTTTTTCCGGCAAGCCTCTGCGCCAGTGATAGCTGCAGTCGGACACATTATGTTTTCAAGTCCATCCATCCTTCCGTCCAATATCTCAAGAACCAACCATGTCTCACTCTGAAGTCTTTGAATACCGGCGCTTGGTCAGTGACTTTAGACACCAATGAAAAAAGCCATCCTTTGATGTCGACATGATATGCAGCCGGTTGCTGTTATTGTTTAACGGCGCCTGGCGTCATCAAGAGGAAACGCAGCAGGACACCAACATAAACTAAGGGGGCTAAAGTCTGAGTTGGATGGGTGGGAGCAGTGGTGGATGGATCGAACAACCACTGACTTTCACCCAGGAGGCCGGTGTTCACTTCCTGTAAGATTGTAAAGACAACAACCAACACACCCAGGATACCTTGCACATCATATCTTGACATAGAAAGTTCATGACCAAACGTTGATATTTGATGATGTCGGAGTGTTGCAAGAACGCCCTGAGGGAATTTTTTCAAATTTGGCACAAACCTTCACTTGAACTCAACGATGAACTGGTTAGATTTGGTGGTCAAAAGTCAGTGTGACCTCACAAAGCATGTTTTTGGCCATAACTCAAGAATTCATGACAAAAATTCACCCAAATGTCTAATAGGATAGGTAAAGGTAAAGGTAAAGTTCCACTGATTGTCACACACCTGAGTGTGTGAAATTTGTTCTCCGCATTTGACCCATCCCCTGAGGGAGCGGTGAGCAGCAGTGGTGCTGCGCTCGGGAATCATGTGGTGATCTAACCCCCCAATTCCAACCCCTGATGCTGAGTGCCAAGCAGGTAAAATAATGAAGTAATGACAGGGGAGGCTGCATTCAGCCATTATGGCCCACACTTATGGAATAGCCTGGCAGAGAGCATCAGGGCTGCAGAGACTGTTGATGTTTTTAAAAGGAGGCTCAAGACTCACCTTTTTAATTTGGCTTTTAACTGATTTCTTCTACTTTTCTTTTATTACATTTTATTTATTTTTATTTATGTTTTAATGTCTAATGTTCTTAATTATCTACTTTTAAATCCGTATGCATTTTATTATTTTAAAATTTTTAACTATTTATTTTTTAAAAATTTTAAATCTTCAAATTTTCTAAATCTTTATTCTAATTATTCTTGTTTTTATCCCATTGTCTTTTAGTCTTTTAATTTTTAGCTCCAGTGTTTCCTCATGGGAGGCCTCCACACTGGGAGGTGTGTCCAGTCTGCCCGTCGGGACGTCGTCCTGAAGATCCCTCGGGCCTGGAGGACTGGGGGACTCTGCACCATGTGTGGAGTCCACCCCGGTCTATCTGGGTTGGGGTGGTCTCTGTGGCGGCGCTCCCTGTGGCTGTCGGCTGTGGCGCCTCTCGGTGTGGATGGCTCCCCATAGGTGGTTTTTCCTCTATTAGCTATTAACAGTATAGGTTTACTGATCCATGCATAGTTGAAAAGTTCCAGTGATGTTATGCTCTATATCAGCACTCATGGAAAGCCTCTAGTTCAATCAGACTGCTTGATCAGAACTTACTGTTGTGTGAACAGAAATATTCACTCATACAGTATGACTGGATAGATGGACAGATAGGTGCAGTAAATGAAATAGCTAGATGTACAGTGCCCTCCAAAAGTATTGGAACAGTGAGTCCAATTTGTTTACTTTTGTTGTCGACTGAAAACATTTGGGTTTGACATCAAAAGATGAATATGAGACAAGAGATCAACATTTCAGCTTTTATTTCCAGGTATTTACATCTGGATCTGATACACAACTTAGAAGATAGCATTATTTGTAATGGAACACAAATTTTTTAGGTGAGCAAAAGTATTGGAACATATAAACTTAAAATAGATTAAAGTGAATGAGACTTAATATTTAGTTGCAAATCCTTTGCTTTCAATAACTGCATCAAGCCTGTGACCCATTGACATCACCAAACTTTTGCATTCTTCTTTTGTGATGCTTTTCCAGGCTTTCACCGCAGCCTCTTTCAGCTGTTGTTTGTTTTGGGGGGTTACTCCCTTCAGACTCCTCTTCAGCAGGTAAAATGCATGCTCTATTGGGTTTAAGTCTGGAGACTGACTTGGCCAGTCTAAAACCTTCCACTTCTTGCCCCTGATGAACTCCTTTGTTGTTTTTGGCAGTGTGTTTTGGGTCGTTATCTTGCTGCATGATGAAGGATCTCCCAATCAGTTTGGCTGCATCTTTCTTTAAATTAGCAGACAAAATGTTTCTGTAGACTTGTGAGTTCATTTTGCTGCTGCCATCATGTGTTACATCATCAATGAAGATAAAAGAGCCCGTCCCAGAAGAAGCCATGCAAGCCCAAGCCATGACATTACCTCCACCGTGCTTCACAGATGAGCTTGTATGTTTGGGATCATGAGCAGATCCTTTCTTTCTCCAAACTTTCACCTTTCCATCACTTTGGAAAAAGTTAATCTTTGTCTCATCAGTCCATAAAACTTTTTCCCAGAATTTTTGAGGCTCATCTCTGTACCTTTTGGCAAATTCCAGCCTGGCCTTCCTATTCTTCTTGCTAATGAGTGGTTTGCATCTTCTGGTGTAGCCTCTGTACTTTTGTTCATGAAGTCCTCTGCGAACAGTAGATTGTGATACCTTCACTCCTGCCCTCTGGAGGTTGTTGCTGATGTCACTAACAGTTGTTTTAGGGTCTTTCTTTACAGCTCTCACAATGTTTCTGTCATCAACTGCTGATGTTTTCCTTGGTCTACCTGTTCGACGTCTGTTGCTTAGTACACCAGTGGTTTCTTTATTCTTCAGGACATTCCAAATGGTTATACTGGCTATGGCCAATGTTTCTCAGATTCACAATTGCTTCTTTTTCACCCATAGACAGCTCTCTGGTTTTCATGTTGGTTCCACCTCTAAATGCAGTCTGCACAGGCAAAATCTATCGTACCCAATCTGAAACTGAGCTCAGACATTCAGTGCTATTTATTGTTTGAATAATCAATGTAACTGGGAAACACCTGGGCAACAAAACACACCTGTCAGTCACATGTTCCAATACTTTTGCTCTCATGAAAAATGGGTGGGTTCAAACAAAAGGTGCTATCTTCTAAGTTGTGTATCAGATCCAGATGTAAATACCTGGAAATAAAAGCTGAAATGTTGATCTCTTGTCCCATATTCATCTTTTGATGTCAAACCCAAATATTTTCAGTCTACAACAAAAATAAAGGAATTGGCCTCACTGTTCCAATACTTTTGGAGGGCACTGTAAATAGAGATAAACACATTAGCCTAACCTCAAAAACCTCACTCAGTCCTGACAACTCTAAATAATGCACCTTTTCCGCTGGGCACCATTTTCCTCCCCAGATACAGGAATCAGTAATTGGTGCACCATATTTATAGGATGAAAGGATGTGGGGCCCCTTATCGGAGTGATATTGGTGCAAAAAAGAGCTGACCAAAGTAGCCCTAAAAAGGCCAGATGTGCCTGCTATCAAACCACGGAATGTAGCTATCAACCCCATAATCACAAAATTGTCCTCAACAAAGGCAGCCAATGCTTTTTTGTCATTTCCTGTAGGTTATGAGTAGCCGAGTAGAAAATTGCCTGGCACTGGCTGCTAGTTACGCACCAGCTTCAGTATCACCTCTGCTCGGTTATTTTGTTTGCTAAAGCCCATTTCTGGGCCTCTGACTCACCAGGTTTCATCAAATTTTCTGGATGGTAGCTTTTATCACAATCGCACTAATCACTCCGACTTCCTCATGTGACTTAAAAAAGACAAGACAGGACAGGAAGGGAATCTGAAAATGGATGTGATTTATGATTTGGAACAAAATAGGAGCAAAACATCCTGTATACAGGAAAAAACAACCAGTTATTAATAATAACACATCCTTGACTTTTGTGGTTTGTAGAGCAGCTTCAAGGCAAAGAGACATTTGTAAAGCTCAAATCATTCTGGAAAATGTCACTTAGAACTAGGACTGTCAAAGAATTAATTTTCAAACTGCAATTAATCGCTGAATTTCAACAGTTATTTTTTTTTATTGCAACTTAAATTCCATTATTTTGCATTCAAAACAGTTTTAAGTGCCATATTAACAAGGTGAAGCAATTCTTTCCAGAGTGTCTGGATTGGGAGTCAAATGAATGCAAAGAAACTGACTTCATGATCTTGACTACAGTCTACACAGTGTGTTCTGACACCATGAACCACTTCAAAGTGCTGAGTTTGTCGAATACAGTATTTGTTTTTTGAATTACACTGTTCCACATTAAGACAGTGCAGTTACTCTGATATAAATTTTGATGACTCACTGATGTCCAATGATCTGGTTATTGTGACAGCATTGTCACTTTCTCTGATTCATACAGGTTCCTGTGTTTGTAAAACTATTGTTCCCCCGACGATAAGACTTACGACTGGTCACAACATGTCAACATTAGGACCAGGGGCGTAAATATAGTCAGCGCAGACAGTGTGATTGTACTGGAGCCCATAGAGAAAGCGGGCCTGTGCAAATTAGGGTTGGGAATCTCTCTGTGATAGACGATTCGATACGTATCTAGGTACACGGGTTACGATACGATTCAAAAACTATATATTTTTAATACAGAACCATTCGATACGATTCTATGGTTAACATTTGTTGATGTAGACATTAATCATACATTATAAAATAAAGAAGCCAATTCTATAAAAATGACATTCTTACAGTATTTTCAATTCTGTAAAAGACCACATCCCCAAGCATTGTTGCTGTATGGCACTGGCAAAAATAAAATAAAAAGTCAAACAACAACAAAATCACATGTCAAATGTATTTATTTTTAGACATGGACCAAAAAAAGACTTGCTGAATGAACATCATTTTGTTGGATGGGATCAATATAAAAATGAGAAGAAGTTTTAAACTTTACAGTAAGTGAAGTGAACTTTAAGTAAAATTTAAGTGTTTTAAACCTACTTGTTGTGTTGTTTTTATTGTATTGTCTGTGTTTTTGTATGTATCTTATATGGACTTGAGTCTGGAATAAAGTTTATCATAACGCTGTACAATATAAACATAAAGCAGAATAAAATAATAACATGCAATGTAGGGGCAGAATCTGACATCTCCTGTTATTAGTTGATATCATGGACTGTGATGACTAGCAGCTTATCACTGACAGCATGTCAGACTATTTCTCTGTGTTTGCTACACTCTGTCATTTATAAATAGATAAATCACTTTTCTAAAATACATCAATGATATTTCAATGGAATAAATTACTTATTGACTTATTCATACTTCAAAAACAGCATCAATAAGTGACTAACATAAGGGGAGATCAAAATAAAATAAATAAATAAAATAAAAATCAACCAGCCACCCTCCTCCTCTGACAAATAAAGAACAGTCCCTAAAGTGCGCTGAGGTTTGTGGAAATGTGAACGGCTCGTTTCTCCTCTGACACGTCACATACCTGTGTGCTGCCACGGCTCGCCTGGTATTTCTGGGCAGTCATGACACCGACGAAGACTTCTTGGACCTGGAGCCGGGCTTGTCGGTCGCCGGTAAGCCGTTATCATGCGCCGCCATATTTGACAGGAATACGTATTTCTGTCTGTTTCTATGACCCCGTGTTCAACCCACAACCGGCAGGATTCGCCTTTAGTTTCTGCTGCGGCTTGGCTGCTCCCTGGTTTATCCAACCAGCATTAGCTTCTGTTTCTCATCTCCACCAGTCAAGCTGGCGCTGATGTTTACATCCATTATCATTGTCAGTAATGCCTGCTACGGAGCATGCCGCCGGCTCTTGCGTTGTTTTCGAGATGCAAACTGTTAAAGTCAGTCAACCGATTGCTAGTCTTGCGATACCCGAATCCATGACTCTACAATCGATTCATCTAAGGATTCATGGCTGATTCGTATCAGTTGAGGAGGCTGCTACCGATGTAGCCGTATCCCTCGCTTGTCAAACCGGATATCCGGTCGTATCTGTTAATCGTTCCCAACCCTAGTGCAAATGATCCAAATTGCCACCTTGGAAATATACCTGTGTTCAAAGAGGAGTGATTTAAAAAAAAATACATATCATTAATGTAGCCCTGGCTAGAATTCATCTGGACATCAGGATATAAATAGTTTTCCAAAATGTTAAAAATGTATAAATATGGTTAAAAATGACCTATGGATGGTTAAAAAGGATTAAAATAGAGTTGTAATGTATGGTTAAAATACATAAATAGGAATAAAAATGTTTAAAAAGAGTTGTAATATGTGTTGTTAGTGTAAGCTGCAAGGTACCGTGCTGTGGAAAGGAGGCAGAATAGGAGGCCTTTATCTTTTCTGATTTTTCTTAAATCTTATTGGAGGCACCGCCAGTCATTTCCTTACTACAGATCAGGTAATCAAGTTTTTAAAAGTACAGGTAGTAGCGCCACTAAATTCTAAACTGTACCCAGGTCCCGCCCAGAGTACTACTACACCTAGCAGATTATATAGCTACATGGGACGAGCGTTACATTAATTTGAAAACAATGCCATTCATTATATATGTCCTCAAAAAGGCAAACTCATCGTGTTTTTTTAAATAGTCAGTAGCTATCTAAAACAAAATTATATGCACTATACAATTAAACGATAATTTCTTACTTTCTTTGATTTTTTTGTCAGATATGCAGTGATGATATGTATGTATGTAAATGTTGTCCAATGTCAAGTCTTTGTTTGTGTTGAAACAATACATGCAAAATAGCGTGCACAGGGCTCGTCATAATTTCCTTACACTGCTGCTGTTGAGGACATCTGCTTAATACATAATATACTCGTGTGTCTGTGTCACTCTGCAGTTACATCTCCAAAACACTGGTAGACAGTGGGGTTTCTGTGAAGAGCTGTGAAGTTGAGATGATTCAAAAACACACATTGAACACACATTGAACATGGCTTAATAGAGACAATTTCAAACACAAGTTTTTTTCCCACAAATACAACATGCTAATGTTATTAGCACAAGCCTATGGCATTTTACATTGTATAAATTAGCCTTGCAGCTAGCAGACTTTTTCTCCAAGAGCAACAAAATTTAACAAAGGTAACGGTACAAAATTCAGCTCCATTATAACTTACAAGGTTCACTGACAAATTAATTGTCTTACACCAGACATGTTTTCCACACAAATACAACATGCTAATGTTTTTGGCACAAGCCTATGATATTTTACATTGTATAACGTAGTCTAGCAGCTAGTGGTGTTTTTCTTTACTCACATGAAGCCAGGATAAATCACACACAGGACTCAAAATGCAGGTCTATAGTCAGTTTCCATCCATTTAGCAGCGCTGTCGTTAACTTCTTCGATTTAGTTTCATCCACAGGTCTGTGGTGAAAATAGTGCTTTAGGGACATGGCTGCCTGCTGACGTCAGGCTGATTAGCTGCACCTGTGTGCTCAGCCTGTAGGTGGGAACTCAAACTCAAATACTTGGGTGAAGTTTTAATTCTGTTTGCCACAAGGTGCAGATGCTTTTGGGTTTTCAGCTGAACCTACTGAGAGTTTTTTAAAGTGAAAGGAGACATTCAAAAAAACAGTGGTGTCTTATTTTCCATCACTGCAGCAGCAGAGAGCAGGAAGTGGCTGCTGCAGTTCGACTACAACTAAGGGTGCATCGAAGATGTGTTTAATGCAATTTAAAAAAAAACAACCTGTTATGTGCAGACCTTAATCTCATTGTGATTAATGGGTTAAAGCAGACAGACCTACTTAAAACACACTGTAGAAAATTTCAGACTGACCCGGCAAAGACGAGACTGTCTGCACCCGGCAGGCGGGTAAACCAGTAACCTTTGTCAAAAGGACGAGATTTCCTCGACAAGACGAACAGAACAATGGGCACACACTCTGTCCCACATGCTTTGTCTCAGGAATACCTAATGCACTGCTTTGCTGGAGAGAGGCCAGATAATAAAGCTCAGTCAGGATCAGTGAAGCCGGTCTCCACTGACTCTACCCTCATTGTTGGATGCCTCGCTCCCTGGGAGTCGCTGTACGTTATCAGTGATCATCAAAGGCACTGTCAGGAAAGTGTGGAACTGGGGCTTTCACAGGCTGTCCGAGACGCTCGACACATCCAAATGAGACAGGCTTATTAATTCTTCAAAAGCCACACAGCTTCCTTTTCCCCAAGACTCATTTTGGTACATTTAGGGATGATAAAAGCTCAGCCAGGGAGCTCTCCCGCCTCTTCCCGCTGTCTTACTTTTTCTTTCTCACACATACATCATACATAATGCAAGCACATGCATTCAGTTGATCTCAAGAAGATATTACTTCTTGCTTTAAAATAGCTGTCATGTCTCAAAGTCTTTTGTGGGAATGGAAATAAGGACATTTCAGGGACAAAATTTCAGAGTTAAAAGCACACACGGTGAAACCTGTGGTTTGCAGCTCTCTGCATGTATAGACACAACGCATTTTTTTTTCATGACTGAGCTTTCCACTTTTTTTCCCGCCTGTCAGTGGCCAAAATAGTGGAGTCAGACAGCTCTCAGTAATAGATGTGTTTACCATATGTCAGGAGGGCTGGAAAAGTGCATGTGTGCTCAGCAAAACCGACACAGAAAGTTTCAAAGAAAAAAACTTTACTGTTGTTGAGTTTCTTCCGACAAAGTTGACATGCCAAGGAGACAAAGTCATTAATTCTGCAAAGTGAAGCAGCCAATTTCTCCCCAACTGGTGTAAGAAGTGTTTCACTGAAGGAAAATGGAATCTGAGACAATGAGAGCTGTTGTAATGGGAGGGAACAGGGGAGGACAAAGCCTTGAAATTCATTACAACTTTTTTTGCATTTTCCCTCTGTTGCTGCACATTGGATTATATGTGGAACATCAAAAGCTTTAATTATCTTAATTACTCCTACATTTGCAAGCAGGGAAGCTCCTTGAAACCAAAGGAAAATGCGGCTGTTTCTGTGGCAAAACTGGTCGTTAAAATGCACATAATTTGAATGTTATATGAGAACCTTAATTGGTGAATTCATGGTTATCAAGGGGCCTCCTTCATTACAATTCAAGAGGCTCCTTCGCGGTGGCCATATTTTCACATAATGAATGTGATTCTTTTCCCCCCTCAGTGCAACAACTAATTGCACAGACCAGCTGATCGCCCCCTCCACCCCGCCCACACACCCAAATTTAATATGGCAAGTTTTTTGTTTACAACTGACAACATGAATATGAGAAAACTCATTACTCTTGTGACACTGATAAAGTGGGTGTACAATATTTAGTCCATCATGTATTCACTGAAATCCACACTAATAAATCCATATTATTCTGACTGTGGCAAAACTTTGACGACACAACTGGAAGTTCAGCTGTTTCCTTTTCTATAACCAACTTGTACAAAACATTTCTGCTAAAATGTAAAGCCTCACTCCAGTAGATTTGGGCGTTTTTGTTCGGGATGCAGGATAATATCAGTACGTTATCAGTATCAGAATCGGCCAATGTGCTTTTTCTTATTTTGCACAATGAACTGACATTAAAAAGTTTTATATTTCATGTGTCCATCTGCTGGTGGGCCGTCACGATAAGAGTATGCATGTATGATATGATGTTAATTCCACTACAGAAGAGACTTGATGATCACTAAAATTAGGTGGGGAAAAAAAGTGGATAGTAAGTGGCCAACTAGCTCACTTATTAGAGCGGACGCCCCATGCACAAAGACCAGAAGCTAAAATTGTGATGGTGATGCATATTCGATTAATTAAAGGATTTAAAGAACAGAATCCAGTATATCTTTCTCTCCCATCCCTTCATTTGTCCGTCTGTCCATCCCTTCCTCCATTCCTTCTCCATTTTGTAGTCAGTAACTACGATGCTTAGAGGAAATGTGGTGGAATAAAAGTGAAAGTTGACAGAAAAATAAAAGCTTGAGTAAAGTACAGATTCTTCCAAAAATGACTTAAATACTGTAAAATAGCATTATCACGTTGTTACATTACAACACAGGTTTTTAACAGTGTTGTGCAGCTCTGCAGGCGTCTGACTCTCAGACGAATGCTCTTTGCTCCTGCAGTTCAGTCCGACTAAGCAGAATTGAGTCAGATTAGGTCAGTCTTGGTGAATCAGGGCGTTAGTCAGATTATTTTAATTGCAGTAAAGCTGTAATCCACAGCTAACACAGTAAACTGGCCAAAATATTTTGGTGTCTGTTTATATTTACGGCAGCAGAAGACGTGCTGCGGCTGAATCCCTGCATCATGTACTTGGTGTCTATAAGAAGCAAATTAATTCAAAGCCAAAGAAAGTGACATTTAAACAAATGTAAATGTAGCTGCTGCTAAAAGGTCTCTGAGCAGGGGACAGCCTGAGCGAGTGCCATGCCCTCTTGTCTCAGGAGTGCGTTGGATAATGTGCTGGGGTTCACCCTGAGGTGCAGGAGATCTCACTACAGGGCCAGATGACACTTGTGCAGGTCGACTCTTTCGGGCACAAAGCCCAGCTGACTTGTTCAGCAGAGCTAAGCCAGCAGTGACTGCCAGGGGGTTAGAGGTTAGCGTAAGCTGCTCTGGGCCACCACAGCCCACTGACTCTGAACAGCAGGGTCAGCTGTGGGGCTGCAGGACCCCTCCGCTCTGCAAAGCACTCCAACAAAAACACATCAACAACACAAACATGACATGAGGACGGAAAAAAATAGGAGAACACTTTCACCAGGATTATGGTTGCTTCCAGCGTGCAGAGCAGGCTGGGATTTTATCTAAGTCACACAGCTTAAACATACAAGTAGATTGTGAGAAGCACAATGCGCTTTGGTACTTAATGTGGCAAATGGGTTATCTCTCTGAGATCAGGTTTTTTTTTTAAGAATATCTGATGCTCTTTAGGAGGCGTGACAGCCTCTTTCACAAATGTTTGTTTGAATCCTTCCTAATCAAAAGCAAATGCTCTCAGTTTTCTAGTTTTATCATGAGGAAAAACAGATGAGAAATTGTAACAGTGGAAATTAGAACCCATGCAAACTGAAAAAAAAAAAACAGCAAAGCCAATCAGCTTTAGTATTATTATATAAATTATTATTAGGGCTGTCAGCGTTAATGTATTCATTGACATGCAATTAAGATCTGCACATAAAGTGTTTTTAAGAAACTGAATTAAATGCGTGCTGCCACTTTGAGTTTGAGCTCCCACCTATGAGCTGAGCATCCAGGTGCAGCTAATCAGACTTTTTTCAGCAGGCAACCGCATCACTAAAGCCACGTGTGAATCACCACAGACCTGTGGATAAAATTAAATCAAAGAACTATAGCGCTGCTAAATGGGTGAAAACTGACTGCAGAGCTGCATTTTGACTCCTGTGTGTGATTTATCCTGGCTTTATATGAGTAGAAGAAAACTCCGCTAGCCACTAGGCTAATTTATACAATGTAAAATGCCATAGGCTTGTGCTAATAATGTTAGCAAGTTGTATTTGTAGGTTTGTGAACTTGTGTTTAAACATGGCTTAATAGAGACAGTTTCAGTGTGTGTTTTGAATCAGTCAGACAGCACTTCACAGAAACTCCATCTTTGAGCAACATTTTGGAGGTGTAACTGCAGAGCGACACAGACACACGAGTAAATTACGTATTAAAAGAACGTCCTCAGTTTTACATGTTGTGACCAGTCATGTGTCTTACTGTCATCAGGACCAATAGTTTGACACATACAGGACCTGTTTGAATCAGACAGCAGCTAAACTGGAACTCCTGAATAGTGACAATGTGGTTTCCTTTCAAGACACTGTCACGAACTGCTTTGTTAATATGGACTTCAAATCTATTTTGAAATACAAAATAATGTCATTTTAAACCTATAGTAAAAAAAAAAAAAAAGTGATTTAATTGCAGTTTAAAAAATAAATCATTTGACTGTCCATTAACATATGGGTTTGTTAAATCCAAACACTTAATCAACTGACATCCCATGACTGCTGTCGCAGAGACGCTGCCAGTATGCATGTAATTTTCATATCTATGCAGCGACTGGAAAAATACATTAAAAAATCAGGACCAAACACAGGCCAACATATTAATGAAGCCCCAGTCGTCCAGAGAGACAGCGGCGCCATGCTGATACATCTCTTTAGCCCCGAGCATGCTAACAGCAGTGTCGATTTCTTGACTGTGTCCCTCAAGGCTGCTGGTACAAAAGACACTTCACTTTGAGGAGCGGGGGGGGGGGGGGGGGGTTACAGGGTGGAGGGCTCCTCCCTCAACGCTGCCTCGCCGCACGAAAAGATAATTGTCTCCTCCTTACCCAGAGAGATGGGTGTATTTCCATGACCTATACTAGGGACTCTTCCCCTCTCCTGCGCAGCCCGAGATGTCACAGTGGTTTGCCATAATTACTTTTGCTGATAGAGGTGAGAGAGGACATTTGCATCAGATGAGGCGCGCGGTGGTCGGGTCTCTCCACTCACCATATGCAGCTTTTAATGTCACCGTAATCTCTAAAGGTTAGCATTGGCAGCACCACTGTATATCTCCACAACTAGCTGAATCAGTGGTTTGGAAATAGGTTTGACATTGAGTTCGGATAGAACACACACAGTCACAAACACACACACACACCTGCAAACACAAACACAAAGAAAACCCCTCGGAAGAGAGATGTTGTGCGTCTTCACTCTGTCGGGTTTTCTTGTACTTCTACACTAAGACTGGACAAGATTGGCAAGGTCAGGCCGTGATTTCTTAACACAGCGTCCCCCTCTTTAGAGAGTCTTTGGGCTGTGGAGATAAACATATAGAGTGTGTACTCCTTACACCTTTGTTGTCAGAGGAGGTGTTAAGCTTTTAGTTTCTGCTGCCTGCTGCTGTAATTCGCCCAAAGACTTTTTATCTGTGTTTTCAGCAGAACAGCTTTAAACCTGGCTCGTTAGTTCACATTTTACTGATGCATATTACACAAACGAACTTCAAGAAACTACATTTTACTTAAAAGCGATACAAAAAGAGTGTCAACAAAATGTTTCAGAGATTTTTGAGAAACTGACACAAAGAAATCAGCCGACACTCGTCAAGGTCGTCAAAAGATGGCAGATGATTTAAGTGTTGCTGTCTGCAGTGCATCAGACGGGAGCCTCCTTCGTTTCATTTAATCATACAGGAGCAATTAAAAGTAACATGAAGTGTGTTACAGTTCAAACTGGCCTGACTCAGTTTCAGCAGGTTCCTGTTCAGCAGCACACAAACACAATAGAACACAAAATAAAACAGAAACAACCAACAGAGGCAAAACAACAAATCACAGGCAGCTACAGAGACATTGCATTGATTCAGTTGGGGCAGTGAATGCATCATCCAGTTTAACAAAAGGGGCAGAGGCATCTTTGTCTCCAGACTCTGTTTCTTCTAGAAATTACATTTCCATACAACTGATTTGCCACAGAAACTATGTTCTGCACGATGGCGCCCCCATTTATATTCTAGTGTGGTGACCAGATGGGGTCGCGGGGGGGGGCAAAACAAAACCAAAAGCTGTAACTGAATTTCAGGAATTTGCTTTGCTGTGAGCATGCTATCAAATTTCCAGGCAACAAGACCCCTTTTTTCTATCCGGCTATTAGCTGTTTAAATAATGGACAGAGCCACCAAGATGTCGGCCATTGGTTTGTGGACTTCTGTTTTGAACTCTCCAGTTCAGCCATCACCTTTTTTATTTCTTTTATTTGGAGAAGCGAGGGTTTGGAGGGCGGCGCCTCTCAGCCTGTCACACTTGGAGCAGCCATGCACTTAATTAATTATGAATGTTGAAATTAGCAATAGAGACCAGAACTGTTTTGTACCAGGCTGTAAACATGTTAAACATTTAACCTGGAGGTCTGTGAGGACTGACTCACTCTTGGAGCCAGCCTCAAGTGGACATTAGAGGAACTGCAGAACATTATTCATGAAGATGTGTCACCAACATGTGTCATAAGGTTTTCCGTAAGAGACAGGCAGCATCATGGGCAGACTGCAAAGCCTCTCATCAGCATTTATTGTATTTTTGAGTCATGGCCTCGAACACATGATCAGATATTTAATATTCAGCCTGATAATGAAGCACAGTAGTACATGTAGACACAAAACATAATTGTGCTGTTTGACGTTAAAATGAGACGTATTGTTTGCCTAAAGTTTCACAATGAATCAACATATTCAACCATCACGCTAACATCAGAAGTGGAAAGAAAGAAAGCACTTACAAACCTCTGAAGGCTGCAATTTAGAATGTCCTTGGACTCACTTAACAGTTGTACACTGATGCTGCAGAGGTGTACAGTCAAGAAAGCCTGCTTCTCTCTGTCTCTGTGCCATCGTCTTTATTCCTCCCAGTCTCCCACTCTGAGAGAACGATGCTGCCTTCCATCGTCTCTAAATCCCACACCTCCCAGAGCATACGCGTCTGTTCATCACACTTTCTCCATTCTCTTCTTCTTTTTTTGTTTCTGGGATTCTGGTGACATTTTCAAAGTGCCAGATCCTTGCCTTGAGACATTGTGCATGTGCCCACACCTCTCCGCCCCCAAAAACACACACACACACACACACACACACGTATACACATAGAAAGCAGATAGACGCTCTCCTCGCCTGGAGCCAGGCCCCTCTGTGCTCGTCTACCTCAGAGAAGCTGGAGCTTGGCATAGAGAGGAGGCTCTGGTGGATTCTGTGCTCCGCCTGCCAATGCTGCTCTTTTGATCTGCAGCCAGCTGATGACAGATCTACATTAAGCTCATAGTCTTCTCTCTTTCGCTCTGCTTCTCCTCTCCTCTTCCCTGACACTGGGGCAAAATGTTACTGTAAGTCCACCGCCATCGGTGGGACGGACATCCCGTGGGGTCGGCGCCTCGAGTCTCCTCTCACACCAAAATGAGAGGAATATAGAATGCTGAGTGGGTTTCCAGCTTGCAGAAAAATACTATGTGGGTGTAAGCCAAAGATAGTGCCATATCAACCATCCAGGGGGAAGCTTTACACATCTCTGATGTGTACCTCCAAGTTCTGTGAGAAAAATCCACCTTTTAATGTTCTCACACTCCAGATATTGTTACATTTTTATGTTATTTAGTGATGCAGAGTGATTTTTTTGTTGTTGTACCCACTTGCTTTATATTTTTTCTTCTATTTCTCTTTTACTTATGAATTTCTTAAAATGATCTTACATAACCTCAGCATATGAAAGTGGGATCTCTTCTAGTTAAAAAAAAGTGAAGTATAAATGTGGGAGCATTTCTTGATGTTAAGATTTTAAAGGTCTTTTTGGACAGAGTGAATAACGTGCTGTGTCCTAACCTGATTCGAGCATCAGACTATCGCTCCGCATCACATCACATCACATCACATCAGACGCTCTCTGTCAAATCCGGATCTGTTAAATATGGAACTTAAATATGACGAGTACGTACTTCCTTATTATTAATACTCACAACAATGCTATCGTGGGTTACTCATAGATATCATTGTTGCATCTTCCATACTGCATCATTACACCATCTCCACTTTGTAAAACAAGCTAGCTGCAAGCATCCCACACAATTGGCTATGGCTAAGCCCCGCCCTCAAATGCGATGAGCCAATCACAGTGCGTATAGCCATTCCCATACACTCGGACATTCTCTGCCTGGACGTCCATTGAAATGCATTACAGAAAGTCAGATTTGTTCGGTTTTATGAGCTTTTTCGGAGATTTGAAGTTTAAAAATGGTCAAACGGTGTGCATGGGGTACATGCAACTCTGACACAAGGTATCCTGAGAGGCTGGGCGACCAGGTGTATTTTTACACTTTAAACCACATCTCAACCAAGAAAAGTGTCTCCTTTGGATAAAGTTGTGCGGTAACGTTAGACCACAACATCAACTCAACGTGAATAAGATTAACAATGATGTCTACATCTGTTCTAAGGTAAGTCAACATTGTGTTTGAGGCAACATATTGTCACTTTGCTGGAAAGAAATATAAAGTTATCTTTAACATCTCTAGCTAATGTTAGCTAAAGTTAGCCTAATGTTAGCTCCTAGCTGCGTTGTTCATCATGTCACCTTGTTTGCTGGGAGTTCATTAGCCTATTTTGTTCTAGTTTTGTACTTTGGTGATCGTACATCATTGTTAGCTGTTGTCCAAAGGGCTCTAGTTAAGCTAACGTTAACTTCTGGAGCTTAGCTTCATTAACTTATCTGTAATGGCAGAGATAACAAAGGTTGGCAAACGTTATGCTGAATGATTCAGTGTAAATACTGTAGCACCAAACTAACGGAGAGACACTCTTGGTAAAGATGGTAAAAAGGCCGTTATCCTTTTCTCATATTCTGAGCCAAAAACCTTAACTTCAGTGGCACTTTAACTTGTCGTCTTTGATGGCGACGGCAACGAGATGCGGTTCACAAGCGTACACTGTGACCTGTAAATTTTGGCTTGTAATTTAAGCTTTTCATCGACCTTCTCAACAATAAAATGATGTATATATCCCTCCAATGTGTAGTTTAGGCCCTTTTGGGTGTACTGTGACACCTACCATAGCGCCGGTCACTGAATGTTGATAGTTTGTCCGAGTGAACGGAGGGGGGTGTGGCTTAGCCATAGATCAATAATACTTATCAGATACTTTCAGCTCCCTGGCGTTCTCCCTCCAGCCAACTCCCAACTTATTTAGGTTTTCGTAGCAAAATAGGCAGGTATCTTATAACTGCTCATTTTAACCTTGTGAATCAGTCTTTTTTTGTCCACTGCAGTGCTTTCAATGCAAGTGACAAAATATAAAAATAGAAACAGGGCGTCCGGTACAAGTTCAGCTCAAAAGGGCGTGATGCAGCACCGCATCATTTGTGGGCAGTTAGGACAGTCCAATAAAAAACAATGCCATCAAACTGATTTAGTCCCTGCTTGCTCGCATCACATCCAGTTAGGACACAGTGTTATAATTAAAAGTGTTAAAATGAATGGACGAGAGACTGGTCCTCGCCATTTGTGAGCGCCCTGAAATATAAACTGCAAATTATTATTTGCAGGGAGTTCCAAGATGTAGCTGTAATATTTCACAATTAATGACATTATTATCATCTTAAAGGCCACAACTGTGATATTTAAACCTATTCAGAGTTTTATTTTGAAATCCATGCAGTTGCATATAGTAATTTACAGAAGTACACAGCTAAAGTACAGTGATATTTGAAGTTGGAGAAATAAAGTAATTCTACAGAAGCATACTGCTATAAGTCATACGCAGGCATAACTACTGTGAGATCACAGTATACAGTTATTTCACAGTAATTTAATGTAAAAATGAAACAGTACCTTACTGTGAAAGTGATGCAACTAGTAGTCAGTAATTTACTGCAAATGTACAGTCAGATATTTTTTACAGTGTGTAACTATTATCTAAACAGTTTATAGTTTTAACTTAAGCTAGGCTATAAAGTTACGACCATGCTAATTTAGCTAACTTCATTTCTCCACAATAACAGTGTGTGGTTGGTGTATGATACTGTCTCCATGGTTAGCATCTTTGCCGAGGCCATAATCACTTATTTTAAGTGACTTTTGCGCCAAAAACTTTCAGTAAAGTACCTTTTATAACCAAAAGTAACCCCTATGGACATGTACCAAGACCAAGGTCAACAACCTTTTCTATCAAAAGATATACAAAATTCTATCTAGAGCTGCGAAAAACATTTGAGCCTTATGATGAAGGGAACAGCCTTCAAACCTTTTTTATTTGGTGCATGAGCTAAACAGTGTAAGAATCACCTGAGGGCTACAACAATGATATATATTTTCTGCCTTTGTGTGTTTTCCCGCCTGTTTTCTGTCACAGCTGTCTTCCATCAGTCACGTTAGTCCCTACCTGTTCCCTTCAATCACACCTGTTCTGTATTAGTCTTGTTTGCTCCACCCTCCCCACCACACCCTTGTTGTCAGCCAATCCACATTTCCCTCCTTTTACCTGTGTCCACCTGCTGCAGCTGTGTCTCGTTCCTGTGATTAGTTTCCTGTGTGTTTCCCTTTTCAGTTCATCTGTGTTCATCCCCGTGTTCATGGTGTTGTTTCCTGTCTGGTCTCTCATGTTCTGTTGGATTTCTTCCCTGAGTTCACTGTTTTACCCCAGGTGGTTTTCAGTTTAGATCTTGGTTCTTCTTTCTGTTCTGGATGGTATTTTAATCATCTTCATTAAAGCTCACCTTTTGTTCCAAATCCACCTGCTGACTGCTCTGCATTTGGGCTCTTTTCTGAACTGATATGACGCATTTATCGTCCACAGAACGAGGCTGCATGCTGACATTTTCAGAAAAAAAACAGAACAGGCTGCAGTGAGAGTTTCTCTCCATGGGATATTTAAAAATAGCGAGTATGCATTTAGTCCAGTCAGGCAAGTGCAGGAGTGCAGTGCTGCCTGAGTGCACCACAACCAAGCTGTGAGAAAACAGAATATACACCATTTAAAATTCACTTACATTTTTAAATGCTTAAATATCCAATCATCACTAAAGCAGTGAATGGTCAAAGTTGTCACAGTGAAATTTAGGTGTGCTGATGGAGTCACGTCATCAACTCGTGCTCAACTCAGTTGCCGGCAGTCGGCCCAGTGAATGAAGTTATTTTTTTCTCTTTCATTTTATAGTTCTAGTTTACTGATGTATGAATAGAGGTTACATAAAACCAGAGTGACCGTCCTCTACTGACCAATCAGACTGCAGGGTTTCTAGCTCCATCTTTTAATACCAGATCCCCCAACAGAGGGGGGACCAAACATGGGGATGGTAAGAAACAGTTCTGCTGGTACCATCCACAACTTTCACTGTGGAGATGGAAAAAATAAACGCTCTAATGTGTAACGGACTGAACTGCTTGATTGTAAACGAGGCTTTACATTGAAGATGACCATTTTCAACCTTCTGTGACCCAATTTTTAGAAACTCAACAGTTAAACTAACCATTTTAGAGCATTTTGAAATAAAAATCTTCAATCAGTGGTTTCGATGAGTGAATGAGTGAAAGCGTCAGCATGTGATTGAGGGCAGCACAGGAAAAGTGCACACTAAGACTTTTTTTTAATGGAAAAACTATAATATGACTTTTTATGAGATTTTTTATGACACACTGGAACACTTTATGACAAGTTTATGACATACCATGACAATTTAATGAAATACTAGCTATGAGTTTTAATGATTTTTTTTTATGACATACTAACACTTTACAAAACTGTCACAATCTACAGTGATATTTGACATGAACGCCCAAATTACATTCTAGTTTTCCACTTTTTAATATATTTAAAAGTAATGAAATAGAGAGGCAGCACAGTGTTTGACACCATCATACCAGAATCAGTAGAAATAATAATACATTTAATAATAGTAATGTAAGTAAAAGTTAAGGTTTATTCACATTTACATCTGCTAATGATTATTTCAGGCAGCAGTGCGTGGTTGCTTGTTGTAGCATGGCAGTTTTTTTGTTTTGCTTGTGAACATTATATCTCAAGAATGCCTCGGGAATTTCTTCGCATTAGGCACAAATGTTCACTTGGACTCAACAATCAACCACCAAACGGATTTTGGTGATCAGAGGTCACTGTGACCTTGCATCTGTCTCATTCTTGTGAATGCCTTATTTTAAGAACACCTTATGGGAATTTCTAAGAATTTGACACAAATGCTGACTGGAGAATAAACTGATTGGAATTATGTGATCAAAGGTCAAAGGTCAGCTTGACTGTGACATCATCATGTTTTAACGTCATATCTCAGGAACAGAAGGGGAGACATTTGGTCAGATACTGAATTGGTGACTCTAATCTTGAAACTGTGCTGATTGTATAGATCTTCTGTGTGTGAAGCATCCATGTTTTCACTGACATGGATGGAGACTGTCAGAGACACTGGACTGGTGGGCGGAGTCATACAACCATGGGGCGGTGATTCTAGTCATTTACATTTCCTAACAGTATATCTGAGGACATTTTAAGCTAGGGATGCACTGAATATTCGGTAACCGAATATATTCGGCCGAATATTGCAAAAAAAACACACATTCGGTATTCGGTGGAATAAGTTAAAAGCAAGGCCGAATAATAGTGGCGTGTTTTGATGATGCAATCAAACAGCATGATTTGTTTTCCACAGAGCTCTACGGTGCGAGCATTTTAATCGCATTTGCGGCTAAAAACAGTTTTGTGCGAGCAAAAGAAATCATTCAGGAGCACGCTGTGCGAGTACAGATTTCAACCAGCAGCAGAAACGAAAGGCGATTCCTGCCAGATGTGGGTTGAACGGAGGTCACAGACACAAACACAGACAGGAATGTATTCCTGTCAAATGCGGCAGGCATAGTGCTCCGCGGCACGAGATAGTGGCTTACCGGTGACGGAGACGCATGGCTCCAGGTCCAACAATTTCCTCTTCTTGGCGTCATGACTGCCCAGAAGTACCTGGACAGCCGAGCCGTGGCAGCACACAGGTATGTGATGTGTAAGAGGAGAAACGAGCCGTTCACATTTCTCTCTTTGTGGCAGGTAACGGTCCAAAAACCTCACCACACTGAAGGGAGTGTTCTTAACTTATTAGAGGAGGAGGTTGGCTGGTTGATTTTTGGTTGATTTTGATTTTATTTATTTATTTTATTTTGATCCCCCCTATGTTAATCACTTATTGATGCTGTTTTTGAAGTATGAATAAGTCAATAAGTAATTTATTCCATTGAAATATCATTGATGTATTATAGAAGAGTGATTTATCTTTTTATAAATGACAAAAGGCACATCTGCCTCATTTTCGCTGTGGTATCGTGATACTACTCAGAACCGTGATACTTTCACTGGTATCGTACCGTGGCTCCCAGTTTTGGTACCGTGACAACACTAATCTGGAGGGGGTTCATCTGCAAAAACTAATGAAAAACTAAACAACGGTATTCGGTATTAGGTACACGGTATTCGGCCAAGCGTTTAATTTTATACGGCTTCGACCACAAATTTTCATTTCGGTGCATCCCTATTTTAAGCACATTTAAATATCAGAAGGGATGTGTCCCCCAATATAAATTATAATCATGACCTAGGTCTGTTCACATGGGGAGTGCAGTGAGACCCTGTGGATCCAGGCAGGTCGACAGGTGGAGTGTTTGTTACTGTGCGAGAAGACCTTTAGCCTGCAGTCTGCAGTTGTGTCTTTGTTTCTACACTGTCCGTGATGGATTTCTCTCTGTGTGATTGTTGAACGTGTGTGATGAGTCCAAACAAAAACTCTCAGTGTCTGGTTCTGTGTGACTGAACCCAAAAAACAGACACTATGGGTTAATGTGTCAGACTGACAGCTGGCAATATTTCATAAAAGTCTTTTTTTCCCCCTTCAAATCTTAGGATTTAGAGGCAGCTCTGTTTGCCATGATTCGGTCCGTAGACAAAGCTGCCAAACCACAGAGCATATTGTATTGTAAGCCAGGCGTCCCCCTGGTACAGTTCAGAATTAATTAGAAAATGAAAAGCTTTAGAAACACAAAGGGATTCAAACAAGTCCTCTTGTTCTGTGACTGAATTTAAGAAAAAATGTAGACAATGCTTTGGCAATTCAAGATACATCAAAAGCTAAGAGATCTGTCAAGGTAGCGTCATTTCAGATGATGGGAAAAAAAACAGTGTAATTAACCACCATCATTTATAAGTCCTCACAGAATAAATACACACCACTGTTCAGTATGACAAAGAGATATTCTGCTGCCACACTTAATCTCAACACAATCAGTTGACTTTCTAGCCCACCAACCATCATCTGAATTGATCAAGTTTCTTGCAAAGTAGCCGTGCAGATATTGTGCTCGCCTACTGTAATGCTTGTATTATGATGCATTTATCCAAGTGCTAAGTGCAGGTGAAAAATGGCGCGCTATGGCAGAGAGTGAGAGCAATTACATAGGATGCATGGCTAACAGCTGCTGATGAACGAGGAGTGACGGGCGGTGATGGAGCCTCACCATTAGAAAAACACAACCAGCTGTTATTTCCAAAGGGGATCATCTGCTTATTACTGCGATATCCAGCAGGAATAGCACACCATCGCATTATTCAGCGTGGCAGGCGGCTTTAAGAGAGGTGCGACTTTGTGCTGATAGGTGAAAACACTGTCTTTTTCTGTTTTAGCCACTGCTGTTTTCAATCATTTCCTTTATTTTCAGACGCTGTGATTGAGAGCATAATTTTGAGGAGGAGGGACAATGGCGGACAACGTTTGGGTTGGAGCTCGCCGTCTTGTTTGTGTTTGTCATTACAGTGCTGTCCTTTGATTTAGTGGGGCAGGGCTTTTCTGTGGGCTGTAAATTGGCAATCAGCCTGTCACATTACCATTCAAATGGTCACTGTAAAGCTCCTGTGAGGAGGTCAAGGCCCGTCTCAGTGGAGAAGAGAACGCTATTATGTTACTCTTACACATCATTTACTGCTTCTTTTTCTTTCTTCTTTTTTTTTAAATGCCTCTGCATCAGAGATAGCCGTGACCGCAGGTGTCATGTTTTCAGGTAGTTCGTCTGTGTATCCATCTCCGTCTTGTGAACATGATATATCAACACTTTGAGGGAATTTCTTCAAACTTGGCATAAACGTCCACTTCGACTCAAGGAAGAACTTATTGATTAAATTCAATTTTATTTATAAAGCCCAATATCACAAATTACAACTTGCCTCAGAGGCTTTACAGCATACAACTTCCTTCTGCCCTTGGACCCTCACAGTGGATAAGTACAGACTCCTCAAAAAAGTAAAATAAAACTTAAACGGGAAAAATATGGTAGAAACCTCAGCAAGAGCAGCTGAGGAGGGATCCCTCCTTCAGGATGGACAGACGAACAATTAACAACATTAGATTCTGGTGGTCAAAGGTCACTGTGACCTTGCATCCATCTTACTCTTGTGAATGTGATATCTCAAGAACACTTTAAGAGAATGTTTTTCAATGTGGCGCAAATGTTTCCTCGTAATTAGGGATGGACTCACTAGATTTTGATGGTCATAGGTCAAGGTCACTGTGACCTTGTCTCTCATTTCTGTGAAAGTGATACCTTAAGGAGGCCTTGAGGGAGTTGCCTAAAATATGGCAAAAAAAGTTTACTTGGACTCAACGATGAACTGATTCGATTTTGGTGGTCAAAGGTGAAAGTGACCTTGCGTCCGTCTCATTCTCGTGAATGCACTACGTCAAGAAGGCATCGAGGGGGTTTCCTATATTTGGCACAAGCGTAAGTATGAGCTGATTAGGTGGTTGCTGATTTGTTGGTTCAGTGTCAAAGGTCAAGGTCACTGACTCAATTTCACTTTTAGTTCTAAAGCACAATATTGCAAATCACAATTCGCCTCAGAGGGCTTTACAGCAGACAACATCCCTCTGTCCTTTGGACCCTCACAGTGGATAAGTAAAAACCAAAGAAACCCTGTTAACAGGAAAAAAAAGGTCAAGGTCACTGTGACCTTATCTGTCTTATTCTTGTGAACAAGAATATTTTTTGGGGTTCCTTCACACGTGGCACAAACATTCACTTGGACGCCTCGATGAACTAATTAGATTTTGATGGTCATACGTCAAGGTCACTGTGAGCTATCAATCTAATTCTCATGAACGTAATATCTCAAGAGGACCTTAAGGGAGTCTCCTAAAATTTGACACAAACGTTCACTTGGACTCAAGAAAGAACTGATTCAGTCACAGGTCAAGGTCACTGTGACCTCGCAAAACATGTTTTGGGCCATAACCTTAAGAATTCATACACTAATTATGACAAAACTTCACACAAATGTCTAACAGGATAAAAAAAATGAAATGATATTTTATGTGACATCATCATGTTCTGGATAAAACACTTTTCTGGCCATTATTCAGCGTCTTATCTCAGGAACAGAAGGGGAGACATTTGGTCAGATACTGAATCGGTGACACTGGCTGAGGGGAAGGCGATTATTCTTTTTTGTTTGTTTTTTATGGAGCATGGGGAATATAATAAATGCACGCAGACACAAACACCATGCGATTTCAGACGAATCTGTGTGTTTAATCCAATTCAGTGCAGCACAGATGTAGATATTTAATGAAGCTTTCTTTTGCAACAATACCTCAGTCTCCCCCGACGCTGGAGCAAAGGAGGAAAGAGCGTATCGGGATACACGAGAGACGGAGAAAATGAGACAGAACAAATGTGAGCATAAACACGAGAGTCAGAGTGCATGTGGGCCTACAGGAAGAGGGGGAGAGAATGACGGCAGCAACGCGCTCGCTGTGAATATGTACCTCATATCTAACACACATAACTCAGCCTCTGCATTCAGCGGCTGCACAGCTGTCAGGAGCTGGCATACATTATCACCGCATCTCTCCTGAAATATGGTACAAATGTCAGCTCGAATGAACGCACGCCTTTCTTTCAAGCCTTCTGTGATGGTGGTGCTTCACAATTCAACAGTCATGCTTATTTAGGAAAATGTCACAGTGTGTGTGTGGAAATTACTGATTTGACTCCTGTTTACTCAGACTCACTGCATATTAAGACTCGTTTCTGAACGGCTTTTACTAAAACTCTCCATATTTATTCTAAAGATGTGACTCTCAGCTGATCCTCAGTCTTTTTTTTTTTGCTATAGAAATGTTTTGCACTCCCACTCACAGTTTCAGGGATGTGTTTTCAGTTTCTATCTGCCTTTGACGGGCATTTGTTAATTTCCTGCCCTGGTACAGTAGCCTGCACTGTATGTCGTGTTCTTTCAAACCCGGCTCCTCTAGGCTCCCCTGATTTGAAATCTAAGCACACAGTATCGTTCTGAGCCATGCTGTCCTGCAGAAGAAACAGCTGTTTGCATGAATCTTTAATGTATGCCCACATTGGCACGCCGTCGCAGCAGATGAGGATGTGGAGGATCACTTCGATCCCTGATTTAAGCTGTTTCAAGTCCCCGCCGTTTCAGAATGTCAAACGTCTCATTCACTGGAGTGTACCGCTTAAAAATATTATAGGTTAGAAAAACAGCTACAGCAGTTTAGCCAAGTTATAACGCAGAGTTCCTTCATCAGCGTGGAAGTTATGGGGGCATTGAAAACTGGTGAATGCACAGAAGCTAGTTTTCAAAATGTAGAAACACAATGATACATCCACTAGTCTATTACATACAGGGATGGGCTTTACAGTTTAATGAATATTGCAAAATGAGGACCAACACTGTCATCGCTCCCTTAAATTGAATTAAAATACATTCAGAAAATAACATTTGAGACAAAATTAGCACTTTGTTTTTGGTACAAATGACTGACTGAACACTCATTTATTCTCCCTGTATGAGCAGAAACAGACGTTTCAAACGCTGTAAACATCACTGCCATCATACTACCATGTGTCAGGAGTCAGTTTTACACAACAACAAAGGAGGTGATGGTGGAGGAAGTCGTAATAATGGCTCCAAACAGAGGCAGTGTTGTATATGGAGGTGGTCTGTAAGGCCACTAAACACATCACAACATGTGGACAGAGAATTCTTCTCCCTATATTACTGATTTGTTCTGTTCTGCCATTTTAAAAATGTCTCCTGTGGTACTGCTCCGTCCGTGTCCGCAAGCTTTCAGGAAATATGGTGTGTCACATTCAACGTCACAAACGCACCAGAAAACAGGGTTAGTAAACAGTGGAAAGCAGCATGGAGGTCAGTGAAAATGTTACAGTGGGTACTTCTTTTTTTATCTGCTACCTATAGAGTGTGCCCGGAACTCCGTTAGCGCTTTTAGCACTTCCGGTTCTCTTGTCTAAAAGTCAATACGTCTTTTTGAATGGGATTTTGGTAAAATGCCTCAAATAAGGTCTGTGGTTAACCAAAGCTTAAGCGAGTTTCAGGTTTTGTTCTACGACATAAAACACGTCAGTAAATACCCTACTTGTGAATTTTGAAGCTTTTACGTGTCGTAAAAAAGGCGGTTGCTAACAAGCTACTCAATACGACTACAAACCCTGTCGGGGACATTAAACATTATCACCCCCGAACAGGCGAGAGTGCTGGCAGCCCACCATTACAGCTTCTTATTTAACTTAAACAGTCCGATTTCCCCATTATACAATGTTTTTAAAATAAAGTGGCCGAAATCAGTTGAAAGCTTAGTGGAGGTGACGTCAAGAGTCATGCGACATGGAGTCCGTTAAAGCCTAACGTTAGCTTTTTACTTCTGGCGATCGCATTTAAGCTTCAAATGTGGTATGAAAGGTGTTCATATGTGAAGATTATCTCGCTGAACAAAACCTGTAAGTATCATAAACTTGTGTTAGCCACAGAGCTTATTTTCTGACATAATCCAAAACGCAATGCAAAAATCACATTCACTTTCTCTTCTGGGAACCAGCGTGATGCTAAACTTCCGGGTTTTTACGTCAGCCCTGGCACACTCTATTCAGTCTCTCTTTTGCAGACTAACTTGGAGAAATGTTTCAGCGCTATCGGGATGGACAGAATTTGTGAGATGACAGAGAGAGGCAGAAGAAGTTACCAATGATTGTGCTGTAAAAGTGGCGAAAGTTAATGTGTCCACCTGGGTGTCATGTTTCCATCACTGCTGATCAGAGCCAAACCCATGATATAGTATCACAATATTTAGGTCATAATACAATATGACCTAAATATGTGAAATGTATTGAGATATATTGAGTACTGCTTTAAAACATATTGGGATTTATTACCTTCTTTTCTGACTGCAAATTATTTCCCTGAAGGAAAACATTGTCAACAGCAGTTTCAGCTAAAGTTTTCAGTCTGTTCATCGACTTAAATCATTTTTGTTGCAGTAAAATGTGACACAGAGCAGACAGACTGACCAACACCGTCATAACACCTGTCAGAAATGCTGCATACACCTGGCAGTCTGAACTGTGGGCAGACTTAACGCCCTCTGAGAGGACAGATTAAGACCTGAGCCAAACACTTCACATGCAGGTATCCCGCTAACTGAATGGCAGCAGCCATGTTAGAAGTGTTGTCTGTTACATTCTTGTGCTGCAGTTTGAAGGAGGTCTGCAGTGTTTGCTCTGGTGTGAATGGGTTCACATGTTTTTAGCATGTAACAAAAGCCTTGGTTTTCAACAGTGCTGTATGGATACAGATCTTTGCACATGAAGTAGGTGATGGACTGTTATTTTCTGAGCTCTCTTAGAGCTGGATGGTAGTTTTGTCGAGCTAACTGTGTCCAGTGTTGGTTGATTTTTCGCCGTAGCAGGTTTAGCATCAGCATGGCCGTCAGTGGCTAACACTATCTCTGGATGGTGGTGTGTGAAGTGAGCCCTCATGTTTGTAGTATTCCCAGAGTATTTTACTCTCATATGACACTGCTTGTAAATCTCATGTGTCATATCCAAGTCCTCCCTTCCTTCTGTGTTTAAAAACACACTTGATTTAAACCTCGATGGCACATTTCTGATTTCTTTCTCCGGTGCCTCCATCTTTGTTTTGATGAACTTCATGCCAAATGTCACTGACTGATGGTGCGTTCGTTTTGTACTCAGAGGTTGGAAATTCCCAGTTCCCAGTCGGAAGTTTAAACTCGAACGCACCCTGAGATTGGATTTCCAACTCGGAAACTTGGAGCAACCGCATCAACCCCGACTTACGAATTCAAGATGGCTGCCAGTCACATACATAGTGAGTAAACACTCTGCTAAAGTACTGTTTATAGCAGTTTTATCTTATTTGTTTCACATTAGGTCAGCCTCATCTGCGGCGTTCATCAGTTGGAGTGCATGATGGTTTTGAAGCTGTCTCTACTCCGAAAGTGCAAGGGCAACAAAGGCTTTCTTGTGGGCGTCCATGTTTTTTTCCGACTTGTCCACCGTCAACTAGAATGCAAAAACTGTTGTCAACTCGGAGGTGACGTCATTCCTGCTTCCGACCTCCGAGTACAAAACGAACGCAGCATGAGACCTCTGCTGACCTCACCAGGAAAAAAAAACATCAGCACCATCTAGTGGACCGAAAAAGCGACTGATTTATTATTCTAGTATGAAAAGTTGTGTTAAAATGTGTATTTGCAAAATCAAATATATACAATAAAAGATTGATACTTGGCGTCCGTGTATCGATACAATATCTCCACACAAAATATCGCGATACTATGTTGTGTCGATTTTTTTCCCCCCACCCCTAATAAATATCTGTGGCCACTGCAGAGTCATTTTTACTGGGAATAAATGATGACTGGAAACTTTCCCATTGAAGACAAAAGCAGGGTGTCAGTTGTTAGTGACTTTTTTGTCCAGTGGAAAAGGGAATTTTGTAAAACAATAACAAAATCTAATCCTATCATCACATTCATAACATACAATAATAATCTAGTTGCCTCCAGAGTGACTGGTGAAAGTGTCATTTTCTGTCTCTTCAGCTTTAACCAATGAATAAACATTGAGATGTGATACCAGTGAGTTTATAATTGCACTAACAGAGGGCCGTATATGCAGCTGCAGCGATAGCCGATACCTCAGAGCTTCACCCTCTAATACTGAGATGATGAATTGACTTCACCTGTGAGCTAAACCAATAATCAGAGAAGCTGGCTGAGCAAGTAAAACGCTACAGCATATTGAAAGAGAGCCAGACACACACAACCCACACACACTTGCACACACACATTCTGCTGCTGTTTTGTCATTGTGTTTTGTAGTCTTAATTTAGAAGGATATTTAGAGGCCCCTCTTGATCTGATCTGGCGTCTCACCTCCAGTTAAGTATTTTCTTTCCTTCTCACCTTGTTGCAGCACTTTTATGTTATTTGTCTGCGAAAAGCACTTTGGTGAAATAAGCTAAAAAGTAAACAGCATAAGCTGGATATGCTGCCCTGCACAGAAGAGCAATGCGGCTGTCAATATGGCTGCGGGTTTACAATTGTTGTGCTTGGCGACTGCTGTCTGTATCACACAAGTGTGAAAAGCAATAACACCACCAAAGTGCAACTGTTGGCGGTCAATATTTTCTCTCCCTGATAAACCCTCTGGGCAGGAATGTTCCTTCATCTAGCCAACACAAACACAGCTTTGCAGTTTCAATCTGTCACAGTGTGTGAATATGGAGCCAGAAAGAAAGAAAAAAAAAAAATCAAAATATAAACCCTTATCTTGCCACTCTGCATTCTCAGTTTCACAGAGGAATCATCCAAATGTGAAGTTTAAGGACTGCCTGAGATGAAGTCACGCTCCTCATCGGTGTCAACGGGGTTAAAAACAACTCCCTGCAAAAAGCAAATTAGGCTTCGTGGCTGTTGCGCTGCGACTTTGATTTGGTTTACCTTTTCTAATGTGACTTCTCTCTGCAGGAGAACGTTTTATGGAAAAGCAATCTGAGGCACCACTGAGAGCCGAACACAGAAGTATAATTCAGTACAAAACACAATTTTCTGATGCAAAAAGAAAGAGATGAAGATTACCTTGTAAAAGTCAGATGTGTTTGTGGGAGAAAGTCTGCAGGTTGACCTGAACGGGGAACATGAACACGTCTGCCTCGGCTGTATCTGGGAAACAAAGAGAACAGACATGCCGAGGTCATTTCCCAGCTGGGAGGCTTTTCAGTGTAACGTGATGATCACACATCATTTACCATGTGCATGCATCAATGTATCGAACTGTGAGCGATCCACGCAGCTCATATTGATGCAGTCACAGGAGCGTGCGTGGGAAACTGAGATTCACAAAGTTTGCACACATACTGTGCTAACTTCTAGCACCCACACTGCATTCACACGCACCCACAGAGACACACAGTCAACAAGCCTCCAATTCCCACAGCAGCTGTAGACTCTGCAGACTCTGCTACCCCGTGGCTTACTTTTGAAGATGAATCTCCAGAGCCCCCTAGGAAAACAGCGCACTGCCAGGGATGTCCAGGAACGTTAACTGTCGCCGTCTCTCTCCGCGCTCAGACACTGACGGCTGTGATGGGGAAGGCGCAGCGCTCCCACACTGAGGCAGGGTAATTGGCTAGAGATGATGGGCCATAAACATACATCACAGGGGCGGCGAAGCGCCAAGCAGACAGCTAACTAAGGCTCTCTTTCTACTGCGTGGCTCTTGTTTGTCGCGTGCACGCAGCAGCACACACACATATATTGTCTTCCCTTCCCTGGATAATCACGCTCTTTGAACACATGGGCCGGCCCGCCGTTATTACAACCGAGAGAGAAAAACCCCGCCACTCCCTTCGTTCAATCCATCACCATAAAACCACGACGGCGCACTCTGTGTATTCTGCGCGGACCTTTTCACCATTTCCTTGGCATCATGACCATAACCCAGAGGATGCTCTCTCCTGCCATTATCATCCACTGATATATAATAGGCACTACCCATTTAAAATGCATCATCACCATAACAGATAGGATGCCCTCTCTCTCACCATAACTACCAGCACACAGTGGTGGATAATAGGCTATCCGTTCCTGCAGTGCTATCGCCACGGTGCAGACTTTCCTTCCATTACCATAACTATTCTGTCATAATAAGCAGGGAGAGCCTTCCAGTCATGACCACAGCTCTCCGAGAGGAGGTCAGTCGTGTCAGACTGTTTTCTCACACGCTGGTAATTGGGAGAAATAAGGCCGGGCGAGGAAATAGCACTGGAGCTTCCCCTTTCTTCTCAGCGGTTTGCTGCATGAGGCAGCGTTTTGCTATGATCCAGTGGTGCCACTGAGCCATTTGACGTGTTTAAAAAAGCACGGAAATATATGAGATGTGGAGAAACAGTGCCAGTTAATTTGGCTCACACATTTGCAGCTGTTTGCACCATCTCATGATGCTCCATCATAATGGATTTCTCCTCAGATACAGTAGGCCCTATTCTGCATTCTCTAATACCGTGACATGGGATGAGGATTTCATCAATAAAATCCACTTCATTCATCTAATCCTCTTTCTTTTTCTGGGGTTTCCAGATTTAGTTTGACAGGTCTTGCATGACTGCTTTTTTTTTTTCTTTTTTTTTTTTCTCTTCTCCGAGACAAGCGCCAACCTAAAGACCCCTTCACTCTCTCAGCAGACTGGAACTTGGAGGGGGAGACTAAAACCAATGGCAGGGAGTGGGAGGGGGGTCCAGGCGATGCGCTCATTATTCAGGAAGACACTCGAGGCCAAAGGAAATAGCACACTTCATTTTTCTTGTCAAACTCTGGCTGGCTTAATGGCGTGTTCACAGCAAGCGGTGAGACAAAGGGATGGCGTGGCCGGGCCGAGACGTGGAAGGAGTGCTGATCGAGATAGAGACCGTTGTCACGGCGGCAGCTACCCTACATTCTCCTGAAAGGTAGACCACCTGAGTTGCCTGAGCTGCCGAATGTGTTACAGCGGCAAATAAATATGTCTCATCTCTCAGAGAGCGAGTATAGTAGGGCTAGCTTTCAAAGAGGAAAATGAAATATGGTCTCAATTATACTCTAACTGTAGAGAGGCACAGATGTTCCTATTGTTCCTCCCATTCCACATCCTCCTAAACCTTCCCTCATTATTGCCTTCATTACCGGTGCCATCGATATGGCAGGCGGCTGCCAGAAAACCTGGATGTATCCACAACTCATCATCCAAACACCAATTAATCATCCGCCCAGTAATTACACACCTTCCACCATACCTTCTATTGATTTCAAACACTGTGACACTTTTTCTATTTCATTTGCACACCACAAGCTCCGGCGAGTGAGGCTACAGCGAGCTGCAGGCCATGCAAAGCAATCTCCTCCTGCTCTATATAACCGCTGGACTGGAACTGTGTTTTGATCAGAGAGATGATGGGGCAGGTGTTTTGGTGCGGCTTCACGTCAGCGAGAAGCCTCATTCCATCGTATTCCAATCTCCAGGCATGGCAGCGGGCTGTGGTGTCAGACAGCCTCTTTTGTTCGACTCCTAATTGGGGTAATTTATTGTCCTAACAGGCAGAGCAGCTGTGGCTTTACAGCGTAGCACCAATTAAATCCAGATGCTGGAATGAAAAGATGGGGCTGAACGTGACTCGGGGACCAATCACTAATATTAACTCAGATCTCGGCGAGATGAATATGACAAGCTGTGATGAGAGATTCTTCTCAACACATTGCTGTCCCACTGATATTGAAAATATGCAATTTTGATGAGGATTCATGAAACAGTCACGACCAGATCTCAGGCAGACATTATGCATCATTTCTAATAATGGATGCAATTATCTGCCAGATTAAACAATGAAAGAAAAATCTGCAGGGACACCTGACAGCTAGGCGCTCGGGCTGCTGCTGCAATGTAATCTCCAATTAAAGGATAACTTTGCTGTTTTTCAACATCTATCCAAATTTAGGTTTTATTGTGAAATAAAACATGTTTTTCTGCCTCGGCACCGGCGATAGCGAAATGGCTGGAGGCATTTTGTTTTCAGGCTGTGCATCTCATTCTTGTGAACGCGATATCTGAAGGACAGCCCAAGGGAATGTCTTCAAATTTGGCACAAACATTCATTTGGACTCAAGAATGAACTGATTAGAATTTGTTGGTTCAAGGTCAAAAGTCAAGGTCACTGTGATTATGTCTGTGTCAACTTAAATTGAAATTTAATTAATAAAGCCCATTGTCACAAATCACAATTTACCTCCGGGGGCTTTACAGCATACAAATTTAACTTTATTCTTGAGCCCTCACAGCGGATAAGGAAATACTTTTCCCTCAGAAATATCTCGTGAGAATTTCTTCAAATTTGGTACAAACTTGGACGTCAAAGGTCAAGGTCGCTGTGACCTCACAAAACATGTTTTTAGCCGTGACTCATGAAGTAATACGTTAATCATAACCTTCACATAAATGTGAATACGATAAAAATAATGTGGTGATGATATTTTATATCCAAAAGGTCAAAGATCAACTTAACTGTGACATCATAATGTTTTGCAAGAGCCCCTTTGTGGCCATTATACAGCGTCATATCTCAGTAACAGAAGAGGAGACTCAAGGAAGAACTAACTAGATTTTGGTGGTCAAAGGTCACTGTGACCTTGCATCCATCTTGTTTTTGTGAATGTAATATCTGACTTTAACAGAATTTTTTCAATTTGGCGCAAATGTTCACCCGGACTCCAGGACGGACTGGTTTGCATTTGACGGTCGAAGGTCAAGGTCACTGTCACCTCACAAAACATGTTTCTGGCCCTAACTTGGGAATTCATGTGCTAAGGTCAAAGGTCAGCTTGTCTGTGACATCATCAAGTTTTAACGTCATATCTCAGGAACAGAAGGGGAGACATTTGGTCAGATACTGAATTGGTGACTCTAATCTTGAAACTGTGCTGATTGTATAGATCTTCTGTGTGTGAAGCATCCATGTTTTCACTGACATGGATGTAATCTAAGTGCCACTTAGATGATTCACAGAGGCGTACAACAGTGAGGCAGTAATTCTAGTTTTTAATTTTATCTTCTATTCTCTTGCTCTTTAATGGGGTTAAATGTGTTTTTTGCACTTTGCCTCAATGCTTTTTGATGTTTTATGTAAAGTATTTGAATTGCTTTGTCGCTGAAATGTGCTGAACAAATAAACTTGCCTTGCAATCTGCAATTAAACTGCTGGAGTCTGTAATCTTGTTCTAGTTTCACTGTTGTTAAGGAAGTTTTTCCTCACAAAATGGCTCTGACAGAGGATCAGGTGAATATGAGCGGAAGATCTGGGGAATATGGGGAGCAACTAAGAGAAATCAGGTCGCTGTGAAGATTTCTCCAGGGCCGGGCTAACCTCGCCATACTGTGCTTGGCCCGCCTGCCTCTTCAGTCCGAGCTCTTTAGACGAAGAGCCCCGGGGACAGACACAAATGTGAGTAACACAGAGGATGGAGGCAGTGCGAGGTCACCACCTCAAAGCAGCAGCTCACAGAGAAACCGTAGATGCACAGCGACTCCTTTGGCTTTCAAATTCAAAGGGAAAAGAGAGGGAGTAATGAGGCAACCCTAGCGAGGTTCTCCTTTTTTTCTTCATTTGTCTTCTCTGTGAAGTTTTAATGAAGTGTTTGTCCGCTCTGCCACTATTTACTCCAAATGGAGGGTGTTTGTTGATGTAATGTGCTCAGCCCGGGACAAGTTAAACATCTTAATGACTTATATATTGTTGTAATTTTTTTCTCATAGCACGACGTGCTGCTCTGAGTCTCACTGTGTCTGTTTCATTTTAATTCAGTAAGTGCTGTTAATGTGTAGCAGAGAATACTAAAGAGTACAGTTGACACGCTGCGGCTGCTTCAACACAGAAATAAGTCGATTACGCAACATCTGAATTAAAAATCTGTGCAAGCCCCAAAAACTGTCAGAGTGGAAGGAACCTTACACTAATTTATTTCCATGAAGTAGTTTGCTGCAATAAGAAACTGTTGTTGAGCTTTTACACAAACAGATCTGCACCTAAACAAATTTAGAACTTCTCACACCTCAGTCTGCCAAACAGATGAGTTTGATAATTATGCATGGAATAATTTGAGACAGATAATGCTCACAGTTGTACATGTATGATGAAAAGCACAAATATTAATCACAGGATACAAAGTAAACTCTGGTGAACAGAATTAACAAATATTGGCCGTGACAATACCAGTTTGTAAAGCTTTAACTTGAATTAGACCATAAACCTGATATGTATTGATTCTAAAAATACATAACCATGCCATCTATTATACAATATACAGAAATATGTAGCATACGTACATCAATGCGTTTTCACTCCCAATTCATTAAATAAGGCAGCTTGGTCAGTGGCTCCACGCTTCAAACTAAAACACTATGTTCCCCTCAAATGTCAGTTTTGTACGTGTCAGTTTCCTCTGAATGTGCACACAGTGTCTTTTCAAAATGGTAGACTTTGGCAAAAACCTGGTTAAGTTTAGGAAAGGTTCATAATTTGCTTTAAAATAACTTTGTTTGTTACGTTAGTTACATAACATAAGTCAGAAGATATACTTTATTAATCCCCGAGGGGAAATTCAATTTTGTCACTGTTGCCATTTACACACAGGACAGAAATACACACACGTGCACAAACAGGACCTGTACATGCACTAAGTGGAGAGATGTCAGACCGAGGGGGCTGCCTTGGACAGGTGCCCCAAGCAGTTGTGGGTTCAGTGTCTTGCACAAGGGCACCACAGCAGTGCCCAGGCGGTGAGCTGGCACCTCTCGAGCTACCAGTTGACACTTCATACTTGGTCCATACGGGGACTTGAAGTGGCGACTCAAGTCAGCTCATGCACTAAATTAAAATACCTCAATGCTGACTTTTGGTCTCACAGCGCTCTTCTGGGTGAAAGTCTTGTGTTTGTTTGACCCATCTGTCCACGTTGACATTTGCTGCTTTTTTATACTACATCACTTGACTTCCTCCTTTGCTGGTGTCATGATCACTACTGCTACATAGAGCCACATAAGTTGAGAGAGAAAACACCCCTCCATATATATTCTTATATAATGTGTGTGTGTATATATTTAATAGTCATGTAACAATACATGTTATTTGTTCTGGCATTTCTGCATTTTGTTGTATCAAAAACACACCGAACCATTACACACCTGTAAAGTATCAAACTGAACCATGAATTTTGTGAACTGTTACACCCCAAATATTCAGTGCAACACAAAGAATTGTCACCTTTGATTAGTGAAATGCTGAAACACGGAATGTGAGCTACAGAGTTCTACTGATACTGGATTCATTTAGTATCATTTTTTCAAGAAATAGACTATTAGGTAAGTCAAATTATGTGAATAACAAAAACCAATGACAATAGGATTAAATTATATTAAAAAGAATTTCACGATTCACCGCTCTCTGTTTCAAATACAGAGCTGAACTATTTTTATTGTTTATTAATGGACTCTGACAGTTTGCTATAATTTCGCAAGTCCACCATGACCTGTCAGATCACACTACAACTATCCAAAAGAGCACAACTCTGAGTATCAGAGAATATAGTCAAGACACATTACCTTCTGCTCGTCCCACGACACAGAATCTTGATACAATATATAGAGAGGAGGCGGAGAGAGGTTCTGTGATGAGACACGACAGCTGTAGGATGCTTGGCACCAGCGAGGCGCGCAACACCTTGCTTGCATGAACCCTCCTCTTGAGATGAAAGATGGAAGGAGTTCATGGACTCGTACGTCTCTGTAGCTTCTTCCTCTATTAGAATTCACTCTCGACACGGAGCCCTTCTGAATCCCATTACCTCCTTCGTTGTACAAGTGACTTCAAACCCCAAAGACAATATAAAATACCTGTTTGCCGTAGCCTTGACAACAGCGGCTCTGCTCTGTCTTCACCGTAACCTCTTTTTCCCCCGTCTCACTCTCTCCGGAAGAGTCAAACTCTGTTTGAGAGCAAAGAGCCGTAAGCGGTCCGACTGGATAGCAGGAAACCTCTGTGCTTTATGAGGATAAAGAGCTCTGACCCAATTAGCTGTCTTTGTTAAATAAAACTCCACTGGCCCTCATTTAAACCGCCACATACTCCCCCGTCCCCTCCTCCCCTGCTTGTGTTTTTACAGTACAAAGTGATTACAGATTTAATTAGCTGAGGACCTTGCTTCAGGGAGACTCCTAAATCCATATTGATATTTCTGCAGAGTTTGGAGATAGAGGCCTCGGCTCTGTGATGAGGACTTACGAGGGAGGCTGCAGAAAAATATAATGAAAAGATGATTTGCAACTTTTACCCGCTCCTGTTTACTTTTTCCCCCGAGGCTAATCATTCAGCTGCAGGATGATGCTGAGAATTATGCAGAGAGCAAGGAGCTGATCAATGCTGTCTGACTGCCGGAGCCTCGGATGTAAACAGGCCTGCTGTCAATACAGCAGCTTTTCTGCTTCTGACATGTGATGTTCTACCACCAAGCTGCTGACGTGTGCTAACTGTATGAACACCTTCATTCCATATTTTTAGAACTGAACTGCATGATAAGGATGGAGCTCAAGTGAAACTGTCCCATTGTCCAAAATGCTGACTGAATTTTAAACAGTCAGGCAACTGAAATACTTAAAGGGACAGTTCAGCACCCTGAAATACAAAATACATAGTTTTCCTCTTAAGGTTAATTTATTCTTCCTTTAGGTACGAAAATAGAGAAACATTGTGAAAGTCACTGCCCTCATACTTCCATGAGTCCTTTCTCTTGACACAGATACAGCCAATAGATGGCACTAGAGAACAGTACCCAACCCTTAGGCTGAAAGCTTAAGGCCGCCCTCAACACACACTGGACACGTTGCATTGCATCTCGTCAACAGGCGACCATGCAAAGTTATTTCTACTTTACTGAAACATCTGTCCTTCCTCCACCTCTGCATTAGCTTAAAACAATGTGCAAACAGCCACTTATTAAAGTTGATTTCTCACCTGAAGAGCTGATCTCTGTTCGGCTTATCTTTTTGGCTGTTGTCTTTATAATGACAGGATTGTGGGTTGTTTAGCTCAGGATATTTCCCCACCTCAACAACGTGTCTCTCCTCGTCCACTCTTTGTCGCACACGAGACACAGCAATAACTACAGAGTTGTCTTTATACATCCATGGTGAGGAGAGGAGTCGAGCTGCTACAGGAGCTGGTCTGTACAAGCAAAGAGTGAGTTGGGAAAAATGCATTTAATTCCGGGGGCGACGAGGCTGGAAATAGGACAGTGGTGTGACGTGTGGTGGCGCATCCAGGAGCACGGATGCACGTGTTGCTGCTGCCGCTGAGGGGTTGTACATTGAAAGTAATAGGAGCATATTCTTTCACCCAGTTGATGGCCAGTGTGTTTCGGCCACCAAGGGTATCACAGAAGGAAGCTTGCATGTACTGGTGGCACAACTGAATTAGCTAATGTTACAGCTCAGCTGAAGAGGACGCTCAGTGTTTACATCTCCAGCTGTCACAAGCACAAACCTCTCATCTGTGAGTAGATGCACACTTCCTTCCGTGCGGTGATACGGTTAGCAGATGTACTTCAATAAGGAAAGGCAAGGCAAGGCAAGGCAATTTTATTTATATAGCACCATTCATACACAAGGCAATTCAATGTGCTTTACAAGAGAAATACATTAAAATAAAGCATTAAAGGAACAATAGATCATTAAAAACAAAAGCTAAAAGCAATAGTATAAATAGTTAAAATCAGTGCAGAAAATGCATTTAAAAAGCAAACATAAAGCAAAAGCAACAGCAGACAAATATAAAAACAATAGCTACAGATTATCCTAACAATAAGTTACATATCTAGTTCACTGGTAAGCTGCAGTAAATAGTAATGTTTTAAGCCCCGATTTAAATGAGTTGACAGTTTCAGCCAACCTCAGATATCCTGGAAGTTTGTTCCACAGGCGGGGAGCATAGAAACTAAAGGCTGCTTCACCTTGTTTGGTTTTGACCCTGGGAACACTGAATAAACCTGTTCCAGATGATCTGAGGGGTCTGGATGCTTCATAACGTACAAGTATATCAGAGATGTATTTAGGCCCGAGACCATTTAGTGCTTTATAGACAAGTGACAAGATTTTAAAGTCTATCCTTTGACACACAGGAAGCCAGTGCAGTGACTTAATCACTGGTGTAATGTGCTCCACTCTCTTGGTGTTGGTGAGGACTCTGGCAGCAGCGTTCTGGACGAGCTGCAGTTGTATGATTGATTTTTTACTCAGGCCTGTGAAGACACCGTTACAATAGTCCAGCCTGCTGAAAATTAAAGCACGAACAAGTTTTTCTGTATCTTGTTTAGACAGAAATTCTTTTATTCTTGCTATGTTTTTAAGGTGGTAGTAGGCTGATTTAGTAATTGTCTTAATGTGACTATTGAAATTTAGGTCTGAGTCCAGAACTACACCAAGATTTCTGGCTTGATTTGTAGGTTTTAGTGTCATGGCGTCAAGGTGAGCACTGACTATTGATCTTTGTTCTTTGGGGCCAAAAACAACTATCTCAGTTTTGTCTGTGTTTAGTTGTAGAACATTCTGGCACATCCATGTATTGATTTTGTCAATGCACTTATTTAGCAGATGGGACTGTAGTCATCTGGTGACACTGTTATATAAAGTTGTGTGTCATCTGCACAAGTATGGTAGGAGATGTTATGATATTCCATAATCTGAGCAAGAGGGAGCAAATAGATGTTGAACAGAAGAGGCCCAAGAATGGACCCTTGAGGAACTCCACATGTAATTTTTGTTTGCACAGATTCATAATTGCTAAGTGACACAAAGAAATCCCTGTCTTGTAAATAAGATTTAAACCAATTTAGCACAGTGCCAGAAAGTCCCACAAACTTTTCTAGTCTGTTGAGCAGTATCTTATGGTCAACTGTGTCGAATGCAGCACTGAGGTCCAGTAATACCAGAACCGAAATCTTTGATGCATCACTGCTCAGATAAATGTCATTTAAAACTTTTACAAGTGCAGTCTCAGTGCTGTGATGTGCTCGAAATCCAGACTGAAAGGCATCAGAGGAATTGTTTTCGGTAAAAGAAAATAGTTCCTGCATGAAACTGCTCACGACAAGGTCTGTGGATTATCTTGAGTATTTGGGCTATGACTTCTGGAGACATTGCCACTGGAAAAATATGTTATTTAGGGGTTCATTGTTCCTTTAAGGAAAAAAATAGGGAAAGATCATAGTTACAGTTGATCAAACCACCAATGGTCATTGCATGTCTGTGAAGGAGGCGCTACATACCTATCCACACAGATCGACCAATGAAGACATAATTCCTAAGGATGGACTGATATTGATGTACATGAAGTGAAAAAGCATGACATGCCATGAGAATAACCACACACAAAAAAAAATTCTCTGAACTTCTTGCAAGAGTTCTTTTAAGACACAAGTTTTTGTATCTTGAAACACTGGCCTGTGGTTTCTAGGGATTCTCGTCCAAACTGAGACGACAGGATGTCATGTGAAGATATGGATTACAATGTTCCAAAAACTGTCATGTTTTGGTGTCACTGAATTCTTTTCAGACCCACCATTATATGCAGCCAAGTTATATCAGCAAAGACGAATCCACAGAAGAACAGGCAGAGATACCAGGTGTGATACAGCAGATTACAATACACAAGGAACAACACGTTCTTAGTGTGATGTCACATTCCTGTTTTTTCTCTCTGGAACAATCCTTCTCTTGTTGATGCTATTATCACAACAATCTTCTCTTAAACATGAAATCCAGCTGGGTACATTAAGGCCAACTGAGTTCTCTGAGGGACGTAGGAAGCCACATTCAGCACCCAAGATGTCATTAATTTCATATTTAGAATGAGAGCTTTCCCATTATAACAGGACGAAAAGGATCTTAAAGAGCGTACAGCAAGGTGCCGTTTTTAGCATGAAAGCCTTTAACAGAATGGTAATAAATGCTCAAATGAAAGCTTTTCAGCCAACATGTTCCCGCCGATATGCAGCTTTTTTTTTTTCTTTTCCTGACATCCCATTCTCTTAGGTATGAAAATGTAAAAAGCAGTGTGCCGTGGGTTCCTTTTTATCATGACTGTACTGAGCATACAGTACGGCGCTCAACGGCAGATCGGGAGAACTGCGAGGTATCGTGCTGCTGGAGCCAGAGAGGAAATGAAAATGAGGGTGGAGAGTATGGAGGTGTCAGAGCAGCTCGTCAAACTCCCTGCACGTACCATGAATATTTCACTACTGACACAAAGCAGCTTCCCAGCCCAAACTGCACCCCCGGAGACAGACAAAGACAAAGAAACAGAGACAAATAGATTCTGTAGATAGATAGGTAGGTAGATAGATAGGTGGATGGACAGATAGCTAGAAAGATAGATAGATAGGTAGATGGATAGATTGCCCCCCTCCCCTGGCTCCCCCACCCCCTTCACCCCACATGGATACCTGTCTCAGGCTTCATCTCGCAGCCCTAAATTTCACGAGGCAGGGCTGACAGGAAGAGCTCTCCACAGCTGACAGTGCTGCCTTCCAGCACCAACAGGGGCTGCCTGAAAGCTCATCCACATCACACCGGCAGGTAACGCCCAGGACAGGCCGACAGACACATGCTCGCTCATGCAAATTACATGCCCCCTATATGTGCACACACAGAGAAAATGTGATGCAGGTGATGGAACTTTCTCTTTGGTGCAAAGGTAAAAAAAAAAAATTAAAAAAAAAAAAGGCCAGAAAGACTCTCCAGCCATGGTGGCTCTATGAAGCTGTACATACTAACATCAGCACGCTAACACGCTCACAATGACAGTATGCTAATGTTTAGCAAGCTAGCATTACAAGCTAGCATTTGCTTATTAGCACTGAATACACATTAGTTGTGCAGGTTTTTTTTCATAAAACAAAGTACTGGGAAAATAATAACTTTAACGTGATGATGGCTTCAGATGAAAAGTTAAGCTCAATGAATTTATAACAATTCATCCTGAGGTGAACATGAATGTCTGCTCTAAATTTCACAGCAATCCATCCAATGGTTGTTGAGAGATTTCACTCAAAACCACAAATTCACACTCCTGACCAGATGTTGTGCTAGACTTTTCGTCACCGATCATTTTGACTGACAGGGTCATAAAAATCTGGTCATAATCTATTTTTACTGGTCATTTTAATTTTCGTTTTTAAGTGATAAAGATATTCAAAGACATTTAGTTTTCATTCGTTCATTTTTAATAAATCCAACAAGCAAGTTATAAAGTGTGCATTAATAAGGACATGAACGAAAAGATGAACAGACATCCACACACCCGTGCCATTAGGCTTCTTATGTCAACAACGTTACATGAAGCAGATGAATCATTTTTTCTCTGCAGTGTGAAAACAGCAGCCACTTAAACCACTGACTGTGCATAATATATTAACAAAGCAATTTAACAAAATTGAACAATTACAAATAAAATCTGAACAAAAAATTGCAAGAAATCAGCTGACTTGAACATAGTTCACCTGCGGCCTGAACTCTCAGTCACCTTCCTCCTCTTGCCCATGGACTGGAACTCTGTGCCGGCTTGTGCGTAATCAAACGCATCAAGGGAGGTTGCTGCGGAGGCGATTGTCATTAAGTTTTGTACTTTTGCCTCGAACAGACGACTTCTCGTGGCTGTTTTGATGTTGTTCTGAAGGCTGAATCCGTGCTCTGCTGCCACACTGGAAACTAGAATTACCAGCACCATTTCAGCCACAGTTTTAAAGTCGGGGAACATTTCTCCCAGAGAAGTTATCAGAAGTCGGCAAGACTCTCTGAATGAGGGGTTTCCTGATCCTGCAAGCACTCGCTTCACCGGGAGGAAATCCCGCAGCATGCGCTCCTTCTGCACCAGTGGTTCAGCTGCACCGGTGTGTAAGCCGTAGTGGTCACAGACGTGCTCCAAAGCCTCCTGTCCATAGCTCTTCAGCGCACACTCCACCACCAAGTGGGCAGGGGTGGTAATTGCAATCGGTCAAAATGACCGAAGGCCTTCAGATTTTCACTGTTGTAAAAAAAACGGTCAATGACCGAGAATATTCGGTTAACACAACCCCTGCTCCTGACGGCAGTAGATGTAAAGTCAGTCCATCAATAAAGTTACTAGGGATTGAATTTCTCTAAATCATAAATGTACAAATGTTTGTGCCAATGAATGTAGTACATGCTGAGATATTGATTTCCCAGGATATGTGAAAATGTTGACCAGCCGGCTGCACTAGGTAAAAAGTCAGAGTCATCAGAGTGGCCGTGATTCATCCTCTGGAATTGCTGTAGGCCTATGTCTCTGTGTGTTTTATAATAATCCAAAATTTGTTGAGATATTTCACTTAAACCCAGAAATGTCAACCTCAAGGTGGTGCTGGAGAAAAGGTCAGGAGATCACGTAGTCCTCTCTGGGACCATGAATGTCTGAAGCAAATTACACTGCAATCCATTTAACTGCTGTTAAGATATTTCCTGAAAATCACTAATATGTTATATTTGCACGTCTCATACATATTATGTCAGCGTTTCTAAAGTTACGTATGGGCTGCTATTAGGAGGTGGAGGGGATGGTTTATAGCGTGACACCTAGACGAGACATCTGCCAAGCTGCAGACCGCTGATAGAGACCAATAAACAACAACGGCAGTTGTGATTTCCCGTGGATTTTTAGGCACCAAACGAGGGTTTTTTTGTAGCAACCTGTTGCTGCTTTTCCAGCGAGAATAGTACTACAAGAAGCTGTTTTTTTTACCGAGACATTGCTGCTTCTCTTGCAGGTATTGTGTGACCCAAACTGGGTAATTTAAGCCATAGCCAAGTGGTTTTTGTGCTTAAACCTAACTACACATTAATCACAGGGTTGTTGAAAGTTTTAACGTATCCTCTACATAATAACATGCACACATAACATATCTGTGGTTTGCAGAAACTTACAATGCCAACATTTTTTCTGCTGATTGGGCTGCCAGTGGTGCACTGACAGATAAATGCTCTCTCATACCTAAACAACAGAATAGGTTGATATACACTGACTTCCAAAACGATTTACAAGACGTTCTAACGTTGCAGTTTTTAACATCAACATCATGAAACAGTTACGGTTTTGGGGTCTCATTTATAAAACAATGCGTAGGATCCATACTAAAAATATACATATGGACAAAAGCCAAAATGCCGTTTGCCAAAACATATTCGCCAATCGCCACATTCGGGCTTCCACCTCACCGTCTGTATCACCAATTTCCCGTCTTCAAATGTTGGTAAGCATGGGTCAAAGTTTCTCCCATTAAATCTGTTTTTATACACAACTTTTGTCACATACAGTACAGGCCAAAAGTTTGGACACACCTTCTCATTCAATGCGTTTTCTTTATTTTCATGACTATTTACATTGTAGATTCTCACTGAAGGCATCAAAACTATGAATGAACACATGTGGAGTTATGTACTTAACAAAAAAAGGTGAAATAACTGAAAACATGTTTTATATTCTAGTTTCTTCAAAATAGCCACCCTTTGCTCTGATTACTGCTTTGCACACTCTTGGCATTCTCTCCATGAGCTTCAAGAGGTAGTCACCTGAAATGGTTTGGGATGGATAACTTTGTCTGCTCTACCAGCAGCAGTGGCAGGTAACCAAGCGTTGTTGGGTAGGCATCTGCAAAGCTGTCCAGACAAAATTTAGAATAAGTGATGGCTAGTGGCATGACTCAAGGGATGGCAGTGTCGGTTGGTCTGTCCAGCCTGCTTTCACCATAAAAACGACCACACAGGTTGACTGTGCCGGCAGCTTATTGTGACCCATACTTGAGTTTACTGTGAGTCGGCAGTTGTGAAGTGACTCTGTGACTCAAAGCCTGTGTAATGATGTAAAAATATCAAAGACGGGTGATGGATGGATAAAAAAAACAACAACAACAACAGGACTTTCACCCAGGAGACCAGTGTCAAGTATGACTTCTTTGAATAACAATGTAGCCTAGTAGTGCTTGAAGGCCTGTGTGTAGCATGCTACACTAGTAATGTACAGTACAGGCCAAAAGTTTGGACACACCTTCTCATTCAATGCGTTTTCTTTATTTTCATGACTATTTACATTGTAGATTCTCACTGAAGGCATCAAAACTATGAATGAACACGTGGAGTTATGTACTTAACAAAAAAAGGTGAAATAACTGAAAACATGTTTTATATTCTAGTTTCTTCAAAATAGCCAACCTTTGCCACACTCTTGGCATTCTCTCCATGAGCCACAATAAGCTGCCGGCACAGTCAACCTGTGTGGTCGTTTTTATGGTGAAAGCAGGCTGGACAGACCAACCGACACTGCCATCCCTTGAGTCATGCCACTAGCCATCACTTATTCTAAATTTTGTCTGGACAGCTTTGCAGATGCCTACCCAACAACGCTTGGTTACCTGCCACTGCTGCTGGTAGAGCAGACAAAGTTATCCATCCCAGAAGAAATTACCACATTTGGCTGGGAGCTGGTGTAAATTTCCCATTCAGACAAAGGAACACAGTGTACACTGAGCCGAGCCACAACCAGCGTCGGCTCACTGAAAGCCCCAACAACTGAGATAATCACGCTCCAGTTATCGGATAACTCCATCTCTCTGGGGAAAAGTAATCTCAAAGCAAATACTGTACCTATTCCATCATTACAAGCAGCAGATTTTGGAGCAACAAAAAACAACTTTAGATTCATTTTTGTGCTTTTTCCAACATAAAGCCTCAATTGCTTATTGCAAAACATCTTTTAAGTAAAATCACGAAACACCAAGCTGAGTAACGCTTCCCTCTGTTGGGACTGTGATGCTTACGGATGACCACAGTACAACAGTTAATTTCTAACTTCCGACAGAGCTCCTGGATTCAATTTTCCCCTTGGGGAACTTTATTTATTTTATGTTTAAGATATACAGTGGACTTTCTTTTGTTTTTCAGAGGTTCTCTTTGCCTCCAACACGACTGTACATATTGGGGATATAAAAATGCAACACCATGCAGTCAACTGTCCGAAGAATGTGTTGCAATAAATAGATGTTTTCATTTTTTGTTAAGTGCTGTGTTATGATTTAAAGATTGCCATGTTGCACTGATCAATATGTCCGCATCAGATGAGCTGAGGTTTACCGGGGCAGCGGAGGGAGGAGGAGGAGGACCACTAAAGCGGTAAATCTGACCAGAAGCACTTACTTCCACTGCGTATCCTATGGGCCATTATTGGTGGGTGTGCTCACACATCAAAGTGGCAGGGGTCTTCCAGGCTAAAAAGGAATAAGAAACAAAGGACCATTAAATCACAATGAGGGACCCCGCTTCAAGCAACACACATGTGAACACACACACACACACACACACACACTTAAACACTGCAGTGTGAGGGCTGTGAAGAGAGTTCAGGACCAAAAGAGAAAGATAGAGAGAGGAGGAGAGGGAGAGAAAGGGAGCGCAACATTGATTTTCCTCCTCTGAAGTGCCAGTTCATCATTCTGTGAGACACACTCTATCGATCCCCCGCCTTTAGTTTGTTTGTAATTTTGGGGGCTCAAAACCGTTCACAAAGATAGATCCTCTTATATGCCACTTGCCTCTGAGATGAAGAATGGAGGGATCAAAGGATGTGTGGAGATGACCTCATTTTGCTAGGTGATCCTCACTCAGTTGGTTTTTGTGGCCCTGTTTAAAAAGGGAGCTTTGGGGTGGGCAGATGTGGGGGGACCGCAGTCCTCTGAGCGTTGATTAGAATACAAGTTTGTGCCTTAAGTTACCGTTTTCAGCCTGTGTTGTTGTCTGATGACGATAAAGCCTCTGGGGACAAGGGTCAATACTTCAGGCTGATCCAGTGAAGCCAGCAGATATCCGGGCCAAGATATCTTTCTCTGTGCACTGGTTGTTTCGGCTAATCTCAATAAACAATAACTGCAATAACTGTTGTTTTACTGTTTTATTGTTTTTACTTAATATTTATTATATATCTTATAAATATAGATATGAATGTGTGTGTGGTCATGAGGATGATGTGATTAGCTTATGTGAGTGTGTGGTGGTGCCTGTGTACACATTCATGTGCTGCTAACTGGATTGCTCCAACAAAGTTTCACTGTATAACACACAGTGACAAGAAAAGGATCTATCTATATGTCTATCAATTTATAAACAGATATCTGCATATGAATGCCAATACATATTTAAACTACAGTTACCACCCCATGGTTGTATGACTTTTATTGACATTTATAAAAAAAAAAAGATCTATACAATCAGCACAGTGTCAAGATTAGAGTCACCAATTCAGTATCTGACCAAATGTCTCCCCTTCTGTTCTTGAGATATGACGTTAAAACATGATGATGTCACAGTCACGCTGACCTTTGACCTTTTGGATATATAATGTCATCTCTTAATCATTTTATCCTGTTAGACATTTGTGTGAAATTATGTTATAATTAGATTATGAATCTCTGCGATTTGGCCAAAACCTTGTTTGTAAGGTCACAGTGACCTTGATCTTTGACCACCAAATTCTAAGCAGTTCATTGTTTAGTCCAAGTCGACGTTTGTGCCAAATTTAGGGGAATTCCCTCACACTGTTGCTGAGATATCACGTTCAAAAGAATGAAATGAAGGAGCTCCAAGTAACTTTTGACCTTCAACCTTTGTGCCAAATTTGAGAAAATTTCATCTTGGCATTCTTGAGATATCGGGTTCATGACATTGAGATGGATGAGGTCACAGAGACCTTTGACTTATGAGTACCAAATTATTAGCAGGTCAGTGTGGACTCCAACTGGACAGTTGTTCCAACTTTGAAAAAATTCCAACACGGTGTTGTGACATATCACATTCACAAGACGTATTCAAGGTCACAGTGGCCTTTGTCCTATGACCACCAAATTCTAATCAGTTCATTGTAAAGTCCAAGATACGTTTGTATCTTTGAAAAAAATTCCTCCAAGGCATTATTGAGATATCATGTTTGTGAGACAGACGGACAACCCGGCCACAGCTGGTACGGAGGCATAACAGCTCAATATAGATGTAATCTGTCATCAGACAATAGCCAGTGGTTCTGCCGTTCTGCACTGACTGTTTATCTACCAGTCAAATGTGATTGGTGAATACGACCTGGACTATAAACAGACTAACAGCGGAAACTAGCGGTGGGGGGAAAAAAATCGATTTTTAGATGCATCGAGATTCTGTCGTGACGTCATTACCTGTGAAGGAGGGGAGGGAAGTGAGCACAGCAGGAGGAGAGTGACAGCTGACGAGGAGAGAGTCGGAGGATTTAACAGAGTTTTGGTGAGTTTTAGTGGAGTTTGGGTGGTGTTATCTTTGTAAATAATATTTAGTGGTTTAAGTAATAGTATTTGTGGTTTTTTGAGAGCTTTTGATTTTTTTATTCCGTGTTTTTGAGTGTTTTTTTGCCGTGTTTTCGTCGTGTTTTCACCATAGTTCATAGTTTTGCCATCATTCGTCTTTTTGCATTAGTTCGTGTTTTTATAGTCCATAGATAGTTATAGTCAGTTATAGTTTTATACTGAAAAAGAAATGTCGAGGAGGTCGACGAGGGACAGGAGAGTCCCGTTGAGATTTGTGGATGAGGAGGATGGAGTAATACAGTTTGTATGCACTGGACATGTATTCCCAGCTTTACTACAATAATGTTTTTCAATATCTAGTGTAAATTTTCTTCTTGGCTCGTTTTAGAATGGAGAATCATTTTATAATCGAAATCGTTGCCCTCAGAATCGGAATCGAATCGAATCATGAGGTGCCTAGAGATTCCCACCCCTAGCGGAAACCAGAATACTGCCGATACCAAACTCTTGTCCTGTCGCACACATATGCAGAATCTGTCAATAGAGATTACCTGTTGTGCATTTTGCCAACATAAGTACTCCAAAACATTATTTTACGAATGTCACATTCTAAGTAGATCTGCATAAGTCGACTTTAACGCTACACAAGAAAAGATTTTCACGTAAAAACCTGGTTTTACTTTAACTGTGGCTCCACTGTAGGGCAGTGTCCCCTCCTACTTATATAATGTCATCAATGTCAGATGTTTTGTCTTTCTTCTTTTCTTCCATGTCCTTTGAGTGAGCAAAGACTGCAGTTTACTGACATCACATTACATAACTTCTGGGCATTGAAGTTCATCCTTCAAGCAATTACCCCCCGCTGCCATTTGGAGCCAGGGTCCCTGTGCTAAGTTGCCAAATGCAGTTTTAAGTCAAAACCTCTAATGCCCCTCAAAAAGCTCTTCACTGGATCATTTCTTGTTATATCCCGTGGCTGGAAAACACTACAAATTGGAGTTTTTCAAGCAAATAATCTTCTGTGTGGTGCAGCAGAATCACAAGTGGAGCTCTTGTGAAAGATGCAACCGTGAAGTACTTAGACCCGAAAAGCTTCCTTTATGAAACGACCTGAACCTTTAGTCAATGCAAATAGTGTTTTAGTTTTACAACAGCATTTTTGTGCTTATGACATTTTACTCACTACGTTGTGCACTTTAATCATCGAAAAACTGTGCACACTTTCACAACCAGGGGATTATCAAAGTGCCTTGAACCTGCATTCTTTCTAATGCCCAGCAGGGGGCGACTCCACTGGTTGCAAAAAGAAATCTGATTGTTTACAAGACTAAGCAAACATGCGAAAACACATGGTGGCGCCAGAGGAATGAATGATGAATCTATCACTCTGCCTTTTCACTCTGCTTATGATAATGAGCATATCTCAAACCCTTTATTATGTACATAGTTCAAATAACTATGCATATAGTTAATATACTAATGCAGATTGAGGGGTGGATCGTACACATTTGAATGCAACAAATACTTCAGAGAGGAATTTCACTGCCAAAATTGTGTTGGTAGAAAAACATTCAGCCTGTTTCCCACAGTGACCTCCATAGCTTCCAGGAAAAATTCTCAACCTAAGAGACAACCACCCACATACAGCCTTACCTAACATCTCATCTGCACTTTATCATACCCCCGCTCCCCCTCATATTCCCAGCAACGGAGAGCTATCACCTCAGAATACCTTTCGAGATACCAAGAGAATACATGAAGGTCATCATACCAAAGCACACAGTACAGCAAATCCAGGAAAACATCCTTTAACCAGGGTTCAATGAACAAACAAACAAACACACACACCCACTCACTCACAAGAAGACAAACCGTCTGAAGAGTTCCATTATTCTCACATCCTAATGTTCTCTATTCTTCAAAATCAACTTAAATGTTTGGGAGATTTTTGTAATGAATTTCTTATCACCATGCCAACACATTTCCCACTCTTACCCACTTTCATCAGGCTGAAATTATTCATGAGAAAAATAAAATACATCAAACAGGCCACCTTAAAAATGAGAAAGTGTAAATGGGCAAATCTGAAGTTGTAGGAGAGATGTGAGCATATTTTTTCTTTTATGATGACTGAAACCTTGAATGTTTCCTTTATAGAATCAAAAACTTTCAAACACATTAAGCATTAGTCCGGAAAATTATTTCCATTTTACATCACAATGTCACCCACTCAGCAAACAAATGTAGCTGTCTGCAAGCAAAACTTTCTGTCTACAAGTGCCTCTGCCTGGCAGTACTTTGCCTTGCCTACACACACACACACACACACACACACATATTAGTTCACTCACATTTGTCTGCACACAGTCTAATGCAACAGTCTTATGTTTTTTAACAAGTGTTAGCAAAATATTGGCATTTCTATTTTGCATGCTAATAAACGCCGGCTCGTTTCCATGTGAGCACAATGACAAACATCCCAACTACGAAAGTACTTAATACCATTAGCATTATCTCCACGAGGTGTACGCCCGGTGGGGACCATCGTTGGCTGGTCTGTGTGTGTGAGTGTGTGTATCTGGCCGTCTGCAGCTAATCTCACAAACTACTGGACCAGTCAGCCTAATATTTTCTGTGTACATTCGTGACTGAATACTCAAGGACCTCCGGTGGTTGCAGTGATTTACAATTGTTGAAAAACACGTTTATTGACTGTTTTATACCGTAATTGACGGCTGTCTCCTCACTCCTTTTCACTGGCCGGTAGGGGCCACAAGAGTTCCGGAAATCAGCTCAGCTAAAAACAACAAGCCTTGCAGTCTGTTACAGGCTACATTGTGGCCTTCGTCCTGGTTCAAGCACTGACAGCCATCAGAAAGTTTGATCTCATTTTAACCATGAGGATTTGCTGATTAATTCTATGCCAGACATGGTATGAACTACTAAAGTTAGGCACATTTTTGTTATCTACGCCACCATCTTGACTGTAAGGCAACCAGGAGGGACACTTTCACTGGACACAGCTGCCCCTGCAAACTGGATTTGCAGACATTCCCAAGGTGTCTTACCACGCCAGTAATGTTTCAGAGGCGGAGCATTCACCTGCCAGATTCGCAGATTTGCAGATTTTGTTGTTTTGGTATTTTTTTCCCCTAATATTTGTGCTTCTACCATAGTTAGTCATAGTCAGCTTTGTGAGTCCTTTTTAAACAAAGATTGCACTACAAAGTCCGTTTTTACACAGAACAGAATGACCACGGCATCATTCCACTCATGTGTGTAATTTAAGACAGCATCCCAGAATTGTGGAATCAAAGAGGTGTGACATGCATGACATGTAATACATGTGTTAGCAGAGCTTTACAAACAATAACAAGGGCATTAACATGGATATAACAATCATTTACCTTGCCTGTTATATGGCGACTGATTTCATCCTCTGCTCGGAGAGCAACAACCTCAATGTTTCCCCCAATTTGTGGACATTTTCTGCTGCTGTACTTCTTATTTGAGTTAGCTGCTAACTGCTATCAGCTACTTTTTGAATCTCCCACAATGGGTCACACATAACACACCATAGAAATGTCACTTTCATGCTGCCAGCTGTCCCACTTTAATACAGACATTGTTTTGGCGTTATTACTACCTCCATTCCTGGCTCAGAGGCGACACTGACATGATTCTGCCATCATACCTTATAAACAGAATGGAAAGGCGACATAACGGTGCAATAATTCTGCCTTCAACGGGCACCCACGAATGGCATGGATGGGCAGTGGTCAAATGCTTCTTTTTTGCCTGTTTTAGTTAAATGAGTGTTATTTTTAACTACTTTAATTGTGCTGTAGCCCTCAGAAAAAGTTAACACCCTTAAAGTCCAGCTTTGAACGACAATCAGAGATTTTTTGCGGTGAATTTTTGAGTGACAATATATTTGAATAACAAATTAGAATTGAATGTAGTTGGTCAGGATTTTTGAAGCAGCCACAGAAAATAAAAATATATAAAAGAAATGTTCAATGTGAGAATCAGCAGTTTTAAGCCTTTCATAGGGGTTGACTACCACTGTGTATTTGCAACCAAAAAGCAAACACTACGACAGCTGATTTCATCATGAACTGCACACATTAAACCGGAGATGGGTGACTAATCAATCATGGTGCATAGTGATAGGTTGCAACATAAGCCTGCAGATTCTGAGGATTTAGTGGCACATGTTTGAGAGCTACTGTTTAAACAGAAGAAAACAAATCCATCTGGTGGCTTCTTTTGTACAATTTCTCTGTTCTGGGTTTCTTATCTAGAATGCAGCATGTAGGGTAGAATGTGTCGGCACATCCCAACAAACTATAAACTGCAATGTCAAAGCCGTCGTCTCTGTCTCTGTCCGTGGACCTCCAAAGTGGCAAAACTTCCTTTCAAATGGGCTCATCAGAAAATTAAAATAGTATAGCCATATAGACAGGATTATCTGTCAAACACAGAGGATAAGTGCCAACTGTACAGAGCCCTGAGATGCCATGTGGATATTGAGGCGAATGGTTCTGACAGTTTCACTGTAATGAGCCCCGATCCTCACGGTTAACAGCAGTGAAATGACTGACAGCCTCAGCACTCTGGGTGGAGGTCATCCATGTGAATGGAGTGCCGCATCCTCCAGATGCTCTTGCCATATTTGCTGCCTACAGGCAGTCTATCTGGGGTACTTCTTCATTTCCTTACTCCCCAGGTTTTTAAAATGTCATTTATGTTTAATGGCCGTGCTCATTAGCTGCATCTGAAAAACACACTCTGGTCATTACCAGCTACATTTGCAGTCAGGCTTCATGCCGAATTCTCTTGTTTGAGTCATCCGTCACAGCCCCGTTCCTTGGCAGTTGGCACCACAAATGACGCAAAGCTCAAATCTTCTAATTATCTGCAACTATCTTTATCTGCTTACATTGCTAGTGAATGTGTTTTGACTAGGCTGCTTTATCAGTGTAGCGAGAAACCCAATCTGAAACAACATCCATCATGTTGCGGCTGCCAAGGCCACTTGGGGGACTGCACAGGCAGCAGCGCGCTAAGAATTGCACTTTACCTTGGCGTGATCCTCTTGTGTACGAGCAAAGTGGGAGAAGGGAGGGTTGTGCATGACTGGGACTGCGACGGAGACAATAGCACTCAACTCTCTTTCATTATTTACTTGTACCACTGTCAGATATGGACAGATGTTACAAGAAAACCCCGGTATGCTGGGGGAAAATGTTTGAAGAAACCCCTTCAGAGTCGAGTAGATCAAAAGTTCATTCAAGTAGCAAGAGATCCACTTTTGTCACTGTCAGGTTCGCTTGGAGCAGAGGCACAGCTCGCTTTTTCTACTGTAATGCTGCAAAATAAATAACTGCTTTGAGAATCACAGCAGCACACTTTTTTTCTTTTTTTTAGATTCTGCATATTTCTTTAGAGGAGCATTGCGTAGGTGTGCAACAGCCTGTCCAAGTAAGAAATAGAGAGAGGGAGAGTGGGTGGGGGAGCATGCTGGCTATCCTTTGTCAACTGCTCAGTGCCATTTAATGGCCTGTAAACCCCTTTGCTGGAGAAAGAACAGGCAATTAGCATACTGAGTGGATTACAAGATTGCTCTGACTCCTGGATTAATGTGTGCACTTAATCTTCTCTTTGCTAAGCGATTCTTGGATATACAGCTATTCAAGGGGAACAAATGTCCCCACCTTCCAAAACACAACCTGATCGGAGGTTTCCTCCATGATGGCATCAAAACTGAAGAACAGTTACTTCATGTGTTGTTGGACTGAATCGTCCATGGTGATGACCCTTTCCTCACAGTGACAAACACAAAACAGGTCAGTATACCAATATTGGTGTGCAAGAGGGAGGATGCTCTGAGCCTCAACAGGACATGTTTGTACCCTAATGCGACACTGTGCTTCACATTAGAGGAGAACGTAAACCGGGATTCTGCCTTAGTGGGGGTGTGATGTTCAAGGTAGTGGATAGACAATGAAATACGATCCAGGGCGTTCAGTTAGAATAACTGATTACAAGCTGATTTATATATGGAGAGCCTTTGCCACAGCCTACACAACTGGCCTACACTGTTCTAAGTGTTTATACATTTTTACTCTGTGCTGTGTCTGCGTCACTCTGCAGTTACCCTCAAAAATGCTAGTTGGCGTGGGGGCTTCTATGTCACTGTCTTGAGTTTCTGTGAACTGTCATATTCAACAACACATTGGTTCATGGACTTTTCACGTCCACATATGACGTTCAAGGTAACCTGGGTGTGTTGGTTGTTGATGTTCTGGGACGCCGTGTCAACTTCAGCCTGTTACATGCATTGTCTGTTTTCAAAATACACTTCTGTTTTCACAGGAAATGTGCAGTTTGCATACAGTCTCTCTCAAAATAAAAGCACTACGTCGGTACAACACAGCCAACTGATGTTTTTTTTCCTTCAACAACAAACAAACATGGTTACGTTTAGCCAACACACACACATGTGGTTGGGTTTAGGCAACAAAAGAACAGGGTTTAGCTTAATATTCATACAGGAAGTGAACACCAGCCTCCTAGGTGAAAGACGGTGGTTGCTGGGTCCATCCACCACACCTCCCGCCGCTCCACTCATACTTCACTCCCTTAACTTATATTGTTGTCCTGCCATGTTTCCTGATGCCATAACAGAATAATGGTGCCTGGCTACATATCATGCCGACGTGAAATTACAGCTTTGAAGTCACTGACGAAGCGCTGGTATTTAATAACTTCGGAGTGAATATGGTTTGGATAGTGCCCTCAGCCTCTCAGTCAGATCCACCCCTCGCTCCTCCACAGCTCCACCCTCTCACACAAAAATGGTCACCTCTGGCTCCAAAAACCAAGATGGCGATGGCTGACATGCCGAACTCAAGGCTTCAAAACAAGAGTCCATAAACCAGTGGGTGACATCATGGTAGTTATGTCCATTATTTTTACAGTCTATGGTTTCAAGACTCATTCCGGCAGCACTCCTTTACAAAGTAAGTAGTAATGTGCACTTCTGTGTATTTAATTGGCAGCTCCTCATCAGATGATGTCACTTTGCAGCAAACGTTGAGCCTGGTTCAACTTTTTTACCCGACGACCTTGTGTTGTTTTTCCGGAGTCCTTAGTGTTGACACCTCTGCTTCATCGGCAGACTGGCTCCAATTAAATGAATGAGAGGGACGTGTTTTTTACACTACAGGATGAAGTCAGCGTGAATTTGTCTTGAGTCGCCCAAGTGCCTCTCTGGTGTGAATTGAGTGTCCCCTGAGTGCTCTTTGTTTCAGTCCAAGTGTCCCAAGTTCAATTGTCTCACCTCGCCCGAAATAAAAACCTCTTCATTCAATGTCATCAAAAAATTAACACCTTTTTATCAAATCAAATACGAACTATTCAGGAAAAGAATCAGATTTTTCTTTTTTTTTCACAGCAACATACGAGGAACCTTTCAGTTTGTGTCCTTGAACATAGAAGTCAAACATTTGCCAAGTCCCTGATGCACTGCTGTGCCACACACCACCCCATCTCCTTGATTGCTATCCTCTGCCTATCTGTACTCTATATGATAAACTTGGGGCTGCGCTCCATATCTCCACAAAGTCGGGCTTCATCTGCTATCTCCAGCATCGCTCCTGAATCGCTATACCTATTCGCCGGCTTTGATATGATCTTTAATCCACGGCTCCCCACCTAACCCCCGAATCTTTCACCCAGAGTGTCAGCCCAGAAATGAAAAGAGCTGATAACTTTGCACTCCTATTGCTCAATGCCAAGGCGAGGTGTCTTAAAACGGCAACCTCAGCTTCATATAGCCCACATTCAGGGACACATACAAACACAAAGGCGTGCACACTGTGGCAGATAGAGGAGTGTTCATTCACATCAGATATTCACTGGGAAAACTTCTTAACACTTCCAAATACTGACGCTTACTTCTAATATCTTGCAGGTGGTACCCATATGCCAATGAACCATCATGTTGTAAACAATTTAAAAAAAAAAAAGCTTAGGACAGCTTGTTTGCTTCACAGAATTTGTGTGAAAATGGGCTCAGGAGCAATAACAGAAAGCACCGCTCCCTCCCTCCAAATATCAACACAGATTACCATCTTCGCAGCAATTCTCTGCCTCCATTCTCGCAGATAAAAGCCTTTCAGGATGCACTCCTTCAAAAAAACTAAAGTGCTGATTCACTGCATTGTGTCAAAAGGGAACAGATGGTTGAGGCATACCTTTGCAGTCCATTGAGAGGAGTGCTCGCTGTTCCAAAAGCTAAACCGGCATGCCTGAGCCACAGTGGGCTCTTGCTGTATATCAAGCTTCACTCCTGAGTCAGTTCTGGTAGCTAAAAGCTGCAGAAACACAGCGAGTATAGGAATGAGAAAGAAAGCCCGGATCCCTGGACACATTAAGAATGCGTTTTCTCCTTAGAAATCAATAATGTCTCATTGCCTTGAAGATCGCCAGGAATGCCATCGCTTTCAATTTATTCATTCATTCTTCTCAATGAACACACTGCAGTGATCCACAGCCCTCCTTCTCCCTCCTGGTCCATCTCCTGGGAGGTTCTTTTAACTTGTTAAGATCTCTCCTCTGCTTCTTTAACGATGGCATTTGTCTGAAGGGAGTGCACGGAGCGAGCCCTGCAGTCTCAGACCCATGGAGTCGCTGGGTTGCATCACAAGCAATGAGCTTAGACGTGTTTATTTTTTCCTCGTCAGGCCATGATTTGATATGCTGCACTGCGCGATTATTTTCTCCACGCACATCCCGAGTCTGGCTTTATGAATGCACCCAGTCGAGATGAGGAATCATTTCAACCCACCCGCTGCTCTCCGGCTTCCCTAAAACCTGCCTGTGTTTACCTCCAAGGTGCCCTGTGACACAGCGGGGTTCAAAGCTGCACCTATTGCACAGCAGATACTCAATATGTCAATTCACTTCCCTTAATTATCAAAATTAGCCATAAAGCGTGGAAGCACGGAGGCTCTGAGGCAGCTGCCACCAGTCGCTGGTCTCTCTCCAAAGAGTGAACGGAGGACATGAAACACACTCAGACATCACACACAGCAACAAACCCCCAGCTGTGAGGTAAGCAGTCGCAAAAATTACAGATTGCACAAGTGACCTCAGGGGATAAATGGTTGTTGCCAGATGTAGTTTTCAAGAACTGGCTGTGATAATATTTCCATCGTGACGTATCTGTTTAACCCCCTGAAAATGGAGCTCCCGCAGGCAAGCTACAATAAAAACTTAAGAACTTGAGCATTCATTTTTTCTGCAACAGGAAACTCAGACTTCCATCTTTTGCAGCATCATGTTGCCCACTTGCAATGACATCATTGCGTTATGCTACAAGCGGTCCAAAAGATGGTGAAAACACACAGTGATGCCACAGTATTGTCCCATCATGGCCACGGGAGATCGTCCTTGACATAAACCTGATTAAAATCAATCCAAAATAAAAACTTTAATAGCTAGATTGTTCAGTTTTTGTTGCGACAGAAAGCTAAGACTTCTGTCTTTGGTGCCATGACATTGTCCACATGTGATGACATCATTACATTTTAATGGTCCAAAAGACAGTGAAAACCTGCGGTGATGCCACAGTATTGTCTCGTTATGGCTGCTGGAGACTGTAATTTACATGATCCTGTTAAAAACTGATCTAAAAACCCAAATTATAATAGCTAGACTGTTCATTTTTGTCTTTTACACCATCAAGTTGTCCGCTTGGAATGATGTCACTACGTAATGCGGCAAGTGGTCAAATCAGCGTTGAAAATGCGCGATGACTCCACAGTACTGTCCCATCATGGCTGCAGAGATCATATTTTACATGATCATGTTTAAAATCCATCTGAAATAAAAACTATAATAGCTGGATTCATAGGCGTTTCTAGCCCATTTTTGGGGGTGCTGAAGCACCCCTAAACTGAATCCCAGCACCCCTAAAATTTGAGAGATTTTTTTTTTTTTTTTTTAATTTACTGTATGTCCCTTTTTAACAAGCTAGAAAAGTGTCAAAACCATACAGTACTTGGTTGCAACGCAATATTTTAACAACAAAAATACAGCAGCACCCCCCCGCCTCAAAAATGGTTTGATCCACCCCATCTCTCCCACCTTTCGCCGACTCTGAGCGCTCTATCTGCACAGAGCAATGCGCTGCCACTGTCCTCTGTTTGAATTGGAATGAGAGAAGCTAGCTGTTGTGTCATGTGCATGTGTTAATATTAAAGCCAAGGTGCTACTGACTAGCTAACTGACTGGATGCCCATTAACATTATTACTCCTATTGTGTGTATTTATTATTATAATTTTGTAGATTTCAAGCACTTTTCTTTTTGGAAGTGTATTTTTATTTATGTATTTGTATTATATAATACAGACAAGAAGGAAAAAGGCAGAGACAAACACTGAAAAAGTCAATTACTGTTAATGTGATAATGTTACATGTTGTGCATTGCATTTCAAATAAAGGTCCAAAAAATAAGTCCAAGGTCCATTTCTGGTATTTTTGGTACTCACTATAGGGGGCTGGTTTACTCCAGAAACATACATACTGTTTATGTGTATGTTGAGGAGCTGCTGCATCAAAATGAGTTATCGTCCCCCAGAAATTAGGGTTACGATATGTTTCTTTTATGATTCCAATCCATTCCTCTTTTGCTGTGGCTCAGCATTTAAATAACCTTTATCAGATTTGATGGTTTAGTCACAGACTTTCCCAAAAAGTGTTGTGCTTTTCTTTCACAAATGTGGGAATGAAATTGAGTTAAAATGTACAAAACAGTAAAATTTATCTTGCCTGGCCGGGCAGCTCTCTAAACCTCTGATCCTAGAATCGCCCCTGGCTGGATTGTTCCGTTTTCTGCAGTGGAAAGTAAAGACTTCTGTCTTTTGTACCATCACGTTGTCTGTGTGTGATGACATCATTAAATCATGCTACAGGCAATCATGCTACCAAAACATGGTATAAACATGTCGTGGCGCCAGGGGAGCGGAGAAGTAGGTCGAATTTCAATACTTTTATCAGTTATTGTGGTTTATTGACTGACATGATATTTTAGCTTTTGGTTTGAACAGATTTCAGGGATATAAAATACCAAAAAATACCAACGTAGGCACTGAGAAAATATTTCTACTACAGATGAAACTATAAAATCGTCTTTTCACTCTGCTCAAAAAATGAGTATATCTCATATGGGGCAGCAGTAGCTCAGTCCATAGGGACTTGGGTTGGGAACCGGAGGGTCGCCTGTTCGAGTACCCGTCCGGACCAAAATATGGAGCGTGGACTGGTGGCTGGAGAGGTGCCAGTTCACCTCCTAGGCACTGCCAAGGTGCCCTTGAGCAAGGCACCGAACCCCAACCCTCACCAATTAAAATCAATTAATTTGGTTTATTGAGTTCCGTAACCTTTTAGCTCAGGTTGTACAGATTTTAGGGAAATGAAACATTTAAGATACTCAAAAACATTTGCACTGGCAGACCGTTTCTGAGACAGATTTCAAGGGTTAAAAACAGCTGACTGGTTCTTCAATCTGAGTCATCTCGTCAGTCCATAAGCAAAGATTCTACAATAAATTTTGCTCCCACAATTTTATGATGACCAAAACACATCCGCTCTCCTCAACTTGACAGAAATCTTAATTGGACTTTTCCCCCGTGCACGTGAAGGTGTGCGAGAGGATACATGCGTCATCGTGTCCCGTCAGTGAGTCTCAAGAAGCATGCACGAGTGTGTGTGCACGCTGTAATCGCTTCTGCTGAGCGTAACAATAAAACATAGCTCAATGTGAAGCCCTCACTCAGCAACTTTAATGCTGGCTCTGCGAACAAAGGGTCAGAGCTTACAGTAATTTTTGTTTCCCCCACATCAATATATGATGCTTCACTGAGGGCAATGAGAACCTGTCCAGAGTTATAAAAGGGATCTGTTTGTACGAGGCCGAGTGAACACACCAGACACCTTTCGACCCTCTGACAATGTCGGACATGAAACAGCGAGGCCTTAACGGCTCAATACTGTATTCCCTCACAAAACCACCGAAGTCAGCTCTGGTTTATTACAGCTAATGTACCATCTGCTTCCCAGGGCGACTCCTCATTAAATATGGAGGAGATAAATAACATATCTCACGTCTGCAGCAGCGAACCTACATGTGACCAGTGCTGGTAGAGGAGAGGGGGCTGAGAGCCTGACAGCTCCTCCGTTATATGAGACAGTGTGTGCAACATCCTGAAAGATGCAGGTTCTTCAACAGATTGCTGCTCCGGATGGTCGTGACAGATATTTTGCATCTGAAGACATCCCAGAGAGCGTGTCACATTTATGTTCCAAACTTAGATTCAATCAATCAGGAGAGGGGTTTCGCTCGCAACCACGAATCAATACTTCCTCTCAGTATCCAGCTTTACGTTCAAGTTATTACATTATGAAATCAAATGTCTACAATGATGACATCTTATATAATCAAATCCAGCCAAAAATCACAAGTTTGTCTCCTTTAAAGGGTCACTGCCATATTTTTCAACCTGGACCCTATTTTTCTATGTTTTTGTGTCTAAGTGATGAATGCGAGCAACAGATTTGAAACAGGTCCAGTCAGTAGAGAGAGAGTGACTAGCACCAGCATATTTTCTAGAGGTGAGGCGATGAATTGACGTTATTAACACTGATTACAGAAATGCATTGATTTGCAAAATGTGCATCGGCGTGTCCCGGTAAAATAGGCTGCACCCCGTCAAAGCATGGAGTCCACCAGAGAACGAGCTGCAGCTGAAAACCAGCAGGGAACAGACTGTCAAAGTGACAGCATCTCAGAGCTCTTTGTCATGACAGCAGCAGAGAGCTCCGTCCTGTGTCCTTTTTGACCCCACCCATGCATGATGTATCAGGGTTATCAACTGCCGCTAACGGCAGTGCAGAAGCAAGCAAGCAAGAAAATGGCTTTACCTAACGCCACAGACCGTTGTTACAGTCTATAAATCATTTGATTTCCTCGACCCACACTGAAGCAAAAACACATTTACCAGTAATTCTCAAAACTGCTCATTACTCCAGTGGTGAAATAAACTCATGTCATAACCTTTTTTAAGTTTCAAGTCAAGTACTTCAGAAAGAGATCCAGATTCTCCAGTTCAGGGAAAAGGGCTGATACGATAGACAGTGATTAAATTAATTTACACAGCAATGCTTTTGAATTTGAGGTCCAGTGTTTTTCTGATCAGGCATCTGACAATTAAGGTCTATTATTATTGCAATTATTAATAAACAACACAACAGCGAGCTGGAAATCAGACTTCTTTTAAAATATGCCAGTACATCCTCCTGCTTGGTAACATCATCCGCCGATATGGCCTCCATTTACACTGCTATGCCGACGACATCCAGATCTACATCACCACAAAATCCATCACTACAGCAATCTGCTCCACACTTGAAAATTGCCTCACTGAAATAAAATCCTGATGCAAACTAACTTTTTACAACTCAGCTGTGACAAATCAGACATGATCCTAATCGGCCCCAGTTCCCTCACTAAAACCATCCCCAATTTCAGCCTTAATGTCACAAATTCTATACTTTCTCCATCTCCACATCTACGCAACCTCGGAGTCACTTTCGACAGCAACCTTTTATTTGAACCACACGTTAATCATATCACCAAAACCGCTTTCTTCCATCTAAAAAACATAGCTCGGCTCCGCCCCTCACTCACCTTCTCCACTGCAGAAACTCTGATTCACACATTCATAACATCCAGACTTGACTACTGCAATAGCATTCTGTATGGTTCATCTTCTGAAGTCCTCAACAAACTACAATACATCCAGAATTCTGCTGCCCGTCTCCTCACCCAGTCCCGCTCCCGCGACCATATCAGGCCCGTCCTCCAGAAACTCTACTAGCTCCCAATTCCTCAACGCATTCAGTTCAAAGTCCTTCTCCTCACCTTCATAGCCAACCAGGCCCCATCTTACCTCTGGAATTCTCTGCCCAAACACATCCGTAACTGTACAGACTCCTTCAAATCTTTGGTCAAAACCCACCTGTTCAGGTTTGCATTCAATCCCGATTCCTCCTCTTAACTGTGTTTTGCTGCTCTTATGTTGTTTTTATCTTGGTTTTTTTCTGTTTTTGTAAAGTGTCTGAGTGTTTTGAAGCACTATACAAATAAAAAATGTATTATTATCATTGTTTTAGAGAGAAGATTGAACAAAATATATTAATATTTATGAGACAATGTTATGTATTTTTGGGTCATTTGAGCGTTCTATTAATCAAGCAATGAAAACATAATCTATGAAATAATTGATAAATTAGTTGTTAGATTTGTCAACTAATCAAAAAAATAAATAGGATAATTCGATTGAAAAAGTATTGTTAGGCACAGCCCTAATATTTTCACACCTGACTAAGGGATTGAAGAACCCGGTCTGACTCTGAAGTCGTCGAATACCGGTGCTTGGTCAGTGACTTCTGGTGTCAGACACCAACGAAAAAAGCTGGCCTTTCACGGCAGCATGATACACTGTCAGTCTGAGTGGGGTGGGTGGGAGGGTATGGAGCTACATTAGGGTCAAAAGTTTTGTACTTGAAAAAATAAAATTTGAAACTGAAAATTCATGTGTTGATCTTGAATTTTGAAAAATACAACAATGTATTCAAAATAAAAATAAGTGTATGAAACGTTTTTTCAGGTTAAATATAATTTTGATTCACTTTGGTAATTCTTTTGATTGAATAATTTATTTTCACTTTTCACATCCATATATATTTTGACATTGGAGGTCTTATTTTTTCAGTTGCATGTTTTATCTTTTCAGATTCAGATTGAATTTTCAAAATTCAAGATCAACACATGAATTTTCAGTTTCAAATTTTATTTTTTCAAGTACAAAACTTTTGACCCTAATGTAGCTCCATAGGAGGGGTGGTGCATGGGTCCAACACCCACCAACTTACACCTGGATTGTACAGATTGTAAAGCCAAACTCTGTTCTTTTGTCCTAAACATAATCACGTGTGTTTGTTGTTGAAAACTGACGGAGCACAGTTGCCCACAGGGATTACACTGCAGCCTGTTTTGCGTCCACAGTCTTGCTCAGTACTGGACCAGTTTCAAAAATCTTGTTCCCATTCGTCACTTAGTCACACGAACATATGAAAACAGGGTCCACAGTGAAAAATACTGAAGTTACCCTTTAACCAGAGGCACTTCAACAGATCCACATTTATGGCTGCTTGTTTTTAAACAGAGCAATGAGGAGGTGGAGACTTGGCCAGCAGATTTCATTTATATGGTGTTTCATCATAAAATGGTTCATATAGTCCCTAAGAATTGTTGAAGATCACTAGTTCTGGGCGCCTGAGGTAACACGCTCACCACCTTTATAAACCCGCCCGCAATGCAAAGCAATCTCTTTTGTTTATCTGTTTCCCCAGACAATTAAATTCCCCATTACTGTCAGCGTGTATTACAAGGACATATGTGCGTGGGTGTGTAGATGTGTGAGCACGAAAGCAAAATAAATAGCTACTCCCTTGATGCTGCTTAATTTTAGCAAGCCACTCAGAGTGGGACGCTTTATATAAGCACCTATTTACCATCCAGCACCACGTATACTGTTTATGGTAAGATAAGCAGTGAAAATGCTTTTTGGGTTGTTGTTTTTTTTGTCATTATTTAATTTTTCAAATATTGTAGGAGAAGCAGCTGCAGTTAATCACAAGTCACAACACTGGCTAGTGTCTTTGGGAACGAATGGATAAATAATTCAGGAGCTGACAGAGAAAACACAGGTTTCAGATATACACTGGACTGCAGTGCTCTGGTTCCTCTCAGAGACCAGAGAGACACAATATTTTAAGTTGAGTCCCTCAGCAGAACCACTGTGGGACTGAGGAATGGGTCTGCCATCTGAGCTTTGTTTAACCAGCCCAATCAGTCCTTCTTAATATTAGCAACATTTAGAAGAGGGCACAGTTTACACTTAATCATATTACATTCCTCCAGTTACATTTTATTTTTTTGCCCATTATGTAGTAATTTAATTGCAGTAGACAAGTGATACAATGTGGTTTGTTTCTCACTCAGAGAACAAAGGTTACGATGCAACTGCTGCTTAGATCAGTCACATAAAAGTATCTTGAAACAAGTTACATCTTTGAATCGTGTTCATGTCTGCATCAGTGTTAATTTTGACAGACTATTCTTAGTCTGAGATGAAAACATTTATTAGTTTTACTCATGTTTAAGTCATTTTTATCGTCATGTTTTTTCTCTTTAAACTGATCCAGTGAGGTTAATTCATGTATCAGAAATTAGACTCAAGGTGACAGGTTGTATAAAACAATGTGTGTGTCATGTCTCCAGCAGTGTGTGACAGGTTTAAGGGCTGATTTACGAGCACACACTTAGTGATCATCATTTGAAAAGCTCAACATCTCTCCATTTATGCTCTCAACAAATAACTAGTGTGAGACAACTAGGATTTGTCCACACAGGTTCATTGTAAACTCTGACTATTAAGAAGCAGAAACTTCTTTCTTCATGTGCAACATGTTAGTCTGGAGGTTTAAACTGGTGTCCTCTCACAGAGTTGGTGATTCAAACTAAACTTTCCTCTCTGTCAGAGAAAACTGATCTGAGTTCAGACTGTTTACTTACAGCACAGCTACACTCACAGATAACTGAGCCTCCTACCTGCCTGTCAAACACCATCAACCCACAAACCTTCTCCAGTCCGGACTGAGTGGAGTCCTGCGGGGTGAAGCTGTGAAGTCTGCGAGCGGAGCTAGCTGCTAACAGCCACCGCTGCAACTAACAAACCCCACAAATCCATTCAGCAGCTCAACCATCCACAGTCAGACACACACGGCTCACTAGTTGCTGCTGAATAATGGGTTTTTAAAAATGGCACTTGTGTTTGTCCAATGACTGTACACTTCAGTCACTCAAGGTTCCTCTGTGCTGACAAAAGTATCTACTCTGAAATAGGAGCTATAAACATCCTTCACGATGGCTGTTCACTTTGACAGCACTGTTGCCACTGTTAGCACCTTTTTATGCTGTTAGGGAACAGCAGAGCGACTGTAGTATTAAACATTAAAAATAATTAACACTGTTCTACATTAATTAAAACAATATTCTTCTTGCAGTATTGCAAACATTCGAAAGCCTCTGAGATTGTCAAAGTGCAATTAAAAACCAAACAGAACTGTGGCACAACAGCATATATTTAACCAGAGCGAATGAGACAGGTGACAAGCGGGCAGCACTGTGAGTGAGAGAACGGAGGTGGGGCTCTCGGGCATTGCAGAGGAGTGTGTCAACTCACTGCTGGAGACAGAGAGGGAGCAAGAATGCAGCATCGATAGTATGGATACTGAGGAAAATGAGTATTGAAACCATTTCAGATATTCATTATCGATAAAATCGACAACACGTCTTTGAATGTTACATACAGACCAGTTGATGTGATACTCAAACCTTTGCATGTTGGCATTTCAAGCTCACAAACCATGAAAAATGTATTAAGTTTTCCCAAATCTTTGCTGCTTAATAATCTGAAGAATTTAACTCCCTGGAAGTCTTGGTGTGATCCTTGATTCAGATCTTTAAGTCCAACATTAACAAGGTGACCACAACATAATTTTTCCACCTCAGAAACACTGTTTAGTTGATTCACATCTTTATTTCAAGCCGACTCCACAACTGTAACGCACTTTTAATTGGCCTCCCAAAAAACACCACTGAGAGACTTCAGCTGATTAAAACTCTGCAGCTCGACTAAGAACCAGAGGAGCGAGCACATCAGACCAGTCTGAGCTGCTCTGACTTCCTGTTACATTAACGATTGATTTTAAGCTCCTCCTCCTTGTATACAAGGAGCCCTACATGGGCTGGGACCGAGCTACATCACTAACTCCCTTGTTAACTATTTGCCTCCGAGAACACTAATAATAATACATATTTTTAAAAGAAAGCTAAAAAAGTATGTGTTCACTTTCGACTTCAACTCACTCTGACTTTCCTGATACAAATCTGAAACTCTGTTTATGCTTTTACTTTCTATTTACACTTCATGCTGCTCGTGTTTGATTTTGTGATTTATAGTTTTACAAATCTATGATTTTTTTAACCAGTTAATCCATGTTTTAAACTGTTTTTTACTGTCCTTTTATATTGAATTGCCTCGTCTGTTTTATGTCCATTATGTCTATTTTCTTATGAAGCTTATACTACCCTTAATGTAAAGCGCTCTGTGCTGCATTTCTTGTATGAAAGGTGCTGTATAAATAAAGTTTATAATCATCATTTAATGTTGGACACATGGAGTAGATCTAAAGACAATGTACTCATTTCATAATCTCATGAAATAATTAAATAAATAAAGCACAAACTGCTTCGGTGTCGCAGCGCCTGCTCCTGAATGCACCTCTCTGCCCTGAAGCCTGAAAAAGAAATGATTTCTCAGCCAACCCTCCGAGTTAAATACAGGCTAAAAAGGGAGTAGAATTGCCTCCCATAGTGCACTGGGAAATTGTCATGCCTCAGCATAAAATGGATAGGGAGTCCTTATTGCTCCTAACGGCTTGTCAGTCTATGACAGTACACTGTGCCGAGTTTCCAACCAAATTCAGTGCAGTTTGTGCTCCACAAATGTAATTAATCAGTAATGAAGCCACTTGCAGCCCTGCGTGTTTCTACCACAGATTCAGCCTCATCAGAGGCAAAAATAGCTCATGTACAATAAAGCTCCCTTCATTTTACTTCTTCACAGATTAAACACAATTTTCACTGGAAGTCTGATATTAATGCAGAGTATAAGGATGTCTAGAAAGAGTTTCAGTCGCCCTCATGGTCAAGCTCTCATGTTTTCACACACAAAGCACACGTCACAACACACTCGAGACATTAGGAAATACTGCTGAGCAGCTGTCCAAATGTTTCTCCTCTCAGAGGCGTTTCCTCTCCGCGATGCCAAAGAGAATGCTTTGAGCTGAAAAGAGCGTTTTTTCCTTCCCTCCACCACTGGACACTTTGGAGAGCTCTTTGCAGATGGACACATGCTGAGCCGTCTCCTCATGAAAACACCACGGGCTACATTTGGGGAGGCTTTTACTGAAAGCTCAAACAGCAAAGGCTGCTGAAGTCAGCTGCTGCCACGATGAGACAAAGCTGACAACTCGTTATACACTGGGCCTGCGCTGCCCGTGCCCTGCCACTATCTCTCCATATCTTTCTTTGTCTTTGAGCTTCTATGTCTAAGAGTCACAGTGTGCTGCTTTCTCCAACTGTTTGCCTTCATAATTCTCCGGAGGAAAGGAAAGAATTCCATGAATAATTTTATAAATAAATACACTTTTTGAAGGTTGTTGCCTTAAGAGAAAGGAACACTTTGTTTGATGATGTGCCTTCTCAGTGTTGTGTTGATTTATGATCTAAGAAGTCATGTGTTACCATCCTCCAGCTTTGTTGTGACTTTCAAACACGCCATGCAACCGTGACGACCCTTTGGCCCACCGACCGCTCCAGCGCTGGGTGACCCTAATTACAGTGTTGGCTTTGCTGCCAAACCATCTCATTGGAAACCAGCCACAGCTTTGGCGACCCCGGCATACGAGCTGTTCCCAATGGAAAGCAATTTAATGCTTGGCTGCTCAAAGAACAAAATGTATGCAGCACAAGAAATCCCTTCGATAAATTAGAGCGGGCGAGCGGGCTCTGTTAAAGCCTTATCTGAGGCCTGATGAGCCTCCTGTCACCTCTGAGGTGACATGAAACCACAACGTGGCGGGAAGCAGTCAAACTCTGTCACGAGCAGCAGGTACTGAGCTTCCTACGGTGGGAAACTGCTGGGAGAAGAGCGGAGCACCTGCAGTCTGCTGGTGTGTTCGACTAGCAGGGCGTCCAACTGGAGAACTCTGCCGTGCGGAGAAGTTCCAACAAACTCAACCTCAGGAACTTGTTTGTTTTTTGGCTGTTGGCCCATTTGACCAGAGAGTCCCAGAAACTACAGCACCTCAGGAAAATGGAAGGTGCTAGAGAGGCAAGAATCCTGTTTGCAAAGAAGCAACACTCCCCTGAGTTATGTTTTTTTTTTACTTCAGTCTGAAACCAGACTAGATTTACCTGCCAGGAAGCTCCCGGCCAAATACGAGCTGTGGACCCCAAATGACACAGTGACCCCTCTCATGATGCCCATAAAGCAACCTGCCTTACAGTCCTACAGCGGAAGACTAACCCATGTTTGCTGTGCATTAGTTACGCCCTTTTCCCACCCGATTTAGGGCATATGTGCAGGTTTTGTTAAATGCAGGAAAATCCTGTAAAAATAGGTAAAAGACTCCAATTTCCCATTACCACTGAACAAGTATGGCTCTCCATTAGGGTCGTGGTGACAGACCGGCTTAAAGATACTATGATATAAAACAGATATCAGAAAAAAAATATAACCCCCTTAATTTTAGTTATTTTCAAAAGGGAGACTTATACTAACAAAATGGTTTCAATTATAGTAATAAAACATTTGTTAAACCATAAAAAAACCTTTCTGTTTTCATTCATTTATGGGTCAACTGCTCCTTTAAATGGATAAACTTAACTCAGTGATATAAAGTTTATACTACCTATCATAGCTAGAGTTATACAATGTTTTTTTTCTCTACAGCATTTTATCATTTAACATTACAGCATGGTGCAGCAGCTTGAGTGCAAACAACAAAAACAAGCTCTCTAAGATTGTCAGCACTGCAGGGAAAGTGAATGGCCAGTCACAGGAACAACTCAGCAATGATTGTGACAGGACTGTATGCAGGAATTGTCCCTACCTGCCTATTTGCACTGTTGTATCGTATATATATTGTAAAACTGTGTGTTTTTAATGGTGTATTGTGTCTGTATGTAGCTTAACTATTAATGATCAAAGGATGTAGAAGGCTCCATACTTTCTTCCCAACCTAAAACTATGTGAGTGAACTGGATCTGAACCTGTTTCATGTTGATGGAAAAGGGTCACCTGTGTGTGTGTGTGTGTGTGTGTGTGTGTGTGTGTGTGTGTGTGTGTGATGATCTTCAGGTGGTGCCATCTGATTTTTGTCCATATGTGATTTTTCACAGATCACAGCTCTGGCGTATGCAACAATCACATGACAATTACCAGCTGGTCTCACTTCTCAACCAGTCCTGGTGCCCATGTCAGTTACTGGGGACTGACACTAATTAATATTTTTGTAGTAAAATGAGCCCGATCCAGAAGAGTATTGACTTGCAGAGGGAAAAAAATAGTTTGTTTAATTTCCATTTTTCTAAATTCACACACACATTTAATTCAAAATGGCTGACTTCCTGTTGGATTTAGGGTACGACTCCAAGAGACTTATTTGTACGTCTTGGGATGTTACATATGCCTACCAATTTTCATACATGTAGGTTAAACATACCGTCAGGGCTGCTTTGTTAAATGTTTGAAGGGCCAATTTTTTAGAATCAGACCTATAAAATATCAACTTTTCCACCACTTCTGATATATGTGCAACGTTTTTGAGCATCTTAAGCCACTAAGAAGAGCAATTTATTTCTTAGAAGAGGAAGATTTCAAGAGGGTCCTTGCACAGTGTGGTGCCCGGGCCCTAATAACCCAAAGTATGAATTAGTTTCCTGCGATTGAAACACAGATAAAGTTCCCAGGTTCCCTAAAAAGGTTCCCGAAATATCCCTGCAGCATAAACAGACGAGACGATACATCTCTACATCCCTCCCAGCAGGCTGTTCAGTTATGCTGCCCATGTGTTGAAACGGACAAAGTTAATGCGTGTTCCTCCACGGTAATTAGTATAGAAGCACTAACAGAAAAATGTCCTCTGAAGTACACTATGCAAGGGTGGCTGAGGAGCAAATCAGCCTGGGTTGAGAGGTGCTTGGCTTGAGCTGAGACCATGATGACCTTTAGATTGAAACAATGTCCTGGGGAGTCAAACCCATTAAGCACAGTAACTGTACTGGAGAGAGAGCCCTGCTCTGAGAATCCATCTCCTTAGATTAGCCGACAGCAAACAGGCCTCCAACTGAAGCCTGCGTCAGTCGAGTGACGCCTGCGATGCCTCCAAGCAGTCTCCACAATGTAATCCCATTTGCCCTCCAAAGGCTGGAGCCGTGCTTCTTTGGACACCTTTTTAAAATCAAAAATATAACCAACACACGCACACCTTCCCAGCGACCAGGGTGGTGTGGAAGAAATTGGAAAAGACAAGACTGAACCAATAATTACACAGCAAAAGCTTTTTTCTTTCATGCTCTGAAGCAAAGTGACACATTCCTTTCATATCTGATCTGCAGGTGCAGACTCGTATAAACAAGAAGCATTACAAGGACACCTGTCAGCTATATAATTATTTCCTTCCCAAATGACGATGACATGAATTGTGTAAAAAGCATTTTTCCTGTTTTGTTTGTATACGTGTGACTTGGCAGCTGCATAGTTTCTGATGAATATTAGATCATTAAAAGCTTTAGAGCGACGTATTATGTGCTGTATGTGGAAAAAAAATCCAGCTAGTGCTTTTGATTTACAGTAAATAGTCTTTACAGAAGTGCATATGAGAAACATAACCGTGTACGGCTCAGTCACCACAAGAAAATGTTCCATTTCTGTTACCCAAGAATATGTTAGAATTGCAGTCTGAATACCAATCATATCAACGTATCTAAAGTGACGTGGTATATGACTCCTGTCATCAGGAGGGAGAGGGAAAGGTGGATGGATGTCACCATGGCAAGACACTTCAATGAGCTGCAGACCATCAAACAGCAAAACCTGTTGTGTTTTGGCAAGTCATTACTGCGTTTTAATCCTAATTTTAGGCTCCAGACGTGGGTGTTTTGTAGCCACCTGTCAGCGGGGACTGGGCCACAAAAAGTGGTTGTTCTTTAGAGACATTGTGGCTCTTCGTGCCACAACTGTGCCCCTAAAACCAGGTATTTCAAGCCAAAATATTATCTTTTCTTCATCATAACCACGTGGCTTTTGTGCCTAAACCTAACCACACGTTAACCATGGTGTTGTTGAAAAGTAGAGTGTCTCTGTATTCCTACATAATAACATGCAAATGTACAACGTATCCCTGATTTGCAGAGACGTACAACAATTGTTTCTTGTGATAGAGTTGCGGTACCTAAAATGCTGACATGGTTGAGGTTAATGCTGTGTTCATGCTACCAGCGACAACGCAGGTGTGACCAGCTGCATTGTCGCTGAGTCGCCATTGAGGTGTTGTTGTTCAAGGTTCACAGGTTTGAATGTGAACATCATCTCCAGTTTGTGCTTTTGATCTCCTGGGCACGCCAACCCCAGTATGAAATAAATTTTCTCCCACTCGCTCTCTGCTTGTACAGACCAGCTCCCATAGCAGCTCTTTTTTTCTGCTCCTGTGGCAGCTCGACTCCTCTCCTCACCATGGATGCACAAAGAGAGCTCTGTAGCTGTTGCTGTGTCTCGTGTGTGACGAAGACTGGATGAGGAGAGACTCGTTGTTGAGGCTGAACAATATCTCAAACTAAACAACCCACAGTTCTGTCATCATAAAGACAATGGCCAAAAAGATACTTCCTGTCGAGTCACAGCTCTGGAGATCGGCTAAATCAGCTTTAATTAGTGACTGTCCACACATGATTTTGAGCTAATGTAGAGGTGGAGGAAGTACAGATGTTTCAGTAAAAATAGTAATAACTTTGTGTGGTCGTCTGTTGATGAGCTGCAGCACAGTGCACCTCCAGTATGGGGGCAGCACTGGATGTGCACTGTGCTGCAGCGGCGCCGGTGTGTTTTCAACAATTTTTGTAATTCTCACTTTCCCCTAGCCTGGAAATCCAGACCCAAATCTAGAAAGATTTAGGGTCTGGCCATGAGTAATGCAAATGGCCCAACTTGAGGGGCGGCACCAAGCATGCATTTGAAAATATCACTGCATGCAATTGGATAACACTACGACCAATCAGAACAATACACGGGGTGACGTATCCAGAGCTTAGCTACCAGCGGAGCTAACTGGTAGATTAGACTCTTGCCGTATCCGGTCGGCAAAACAGCAAAAATGTCCTTCTTGCAAAGGAAAGATTCGAGCGCCGTCTTCTGTTCCTCGTTTAGAGAAAAAGCCAAGTCTAACTCGTTCATTGTAGCGGCCAAAGCCGTTTCAAACAACTGGTGTTCATCCGTAGCCATCTTGCAATGTTTACTGACTGATTCCGGACTTCGTCATCGCAGCACTGTCGTCATCTGTTTAGCTCGCCTCTGGCCCGCCTATATCAGATACACCGATGTGATTGGTGCAGCTCGGCTCCAACGGCATGGGTAACGAGCATCATTACTGATTGCCAGAGTGACTCGCTGAGCAAATTCAAATTGTGCTCTCGCGAGAACTCTGGATTTCCAGGGTACCTTTCCCCTGAAATTTCACTGCAAATACACCTGTAAACATCACAACATTCATCACAGTTTCATAGAAATGCTGCAGTGAAATCAGACATTTCAGACCGTACCAATGCAAAAAGCAGTTCTGGAGGGACTTGACAGTGCAAGAGGTAGCTTATCATGTAACTTGTTATAAACTTGGTCCTGCAGACAGATGTCATCCCCCAAAAGTCTTTAAATATGCAGGACATGTATAATTACAGAAAATTGTTCTATTGGTTCCTTTTTTTCTTACTGTGGCCCCTGAATTTTGGCTTTTGTGACGGCCCTGCTGAGGATACCAACATTGGTATCTGTTGTTTTAGGTTCTGGGGTGCCAGGAAGTGGAATAAGTTGCTCATCCTAATAATAAATAACCTCCAACGTCAAATTATTGCTGAGAAAACTCACTATCTGAGTAAAAAGTTCAGTGAAACACAGTAAAAAGTCTCCTGTCTGCCCCAGAGTGACCACACAGACAGCAGCTGCAGTATTTTACTTTGATGGCAGCACTGTGTCTGTAAATGATACCAAGCAATACCCTGTGCCTGTGTTTGTTGTCGAGCACTCGTGGCTCAGGTTTGTCTCTAAGTGCTGAGTATATTTACCCTCTATCCAGTGCTATGCTTTGTCGCGCTCTGTGAAACAAGGTAGAATTCAATTACATGGTGGCCGAGGCCCCGACAAGAGCTCACTCTTGTTTCAATCACCCCACAGGTGGATATGGGGATGAGGAGAAGTGGCGCTCCAGTCCCCACACTGTGGACCACCAGAGGGCAATGAGGCGTGAGGAGGCACTCAGAAGGTGGCGGCCGGTGGCGCAGAAAGACGTGCCAGAGCAGAAGTCATGCTCATCAGACAACAGCATCAGCCTAGGTCAGCTAAGAGAACTTTATTTTGAAACTCTGGAGTCGCAGATAAGGCTGGATAAGCTGGAAAATGACAGAAATGAGCAGGTGGAATCTGCATGTTTTGGTTTCTGTATACACTAAATATGGTGTTTAAATGGTCGGCTGCACAAAATGGAGGCAAAACAACATCTGTTTGAGGGCATCCATTCCAAGGTTTAATGTCTTTTTATTTACTGCCTTTTTCTTTTTCAATATTTCCACAGTCGGCGAGTGTGTGAGTCACGAGATGTGTACACTGCAGCCATCACACTGATGGCCCTCTCCAAGGACCCTGCCCGTGCCCAGTGCAGATGAACAGACTCCAATAAAACAAACACCATCAATCATCATGATTGTCACACTTTTCATTGAGTTCATAATTTCCCTGTGAAAATGGCTGTGGATCCACGGCTGCAGAGACAATTTAAGGCCGTAATCAACCATGTTATGAGTCCACTCTGATAATTAATGGGTGACGACGGCGGTGGGAGGGTACCATGGGAGCGCTGTAAGCCTTGTTTGTAAAACTCAGTGTTTTTCACCTTATTTCTCTCAATAACGTGATGTGTTTGTCTGTATTCCTCAGGGCCGGACTGTCTGCAGTGATTGAACGCTGCCTCGTCCTGAAGGAGGCCAGATCATTTAACTGCTGTTCTCTTCAGGTCCCTATGGAAGCTCTTTTTTTGTGTGTGTCCTGCCCGCCTCATTGTGTATACAGCCCGTAAATGATATTTATGGGTAAAGCCTACAGAGGGATGTTGTGATGATAACACAAACATACCACGAGCTGCAGAGTGACAGTGAGAAATATGGCAGGGAATTAAGTCAAGATTGCAGTGTTAAGAGGGTCATGTCGACGCCGCAGCCGAGTTTCGTCACCGCTGATGAGAAATTGTGCAGAAAAAAATGAAGAAGCTGAACTGCAAAACATGAGCCTAGAGCCCAGTCCAGACCAAGGACTTAGGACGAGATGAAACCACCTGCAGCTGGTCACATCACTGACGGCTGGTTTTTAAAGCACATCACATGTTTCAACAGCCAGTCAGCTTGTAGTGAAGTCCACTGGTCAAGTCAAAATGACCACAGACGGCGTGTTGGCTTGCTGCAGCAGGTGCGCCGTCCTCGCCGAGCCCTCTGTTTCCGTCCCCACGGTGTGCTGCTGTCGGACGGTGGGTGATTGCTGCTGCTCGCTGTACATGCTTATGCCCTGCCCATTTTACTAGCCCAGTGTGGCTACACATTTTGACAAATAAAGGCCTGGTCTGGTTGCCAAGCAGTTCATTTTTTTTTAAAGAAATTCTTCAGATGTATAAAAGTAGGTTGTTGGCTTCCTCAAACTATGTGTCTATTCCTCAATTACAAAAAGGGAGAGTAAAATACCAAATAGCAGAATCAGTTCACAAAACAGTAATTTTACCTCACTGAACACAGACACTGCTGGTGTACTGCTGCCTTGATCAGAGGGGTATTTTCTCCACAAACTCTGAGTCTAATCCTGAACTCTGAGTTGACTTAAGCACTATTCGGACGGGATTAGTTTTACATAGGTACCTGGGATAAAGTAATAATTACCATAGATTTTAGTCCCGTCCGAATGTGCCACGTCAATAATCATTACCGCACGATGTCAGTAAAGATTACCGCGACTTTTACCTTCTGTAAAAGGGTCCCGGACAATTACCTCAGGTAATACTAATCCCGTGCGAATAGACCAGCAGTAAATATGTGTGTTAGGGCTGTCAGAAAAAAAATTCGAAGTTCTAAATATATTCGAATATAGCCTATATATTTTTTATAAGTTCGAACCTAAATTTGATAATTCGAATATCATTAATAATTAATTAATACTATCAGTAATGTTGTATATCATGGCGAATCCCAGTCGGGCAGAGATGGCTTGTGCACAAGCCGTGCCAGAGAGGGACGCAGCATCGGAGGGAGAGGCGCTGACGGAGGAGCCCGCTGCGCCAACACCACCCACTGCGCTGTCCACAATGTGTGACCTGTTCGGGGAGACATACAGGGAGAGTGTTGCACCTGCTGCCTCCCTGCCTACCCTTTTTGAAGAAGAGATGAAACGTTACCAGAATGAGACACCACTACGAGCCGACCGGGATCCACTCTTGTGGTGGAAAACTACTTACTGAAGTATACAAACATTGCTCAGATAGCGAGGCAGAAGTTGGTCATACCTGGCACTTCAGTGAGGTCAGAACGGGTGTTTTCATCCGAGGGTCACGTTCATATTGCGTCAGCAATAAGCATCTTATTTTTTGTGGTTTTTTTGTAAAATAAATAAATAAATAAATAAAAATAAATTTGAATATAATTCGAACTCTACTAAATTAATTCGAAAATATTCAAACTCAATTTCATGGTGCTTTTGACAGCCCTAATACACACATGACGACAGGAGGGGACGGCGGTGCCTGAATGGATTTACCCCGCCCACTTGTGGTAGTTTTACTGATATTTCTTATCCCGTGCGAATTGGCCATTAATAGTACTGACGTCCTGTGGTAAAGTGACATTACCCCACGTGCCCATGTAAAACTAATCCCGTCCGAATAGTGCTTTACCCTGAGCTGGGAAACTCTGAGTATCCTGTTCCAGAACAGCTGATCTGAATTAGTTCAATCAACTCTGAGTAAGTACACCTTGAGTTAAGTGCGTGCACAACCACAATAAAAAGCCATCATCAGTGGAGCCAGAGAGTGGCCATGGCAACTAGAGAGAAAAAGCAATCAACTTATTTTACACCTGTGGAATTGGAGGTGCTCATGAATGCCTACAGCAAATATGAGCATATCTTTCATAAAAAAAAAAAGTAACACCGCTAAAGCTGCCAAGGAGAGAGAGGCGGCATGGGAGAAAACTGCTGCCCGAGTCAACGCGTATGTTTGAATGCACTGGTCCATTAATTTAACATTTAACCACACTTAATTAAAATCGTAGCATACTCTTTCTGGAACTGAAAACCCAGAGTTTCCCTCATTTCAGGGTTAACATACTCAGAGTTTTCACTAAACCCGCTTTCTGGAATACACCCCAGGTGTTGTTTGTGTTACTGTGTGACTTTGGTGTTTCAAAGGGTTCGTTCAGATTCACTAAAGTCACACAATAACACAAACTAAGTACCTGATGGAGGCAGCAGTACACCAGCAGCTCCTGTGTTCAGTGAGGTTAAATTACTGTTTTTATCTATGGAGTCTGGCTACAGATAAGTTTCATTATTAGTATAGTTAGGACTGTCTGTTTGTGACGCACTGAGCATACAGCTGGATAAATGAGACTTGGATCATACTGCACACATTGTGTGAGAGTGTAAACTAATATTTGATATAGTTTTGCTGCTGTTAAACGCAGTCGCCTATGACTTCAACTCAGTTTTTGGATTCTTTGTTCAATGAAGAGAAAAAATGTTCTTCACAAATTCAGCATGACATGAAATGAGTAACTGATATAAGAATGTCATTTTTAGGTGGTGAAGTATTCCTTTAAATCATCAGTGTTTCAGTTTATCTGTTGATTTATCAGGTTAAACAAAAACAGAAGTCAGGTTGAAGATGTGAGGTTTTATATGTGGTGCACAAGGTTATGAACTGTTAAAGCAGAGATATATGGATATATTTGTTGTTCTGTGTGTGCTCTTGGTAGAGATCATTTAATCAGTGATAAGTCAGAGCAGGTGTGCTTCATTAGGTCCTCAGAGCCGGAGTGAGCCAAGATGTGAAGGAAGGGTAACACTGCTCTGCAGTAAATGGCATTCTAACACAGTCTGTGTTCCTGGGCGTCCACAGGTGAATTTTGATTTTTAGCAGTAAACGCAAAGTCTTGAATGAATTCTTTTGGGGGGTTTTCTGTACCAGTCCTGCTCACCCTGTGGTTACCTGAGCAGATGGTACGCTCCAGTCAGGTGAGGCTCAGGAGGTATCAGGATCTATAAGTAGAAGCAGAGCAGGCTGCAGCTTGCTGCGAGGCTCTGGCTTTGGCTCTCGGTTTTGTTTGTTTGCACTTCTGCTTTTCAGTTCTTGTTTAACTTCCCAGGGTTTTAGTTTCATGTTTTATGAACAGCATTGTTAATAAAAATCTACTCTCTTTCTGCAACATGCACTTTAAGTTTTCCGGTGCCAACCAACACGTGCTGCACCACAAACACAAACCAAATATATCGAGTGACTGAAAGTGACAACTGGATTAAACAAACCAACAAAAATCACTGATAGACACTGAGCAAAATCTGAACTAAATGACAAAAACCATGGAAAGAAAACTATTGATAAAACAGTTGGTCATAAATTGTGTGATCAAGAGATATTTATTTAACAGTTTAGGATTAACAGTCATTAGATGCAGTTGTTCAAGGAAAACAGTTGCTTATCAAATGTAATCATTTTGCATTTTCTCTCTTTTATGTTGTTGAACAAAACAAACAATTTGAACTTGTCTTCTTGGAACATATGATGGATATTTTTCACTACCTTCTGATGTTTTATGGGCAAAATGATGAATCAAAAAATAATCAAGAGATTAATCAACAATGGAATTGAGAGGCCGTTTACACGTACACGGTGATTTTGATAAACGGAGACATCTTCCTTCGTTTGTGCCCTTCGTTTACACGCAAACGGAGATTTCTCCTCTGAAAACGAGTCTTTCTAAAAACTCCGGCCAGAGTGGAGATTTTGGAAAACTCCGGTTGCGCGTTTGCATGTAAACTGAGATAAACGGAGATAAACGGAGTTATAGGCAGCCGACGTCACAGTATGCGCCAGAACTTGCGCCTGTGTCAAAAGTGCGACCTATGTTGCTATGGTGACAATGGATACATGGAAGGGTTGAGCCTCTCGTTACGCTGCCACCTACAGGTTTGGCATACTCTTGTGTATATATACACGGGTAAGTGTAAACGAAGATCTTTTTGAAAACGGAGATGGTGAAATGTCCGTTTATGAAAATAGCCGGCGACGTGTAAACGGCCTCTAACACTCAGTTGAAACAAAGCAGACAAGAATGGGTGGTTTAAAGGAACAGTGTGGAGGATTTAGTGGCATCTAGCAGTGAGGACTGCAGACTGCAACCAGCTGAAACTTCTCCTGGTTAGAATTCCTTCAGTTACAAATCAGTGTTTCCCTGATCCAGGGCCCCAAAAACCAACAACCTCTTTCTGCTGCCTTTTTCAACATGCCCATGTTTTGCTGTCTAGGATCGGTTAAACCATTTTACTTTTGTTCCAGTTTTTCAAAGCAACATTAGATGTGATCACCCTGATCCAGATACAAAGTTTTCAAGATTACCAAATCCTGACAACCACTGCTTTAGATGGGACTACATGTCCAACACCTTCCCATCCCAAGTCATTACCTGTCGCCTCTTTGTGGCCTTTCATGTCTACATATTACACACTTGGTATCCGTCTGCATCTGCTGTTGACACTCTGAGACGCTGCTTCCAATGCTGGGACGTTGACAAAAGCAGGTGCCCTATAGGAACTTTCTGGCTTCTTATACTGCGTTGTTAGAAGCAGCATTTTTACCTGACATTGTCCTGCAGCATATCATACCACCATGACATGTGCCATCGCGCCACATTATGAACTGATTGTTTTCTTTGTTACTTTACTGGGCTTTACACAAAAGTCATGCCTGATGTGTTGAGAACATTTCCATTCATCATCACCACCTTTGTTATTCCAGGCTACACACAGTGTTCAAGGTCTCAGAGAGCAGAGCATACATGACACATACATTACAATTTTATATTTGATGTTAACTCATGGCGCTGACTTTTAGACCGTTACAGTATTGTGCCTTCAGGACAGCACTGACTTATGCAGCCTTTGCAGAATTCACATTTTTCTCTGCTTAAAAAACTGGAAAGAGAATTTCAGGTTCATCAGCCTGAGCAGATCCAACGGCTCCTCCTTCTGACTCACATGTTTTTCTTTTGGACTAGCTTCAACCAATATTTGTGAGCGTGAGCAACTCTGCCTGAGCCCAGTAACCATGACTGTAATATGTGATGTCATCAAAAAGAATAGCCTCCAGCTACCATTGACTACAGTTTGGAGACGGAGCTTTTGCTCGAGCTTTTAACCCCATATGAGTGGGGTTTTTTTCTTCTTCTGTTCTTTTGCAAAAGAATTTAAACAAAAAAATATCTTGGGTACTTTCTGGAGGCAATCAGGATTCAGGGAGCACAATCTGAGAGCAGGCTAGCTCACAGCTCACAGGCTAAGTATCAACTGTGTTACCATCGAACACCCATCCAAAATGTGGCACACTGAACCGAGGTCGGGTTGAAATAACCAGCAGCGTACTCAGTAATGCTGTAAATGCTTTTGTGCCTCGCCGCTGCCATTTTGGCTTTTTCAGAGTGATTGCCACATTCACAGTCACCCCTTTTAAAATCTTTCTGGAGCTCTCTCTGGGAGTGGCAGCCATGCTGGCATAGGTCTTTTTGGAAAAACATTTGGGTACCGACAGTTCACTGGCAAATGCATTCTGTTTTAGCACATAAAACCCTCCAACACTGTTCCCTGCACGTTATGACGCACACCTCTGTATGCTGCCTTTCCTTTTCCCCTCCAATCTCCACCCCGTCTCCTCCTTCTATTCATCCATCGGTGCTTGGCTCTGGTCACTGCATATCAGGTCTGGGCACAGGCTAATCGTGCGTCCCACAGGCTCAGTAGGACTCCAGCAATCTGAGGGCAGCACATTACCCCAGACGTATTTTAGTGTGGCACAGCAGCCCGAATGCCATGTCCGCAGAGAGGAAGAGAGAAACTACTGGCGTCCGGCCCATCGTCTGCTTTCAGCAGGTTTTTGGCTCTGTTAAATCATTTTGCACCACTAATGATGTCCTTTTTTTCTAAGTCACGATCCATCCAAGATCTGCTGGACAGCCACGGGGCACATGCATGCAACCAGGTCATATGAACCTGGTTATAGAATAAGTCTGTAATATCTGGTTGCAGCTGTGGGTTAGATTCCAGCAACAGCCCCATCAACCTGGTCTCACTCTGAAGTCACTGAATACCTGTGATTGGTCTGTGACTTCCAGGGTTAGACACTGATGAAAAACGATGTCCTTTCACATCAGCATGATACGCAGCCAGTCGCAGTCATTGTGTAAGAGTTTCCCAGCAGCATCGGGAAAAGTGTGGTCGGACGACAACAACAAAAGTTAAGGCAGCAGGAGTGCACATACTGTAGGGTGGGTGGAAATGATGATGGATGGGTCCAACAACCACCAACTTCCCCCCAGGAAGCTGGTGTTCACTTCCTGTAAAGCCAAGTTTAGACCAATGATTGGCAATGAGATGAAACTGTTTTAGAGCTATGAGTGGTGTGAACTGGCTGGTCTGAGCTTGACTCAAGCCGGCTGATGGTGACACCTGACACTCAGCTGGTCAAATGGCCGGCGGCTGGTTTTAAAGCACGTTGGGAATCTTTGGTCTGAGCTGGGCTTAAGATTGTAAAGCCAAACCCTGTTCTTTTGTCTTAAACCCAAGCACGTCTGTTTGTTGTTGAAGGAAAAAAACATCAGTTGGCGGTATTGTACCAATGTAGTGCTTTTATTTTGAAAGAGACTGTATGCAAACTGTACATTTCCTGTGAAAACATAAGTGTATTTTGAAAACAGACAATGCATGTAACAGGCTGAAGTTGACACGACGTCCCAGAGCATCAACAACCAACACACCCAGGGTACCTTGGACGTTGTATGTCGATGTGGAAGCACAGCGCACATATTTGAATATTTTTCAGACACATTGAACATATATATTTTAATCTTATTATCTAAAGTACTAGTGTTAAATATAACGCACATTTTTATTTCTATATTATTGTATTTTATTATTTTACATTTACATACTTCTATTTCATACCCCTCTTCTTATTACTTACAATTCTCTTTACATCAGAGCAACTATAAAGAATCACAGTTTCCCCGCGGGGATCAATAAAATTTTTCTGACTCTGATTGGGAGAGTCCATGACCAAACGTCAGAATGTGATGAGGTGGGAGTGAGAACGTGTTGGCCCTGTAGGTAAAGCTTTCAGTTCAGACATGACTTTGCACTAAAAACACAAACGTGTAGAAGCATGACTTCCATTAAAGTTTGATGAAGCAGGTCATGAAATATGAAAGCGCTGATAAAGTGGATGTTAATAGGTTGCCTATGGGTGGACCGAGCCTGTAAGTGAGGTGAACCTCCCTCCTGCAGGAACGACTCATTAAAAACACAGGCGTGTGTGTGTGTGTATAATGCTGAAGCTGCTCATGATGAAACAAAACTGGATTTTTACTGTTTTCCACAGAAAGCAACAGATGGATTAGTAAAAATGAGCAGTCATTATCCACTTACCTAATAAGGAGTTTTATATTCAATAAAGTGCTCCAAATTCACATCACACACATAACACTCAACAAGGATGCCAGAGTCACAGATGCAAAGATACACAGCTCTAATTGTATATTCAACACTAAGATCTCATTCACTAAAGGCTGATATTATGGGATTTTCTTAAGTGTTCTGCATCAACAGTAAAGTAGACATGGACCAGATTAATGTTGGAGCTTACCTTGAACTCTCAAAACTATTTTTCTATAGCTATTGCAGCCGTTACAGCGAGCTAACTTCCATATGGACGTATAAACAAACCGAACTGCAGCAGGTCACCAAACTTACCAAGGTGAGCTTCTGACCAAACGAGCAGTGGAGCAGTACGTTTTCAAATAAGCAAACTGTTACTATTAAAATATCAATGTAACCGTTATTTCCATTTCATTTGTTGTGACTGACTTCATGTTTGTTGAAACGTGTCCACTGAAACTGAAGCTGCCTCCAAAAAACAAGCGAGAACTGCTCAGAGCTGCTAATGTGACTTTGTCTCGATTCCATTCAACTGATTCCTCTGGTGAAACTATTGGTTTATTAAAAGACGAGCTGACTGACATTTCTGCTCGATAAATGATGAAATACCAAACAATTTCTTTGATGAGTTTCTTTGTTTTCCAATTATTGTAAATGGAATATTTTTGGATTTCTGACTGTGGATTTGGCCAAACAATAACTTGAAGACATCATGTTGTGTTCTGGGAACTTGTGTTGGACACTGTTCAATGTTCTCTGACATTTAATGGGCTGAAAAATCACTCAGTTAGTTTAGAAATGAATCAGTGATTAAAACAATCGTTAACTGAAGCCCAAGTTCTTTTTGAGATTTTTAATCTAAGAGGAAGTTTTTCTTCGCCACCATCGCCAAGTGCTGCTCAGAGAGGGGATCGTTGGGTCTCTGTGAATTTAAAGATTATGGACGAGACCTGCTCTGTGTGAAAAGTGTTGAGAGAAACAAAATTGACTTGACTAGTTCCCTCAGGTAGTGTTGTTTTTGGCGGCCTGTTTTAGTTTTAGTTTTAGTCTAGTCTTTGTGTTAAACTGTCATTTTAGTTTTTATTAGTTTTAGTCACGTTCATACTCTTTTTTGTCTAGTCAAGTTTCAGTCAACTAAAAGTCTGAGCATTCTAGTCTTATTTTAGTCAGAATAATCCATGACTATTTTCGTCTCGTTTTAGTCGAAACTGTTTTAGAAAACTGATGACATTTTAGTCTAGTTTTAGTCAGTGAAAATTGTATTTTAGTCTCTTTTTAGTAATGCAATTCTATTATACCCAGTCAATATAGTATAAGTACCTAGTATAGTATAACCAAACCAAAATTTTCTTTTCTAAATTAGCTCCTAGTTAGAGCTAAATATATATTTATTTATACAACAGTTAGTTCCGACCAAGTAATTTGATTGGACGAGAGGCATTCCGTGAGTGCTGATACAGAGTATAACATCACTGGGACTTGTAACAGTAAAATCACTCTGCTCACAGGTGTTATAAGTAAGGGATAATGTATAATGAGCCGGTGAATACTGGGAATAAATAACTCCCGACAGGGGAATAGAACCCCGACGCGCACCCTGCCCTGCCGGCATCTCCTTGTCAGGGAAGCGTCCCTAGCAACGCTGGGCTACATAGCAACGGTCATTACACAGTAATATCAGACCTCTGAATGCCGCGACTGACCAATCAGAATACAGCATTTAATAGAGCCGTGTAATAAATATAAATACAACCGTTAATTAACTGTCACACTCGCTACATTGACACAAACTGACACTATAGCGTTACACCAAGAAGATGGATATTTTCCCCAAAATTACATTTGAATTAAATTATGAATGGTCGTCAGGAGAGGACGAGGAAAAGGAAAGCCAGGACTTTTCTGTGCAGACCTCCAGGTGTGTTTGTGGAACATCTGCCGACCTCGACAAACTGGAGAGCAGCAAAAATGAGGCGAACACGGTCAGGAATTATCAATGATCATCTGATGAGGTACTGATGAGGATGAGGGAGAGTGGAAGCTGAATCCGGCCGTGCCAACATCCAGGTTTGCCAACGTTTCATCAGCCGAACTGGACGAAGTTACACAGTTGCAGATCAATGTAAATACAAAGAAGCTTGTGAGTTCCTGGTGTGTGTTCCGCGTTGCCTGGCAACAGACTGGGGGATCGCGGAGCTACATAACATACCTTTATTTCATTACCTGTTGTACTGTATCTCGTCACGGCTGTAATCCATCTGCGCAGTGCGACGCACAGCCTAGGATACAGAAATACTGCAAAATAATAATAATAACGCGACTAAACATTATAACGTTATTTCGTCTCGTCTCGTTTTGGTCAACGAAAACGAAGAGACATTTTAGCAGAGGTTTTATTTTGTAAACCACATTTAGTCTCGTTTTTATTCGTCAACAATATTGCATTATATATTTAATTATAGTTATCGTCACATGACCATAATTTATGTTGTGTCTCGTCTCGTTTTCGTCACGTGATAAAGGTTCATTGACGACGATATTTAGTCATACTTTTCATTGACGAAAGCAACACTACCCTCAGGTCCTCACTAAAGCTGTAGTTTAGCACCTTAGATCCCAAAACTGTCTGGTCACTTTGATGAGAGCATGGAGAGAACTGGATTAGCCCCAGTGCAGTACAGGCAAATGCTGAGGGCGCCGTCATCCAAAAAAATCGAAATGTTTATCTTTGACAATTTTTAACTAATACTATTACTACTATTATTCTGAAACATGACATAACGCCCCAACAACAAAACTACATAGCAAAGTAAATAACAGAGAGGCCTTTTTTTCTGTGTTCCTGCCGCCCCCTGGCCCCCCTCCACAGCTCATCACACTTTACCTGCTCTCTGGGGGAAATGGGTGAAGTTATCCGACATAGCATGAACCCCGAAACGTGCTGTATCGGTAACATGTCCAAACCACTACCACTGCACTACTGAGAGGAGTGGATGTGGAGCGAAAGAACATGAAATCAGCTGGAAGAGAGCTTGTTAAGTTAGCAGTTAACTGTTAGCCGTTAGCAGCCGGTGTACACAACAAACAGGTCACGGAGGTTGCATTGATTTGCATTTTGAAGTATACAAGCTCTATTCAGTAAAAATGAGTACTGGGTGAAGGTAAATTATAACATTCTCATGATGTGTTCAAAGTAATCTTGTAAATTGTAGCTTTTGGTCAGAAACCAATAAATCGGCTGTTTGGGGGAGAAATGTGTTGATGTTTTCACAGCACCATAATACAGATATTAGAGCGGGAATTACAGTGTTTTATGTGTAGTACAAGGCTGCTTATTTTCCTAAAGATGTTTTTCATGTGACAGAAGGTTATGTTCAAGGTTGTTTCATAAATGTGTATTATTGAATTTGTGCTCATTCAAAGTTGTGAAGTGTAATGAAGCACTGAATGACTTTGAAACTATTATTTTTGCTTTATAGTGTAGTGTTTCCCTGGAAACAAAAGAAGAATAAATAACAACAACAAACGAAAGAAACACAAATATAAAAACATTGTTATTCAATTATAGTTCAATTATAAAGTTGATTTGTACATTTTATTGTTATTGTTTTTAAAATGTGATTTATTATTTTGGTTATTCTTCTGAACAAATTGCACTTTTTTTTTTAAATCTTATTTTTCTTGTTAGCTCGGGTTGTGTGCTAACCCCTCTCCCCTCCAATCTCCAGCAGTGATGTGAGGACTCTAAAACTTCACCAGAGCCTCCCTCGGCATATGGGTGAGTAGATAATGGCTGAATTTTCATTTTTGGGTGCACTATCCTTTTAAATGTCACAAATTTTGACCCATCAATATTTCCATCCATTTTCGACACCCCTTAATCTTACGTAGGGACGCTGGGGGCTTTGGTCCATCCTAGTCTGCACTGTGGCAGGACGCACCCTGGACAGGTTTGATCACATGAGTAACACAGACAAACAGACAACACATTCAATTTAGCGTCCCCTAGTCTGCACCCAGAGGAACCTCACATGGACGACACACAAACTCCACACAGGAAGAATCCACTCAGCAGGCAGGAAGGTTCAAAGTTAAACCGCTGAGCCGACGTGCCATTTATTTATTTTGGGGGGAAGCAGCATATCTGTAACCCTGTTAGGAGCATATGTTTCCATTATTTTAAGAAATCAATTCTGTTATTACAGCACTAACATTTTTGTTTTAACACTTAAAGTGATTCAATCAATACTCTTCCGGGTGCTTGAACAGGAATCAAACTGTAATAGTATTAGAGTCGGTCTGAGTTGAAAACAAAGGAATCATTGGGTGTAATAATATTGGAGCCCACTTTGAGCGGCGAGATTGTGAGAGATGAATAATATGTTTGTGTTGCACTTGAGAGTGACAAGAGAAAGGCGGAACTTGAAAAGAGGCTGGGAGTGCTAATGAGCCTTATTTTAAGAACACAACGCAGTCATGAATATTTAACAGCTTGTCTCCTTGATGAACCACCAAAATAAAAAGTCTGATGAATTCACCGTCCTGGGTGAAAAATGTTTCTGCTGCTGCCAAGATGCTTCTGTAAAATGATGTCGTACAGTTCTGAGGCTTCGTATAAACCTCTGCATCTTTGTTATGTTGCATGAGTGATGTTGAATTGATCCTCTTTGAACCAAACCACAGCAGCAGGACACAGTGGGGTTGGATCGGTGTGAATGTTTTCAAACTGGTTTGATGTTGAGCCAAACAGCAGACCGAACTCTACCAGCTGTCCCACTTGACTCAGCAGCTGCTCCTGAGTGGAACATGAAGACATCGTGTCCAAGAAGAACTGAATCCATTTCATATACACGTTTGTTGTCCCCTGTAAAAATACACGTCGCAATCAGCTGATCTGACTGACGACACAACACATCCTCACTGTGACCTCGTCACATGTCCACGTTTGGTCATGGACTTTCCACATCGACATACAACGTCCAAGGTACCCTGGGTGTGTTGGTTGTTGACACTCTGGACGTCGTGTCAACTTCAGCCTGTTACATGCATTGTCTGTTTTCAAAATACACCTCTGTTTTCACAGGAAATGTACAGTTTGCATACAGTCTCTGTCAAAATAAAAGCACTACGTTGGTACAACACTGCAAAGTAACATTTTTTCGCTTCACCGGCACACACATGGTTGGCTTTAGGAAAAAAGGACAGGACTGGCTTTACAATCTTATGGGAATCAAACACCGGCCTCCCAGAAAAAATTCTCTGTGGCTTTTTGTCAGTGTCTGACGCCAGAAGTCACTGACCAAGAACAAGTATTCAACGACTTTGGAGTGAGACTGGTTTGGGAGATGTCACCCCTTGAAAGATTGCTATCCTCCTACATTTGTAACGTTACTTTTAAAACAGACACACGTCTCATATTGTGATGTTTACTGAAAATGACCAACAATACAGCCAACAAGTCGCCTAGCTTATTAGCGAAGGTCATTTAGCTCATCAGAAACTTTCAGCTCCTCAACAATCCTTTTCATCAGCTGCCCCCTTATTATGGTTTTTGTAGTGACATATGAAGTAATCATACAGATAATTCTTCATTTTAACTTCATAAATCAGCCGTTCCTCATCAAGAAGAAATAGAAACGTGCTGTCTGACAAAAGTTTAGCTCACAATGGCGCCTGCAGCCAGTTAGGACACCTTTTTTTTTGTCTGCTTCAAATTAAAAATGTTGTTATATCGGGGAGACTAACTCCACCATGTCTCGTCTCGTCACCCCAAAAAACACAAGAACTTCCTATCTTTCTAACACAACATGGCCGCTCAATCCCTCCCACCTCTAATGAAATTTGATGTCCTTCATGTTGCCGACACCCCCGAGACAGGCAGTAAATTGCACACAGCCTATCACACACTAGTGGCTCCGTTAGTCCGTTTATAAACATAATTTTGGTTTAATCACATCGTCATATTGCTTATGACGCCCACTTTATTGGAATCAGCACCGTAACGCTGTCAGCACAGGCTGATGATGTAGGCAACTTTTTAATTTGCCAGACTGAGTCATAATGAGAGATGTTGGTTCAGCTGGTTTGAAATCAAACTGGTTTAAGCTCGTACACCAGACCAGTTCGTCAAAACTGGAAATTGACCCAACTCTAGTACACACACATACACACACATACCATGACAACTAATAAGTTGGTTAAACGGTCTACGTTGTGACAGGATGTGCATCTTCATTTCTTCATCACAGCAAACAGCACTTCATTATTCATGGACACTGATGGATACGCAAATAAACTTTCTCCACACGTCTAAAGAGGACAAGTTTCAAGGTAGTCTGGAAGAGATCCTGCAAGGTGCTGAGTCCCATGGACTCACTTTGTTGCTAGGCAACAGCAAGGGCACCGCTCCTTTTTTTTTTTTTTTTTTTTTTTCCCTCAGTAAATTCACTGTCCAAAATAAATAAGGATAGACGGAACACACCATGAACCTCTTGAGCGGAGTTAAGTCACTGAGAATAACACTCAGCAAACATCAGGTAGTGGCTGCAGAGGCCAAAGAGCTGTTTATGTTTGGTAATTAGACTCTTTACTCTCAAGACGCAAAGGAACACACAGCACATCTACGGCTTTCCAAAGGTTTACTGAGTGAGAGAAAAGGTTAATCAGAGCTGTAATGGTGCCTGAATGGCGGTAGAATTACCAGCTGGTTGATTAAATTCTGTATTATTCAAAGAAAAACACAAATTTATGTTTTTCCGAAATAATTAGAGGTCATATTTTTAGGCTCTGTAAATAAATGTAAATGCTGTGCGCGGCTTTGTCCTTCATAAAGAAAATGAGCAAACACCCTGAGAACAGATCAAAAGGCTACGAGGCGACTAACAACAGTAACTAGGACTCCTTATCAAAGACAACTGGCTTTATCTCATTAAAGCAGGCGAGAGGAGGAAAAAAGCTGCAGTTCCAAAGGGAAATGAAACAGTTTTGCCCATATTTGCTTTGTTATTTAGCTGGAACAGCTCAAATTAATTACTCTCATCTTCCTCACTCTATTCATTATTCCAGCTGTAAACACATTAGTCAAATGAAATGCCTCTGAGCACACCTGGCTTCCTTATCTTTGGCGCCGTAGACGACAGGGTGGTTCGGCTTTCCAACGTGCTGCGAGCAGAGTATTAAAGAAACCCAGTGCCATTTACGGGATATGGTACCTGCCGCCTCTTCTGCCGATAGCTGCCTCCCAGGAAGCCTTAATGTATGAGATTTGTCAGTGTCAATTTCCCAGCTAATCTCTCTGGTCCACCTCGCTGCTGCCTCCACCGCCCATTCATTCTGCTGCTCTGTCTATACCTGCTCGCACCATCCCGCGTAGGACACAAAGGCAACAGGAAGCCGATGGGGAGGAGAAGCATCTGTGGTAGCTGATGCTGCAGTGTGACCTCGCATGTGCAACCAGCAACACAGCTGATTCACAGCCAAGGAGAAGTGTGTTGGATCCATCCAAACAATGAAACAAAGTCTGAGTTTTCACTCATTACAAACCCTTTCTGACAAGTCTGAACACAACAATGGAATTCATAATCGACTCCCAAAATACCACAAACACACTGAATATTCTCTTTTCTGAAAACAAAGCCTCGCTTGTTTACAATGTGATGCGCTTATACCACGACAAGAGCACATGAATGTGAAGCCGACACTCTGATCACACTTATATTTTAGTCCCGTCTCTTAGAAATGACGTTTAAATTTACTACGTATTTAAAACTGAAAATTCATTTGAGGGAAACATAATGCTGAGAGAATTTTGCATGATGAAGAAATGTTGCTTATAAACACACTGGGCAAGTTGTGAAAATGTTGATACACAACATATCAGAAAAAGTTCACTGACAGTGTATTCAATTTGTTTCCCAACAGAACAGGCGCCTTGGATTAATATATCACTAATCTTTTTTTACCCATCCCTGACCCTATTATTGCCTTTTTTTTAACATTTGACCAAAATCACGATCTTTCCATCCCATTAAAGGGGACCTGTTATGCTCTTCTGTATTTTGCTGTCTACATATCAAAATACATTGAAGGATTTTCATATTAAACATGGCCAAAGTCTTAAATAATTAGGTAAACATACGTAGAAGAAATCCCTGTAAGCACAAATACCTGGTTTTTATGCTGCCTTCGTTTTGTACTCGGGGTCAGAAGTGGGAATGACGTCACTTCCAGTTCACAGTTTTTGCATTCTGGTTGACAACGGTGGACAAGTCGGAAAAAATATATATAGTATAGTATAGACAGCTTCAAAACCATCATGCACTCCATCTGATGAACGCCGCAGATGAGGCTGACCTAATGTAAAACAAATAAGATAAAATTGCTATAAACAGTACTTTAGCAGAGTGTTTACTCACTATGTATGTGACCAGCAGCCATCTTGAATTAGTAAGTCGGGGCTGATGCGGTTGCTCCGAGTTTCCGAGTTGGAAATCCGATCTCAGGGTGTGTTCGAGTTTAAACTTCCGACTGGGAACTGGGACCATAATTGGGAGCATAAATACGGACTCCAACCAGAAGGGTAAGGAAAATCCCCAGAATGCTTTGCTAAATGTGGCAGTCAAAACGTAAACATGAAACATGGCTGCTACCAGTGCTGGTGAAGACGTCCGTTAATGTATGTTTTTCTTTGCAGATAATCAGGCAAAAAATATAAATCTGCTGGGATGTCTTAGTTTAACATAGACACAAAGGAAAACATCATTTGATCATTATAACAAGCATTTCAGATAAATCTCTGCTGTGTTAACGGTCCTGTGAGATGTTTCAGAGCTAGCTAACTATTTCAACATTTGATCAAATCAGTTTTATCAAGTTTTATTTATTCATGAATACTTCCAAGAAAGAATTGAACATTTTTTTGGATGGTTGTAATGATGGTGCAGAGACGCCGAGATACTAAAAACCCAGAAACACTGATCAATAGACTTATACTGTAATGCTTACAACTAGAGTTGTACCGATACCGATACCAGTATCGTTAATGCCTCCGATACTGCTTAAAATGCAGTATCGGGTATCGGCGACTACAGCCTATGACCAATCCGATACCATGTAATGCCTCACGTCATTACGCATACGCACGCTACAGGCAAAGGAAACGGAGCGGAGTTTTAAAAAGCATTCTACTGCAGCCTTTAAAATGTCTTTTTTACCAAATTGTGTAGCTGCACTTTAACGTGTGTCTTGATCTGTGTCAACACTGGATAATAATAATAATAATAATAATAATAATAAAAAGTTTTATGGCATTCATTCTACTGTTATGTATCTATTTCTTAATATTTTACATAGAGTTTTGGGAGTTGAGACATACAACAATTCATATCCCATCCATTTTTATTTTATGCACTGGTATCGGATCGGTACTCGGTATCTGCAGATACTTAAGGTTCAGGGATCGGGAAGGAGAAAGTGGTATCAGTACATCTCTACTTACAACCAGTTATTTCTCTGTGAGCTCTTTGTGAAACCAAAGAACAGAAACATAAATGCTTTAGAAGCAGAAACTTCTGTCAGTCCCCAGAATCTGATTTCCCTACGTGAGTCCTGATGATGCAGGATGACAAACGCCACAACTGTCCAATCAATGAGTCACCTGACAGTCGGTAGAACTTCATATTTTTTCATTTGCAAAAAGTCAGTGTGAACAGGACCCAAAACTGAAATGCAACAATGGATCATTTTCTCCCTTCTGGTGCGACCTAGTGAACCAAACTACAGGTGTGAAAGCATCTTTAGGTTTTGCATAGTTATATTCTATAATGTTGGTTTTCTTTTTTCTTTTATAACAAAACATCCCCAGTGGCAAAAAGCAAAGGAGTATAAGCACAGTATAGGTACATACTGTGTTTCTGCAGAATGAATGGTTGCTTTTTTAGTGTTTGGTTGCATCCTTGTTTGATGCTGATACATTTTGGCAGAAGGAGAGTCGAACTGAGACAAAACAGACGTTCATTTATGGTTCCAAAGGTTAATGTTACTGTTTTTCTGTAGTTTCAATATTTTCACGTTATTTCAGAAATATCATATACCAAGTAGCAAAGTTTAAACATTCATAGTTATACGAATAATGTGACATATGGAATGTTAAGTCATAATAAATGCATAAAACAAGGCATGCGTGAGCGACACTGAACAAGGTGACACAGTGTTTTTTATCCAAACTGCAGCTCACGGCTCACGGCTCGTTCTCTCAGAGCTCAGGGTGAGCCGAGAGCCGTTAACCAGGTTCAGCCACGGTGACATTCAACACTCTGACACTCAAACACAAAGGAGGGATAAACTGCGAATCAATAGAGAAAGAAAAGCTTTTTGTTCCAAATTTATTGCTCTGGCTTCTGAATAGCTAACGTGCTTTTTTAACAGTGTCAAAAACCAACATTACTCAAGAAAAGAGGAAGTATTTATTTCAGCAGCAGACGAGAATTTGGCAGGCAGAGAGGTGTAATTTGCCTTAAGTTCTGCAGTGAGCAAAATGCAAATTTAGGCTACATTAAGAAAGCCCGTGTTCTCTGCTCATTACTGTTGGACGCTGGCACACTGCAAAGCCTCCTGGCCAATAACATTACAACATCACTTAATTAAAATAATTTTGCAGAAAACTAAATGAAGACCTTCACTCACATTAGCGCCAGACCTCAGAGGATGACATTCAAACTTTACCAGTGAGAAATGAACAGTTGGTTCGTCCCCGGAGCTGCAGGTGTTTGAGTCCCGGCTATTTTCAGAATGAAACTTTTTTTTTTTTTTTTTTTCTTGCATTTCTAATGCTGATCTCACACTTTGTTGTTTGGCTTGTGTCCCACTGTGTTCTGGCCCGTCAGTGGAGGCCTGACTCTGCTGCTTCAGCTCAACACAAAGTGTGTTACACTTTTAGGAACTCCCATTTTTGATTATGATATTAAAACTAATCATCCTTCTGTGGATTCCAAATGTGATGACACATTTACACCAAAATAAGCTCCCACCTTTAAGGCATGTTCACCACATTTTTTTTGTTTAAATAAGCAGAATAATGAATCTAGAAAATATACCTAAGGGGCCGTACACATGCCGCGCTTATCGCACCCTCAAATTCATTGTTTTCGATGTACAGTACAGGCCAAAAGTTTGGACACACCTTCTCATTCAATGTGTTTTCTTTATTTTCATGACTATTTACATTGTAGATTCTCACTGAAGGCATCAAAACTATGAATGAACACATGTGGAGTTATGTACTTAACAAAAAAAGGTGAAATAACTGAAAACATGTTTTATATTCTAGTTTCTTCAAAATAGCCACCCTTTGCTCTGATTACTGCTTTGCACACTCTTGGCATTCTCTCGATGAGCTTCAAGAGGTAGTCACCTGAAATGGTTTTCCAACAGTCTTGAAGGAGTTCCCAGAGGTGTTTAGCACTTGTTGGCCCCTTTGCCTTCACTCTGCGGTCCAGCTCACCCCAAACCATCTCGATTGGGTTCAGGTCCGGTGACTGTGGAGGCCAGGTCATCTGCCGCAGCACTCCATCACTCTCCTTCTTGGTCAAATAGCCCTTACACAGCCTGGAGGTGTGTTTGGGGTCATTGTCCTGTTGAAAAATAAATGATCGTCCAACTAAACGCAAACCGGATGGGATGGCATGTCGCTGCAGGATGCTGTGGTAGCCATGCTGGTTCAGTGTGCCTTCAATTTTGAATAAATCCCCAACAGTGTCACCAGCAAAACACCCCCACACCATCACACCTCCTCCTCCATGCTTCACAGTGGGAACCAGGCATGTGGAATCCATCCGTTTACCTTTTCTGCGTCTCACAAAGACACGGCGGTTGGAACCAAAGATCTCAAATTTGGACTCATCAGACCAAAGCACAGATTTCCACTGGTCTAATGTCCATTCCTTGTGTTTCTTGGCCCAAACAAATCTCTTCTGCTTGTTGCCTCTCCTTAGCAGTGGTTTCCTAGCAGCTATTTGACCATGAAGGCCTGATTCCAGCAGTCTCCTCTTAACAGTTGTTCTAGAGATGGGTCTGCTGCTAGAACTCTGTGTGGCATTCATCTGGTCTCTGATCTGAGCTGCTGTTAACTTGCGATTTCTGAGGCTGGTGACTCGGATGAACTTATCCTCAGAAGCAGAGGTGACTCTTGGTCTTCCTTTCCTGGGTCGGTCCTCATGTGTGCCAGTTTGGTTGTAGCACTTGATGGTTTTTGCGACTCCACTTTGGGACACATTTAAAGTTTTTGCAATTTTCCGGACTGACTGACCTTCATTTCTTAAAGTAATGATGGCCACTCGTTTTTCTTTAGTTAGCTGATTGGTTCTTGCCATAATATGAATTTTAACAGTTGTCCAATAGGGCTGTCGGCTGTGTATTAACCTGACTTCTGCACAACACAACTGATGGTCCCAACCCCATTGATAAAGCAAGAAATTCCACTAATTAACCCTGATAAGGCACACCTGTGAAGTGGAAACCATTTCAGGTGACTACCTCTTGAAGCTCATGGAGAGAATGCCAAGAGTGTGCAAAGCAGTAATCAGAGCAAAGGGTGGCTATTTTGAAGAAACTAGAATATAAAACATGTTTTCAGTTATTTCACCTTTTTTTGTTAAGTACATAACTCCACATGTGTTCATTCATAGTTTTGATGCCTTCAGTGAGAATCTACAATGTAAATAGTCATGAAAATAAAGAAAACGCATTGAATGAGAAGGTGTGTCCAAACTTTTGGCCTGTACTGTAGATGTGCGGCAGGTGCGTTCAAACGCCAGAGTGATGCCATCATGGCACACATGCATTCCAGAGTGCCCATATTTCAGGGCAGCGCTCTCAGTGGTCGCCATTTCAGGGGTTCCAAACATGCTGAGCACAGTTGTGCACTTTAAAACAGAAACATTAGCGTAAATGTAGCCACAGTGACTCCAGGAAGTTACTGCGGCCGACCTAAAAATTAAGCCGGCACATAGCGCTTTATAAAAACACAGTTTTGTTGTTTTATGGCTTAAATACATGGTAAACAATATATTAATGAGCTTTACAGGTGGTGGAAGGTGTATTTTGTTAATTTTAGACGGAGTCAGGCTAGCTGTTAGCGCCTGTCTCCAGTGTTTATGCTAAGCTAAGCTATCCAGCTGCTGGCAGTGGGTAGCATCGTATTTAGGATACAGACATGAGTGGTATCAATCTTCTAATCTAACTCTCGGCATGACGGCCAAAATTAGTTTTTCCCCTAAATGTCAAACTGTTTCTTTAATATAAAGATTTCTGGTTCTGTTAAACAAAGCAGCTCCAGTTCGGCTGCCGACAGCAAAAAGTTGCTTTTGTTACTGGATCAGTGAGAAGAAAGAGATAAAGAGTGTGTGTGTGTGTGTGTGTGTGTGTGTGTGTGTGTGCGTGTGCGTGTGCATGTGTGTGTGTGTGCGTGTTGCATCCTTTCATTCTCACCTTGACATTAATAATGTGTCTCGCTGCATTCCTTTGAGATCTGTAGGAACTTTGGCTTCATACGTCCAGACTCGCTCCACTGTGTCAGCTACAAAACACAAAGAGGACACAGAGTCATACAACATGACAAAAGCTACCGAGATCTGAAAAATGCTGAGTTTTAGAAAAGACTTCAGTCGGTTCTTCCTGAGGTTTTTTCCATTTCTCCCTGGTGAAGGACTTCTTTTAGGGAGAAGTTTTCCCTTATCTGAGGCGAGGGTCAAAGGACAGAGGCGTCGTGTTCTGTACAGACTGTGAAGCCCATTGAGGCAAATTTCTGATTTGTGATACTGAGCTATATAAATAAATCTGACTTAGACTAAATTTAAATATCTTAACATATTTTTGATGAATCGATCAGTAAATGAAGTTTTAATTATATGGCACACACATTAAAAACATAAATAATGAATAAATCAAGGAAAAATAAATTACAATATAGAACAAGGCACAATGAGAGACTGACAAAACACACATCACATAAAGACATTCTGTAGAAAGGCTTTCCTTGTAGAGGTGGGTTTGCACCAACACCTTTTGTTTTGCAGGTGGAGCGGGGGAAGGAAACATGCCCAGATTTGAGGGTCGGAGTTTTTAAAAAGTAGAACAAGGGAAAAAAGAAATCAAAAGGATCTCGTAGCTTGTTCTAAAACATACAGTACATCTGCTTTTCGCAATATTTCTCAGCTGAAGGAAACCGGACTGTACGAGCTCAGTAACATGATGGTCATGGTCATGTACTGCTCAAAGATGGTCACAAGATTGTTGGCGATAGGTTTGATATTTGAGTGAAGTGTAACAATAAACTGACCAGCTGATCAGGACCGATGAGCCTGGTGATATGGAACACCAAAGTGTGGCAAGATTTAGGATTTTTTTTTTGGCTTTTGCCTTTTTTTTCAATAGGACAGTTAAAGTGTGCAAGGAGGGGAAAGAGAGAAAGGGATGACGTGCAACAAAGGGCCACAGGTTGGAATAAAACCATCGGCTGCATGTTTAGTATAAGACAGTTGTTTTGTCAGTGAATCTTGTGAGTTTTAATTGAGCTGAATTTTGTAACATTATGGTTGTTAAATGTTGCTGTTGTTCCTGGCTTCATGTGAGTACAGGAAACTCTGCTAGCCACCAGGCTAATTTATACACAATAAAATGCCATAACGCCCTAATCTAATCTAATCTACGATAAGATAAGATAAGATAAGATAAGATCTTTATTGTCTCCCTTAGGAGAAATTTGTTTTGGATCTACTACGTCTTTACCAACCTCCTGAAATATATGACATCACAATGGGGTCTAATCACCAAAGACTTTTCTCATGTGCACATGTAAATAAATATTCTTTTCTCTCAGAACGAGTCTCTCCTGACTGATCTTCTGTTGTTACTCTATTAGACACTGGGTTTTGCTTTTTGCTCCTTAAACACTTCACATCTTTTATATTTTGTATATTTTGCCAGATATTTAAAACTCTGTGGTTTTTAAAATTGGGCCCAGAGTGTGACCCTGACACGGGGAACCCATTGGTTGTTCATTCTCTGAATCATTCTCTGGTACAAAGTAAAGTTAAAGTTGTATTGAATTGAGCTGGACATCTGCAGCATCATGAAGAGAAATACTGTGAATATACTTGTCTCTGTTTTGTATTCCTTTTCACCTCCTGTTTGAAAGTCAGAAGTAATTCTTTACAATAAAGTCTGGCATCATGTCTGAGCTGAATTTTGAACATTGAAATGAGGCTTGATTTCTCTTATCAACCTGTTCCTATATGGGTTATTAAAGCTCGGTGCGGTGCCAAATATCTGACCTGCAGATCTGATTCCTTCAGCTGAGGATGAAGTGTGATTAATGTGACGTCAGTTCATCAGCTGCTCATCCAGAATGTACAGTAATGTCCCTTTAGTAAAGCCGGCTGCAATGTGTCTAAAAATGCCTAAAATCCTTTGAGAGAAGTGACGTCCCGCAGACGTGTTTTATGCCATCATTTTAAAATCGTACTCTGTTTGGCACATTGATTTATTTCCCACTAAGCATAAGGCCATCAATTCGCTGCGTATGACATTACGGCTCGTTCAAGGCTGTCTGGGGAGAAATTATCATGCTCGATGATGTCGATGAGTTAAACCCATAGAACAGATGCACGCCTGATGTGGAATTCAAAGCACAATGAAATATTTCACTTCAAAGCACAGCGGGCTCTCCGGAGACGAACTGCTGAAGGTACAGAGCCGCGTTTGGCACAGTTCTGGAAATCTTCAATAATTCAGAGGAATCAATTAAACAGGGATTTTAATTATTGTCCAAGCTGTGCTGAGGATCATCATGTGTGACTGAAAAATCTGCACATTTAAAGGAATTCATCGGTTCTGTGTTTGTTCTGTTGTGTAAAACAAAACTCCTTCACTATTTCATGTTTGACATGTTTTCATTTTAGCTGATTCAATCTTTAACCTTTAGTCTCAGAAAACAGCAGCCTTCAGACCCTTAAACACCGGGGGCGTTTCTTCTTTTGTGCAATTAATTTGCACATGAGTAATCATTTTCAGAGTGTTGTTTTTGTTGAGTACTTTAACTTTAACATTGAACGAGATGAATACGTGTTGAAAAAGAAACACAATTTGTTTTTTTCCGGAGAACAAGGTTGATTTTTACAAGCCTTTGCACCGTGCATGAACCCAGCTGGTACCAGACGTCGATTTGACATCAGAAAGACTCCTACGGTTGCAATAAAAAGTTGGTTGTTGAATTTTTTAAATGTCTAACGAAGTCAGAATTTCATGTTGTGTGGATGTTAACATTATGACATTTTGCAGATGTTAAAATATCAATGTCATCTGTCCTCAGTGTTCTGCATCAAACTGAGACGTTGGCATTAGACGTGGTCCTGATATTGAATTTTGGTCACCTGACATCACAACATAAATTCACCCAAATATCAAGTATCTAACATCGTTGGTGGTCAGCACAGACGCCATCAACCAATAACATTGCATTAAAGGGAAATTTTGGTTTATTTCAACCTGTCTCCTATCGTCCTAAATTTGTTTCAAGTGACTAGTGACATAGAAATAATAGTTAGCATGTTAGCCGTTAGCCTAGATACAGCCGGGGCGCATAGTAGCATCAGACCTGTTAAAACGTAAGTGAACGGGCAACCTTCAAGTGCAAAGTTAGTCCACTAAACAAGCTTTTTTTCCACAAAGACCGCCTCATATCGTTAGGATAAATGTCAGAGATCATATAGAAAACGACATGTAAACGTGTTGTCTTACCTTACTGGTGTGCTGCCATGTTTGTTTACCATCTAGCTCTGCTTTCCAAAGCGCGGCCGAAATCTCGCGAGAACAAGCAGCAACAGCTGGAAGGCAGAACCGGACACTAGCCTGAAAAGTTCATTCATTTATTTTATGAAAGATTTATAGAATAATGGCTGACTTTTTGCCAGACTTCGACTTTGTGGAGGAGGAATTTGATTTTGCAGAGTTTGATGGCCGCCCTTATTTATTTGAGCCAGAATACACTGACGAAGAGCTTCGTGAAATTGAAGAACGGAGGAGGAGAGAGAGAGAGAGGCGCGACAGGTAGAGGACGAGAGAGGAGGAATGGCTGCTGCAAGGCTGCGTAGCTCTGGAGATTGGTGGTGTACCTGTGAATGCTGTGCCCCAGTGCCCACAGAAGAGGAATGCCTCTGTTGCAAGGAATGGGACCGAGGACGAGACACCTCCACCTGGAGTAGTATCCAGCTGGGCTTTATCTAGAGCTCGCAAGATATATTTCGGCTGTGCTTTGGAAAGCAGAGCTAGATGGTAAACAAACATGGCAGCACACCGGTAAGGTAAGACAACACGTTTACATGTCGTTTTCTATATGTTCTCTGACATTTATCCTAACGATATGAGGCGGTCTTTGTGGAAAAAAAGCTTGTTTAGTGGACTAACTTTGCACTTGAAGGTTGACCGTTCACTTACGTTTTAACAGGTCTGACGCTACTATGCGCCCCGGCTGTATCTAGGCTAACGGCTAACATGCTAACTATTATTTTTATGTCACTAGTAACTTGAACCAAATTTAGGACGATAGGAGACAGGTTGAAATAAACTGAAATTTCCCTTTAAACAGACATCCAAGACAGCAAACTTTGTTACTCTTTTCAACCTTTACAAAGGCAGCGCCACTTCTTCTGTTCTTACCTTTCACATTAAAAGCCTCAGACATACACACTGTGTAACAGTTTACCATTTAGCCAAAGGGAAAATTTAATAAAAAAAAGCTTAGAAATGTTGGTTAGCACAACTAACAGAATGGCGTGTGAGTCAGTCACTATGACGAGCGGAAATTAAAACCCTGGAGCTAGAAGACCCACCTGCCGGTTCCAGGTGTGTCGGTCAGCTCCAGCAGCACCAGAGAGAGACTTATGAATGAGAACAGGACTGTGTGCCTGTGCTGCAGCTGTAGATGTGAGTGGAAACACATCTAACTCACATACAATGGCATCACCCAGATGTGCTGATCACTGGGACAAGGAAAAAACACAGCAGCTCCTTATCCCCGCTGCTTTCACCACACCCACTTAAGAAACCACTGTGCGCCATTTTCACACTGCTGGCACAAAGAGTAAGCGTAGTGGTTCAGTTTGAAAAGGAAGAAAAAAAAAACTTTTTACTCATGTGTGTTAGGTGCAAAGCGTCACTACCCACCGCTGTATATTCGTCACACCTTCAGCATGTAAAGGCCTTTAGTCTTATTAAAACTCCACTGAACAAAGTGAAATGTAAAACCTGCTTCTGTTGGCTCCTGGGAGGTTCATTTAAACAATGAAGTTTCCCACTGAACACTAATATGTAAAACAGTGAAGGAAGTACATTTTTCTGTTCCAAAGCCAGAATTAAAGTCTCAAAGTGTTGGACTGGGACCAGCCAAATGTGCTGTTGACTGCATATTAAAAATGATGCATTTCCAGTTGCATATGTTGCACTATTATATTTTTCCTCATTCACTCTTCATTGTGAGACGGTCATAAAAACACTGCAGCTTTGTGCTGTACATTATCATATAATGCCACTAAACTGCTGTGGGAATCATTTTAATGGGCAACAACAGTTTTCCTGCAAAGTCCTGATCCATGTCCAAACTAATGCAACCATAAGACCGGACTGCAGTCATAAAGCAAGCGCAGGCCTCACGGCTGACCCTGGAGACTTGATTATGCCGTTTGTGTAACCCATTACAGCAGCTCTGACAGTAAAAGCCATCATAGCGACAGAGCTCGAGCGTAATGACTCTCTGTGACTGTGAACAACATGTAACCTAAATGTGTGAAAAGCCACAAACAGCAGACAAAAAGCTCTGGAATCATTTGGAGCCATTTTCAGACACTGTGTATAAATTAACATTTAGCTCAGAAAAGGTCACTTTTGCCTCTTCAAGCTGTGGCGTTTCTCACTTTCAGAAAAAAAAGCAAATGTCTGTGAAGATGTTTAGGAAACATTTGATTACAACATCTCTGAGACGAGTCGCCGTGTATTTCTCCTGGATCTTTCTCTCCTCATAATACCTATACATGCATGTGACAATTCCATACGTAGCTTAGGCACTGTAAACCTGCGAGGTATTAGCATAATAAAGGGAGAAACATTAACGCAGCATGCTCCACATTCATGCTTAATTTCTGTTCGCTCCCAAATGGGGGAAAATATTATCAGTGTTGTCGTAAACACAAGTACAAATCCCTGCTGTTATGGCAGTCATACTGAGAGACTTCTGATGTTTCGCAGTCATTTCCATTCCACAGCCGGCATTTGCATTTGTTTGATTTCCAGAAGCAGTATGCAATGCCTCTTTGTGCAACAATACAGACACAAATAAATTAAGATCCATCCTTGCTGGCAGAGATTATTTATCTCCCTCCTCAAGCTGTCTGAACTTCGAAAACACAGCTTCAAGTAATTCATTGCTATTCCCATCCCCGTCGCCCACTACCTTGACAGTATAGACAACAGTCTGCCTCACGCCTGTGCATGTTTTCGTAAAATATCCGTCTTACACAACAGCTAATAAAGAATTTGTTTAGCCTACTTTGGTGTGCAGATGCCGAATGAATCACTGTAATGTAATGCATGCCTATAGCTGTAACCCCACCGCTAATCCTTCTGCAGAAAATCAATTTTTCACATTGGCTTCAGCCGCCCTTAGGAAGACAAATCACAAAACTAGTCAAAGCGGCGATCAGAATCAAAGAGACTGGAATCAGACGGAGCAGAGTGTAATGCCTCGTGTACAATCAGGAACAAGTCGCTGCCAGAATGAGAACATGCCATTTCATTCTCATCAGCCTCTTAAAAAGACAAACATTACATAATTAGGATGATTAAGACGAGCGCAGAATAAAGGCCAGCAGTGTTAACATAGCTGGAGATAATAAAAGGATTAGGGGTGATTCACTTACAGAAGGTAGCCTAATGGCTTTTTAAAATAGAAAACAGGAATTCATTAGCACATGTGATTGGCAGCTGAGTGAGTTTAAGAGAACGGAAAAAGAAACTGCAAGTGATGGATAAATTTATTAAACAACAGGTCTGCTCGTTCGGGAGAAAAGTCACTTAAAGTGTCACACAGTCAGGTGCAGAGAGAGAAAAAAGAAGCACCTTTAGGAAAAGAGAGAGCAGATCTGCAGCCAGCAGATGAGCACTGACCCCATCTGACCCACTTCTCCCTGATTTATGGTTTATGGTCCCTCAGCAGACACAGCTTTGTTCTGGGGGGTCATAAATCTCCCGCACCTCAGAGCCGATCAGCTGACCCTCCAATTCTGGCAGCCGCCCCCCCTCCACCCACCGGCTGCAGCCGAGCTCTCAACACAGAGCAGAAATCACCAGAGCCACAAGCGCAGGCAGTTAATCACGACCAGCAGACAATAGTATGAAATAGAGCCAAGCGGGCGGAGCGGGCGATTCATGCAACTGCTACAGCGCTCAAACAGGACAGCCGAGGTTTACCTGTTTGTAACCTCTGTTCCCGGTGTTTGCCTAAACACTGAGATAAAGTTCTCACTGTTGGAAAAGAGACAGCAGGGGTAAGAAAGAGGTGTCAGGAGACGCCTCGCTGAAAGGTACGGGAGCACAGTGGTGCCAAATCAAAAACAAACTGATCAGTATCAGGTGAGAACATGAAAGGTTTATTGGTGACGGTATAACAAGATATTTTCATCTCATTAAAAGATGGTTTAATGTTTTTATAACAAGAAAAGTTTCTTGTTATAACAAGATGTTTTTCACCTTTTTATAAAATATTTTCATGTTGTAACAAGAAACATTTCTTGCAACAAAAAAGATAAATTAGTATATTTTAATAACAAGAAACATTCTTGAAAAGCAATGGCTGTTCTGAGAAGTGAGGACATTTTTTGACACGGAGGAAGTTTTTCAGTGTGAGGACATTTTTTTTTAAAGTTTCTTTTCTAGAAAAGTTTCTTTTTATAACGAGACAGTTTTCACATTTTCACGAATTGTTTTTATGTTATAACAAGATAAATAAGTATATTTTCATACAAGAGAAATTTCAAGTGAACAGAACAAGAAAGAAAGGTATATTCAAAATAAAATAAAAAATAAAATAAAAACAAGAAAAAGTTTTCTTTAAAAAGTTTTCTTGTAAAAAAAACTACTTTTTTAAAATAAAAATATATTTATTAATCTTCTTTTAAAATAAAACTTTTTGCTGTAACATTAAAATATCTTGTAAGACCATGAAACTTGTCATGTATACTAATTTATCTTTTTTTCTCTTGTTAAAACAAGAAACATTTCCTGTAAGAAACTTCTCATGTTAAAGTATCAGTATCGTGTTATTCTTGATACTGACCTTTGCTTTTTTTTTCTGGCCTGGTGCGTCTGTAGAAAGGAGAATACAAACAGGACACAGTGATATAGTTTGTGTTTGAGCCTGCAGCCATGTTGGAAGGGCTAAATGCCAGACTAATTATGAGACACATTAGTCGGTGTGATGAACAGAAAACACGACTGCTGAGACTCGGAAGTTGGCGACGGGCTAACACTGCACGCTGCAGCTCAGCTCAGCAGGTGAGCTGCTGCGGTGTGGAAAACATTACATGTCTGAATGATGAGTTATATTGTCCGGATCAGGCGGGGTGACACGTGTCACCGTCTGTGACAAAACAACACAACGAAGACAGAAAGATGGAAGAGCAAAGCAAATAAAGGGGGACTTTAATTTGGAAGGCAGGAGAGGAACAGTGTGAGACATGCATGCAGCCAGAGAGGAGTCAGATTCTCCGCCACTAAAACATCAGCATGGAAATAAACGTATGAAGGCGCATGCAGGAGGAGCACAAATCCAACCGCTGTGAAGTGAAGGAGGAAAACGTCTCACAGCAGCACCGTCATGAAGAAATCAGCACACTCACCTGTCTAAAGCATGTAAACGCATCTCTACGCTCAGTCCTTGTTACGGAGGGAGTATGGTGAGGGAGCTCTGCTGATGCTCTGCACACGCCACCAGTCTAAATGATCTCCATGACTCATGCGGGAGCAGATAATTGGCTCTCAGAAAAGTGGGATAAACACTCATTGTAAAGGCAGCGAGTAGCCTGGCAATGAGGCTTTTTTTCTGTTGCATGGTTGTTCTTTCTCTCTCTTCCCCCTCTTCACTCTCTCATTCGCCGACTCGCTCTCTCGAGCCCCCCCGCACCTACCCACTCCTCACAATCCCACCACACCTTCCCCCTTATCCCCCAAAGCACAACTCCCCTCGCCAAGGTGCCACTAACAGTTTCTGCAAACCTGCTTTCTCATTGGCTCGCTCCACTCTGCTTCTCCTCCACTTTCTCAGTTTCCCCATCTTAAAGGAACAATGTATTCTCACACACACACACACACACACGTACACACACACACATACTCCTCCCGCAGCTCACAAAGTGTATCATGATGAGAAGTGTTGGGCAAAACTAATTACAGTTTAGGGTCGGAGCAGCGGGACAGACTTCAATAATTCATGAGCTGAATTTAAGGGGTGACGGCAGATGTGTACCTGAAGGAACGACACACACAGAAGCAGAGGAATTAGATTTTCTCGGAGACACCCTGCAGACGTTGTGTACGTGTGTGTGTATCTGGGGATAGAAATAGCAGAAATGAAAGGATATCAACTAATCTCTGACATTTATCGATCTCTCTCAGCCACCGAGGAAATGCGACGACATCAACAGGTCTGTGTTGCGGCTCGAGGTGCACGGCCTGGCACCGACACCGGTCTTTTTTTTTTTTCAGAAAAGAGATGAGTAAGCTGGTTAAACAGAGCCAAAAGCTCTTGTGCCGATGTAATGTATCACCGTGAAAATACTTTAATAATAGTAATGCCTGTGTTTTGGCCTGAGAATGAGCACAATGAGCTCTGAAAGCTTGAGTCATTGAATCTTTAAAACAACCTCCCAACCTTTAGACACAGTGTGTACTTTTGGGAAATGGACTGTAAAATTCCTTTAAGCAGTTTTGACAATTTGAACACTCCGTATGTCCCAAACAGCAGCAGAAGAGCCCTCTCCTCTGCTGCCGTGTAACTCTGGGTTGGTGTCCTGAATCTGTGTCAATTTCGAGCCAGCTCCAAACTGTTGAGAGCCAAAGGAATAATCTTTGATGTCATAAAGTTTTCTAACCAGAGGCGGCTTGGCTGAATCAGTTGGACACTGACTTTGTAATCTCTCTGAATGCAGAGTCCAGTTCTCGGCTGACAGACAGCACTGAGTTGATTTTCACTTCTGTAGCAGCCTTGTCACAGTAGGTTGCGTAACTCCTGGCATATCGTGCCCGAGCCAATATCAGTGTCATTTTCTCCACATCAGACCCGCTGTCAGAAACGCAGAGCGCTTAGTGAGCCTCACCGCGGGCATGCAGCACCATTTAAAATGAATGAGACCAAACAAAAGTCATACAACAAATTCAACCTGCTGCAAGTGTGAAGAGTCAGACTGATTATGATTTCAGCTTCAGTCTGAAAAAGAATTCATCTGATGATTATTATTATTATTATTATTAGCACAATATATGAAGTATATTTACTTTTTCTATTGTGGCTTACATTATTTCTATTTTACCCAAACACTGTGGCTGTGATTTCTATCAGTGTGATCATTTTCAGACCAAAGATTCACAACAAGACGAGTTGAATCAAACAACTTCTGTCAACACTCCACTCTGCAATGTTCTACAGCCAGCAGCAGCAACGACCCACCGCTGCAGCAAGCCAACACGCTGTCTGCGGTCATTTTGACTTGACCAGTGAACATTCAGAGTTTCTACAGGTACCAGACACATATTAGTCTGGGGCTGTTTAGTGGCCGTTTTGGTAAGCAACCGGAACCAGGGCGAGAGAGACAGGATCCGGAAATCGATGGATGCACCTTTCCATCAAAATAAAAGCACCAAGTTAATAAAAATGCGGTGAAACTTTTTAATTTAAAGTAGGGCTGTACCCAAATATTCGGATATTCGAATATTCGTTTCTATGGGTAGGTATTCGTTATGAAAATTTGGTATTCGATATTCGTTTATCTATTTCCTTTTTTTTTTTTTGTTACTTTTTTTTTGGTGCTAAATGTAGTCTTTTTGTTGTTGGTAAATGTAGGTTATCAATAAAAATCAAAACTTTTAAATTGCATTGTTAAAAATGTGAAAATACAGTATAGCCTACCAATGAAGCTTGTGTGCACGGCACGCTTGAGCACATCCGTCTGAGGCTGTGGATCAATGCCAAGCTTTACCACTTTATCACTATTCCCTCTAACTTGTAGCTGTGTTTTTGTTATCTTTTGAATTTATTATGAATTATGGAACCGTTTTTGTCAACGTTTGTTTCCCCCGTTTTGTACAATAAATTATTGTTTAAAGTTTCAACAAGTTTCTGCCAGGCTCTTCCCCGTTCCCCGTACGTGAAGAGCCTGGTGACGCGAGGCTACACACATATACTTAATGCTTTAGGATATTGTTGATGTAATGAAACCAACTTTAAGTATTAAGATTTTAAGACACATAAGCTCTTTCTTATTGAAGCTTTGCAGGTAAGTAATATATCAACAGTCCCCTGCAGAGGTCGGTTATGGTGATCAGAGTGAGTTAGGGTCATCTACATTTTGTCGACAGAATGTAAAGACATCTGTTCCATTCAATGGCAGGTTTAAAGATTAGTGAAGTCAGGAATGTGGAGTTTCCTGCAGAAGAGCTCGACTCATTTTGACGAAAAATAAATTAAAAAATGGATTAATGAAATAAGAAAAAGTTTGTGGCAATTAAGATTACACAAATCCAGATTTAAGACTGTTAAATGAGTGTTGAAGGACCTGCAGACTCCCTGTGAAAGACTCTGATGCTCACTGTGATGTTTATTATCAACAGTTACTATTTAAAAGTTGAGCTTTTATGTGTGAGCATAACTTAATTTAAAGTGTTGTATTGTCACAAATGTAGGCAAACCTGGGAAAACAGTTCCTCACTCAAACTATTTTGGGATGTTTTCTGCGGCTGAGCTGCAGACGCGCGGTGAATCAGCTCCTCCAGCAGTTATCTCCAGACCTCTATTCGCTGTCTGAGCACCTGTGTTGCCTGAAATTCCAGTGATAAATTAGTGACGACAATGAGCAGCTTCAGTCGCAGGTGCATCAACTGTGCTATTTGAATTTCCTTCCCAGGGTGCCTTGTACAAATGCTGACTTTTGGAGTTTGCACTTTTGTCAATCTGAGTTTCCAGTGAGCAGAATTTAACGGCTCACTGCGAGCTGTTAACAGAGGGCCTGTAGGAGGAGTAAATATCAGCACAGACAGCCTAATATTCTCTCCTTTATTGGTAAACCTGGAGCCTCCATCTCGGGAAACAATTGGAAGCAATTATTCATGAAGGTTTCATTGTTTACTAGAGTCTGTAAGAGTTTGATGTACTGCTTCGTACGGCGTTCTACATTTACCACCTGCACATGCTGCTGCGATCTGGACACAATGTTATCAGATTTTTAAAAGAATGGGGCGGCCCACAGTAAAGGACTCCTTCCTGTGTGATCCCTGTGGGCCCCCCGCCCATCCTGTCTCGATCCATGTCTCTTTCACACACCTTTTCAAGAGATGAACAATTGGCAGAGGGGGGACTAAACGATTTTGCACCATTAACCCTTTGATACCTGGAGTTACATTACTTTTCTTGTGCTGCTTTCGAACGCCTTTCCCAAGTACTTAAACCTTTGAGCAAATTGGTGCAATTTCTGAACTGAATCTGAACTTTTTTCTTTTTTTCCTTTAATTAATTTATTTATTTTTACTACTTTTCATATTTTTTTGTTGTAGTTGTTTTTGAAAGAATACAAGCCAATTTGCTCAGGTTTCAAAGGGTTAAGGGACTGTTAGTTATTTATCAGAGGAGGATGTGACTTTGTTCTGTCGTTTCTTTTGTTTTTATTTGACCCTCCCTGAAGCTACAAATATTTTTCCTTGCTCCTCCCTGAGTGACGGAGGAAAATCCATGACTCTCCCTCCACCATTAATGAGTTATTAGAGTATTAAAACTTACTCTTTGATGTTTGAAAGTTAAACGTTGGCAACTAAATCCTGAAGTTGAAAAAAACACTGGATTTTTCACTTATCTCGCGCATGCTGATCCAAACGGTTTATTTATGGCCAAATTTTAAATGAGACCCAGAATAAAGTGATTTTGTTTATCAATATTTTACGATCAGATTTGGTTATGTTTTTCATCTAATGAAAACATTCGTCATACTCGATGTGTCCAAGGACCTGGAAATTTAAAAATCCAATGATATTTTGTTTTCACAGTTTCTGGCTGATAAATTGCATCATTTTGGCGATTTAAAAAAAAAAAAAAAGATTCTTAAAGAGAGCATGCTGTTACCAGACCTCAGTTCTTTAGGTACTGACAAATATGCCATGTCTTAAAGAGGACTTTTGGGGTGATGTTTTCCAGGCACCACAACCAGCAGAAAAGTTCGAGAAAATCTGGGAAGTTTTTGGTGGGGGACATGAGGTATCCAAATATAAATGAAACAGTGGCAGTATAGCGGTTTTACTTTTTTCAGACAAGGAGATTAGGAGATGTTTATGGAGGTATTTTTGTGTCTTTTTGTTGCAGTCATATAAAACTGTTTTGGGAGCATATTTCTTGAACTGCAATCAAAAATCAAATGTGTAAGTAAAAACGTGTCATCATTTTGTTTATGAATCAGTGCTCTTTGCTTGCAAGTTCACCTGCACTTAATGGGCGGGGCCTACGCTGATGGATGAGAGAAGAGTTTCTATTGGTGGGTTTGACGTGGCTCCAGAGCGTGCTACACCCACAATTCCCTCTCTCCCACTGGAAACGCTCGACAGTCGGCATTACTGCTGCACCCTGGGACATCAATGGTACTGACCGTTACACCGTCGAATAGTTCTGCCCTGGCTAAACAAAAGCAATCTACATGCACAGTTCAAATAAAACATTCTTGCTATTATTAGTTATGTATAAACGTACCTGCTCATTGACTTTCGCCACAGCTCCCGCACTGAATTCCCCGTGAACAGAACTCCCATGTTGCTTTGCAAGCTGTCATAGAGACGTGTCTTACAGCTTTTGGTTTAGGCCCCGCCCACCAGGTTCAGCTTTTTTCTCGCAAAACTTTTTGACTTGCAAATGAAAAAAAAAAAAAGACTCACAAACAAAACTTTAGGATTTGCATTTTTAATCAATAATTTTTTACTTGCAATAAAACATTTTTTGATTGCAATATTGATACTTTTGCTCTCAAACCTTTTTTTTAATTGCAAAACCTACTCTGTTTGATTGAATAATAAAGAAACAAATGTAGCTCCATAGATGTTACTTTATCTTGACATGTTTCAACTGTCAACTTCAGTCTTCTTCAGAAGTGTCATCTGACGTGCGTTGTGACGTGTCTTTGTCAGCTGGTGTTTTCTTGAAGGCGTGACCGGCCTGGCAAATCGGTCAATGTTTGAATTTGTTGCTTTGAAGCAACAAATTCAAACATTGCTTCAAAGCAACAAATTCAAACGTTGGATCAAGGAGGCCATAGAGATCAGGAAGCGAGCCAGAGACACCATCAGCCGGGATGAGGGGGCTTTCATGCTGTCGCACACCTGGGACTCTCTCCTCCAGAGACCATTGGGCGGCGGGGGGCACCGGTAACGGCTTCAAGAAAACACCAGCTGATAAAGACACGTCATGACGCACGTCAGATGATGCTTCTGAAGAAGACTGAAGTTGACAGTCGAAACATGTCAATGTAAAGCAACATTTCCTAATGTCTTTGTCTGAAAAAAGAAAAACCTCTTTATTATTTAATTGAGTAGATAAAATGAACCTAATGGAGTAGACTTGCTTTAAAGGACGCTGCAGTTTGTCCAAAACATATCTATTTTGGGAGCCAGTGGGCTTCCGTTGGCGCTCCCTTGAGATATAGGAAAATGGATCCAGACGGCAGTAATGATTGGGCGGCAGAATATTCTTAGGAAGTGGAAAGCACCTGGATCACCTGCTTTTCAGGATCAGGTAACTGAAATGGGAAAAGTTGCTGGACATCATGTAGGAAGTGTAACAGGCCAGAACAGTATTGGCTTCAGTGGGGAAAGTATACTGCTTTTATAAATGCAAAAGTGTGTTTGCCTATTCATGTTTCTTGCTATGTATGTTATTTTATGCTCTGTACGGTGACTGTGGGTGTTTTGAAAGGTGCCTTTTAAATAAAATGTATTATCATTATTATTATTATTATTATTATTATTATTATAATAAAAGAGTAAGGGTAGGGTGGAAGGAAAAGTATAGTCAGGTGGATTGTATTTTTTATTTATTTATTTTTTCATTGTTAAAAGTCCTCATCTGGACTGAGGTTTAATGTACTTATGTATTTTATTTATTTTTCTATATAATTCCTTGGTGTTCAGGGGTGGTGTTGGATTAAGATGTATTGCATTTGCATTTTGCATAATGAAAAATAAAAAAAGCAGGTCACAATAAAAAGGCATGCCCTCCATTTTTGAAGACAGCATGCTCTCAAACCACCCACAGTAAAATTAATACAAAATATGACCATTTAAATTTGTATGCCCCTCCCCATGCAGCGCTTAAAAATGACTAGACATGCCTCCCCCTTTTTGCACCACTCCCTGCCCCCTCATTAAAACCAAACGGTCCCTAAGGTTTGAGAGATGCCTCAATTTTAATTTAGTTGTTCTAATTAATTAGGAATAAAAACAAACTTTTTATTTCAGGCTTTCTGAGGGCCCCCCTCTCATTGGGGCCCACTTTCCCCCATTACGACGCCCCTGGACATCGCAAAGTAAATTTTTCAGACGAAGCTCAGGTGTAACTTTGAAATCCTGATTTTTTTTTTTCCAAACAGGAGCTTCAGGAAAAATGAAAAATAAATAAATAAGTGAAGCACGAAGGGAACCTGAGTCGCCTTCAGGTCTACATCTGTACCGTCAACCTCAGCACACCTCCTCTCACTGATCAAAGCTGCTTCGTGCCTTCGTCAACAGCTGGTGCGCATGTTTGGAAAAAAACAGAGCGAATGGCAATATGGCACGACGGTTATGCAACCTATCTCCACTCGCCCTCCAACCCATTCTCCAAACAAACACAGCTTGCCTTTGGTCTTTATTTCACTGTCACTGATGCATATTTCATGAGGGAATTCACTGTCTTCCTTTGATTCTTTGGCACTTTGGTGCTGCTGTCGAGCAATCCATTAGCTCCCATTATCATCTCTACAGTCCTAATTACACACAACAACAAGACCCTCACAACTCTAATGTACTGCAGATAACCCGTCAGTCCTCCTGACACACAGAATTATAACAAGTGTGATTAAAAAGTACAATTAAAACTTCTCTGAGTGAACAAAAAATGTATCGTTGAGTCTAAACATCAGAAAACAGGAGCAAGTGATCGTTGACAGAAATGATTAGTCGCTTATTAAATAGCTGTCATGTATCTATCATAGTACAAAACTTTCTGGCTTTTTACTGAACTGTATTTATTTTACATTTTAATTATATTTTTATTTATCAAATTCTGTTGCCTAACTAGAAAACATTAGATATTTTGACTTTAATACTTTTATAACAGTTTTGCCTTTTCTCTGTTTGTATATCTCTTTTCTTTGTTGCTGTAATTGACTCGATGTCATCAGGTACATTTAAGGACTGTCCAACAATTCATTTTGTTAACTGCAATTACTTAATTAATCACATGTTTGAAAATCCATTATTTTGCATTTCAAAACAATTTTGAAGCCCCTATTAATGGGCTGAGATCGTTTATGATTCTCTTGACCTTAGTTTTGCAGCGTCTGGTATAAATATTCTGTATGCAGGGTAAAGCAGCGCCAATGGTGTGGCCAGCTGAATGAACCACTCTTCACCACGTTCAGTTCGGTGCTGTTTCCAAATATTTGATGCATGTAAACATAGTGATCGACTCAGAATATTTAAAAAGATCAGATCAGAGTCCTGCTCTGGGTCGGGTAAAAAGCTGCGTAATACAAGTAAAAATATGTATATAACTTCACGGGTAAAAATGAACTCCACGTTGACGTTCAGCGGATGAGGACAAAAATCTATTTTTTATTTTTCAGAATAAACCAAAGTAAAAAGCTGTGCAGTATATGTGTAATATTTTAACATCTAAATCACTAGCACCAAGCTGCAGCTCCTTTATTTTGAAAGTCAGTGACACAAGTGTAACCTTTGACCCCTTTTTCACATTGGTCACCGACGTGGAGGACTCCAGCCATGAAACTTTGCAGCCCGAGGATGAGGTGGCAGCCTACATGGAGTTCAAGACACCCAAGGAGGATCCTTTGGAGGTTTGATGGTGGTGGAAGGAGCATGCTAACATGTTTCCTAACCTGGCAGTGATTGAATGTTTTCACCATCCAGTCAAAGAGACGTTCAATTCAAGAACGGAGAACCAGCTTAATGTGAGGGACTGGAGCCTGGGGGGGTTTGATCACAGCTGTACTGAAATGGGACGGTTCTGGTTCTGAGCTTTACAGGTGTGGGCAGGTGCCGGTTTTCTTGTATAAAAGGTGCTGTAAAAATAAAGTCTTTTATATCATGTCATGAGGACACATTCTCTGTCCTTCCCTTAAGCTTTGGATTTTCCTGCCTTTCCCACACACCTGATCCTCACACCCACCTGCACACCTGCCTCTCATTCCCACATTAGGCCACGCCCTTCTGCACACCTGCCTCTAATCAACCCCAGTGTGTATATAAACCAGCCTCTCAGCACCTGTTGGTCATTTGTCTGATTGTCTCTGGCTGTACTTTGATTTTCTGCTCTGTCTCTGTCTGTTCCTTCTGTCACTCAGTGGCATTTCTTCAGACTGACCAGTATACAGCTTTTTTAAGCTCATGCTTCCGAGTCCACGCCATACTCACCTGAATCAAATCATAGTTTAACACTTGTGTTTAATGACGGGTGCCGGTTGGGTCGCGGGACTTTTATTAACAGACGCAGCTTTGACTTAGACATAATTACAGATGACCGGTCGGGTCTGGCACTGAGCTTTACGGGTATGCAGGTTTTCAAAAATGGACCTGTGCAGGACCCTGGGTCAGTTCACCCAAATAACAAAAGAACAAACAAACCCAACCAGTAAAACAACCAGTAAAATGCTGATTCTGCCCTCATGAAGCAGATCTGGTTTTGGATCAGGAAGTCCTAATAACAGATGAGCTGTGTTGGGATATCAGCATCGATATCATGAGAGCATTGTCTGTAATTTCTTGTTTCATAATGAGCTTTGCCAATTGATTTATTTTGATGTGCCAAGATCTTGAGGTATTTTCCTCTGAAACTTCACACCAATACAAAGGAGATTAAAGTAATTTCGTTTGTGCTCCTCAAAGCTCTGAAAAATAATAATTTAAAAACTCACTGTCAGCCGCTTTCACAGGGATTATCCCTGTAGTAAAATGTATTCCCAATGAAAACTGTCACTGGTGTGTCCATTGTATTAAGGCTGGAAACAGATGTCAAAACCTCAGCACATCAAACCAAAACTGTCCACATGTGTAGACACCGCTCTGACTGACCCTTTACCTCTTAATAAATTATAAATATTCCACACAAAAAGATGAAACATTGAGAACAGCAGTCTGTCTTAATGGACCTGAACTCAGCAATAATCTGTGTGAGTTCAGCCCTTCTTGGCTACTAATGGGCGGAAAGTCACATTATGCTAAATGAGCAGCGGAGGGAGAGACACTGAGGGAAAATGGCCATAGAGACGGAAGATAAAGCGGGGAAAGCGCACTTCAGTGAGTGTAAGATCATTCCACTTCAAAACACAAGCAGACTTAATGTTGCCATATAGGCAACTTTTCCCCTGTTATAGACAGCAGATCTGCTGAGCTGAGTGTTCCTATTTGAACCCTTTATATCTCTGAGCTGTTACACTCCTCTCTCTGTCTCTGAATGGAAGGTTTATGCTTCAGTTTAATGAGTATATCTTTATGATCAGACTGCTGTGGTGTCATCTGTACAACCTCACCTGGTACATTATTCTAAAAAGTAACATTTCAGTAGATTTAATACTTAAATACATTTAAACCCTGTCGTTATTTTTGAGGTATTTGTATTTCCATTTCACCTTTTCTTCTGACTGTACTACATTTTACATGAAAGACTGTAGTTATTATTTACTAACATGCTCAGCGTATAAAATATTAAGCATTATATTAGATTAAAATGCAACCATGTCACCATGCAGTATAAATGAAGGTACTGCACATTTCTGCAAGCCAGATATTTTAGCTTCAAGTATTTTGGCTTAAAATACTCGGTATGGTCGCAACAAACATGTCTGGAAATGTCCCGAACTCTCATTTAAAAATACCCACTTTTGATGCTACAAATGCAGCTGGACATGCCCCAATTGTCGTTAAAAAAATACCCTGTTTGGTCGTTACAAACAAGGCTGGATATGACCTTAACTCTTGTAAAAAAGCACCCTGTTGTGTTTTCACAAACACAGCTGGAAATGCTCTGAACTGTTGTTAATATATCCACTTTATTCATTACAAACACGACTGGAAAAAATTAATAATAATAAATACAAAGTGGGAGCTTTAAGGCCCAAGTTGCCTTGTGCGCTCGTGGAATGTGCATGGAGGAAGTATGTGATGCACGCAAAAAAATTAGGGCTGTAGTCAACCAAAGAAAATCTTGGTCGACTAAAGTCGCACATAATCTACAACTAATCAATTAGTTGTGGGGGGGAAAAAATCTGCACGTTATTTTTACTTCTGCGGTGGTGTGTCTGTGTCACTCTGCAGTTACACCTCCAAAATACTAGTTGGCGGTTGAGGACTGTGTTAAGTGCTGTAAAGTTTAGTTCAAATCAAACTTTATTTATATAGTTGATTCAAAACACACATTAAACACACATTAAACATGGCTTAATAGAGACAATTTCAAACACAAGTATGCAAATTGGCTTCACTATAAATCGCAGAACTGACAGACAAACACTTGTCTTTATCTGGACACATTTCCCCCACCAATACAACATGCTAACGTTATTAGCACAAGTCTATGGCATTTTATTCTAGGTGTGTTCGAAATTGCGCCCTATCACGGATATAGTACACTATATAGTGTGTTCGCCATTTTGTAGTGTTGTTCGAATTCTCCGCAGTTAATTTCATTCACTATATAGTGGACTATAAAATACCCACAATGCACAGCAAATGTGAGTGAACAAACGATGTACCCTACATTTTACTCCCGTATACCACAATGCAATGCTGTCGTCTTTTGCCAGAGGAGAAGAAGAAAAAATTTCAGTTAGTGTCCGAAATCTCATTCAGTCGTTCCCCATGTAGTGCACTATATAGTAAACACGAAATAGGGAATAGTGAGTGAGTGAGTGGACGGTTTCGAACACTGCTATTGTATAAACTAGCCTAGCGTCTAGTGATCTTTTCCTCTTCTCATATAAAACCAGGGACAACAGCAACATGTAACAAAGGCAACAGTACATAATGTGGCTCCATTACAACTCACAACATTCACAACAACAACAAAACAACTGTCTTATACTAAACACGTTTTCCAAGCAAATACAACATGCTAACGTTATTAGCGCCAGCCTATGGCATTCTACATGGTATACATTAGCCTAGCGACGAGCGGAGATTTCCTCCGCTCATATGAAGCTATTTTAGTGGAGGCTTTACTGTCTTCACAATTTATTGTTTCTTATCTGTGAAATACAAGTAAATACAAGCTTCGTTTCCACTGAGGGAAATGGTTTCAGCTTACAGAAACAGACAGGAGGTCTGCGTCACCACGACGCTGAGTGTGAGGGTGGGCGAGTTCAACTTTCTGTCAACATTTTCACAGGTAACTTAGCCTGTCCCCCCGTCGAAGGAAATAATGGATTAATCCTGGAGAACTGTTGATGTAGCACTTTTCTCCTTTATAAAAGTAACACAGTGATTATTCAACCAATGAGAATTTGGTCGGACGAGAGCATATCGACCAAATAATCGACTAGTCGACCAGGAGACTACAGCCCTAAAAAGATACCCACTTTGATGCTACAATCTGAGCTGGAAATGTCCCAACCTGTTGTTGAACATGACCCTGTCTTGCCATCACAAACAAGGCTGGATATGACCTAAACTCTCATAAAAAGTACCCTGTTGTGTTTTCACAAACACAGCTGGAAATGTTCTGAACTGTTGTTAAAACATATCCACATTTGTCATTACAAACATGACTGGAGATGTCCAGCCTGTCTTTAAGCCTTTAAGAGACACCCACTTTTGAGGCTACAAATACGGCTGGATATGACATAAACATTCGTCAAAAATATCCTGGAAGCTGGAAATGCCCTGAACTCACATTTAAGAATAACCCACTTTTGGTACCACAGACATGGTTAAATATATCCTCTTCTGTTGTTAAACAATACCAGCTCTTGATGCTACAAACACAACTAGAAATATCCAAACTTCTGTTAAAAAATGACCCACTGATGTTGCTACGCATGTGTCTGGAAATGCCCCGAACTGTTTTTAAAAGCCATCCACTTGTGTTGGTCTTAAAAATGCTCTGCTGCTGTTTGCTGCTTCTTCCTCCTCCTCATGAGAATCGGCTCATATACGTGTAATCTGAACGACATACATAACACATCTGTGGATCGGAGAAACGTACAATGTCCACATTGTCTTCTGGCAACTGGGCTGCTTACACATTTCTGTATCAGTGATAATAATCTGACACAACTATCTTAAAGAGTCATTTTACTTTGATTATGATAATAAATCTGGCTAATAACACTTAACTACTTTTTACAAGACTGAGTGCAGGACTTAAAACTCTTTTACAAATGACGTTCTTACTCTTTGTGTCAGTCATAAACTGCGGCAGCTTCACCCTCTGACTTCAGATTTAATAATTGACAGACATAAAGATGATAGAAGCAGCCACTCTAAATAATACATCGACATAACAATCAGCCAAACTCATAATGACAAACTTCTTGACTTCACTGGCGGTATGCTGAGTAGCTGTCTTTGGCGTCTGTCCAGCCTCAAAGCGAGTGAAGGACTCAGTGTTGAATGAATCACTGTACGAATGGGCGACAGTCTGCTCTCTGACAGCTGAACTAAACCTCCACAGCACATGAGGTTCACACATACGTGAGGCGCTGGAGAAGTTACAGCTCCTCTCTTTCAGCTATCGCTACAAAGAGTTTCCCCTAAAATAGGCTGTGAACGTGGTTTTGAACCCATCTCAAAGGGAGTCAAAGTGAGGAGCCAAATCAAACACGGGGTGTAAAAGGGAATTGTTAAAGCACAGATGAATCATGGGAGGAAGTGCAGTGGATTGAAAAACCTCCAACAGCTACAGTTTCATCTGTTGTCATACTGGGCCTGCTCTTGTTTTAATGGCCAAAATGGCTCCAAAATTTAAAATGAAAAGCCAAAATCATGGTGTGACACTGTCAGACTGTTTTATAGCACCTTGAGGTTGAGGTTTAAACTTTAAGCACTGATGATAGACAAAAGGCTCACAATTCTTGTTTCATTTTGTTCACATGTTCAGGAATTCTGGATATCTTTCTTTATCACTCCATAAATCAGAAAACATGGTCAACAGCCAGTCATCCTGTAAAAAATACCTGCTTTTGTCACCATGAACACAGCTCCTAAACGCTTCTTAAAAAAATACAGTTATGTTTACAAATGCAGCCAGAAATGTCCCAAACTGTCGTTAAAAAATTACCCACCTTTGTCGCTACAAACACAGCTGGTAATGTCCCAAACTTTACTAAAAATACCTACTTTTGTCGCTACAAACACGGCTAGGAAATGTCCCAGACTTTACTAAAAATACCTGCTTTCGCCGCCACAGACACAGCTGGTAAGGTCCCAAACTTTACTAAAAATACCCACTTTTATAGCTACAAACATGCATGGCTAGTAATGTCCCAAACTGTCGTTAAAAAAATTACCCACTTTTGTCGCTACAAACACGGCTGGTAATGTCCCAAACTGTCGTTAAAAAATTACCCACTTTTGTCGCCACAAACACGGCTGGTAATGTCCCAAACTTTACTAAAAATACCTGCTTTTATCGCCACAAACACGGCTGGTAATGTCCCAGACTTTACTAAAAAATACCAGCTTTTATAGCTACAAACATGGCTAGTAATGTCCCAAACTGTCGTTTAAAAAATTACCCACTTTTGTCGCTACAAACACAGCTGGTAATGTCCCAAACTGTCGTTAAAAAATTACCCACTTTTGTTGCCACAAACACGGCTGGTAATGTCCCAAACTGTCGTTAAAAAATTACCCACTTTTGTTGCCACAAACACGGCTGGAAATGTCCCAAACTGTCGTTAAAAAAAATCACCCACTTTTGATAACACCAGGCTCAAATGTGTTCAGACACAAAGGTTTTAAAGAAGAGAAATTTTGGATATCTCTTTTTATCACTCCATAAAACAGGAAACAGTCAACAGCCATAAAAATGTTCATTTTTCATTTTCACCATGTTTTTAGGAATAAAATGTTCCATAAATCAGGCTATGAATGATATATGAACAAAGTCCTCTGTGAAAAGCTTCAGTATATAGACAAAAATAAAACTGGAAAGTTTGGTGGATGTTAGAGTTGCTGAGGTGAATATTTCTGCCTCCGAGTATAAGAAAAAAACATTTTGAGAAAATGTCCTATAAAGATATGTTTTGTAAAATGTCACACATTTTTTGACAAAACATACAACACCACAGGAGAATATAGGAAACTTCATACTAACAGAAATGACGCTTCCCCAGTAACTTACTTACAGACAAGAACATCACTTTTCGTATTTTCTGACATGTTATGTTTAATTATGCAAATGAGGCGTTATCTAATTAAATGTGTTCTTTGTGCATAAATTTCCAGAACAGAAATCTGAAGTAAAATAAACCTGAATGTGTATTTTAGATGTTTTCTTTCTACCAGTCTGATAGACGACATGTTATGGAGTCAAAATAGCCCAAAATCTTAAAACTGACCAGTGCATCAGAAACGTTTCAGGAGTGTCTCCTCCCTAAGCTAAACTTTAATATCCCAGACTATGAGTCTGCTTTTTCTGTTTTTCTCTCTCTCAGCGAGGTGCCCCTCCCAGTAGAGTGTCTGAGTCTGTTCAACAAGACCGACAGGCTGTTCTTCAAAAAAAAAAAGTGTGATTTATAAGCATGAATGTGGACGAAAACCGTCCTCTGCACTCTGAAAATATCTGCTACATCAGTTTAAAGTAACTCCAGACCTGATTCCAGCTTAAACTTAACTGTCAGTCACTGAAATTATTGTACATGCAGGTACAGATCTGTATGGAGCTTGATCTTTTACCTATGACCACCAAAATCTAATCACTCTATCATCGAGTCCAAGTGAACATTTGTGCTAAATTTTAAAATTCCCTCAAGATGCTATTGAGATATCGCCTTTACAAGAATAGGACAGACCCACGTATGAACATAATGCCTCCGGCCCCGACTGTCGCCACCGCAAAGACATAAAAACAAAGTTCTCAGATGTTACACCTTTGTCTAATGTGATAAATAACAGATCTGATCCGACATCAAATGCTCACCTCCAGTTCTTTACAGTTATGACAGGTCAGTGATTGAATACCGGGGGAGTTAAGGGGGGCTTACCCCATCCGAAAGAGACCTGGGGTCTCATTTATAAACACTGCATATACACAACACAAGGTCTGAAAGAGGAGAACGCCACTCCCACGGAAATGTTGTGATCTATAAAAACAGACTTGATGGGAGAAACTTTGACCCATGCTTATGAACATTTTAGAGACGGGAAATTGGTGACGCAGAAGGTGAGATGGAAGCCTGATTATAGAAACTGTAGAATATTTTTTGGTGCACTGGTGAATATTTCTTGGCTTTTGTCCATACCTACATTTTTAGTATGGATCCAACGCACTGTTTCATAAATGAGACCCCTGAGCTCCACTGGAAAAAAATAAAATTTGGGCGTCAAAAAACTTGTTTATACCATTTCTAAAGCTGCACTGAATGATACAAGAAATTCATATAATCACATTTAAATCATGTTTTGTGTAATTTAAACGTATATGCAGCTCTGACCTGCCGAGTGCGGCTGACTTTGTGTTCTGTCAGAAAGGTGTGTGTGTGTGTGTGTGTGTGTGTGTGTGTGTGCAGGAGGCTTTTCAGGCATCGCAGCTAATGGGCTGCTTTCATATGTTGTTTTGTTCGCCTTTTGGTAATTGCCATGCCAGCGCATTCAGTTCAGCAGCCTCTCTCATCATCTCTGCCGCGCATTAAAGCTGAGTATCCCCTCTGTCCATCAACATGCAGCGAGGCTTTACTGCTCCGTCCCGTCACACACCTTTATACGACAGGCTCCTCCTTTACGTCAGACACAGAACAGAGTGAAACAGAAGGAATGTAAGAAACAACCGCACACGTTGTTTTTAATTTTTTCTTGTGCAATGGCAGATAAGTGATGTAGAAACAAGACTTAAATTTGTGAGCTGTAATTTTATTTCATGTTTTTGCAATATTTGGTTCAAGGCTGCTATATCTACTAAAGTCTCTCTCAGCAAATAAAAAGTATTAAAGGAGCAGACTGACGCTGAAAAGAACACTGCAGCTGTACCTAAACATTTATTAACTTTAACAACTTTGCAATGAACAGATGAGTTTTACTTTTCATTTCTCCCTACCTATAATTACTACCCATCCACATAAGGTATAGAAAACTTGATGGTTAAATACATAACAAACCAACAAGAAGAAATGATCTTTCTAGTGTCTGTTAGTAGCTACGATTCTTGCTGTCGTTTAGCACTAACTGAATATATCTGCGGGGGCTGACACTGTTGGCTGCTGTCAGAGGTTGGCTACAGTTATTATGTTACGTACAGTAATGCACCTTAAATTGTTAATGGCTTAGTTAAGTGAAAATGGAGGTGAAATGGAAAGAAAATAGATTCATTATTTTATATATAGTGTCACCAAAGGCTCCTTTTGGCTTCTAAGATGCACACTGGACTTTCAGCTGTGGCACAGACAACCACAGCTCTTGCCCAGTGTGTAACCCAAAGTCAGTATTGTTCTGTCAGGAAGCTCCATACCGAGACAGACGGAGCCTGCTGTTTGTACTCTGCAATCATTTCATCTGTGTTTGTGCACATTTTCTGAAAGTTTATGGATATATATGATAGCAATCCCAGCAGAGAGGCTCAAGCGAGATATGACCGTAGTAGATGGCAAAGCAATTTAAATAATAGCAGAACGGAGCAAATCGCTAATATGTAGTGATATAAAGTGAAAAGAAGTGTGTCAGGATGTAAATAATGGCCTCACAGATCAACACCGTCTACACTGCTTGTGTTTAAAGGTACAATATTACGACTTGACTCCACCCTCTAGTGCCATCTATTGGCTGTATCTATGATATCATAGACGACACATGGAGGTATGAGGGCAGTGACATTTACGTTTGAGACAGACGTATTTATTTTCATATGTAAAGGGAGAATAAATGATCCTGAACATAACATTATGTCACTTTCGTAGCTTACAAGGTAACAACACATAATTTAGGTATGAGTCACCGGGCAGGCACTGACACCCCTCACATGACGTATGACACCTTATGTAATAAAAACGCACTTATTCTAACCCAGAACGTGAACTTTTTTTAACTTCACCTAAACCTGACACAGCAACACTTCACAACATTAACCACGTTTTACTGTGTTTCAGCTAGAGACGCTAAAGGGTGCACTGTGTGTCACTATAAAATGCCGAGGGGCAGGACAAAGTGTCAGCAAGTAAAGTACGTTATGTCAACGTTTGCTTTTGGTTTCACACAGGACACAAACAAGTCTCCTCGGTTAAAGTCCTGTGTTGATTTGACCCATTCACCACACCAGCCTCCCTCTTACGTAGCATTATGACCCTACTGGTAGGTGTAGCAGGCCCCAGATGTACACAGCTGCTAACCAACACATCCTCACTGTGACCTCGTCACATGTCCACGTTTGGTCATGGACTTTCCACGTCCAAGGTACCCTGGGTGTGTTGGTTGTTGATGTTCTGGGTCGCCGTGTCAACTTCAGCCTGTTACATGCATTGTCTGTTTTCAAAATACACTTCTGTTTTCACAGGAAATGTACGGTTTGATACAGTCTCTTTCAAAATAAAAGCACTACGTCGGTACACATACAAATTTATGTTTTTTTTCCTTCAACAACACACACACAAGGTTAGGTTTAGGAGAAAAGAACAGGGTTTGGTTTACAATCTTACAGGAAGTGAAAGTCAGTGGTTGTTGGACCCATTCACCACCACTCCCATCTGCCCATACTTGAACTGTCATCTTAACTTGTTGTCCTGCCTTGTTTCCCCCTGACACTGCTGGGCACCGTTAAACAAAACCAGCGACTGACACACTGTCGGTGTCTGAAGCCAGAGACTGACCAAGCGCCGGTTTTCAAAGACTGTGGAGTGAGACCAGGTTGTGCTGCAGCTGATAACGCTCATTCAGCCAAGTGATGAAATTCGGGTGATGAGTTTCTGTTGGAATCTCAGGATCATTATAAAAGTTCAGGTTATTAAAGTAACTGCACAAACTTCACCAACAGATGCTGGCAGTCAAGGTGAACTCAATTAAAAGACGCTGGGTGCCTGACTACAACTGTTTCTGTCTTCCTGAAGTAAAAGCAAACATTATGTGGAGCATATGGGGGTGAATATTACACCCAAAGCCTGAGAACGTCTCCTCTCCCCTCTCTTAATAAACATGATATTCAAGCTTTTGCATGATGCTCACTGAACCAGCTAAGCACTTGACGGCAACATCAATGCATCTCCGAGTGCATGAATATACAGTCTGGATTCATGCCTGGAGTGTTTCAGCTCCTTCCTCTGATAAACTTGGCATTTGCACTAAGCATGCTGTAAGTACGGTCCATCCTTTTACTCATTCAGCCGGGCAGGAAGTCAGTCATATACTCCGTCATTCACTCAGCGCTGGCATTAAGACTTCTCCTCACAGCGGCTGAACACAGACCGGAGCTGGGATCCGCTATCACTGAGGCAGCCTTCATTCTCCGACGCCTTACGCCTCACTTCCTCCGTGTCACAGCAGAGCTCAGTGGCTGCCCGATAGACTCCAGCTGCCCACACATTCATGACCCGCACCACCTCAGATAATCAACATGGTGAGACACTGGGGGGCAAGAGTACGGTCAAGAGGCAGACCGACAATTATTTGTGGCATTTGTCTAACCTTTCACGGAGAAATCAAGTGAGTGGCTGCCTGGACTACCTGAGTGGATGCTGTTGCAATCATCAGTGTCTCCAAGGAGCTAAAAGTTCAGTGAATCTTACTTTGCCAGAAATGTCAGTTTTTAAAAGCTAATTCAACTCGAGTCTTCATTTCAAATGTTCCCAATAAACAACAGAATAACATTTGCTGATGGGGAGATATTGTTTCAGCTCTTCAAGAGCAGTTCAAGTGATGATATCGTACAGCACACACCTGAGAAACTGATACTGGGAAACTATTTTAACAAGTTGAAATGGAGTAAAAGTGAAGTTTAAGTCCCTGCTGACAGAGTCTGGAGGATAAATAAGATTTCTGACTGAATTAGAGGAATAAATGTCTCCCTTGGATGGACAGTTTTATCTCCTCTGCATAAAATGTCTGTGTTAGCTGTGACAACAGAAAAAAGCCTGCGTGTAATTCCATCCAAAAAGTAAGAAGGATTAGAGTTCTTTAGGTTTACGTTCTGCCTGATCACACAGGGTCAATGGAAGCCTCTCCTTCCTTTGGAGAAAAATGACTTTATTTAAATTACTTGTACTGTCTGAATGGATGCAAAAGCATGACTCGTTTTATTTAAGAGTCTGGTCTTTTTTAGCTTAAGTACGCCGGCCTTTCAGCACCAGCCTGTTCAGTATGACCACAGCTACACGGCACAGCACAACCCTTAATGTCCCAGAGAGTGGACATACGGCGCGCTTGTGATTCTACCCGAGGTGTCAGCGTCTACTGGACGCGGCTCTTTTTCCGCTCTACTGTCTTAAGACACCTGGTCTGTTTTTTTTCTGGTTCACCTCTGAGGCATGGAATTCATATGTCAGTGTCCTGTATATAAATGCCCACAGTATTTAACCCTTTTCACTCTGCAGTTTCGTTTTGCTTATTATGATGTCACTTCTTGGAGTATCCTCAAATGCTTCATATCCCTAAAATCTGTACAACCTAAGCTAAAAGAGGATGTAAGTCAATGAACTATAATAATTTATTAATGTATTGAAATTGTGTCATAAATTACGACGAAAAAATCTGACACATTTTTTCATCAGATTTTATAGAATAAAAACACCAAACATATTAATCCAAAAGATTTTGAAATGTAGAAGCATGACCAAAATAATTCTTAACTTTCTAAGTTATTTGAACTATATAAATTATTCAATTTTTGAGAGATGCCCATTTATATGAGCAGATTTAAAGGTGTTGATAGATTCGTCATTCATTCCTCTGACACCACCATGTTTTTGCGTGGTTTTACACCACACGTAGCATAGCGCTATGACATCATGACCACACATAACACGATGACATGGAAGACCCTACAGACAGAAGCCATAGCTTTCTGCTGCAAAAAGAATGAATGCTCTAATTCTTACAGTTTATATTTTAGATTGATATATTACAAGAATACGCAAACAATAATCTCCTGCATATTATGGAAAAATTCTGGCGTAATTCCAGTGAACTACAACATTTGCACTGCATTTAAGGTAACATAAGGTCATAATGTTATGACGGGGAAGACAGAAGGCTCACCTTTCTCCTGCTAAAAGAACGAATGCTCTATCACAGTTCTTATTTTAGATCTATTTAAACAGGATCGTGCAAACAGCGCTCTCTTGCAGACACCTGCAGGATGTCCGTTTTTGAAGTGTTAATCACAGCTTTCATGTGTTAGAGATAATTGGTCATGATTTTAATACACAAGCTATTTTTCGTGTTGTTTTGCTGATACACCTCAAGGCCATAACTTCACAACTATGCAAACTGCCCTTATAGAAATTAGGGCTGACCTTCGAATCCATTTATGGACATTCGAAGCTTCGGAGCTCAGAATGAATTTAATTCGAAGCATTCGATGACGGGGGGGGGGGGGGGGGGGGGGGGGATTAAAAAAAAAAAAAAAATTATGGCGAAAACGTAGTTTCTTCCAACAATAGAATTAAGATAAAAATATTCACAAACAAAATAACACTACACACACTTTGATAAGTAGTGTTTAAATTTTGATTGAACACTAAATAAAACCCTCGGCGCATACTGCAGCATGATCAAACAGATGCCCAAGTCAGAGCATCAGAAGTGTCTCTGACACCAGACTCAGAGCGGACCGGTGGAACTGGAAAATGCATATTAGGTCTACTAGTTACTACTTATGTTTTTCAAGTGATTTCCCAAATTTGTTGTTGAGTTGTGATATGCCAATTGCTTTAGCAAATCTGGCACTCTGCTTTCTGGGGGTTGTCGGGGCATATTTTAAAGTGCAACCACACATCTGATGACCTCTTGGACATGTCTGCCAGCTCTGAGTGTGCCCGTTGTCAGTATCGGACTGGTGGGGGTTTGTGTTGCGGTTAAGGCCTCCCCCCAAAAAACGGGAAAAAAAGCGCTGAAGCTTCAAATTTTTTTTTTCACAATCGAATCCCGTGCCATCGAATGAAGCTTTGAAGCTTTGAATTTTTTGGGTCAGCCCTAATAGAAATACATAAAATGACCACAACCTCTTAACACCGCATTATGTGCCGTCACCACGGAAACAAAGCCAATGGACAGTCGATTAGAATCGTTTGACATAATCGATGACCCAAATGTTATGTCATGTAATGAATGGTGGTTAATGTTACCACCCCAGAGGAAATATTAAGAGCTAGACAGTCCACTGAGGCAGCAGGTCAGGATGGTGGATAGGTCACACAAAAACAGGACTTTCACCCAAGAGACCGTTGTTTGTGTCCCCTGTGAAACTAAAAGTAAGCGGCGACTTCTTTTAACTTCAATCCTTTGCATAGTTGGATGGGTCCAACAACCACCAACTTTTACCCAGGAGGCCGATGTTCTCTTCCTGTAAGATTGTAAAGCCAAACCCTGTTCTTTTTTCCTAAACCCAACCACGTGTGTGTGTTGGCTCAACGTAACCACGTGTGTTTGTTGTTGAAGGAAAAAACGTCAGTTGGCGGTGTTGTACCAATGTAGTGCTTTTATTTTGAAAGAGACTGTATGCAAACTGTACATTTCCTGTGAAAAGAGTTGACACAGCGTCCCAGAACGCCAACAACCAACACACCCAGGGTATCTTGGATGTCATATGTGGACGTGGAAAGTCCATGACCAAATGTGGACATGTGACAAAGTCGAAAACTTATGGTCATTTCACATTGTCCCATGAGGTCAGGTTGAAACAACAAACATGTAGAGTCATATAATTTTCCTGTATTCCTTTTTCTCTACTATCTTTCTCAACATAAAAATAAGCCAGCAGGTAAACAGGGTTGCAGTGGTGAAAAATCTCCAAACAGAGTTGGCTGTGTTGGGGATGGGAAGCCAGTGAGGGATCATGTCTTTATCATAGCTCAGAGAGGCCTCAGCCCCTCTCACAGCCACATCAGTGTCAGAGCGGTGAGGCTGCAAAACATTTAACTATTCAATTTACTAACAGCAACATTTCTGTTCATGCTGCTATTGATAGAAAAATCTCTCCACACACACAGGAGCTGTTCGTCTGTCAGGAGTCGTCTCATCAATGCAGAGCTCCGCAGTAATCGTTGCCAGGTTGCCATGGGCAACCATTTTGAGAAATTGGCAACCACTTTTTAACATATAAAAAAATAGGGACAGCAAAATAAGCAACCCAGGATAAATATATTTAATATTTGTTGCATTAATATTTCTGTTACAGTCAGAACAGGAACCAGAGCGCTGCAGGAGACACGGCTGCAGGTGCATCGCTGCGTTCACTCACATGCACACGAAGACAATGCTTTTAGAGACAATGGAGAAGCATGAAGTTGTGACTGTGGGGTGAAAGTTGGACTAACCCATCAGCATCATGGATAGACTACTAAATGAGCCAACTGAGCACAAGCCAGGGGCCAAATGTCAAAAATGTCAAATGTTAAATTAACACCAATCAACCAGGAGGAGACTGAAACTGACCACAAAGAGACACAAAACCACAAAGATCAAATTACAATAATGTACTGAAATGTAATAATGTCAATGACTATAGAGAGATGCAAAACCACCCGAGTCTCTTGCTCCTATGTAGGAGAGGTGACGGGGCCCTTTGCATATCAGCGCCCAGGGGCCCACTTTATCATAACGCGCCCATGATCAACTTCACAAACTAAAGTGCAAATAAACTGACAAATAGTATCAGTAACATTGTTAACACTGTGCTACATTACAGAGAAATACAAAACCATACTAATGAACCTTCATTAATATAGGCCTATATTTTATCTACAAGTGCACGTCACACACTGAGCGAGCCGCCTGTTAATGACGCTGTGGGCTAATGGGCATGTAGCTACTTCCATGTTTCAGATGATACGTCATGTTTGTAGTCGACCAATGAAGATGAGTTTACATATCACCTTGGGTTCGTCCTTCACCTTCTCAAAATGATCCCACACTTTGGATTTCCTGCCCGACATGTTATTAACTAGCCTGTGGAATAACCGCAGGTACCAGCCCTGGAAATTACCCTGACTCCTGTCTGACTGCTGAGCGTGGACACTTCCTGTGTCTGTCCTTTCAAATTAAAGTCACACATGGTCCAGTCATATAGGTTTTCTTTTTTTTTTGACAAGGCGCAGCTCCTGTGACTAAGCAACCAATGAAATCTTGCCGATTAATGACCTTTCTGTACAAGTAACGTTTGGTCGACTGTTAGGGGGCAGTCCTACTAAAAATGGCAATTATATTTCCAGTTTTGGCAACTTAAAGTTGACGCCTGGATACTTAATTTACAGAAAAATCCAAATATTGATGCCAATCAAGTGAATCATTGACCCAATCCTATTGCAATGTATCTATCTTTTTTCTGCAACAACAGTAGGCCTATATAGATTTTTTTCACTTTTAACAACAGTGTTTCTGAATGGAAATGGATTGTAATATAGCACCATGTAACCACAGGATGGCTGGATCATATTATTACACATTGGGTAATCTCTTTAAGACAAACACTGAATATCGGAGGCAGTCAGGAGCAGCGCCCCCTGCAGACAGGAAGCATCAATGTGTTTCTTAATGAAACCGCTGATGTCCGTATTAGTTTCTGTTAAAAAGGGGCAGTCCGTCTGATTCCGGGTCTCACTGTTATTATACACACAATACATTTTTAAATCCTCAGCACAGCAGTGAGGTTTCACTGTACGGAGGGAGTTTTACTGATTCGTGTACCTCCTCAATCTGTCAGTGAAAATAAATTAATTCCAATTAACAGCGGTTTCACAGAGAGCTCTGGTAACAAGCTGAGGCTCATAGAGGGAGACTCGCCCCTCGGTGACCCTTAATGAGCCAGCAGCCTCCTGCCAGAGGAAGCCCGAGCCGCTGCACTTGTAATGAGCTGCTGTTTTTGCTACAGGCCTTTCAGATGAGCCATGGAGCTGTCACTGGCATCGCAGAATGCGAGAGAGCCGCTCCGGCAGATGATGCAATTCTTTGGCGATTTTAAGGACAATGCGTGTCTTTGGGGGTGCGTTACTGTTACAGTTTCCATTCAGCGTTTGTAAGATGAAATCAGTTATTGTTTTCATATGTTTCATATTATGGATGTCACAGAATAGAAAGCAGCTGTTTGCACTTTAAGCACAGAGTCGATACAAAGCTGAAACACAGAAAGTGCTTCTGTTCTGGTGCAGTTTCGGTTCACATGCTCTTTTCTAACAGTTGCACTAGTGAAATGCAGAGAACTGGAGTCTGTCAATGAGGACGGGCCCGACAGGCAGTCATGTTCCAGGGACACGCCCTGTTCTGGCTGACTGTGGAGCTGCGGCTAATGTATCTCATGTTTCTTTATTATTTGAATGTAACATCTATTAAACATTTACTTATTCAATCTATAAAAAAAAGAGGAAAGGAGACTCAAAAGGTCTGAAGGGTGATGTTTTCTAAATTGTTTGCTTTGTCCAACCGACAGTCCAAAACCCAAAGTTACTGAATTCATAATGACACAAAACGAGCACATCTTCACATTTGTCACTGTTTTTAAATTCATTTTACTAGTCGTTCATTAAATATTAGTTTAAGCACCAGTTCGCCAAATATATGCATTTGTTATGTTGCTACATGCAGTGATGTTTTGCCTGGGGGCCACTTTTACAAAATGACAGGAGGTCAGGGGCCGCTCACAGCAGCCCCGCACACGTACACAGGGGCGTTACTTGAAGACATTTGGCGCTCAGCCCGGACCTCTGTCAGGTGGTCCGAGGATCCCACCCTGCCAGTGTTTTTGATGAACAAGCTCATTTTCATGCTTTTTATAAACTCTGGTATTTTAAAAAATCCCAGTTTTTTATGGGAATCGTAATTTTTTGCAGAATATTCACTGAAAAAAATCTAAAAATGATGATGATGATGATGATTTATGTTGGGGTCTGTACCAAATAAGCACATTCCCTTACATCTGACTATGACATGTGGGCCAGGACACTCTGCAGCTCCACGGTCCTTCATTAATAATGGCACGTCATGACACATTTGACACATGAATTGGATATTGCACTTTTTCCGCCATATTTCTGCCAAAAAATCTGAACAAAAAATACAGCCATTTACATCTGTGGCCCCTCCTCTTCACAAAAAAAAAAAAACACACAAGACCCTCCTCAGTGCTTGAAAAATTATTCAACATGCCTCCCCCTTTTTGCACCATCCCCTCCCCCCCTCATAAATAAGAAACAGACCCCTATTCATAGAAATTACAAGAATATCCAAGAACAGGTCTGAATCTCTCCAAAGTCTGTTTGATGCAACATTTTAAAGGAAACATCTTTCACTTTATTATTAAGACAGAATTTGTCCCCAGTGAACCAAATTTTCCACCTTTAACTATTTCACCATGAAGCGCAGTCCCAGAGGATCTTCCTGGGGGCAGAGTGACGGCTTGTATGTGATTCCAGATGTGTTTATTGGAACTTTTATTCAAAACCTCTGATGAATATACCTCTGTTAGATGTGTCTGATTGAATCCTCGATCAATTGACCTCCGAAAAGCTGCAGCATCCACCTTTGGCAAAGCATCATTAACTACTGCAGGTTTGTTTTTTCTGACGGAAGCGTTTATCGCACATGATGTATCCAAGGACTGCTAGAAATGTGAAAATCCAGTGGTAATTTCTGTTTTTAGAGTTTCAGGCTGTGATAAATAGTGTCATTTGGACACCAGTTTGGACAGTGATGTGTCCAAGGACTGTTGGAAATTTGAAAATCCAGCGGTATTTTCTGTATGTACAGGAATGTTGTCTTAAAAAATTGGCGGTAAAGTAAATACGAAATACAGCTATTTAAATCTGTATGCCCCTCCTTAATAAATTAATTTAAAAATAGCTCCTCCTTAAGTGCTCAAAAATTATTTGACATGCCCCCCCCATAAATAACGAACAGTCCCTAATTTAATTAAACAAGTTAAAATGTTGGCAATTTTCTACTTTGGTGACGTAACTTGGAGTTTTAAAAAGCTAATAAATCGCAATATATGTTACTCAGCATATTGTAAAATATCGCGATAATACCGTATCGTGACTCAAGTATTGTGATAATATCTTCTGTGGAGCCTCTTCAGCCACTACAGGTGATAACAGCTCGTTAGACTCTGACCTGGTGTCACATGTATTTATTTGGCTGTGATCATCAGACACAGGCTCAGTCAGGTCCACATTGCCTCCTGCTGTTTGTGTCTCTGCAGTGGAGCTGTACTGTGCGTAAAGACGTGCAAAGACGTGGACTCTGTGGACTCTGTGGACCCTGGTCACTGTGTTGGATGTAAAATCGGATGCACGCTCTCTGAGTTATTGTATATGTGATGTTATCAGACACGCAGCCCCACGCGCTGTGACGCCCGTGCAGGCAGGGAGGCTGTTAAAGTTACGACTCGGTGACACACCGCAGAGCTCGGTAAGAACCAGAACGCAGTTAACAGTCAGACCACGTGGCCCTTTACCTGCGAGTCCTTGAGCAATCACCACCTCAACTCGCTGTCAAAGCGGCCAACATCACACCATCATCGGCACTCACCTCCACATCGGCGGACACTGCGGGGGTCCAGACGCAGAGGGGAGGATGTCTGGAGGAGTGGGCTGCCTCCTCTGTCCCTCCTTCTCGTCTCCTGACCGTTAGATCGGCTCGGACACCGGCTCCGACGCGCTCCTCGATCAGGAGCGACAGAGCCGGGCAGCAGGCGGGGAAGGCACCGCTGGAAATTTCTGCGGCGGCTGATGCAGCTGCGCGCGATGTGTCTCTCCCTCTGTCTCTGTCTCTGTGTCTCTGCGCCCCTTTATCTGTCTTCTTTGTCTTCCGCTCTCACAGGAGACAAACTTTGAAAATTTCACGGGGCATTTCTAGCTGTCGAGACCGCTGCCACATCCCAACGGTACCGTGAGTGTTGATGCTGCGCTCCGGTCTGCTCTCTCCTCCGCTCCTCCCGGCAGCAGCAGGCGGACAGGAGGGCGGTGCGACTGGATTCGTGCGCTCCAGCGGTGCATGCGTGGCACGGACGGTCAGATCCCTGGATTCACCTGTCATCACAAGACAGAGTGCATCCTATTTAAAATACAAGCCGAGATAAGACCGGCTCAAAGGCTGTAACCCTCACACCCAGGGGCGCCGATAGGATTTTTAGGGGAACCCATTTCTGCTCGGAGAGGTGTGCACATTCATCCAAGGCCCCCCTCTGGGAGGGGATAAAAAATAGTTTAGAAACCCTGTAGATGTTTGAGGATGCTCTGTGTTTGGAGGAAGTCACTGACAAATTCTATAAAGTTATAGCCACCCAAACTTTTATGTCAAAAAATCAATCCGGACCTAATAGAGGTCTGGAAGACTTAATAGAGGTTTCATCCCACAGAGCCTTTCAAAGGCTTTTGTTGCCTTTCTGTACTGTGGACGGGGAGATAACAGAGAGAGTGAAATTGAACCAACCTTCATTTTGACAGGGACCTCTCAGAAACCTCTCCACGACCCCGGACCTCAGATTAGGAAGCACCAATCATTTTTCCTTTGCTTCTTACTTCTGTCCTGAGACGACATGTTGCTGCTTAATGAAACACAGTACAGGTGATACAGAACCAGTGGTGGAGGTGATTGTACATTTAGGCTTTATGATTTATGTTACATTATATTCGGCTGCATTTCAGAAGCTTCTGTTTTCACTGTTTTACTTCATTTATTTGCTGATAGTGAGATGACTTCGCAGATAAAGATTTTACATACAAAATATCTAATAAATCTGATCAAGCATGATGCATCGTTATAGATTAGAGGCTGCACAATATATGTAGAAAATACTTAATGTCTAATGCAGTGTTGATTTTGAAAATTATGATGAACATTTTTCGTCCACTACCTTTTTTCCACGACAAAAACGAGACGATGATGAGCTATAAAATAGATCATAATAATAAAAACTAAGATGAAATCTATAGGGCCCGATTGATATGGATTTTTTGGGGCCGATGCCGATTCCGATATTATGGAATAAAAAAATCCAATAACCGATATATCGGCCAATTACATTTTTACGTTTTTCAATTTAAAAAACCCAGAAATACCTGCTTTTGATGGCTTAAATATAGTTCAAACACTCGTGACAAAGATATAAATTGAAGGAAGAACATTTTACTATTTTCAAATACTTTTATTATCAGAAATTGTGTGGAACAAGCAGCATATGAACAATTTGAACACAAAATAAATCAAAAATATGATGTGCAAAAAGGCAGTAAACCTCTGGGAAATAAAATAATCATGTAAAGTCTCTATGAATTAAGACATTCATATGTATGTTCACAGTACCAGAGTTCTTCTTATTATTGACAACTTAACAGAGGTAGGTTATAGTGCAAAAAGTAACACAAGGACATCATTTCTAAGTAAAACACCATATTCCCTGCATTTTATTAGTGATGAAAATATAAGTGTTAACATCGGTGTCAATCGGCCAACTTTTGGCAGATTGCTGATTATTCTCTAATGGCTATAATCGGCCGATTAAATCGGCCGGCTGATAAATCAGTCGGGCCCAAAAATCTATGTTTCATTTTTGTTGATGAGACGACGTGATGAAAATGTCAGTGGTGGACTATCAGACATCGAAAGCTGAGAACAGCCGTGCTTGTAATTATCTTCAGGTGCAGCCTGAGCGACAGGCTGGTAAACTCCAGTAAATAGTCTGCACCAGGATGTTTCAGTAGCCAGCAGAAGCAATCAGAGCAGAGCAGCGTTGGTGCGAGTTGTGAGCTGTAATTCAGCAATAAATAATCCAACTGGGAAAATGTGGCATCAGGGGAACAGCACTGAATTGGTTAAAAAAGTTATTTAAAAAACAGGCAGCAGTTTGTTCAAATGGGCGAATGGAAATCTTTATGTTATAACATTACTGGTGGTGTACCCCTAGGGGTCAGTATTGGGACCAAAATTGTTTATATTATATATTAATGACTTACGTTGAGTTAACATTAAAATTTGTTTTATTTGCAGATGATACTGCTGTTTTAAGCTCCAGAGAGGATTTCCAGCTGCTTTTGATGGAGATCACAACAGAAATAAATGAACTGAAAAAATGGTTTGAGATCAAAAGGATGTTATTTGGAAATCGAAAAATTGATATGCAAGAGCAAATTAAGATAGATCATGTTTAGACAAAGTGGGGGCGGGGGGGGGGGTATAATTTAAGAGGAAAATTATATCTAAAAAAACCCTGCCGTGACACACCAATACAAAAAAAGAAAAAAAAAAGAGGTACGGCTTGGCTGGAAAATAATGTTTTGATGCAATGGAGGTGCTGAAGGCACATATCAAGAATTCAGGTACATAATCCTCCTGAACTGTAATATGCTCATCAGCTAAAACTATCTCTAAAGATCCAGCAGGTAGACACATGATAGGCACAGCACAGGTAGCAACATAGCTGTTTTAATCCATTAATCCATGTAACTGAGTTCAGACCACTTCTTGAACAAGGCCTCAGTCTGGTGGTTTTGGTCCATACCTGAGTGTGACTGCTGCGTTCACACCTGCCAGAACAAACTGCACCAACAGGATCAACACTCCCAAGTTTTGATTCCACCGAACTGAACAAGCCAGGTGTGAAAACTATCTTAAACCTCCATAAATTGTGCTTTAATATTGTGAGCATGGAAATCAAGACGTTAATCAGTGAGGAAATATGCAGTGTGAAAAGATGTCAGTGCCTGTTTCTAATCACAAGTATCCATGGTGGGCCTATTAAGTCAAGCTTATTAGGAAATTTCAGTGAAAATGACATCGCACCACTGAGCGCCTTAATACAGAGAGGATACTGAGGATAGCAGCTCACGCTCCACTTGAGGTCATATTTGGGCTAAGCTGTTTATATGCATATTCATATCCTAATCACAAATACCCCAGCATACATAATTAAGCTGAATACGTTGGATATTATTATGAAAAGAGAACTCAGTGTGACCAGGAAAAAAAGAACATGAAATAGGATACCCTGGGTAATACGAGCCTATCCCAGCACATAATCATGATGGGGGCTTAGACCAGATGGGAAATGGTGTTTTCATGCCCCAAATGGAAATGTTGATCCTCCTGAATAATATTGGGGTGTAAATATGCATAAAAAGTGAACATTTATTTTGAGCCCTGATGAAACACAAAGCAAGCCGGGCTTTGTTGCTCTCTGTTGTCCATTAAATGTGGTTCCATAAATCATATCAGGGCAGCCAGCGACACAGAGAGTTGTGGAAAGTTTTAGTTGGACGACAGCACAGGCCTGAATATTTGGGCTCTGGGAGAGAGTTCATATATTCCTTATCCTGCTCGTTCCCAGTAGACACCTGCCGGAGGACGAGGTATGTTCACTCAAGGGCTGCACTTAGAACAACGTGGGACTCTGAGCAGACCTATTTTCATTTGACTGGACTTTGATTTCCCTTCACCAGATTTACATACAGACAGTGCACATTAAAATGCATCTGATGGCTGTATGATGCTTTATCCAAATAAAAAATATGTGTTTTAAAAGTGTTCTACTTATTTCACATCATTAAACAGTAACACTGACAGGCCACGTATCATGCTGACGTGAAAGAACAGCTTTTTTCGTTGGTGTCTGACGTCGGAAGTCACTGCCCAAGCATTGGGATTCAACGATTTGAGACCAGGTTGTAGTGGTGGCGTGGTTGGGTTCAGGCACCAAACTACTTGTTTAGGTTTAGAATCAGTTTGTGTGTTCTGTTAAAATAACTGCATTTGATCCATACAGGACATAAGTACATCATAAAGTGAAGAGTACTGACCACTGTTGCCATTCAACAACAGTAGGACGAGTGACTGGAGAAAAATCCCTGACCTTCCCTCTGCCATAAATTAGTTATTAGATTTTTAAAACTACGATAAAAGAAGAAGATAAAATCCGCGAGTTGAAAAAAGCCTCAGTTTTTCACTCTTGTTATGCAAATGCTTTATTTATGACGAGACGTAGAATAAATTGATTTTAATTAAATAGCACTTTTCTGAACTCAAATTCGGTTGTTTTTTAAGTGGTTTTTCTTTCTGATGGAAGCTGTTGTCACACATGACGTTTCCAACTGGAAATTTTAAATCCAACATAATCTCTGTTTTTACAGATTCTGGCTGTGATAGATGAGGTCACTTTGGCATTTTTTGTGAAGAAAATGCAATTTTTAAAGACAATGCCTTCCATGGTCTTTAAAAATCGTCAGTAAAGTAAAAAATATGAGTATTTAAATTTGTATGCCCTCCGCTTATCCAAAATTAAAACCTCTTGTACTCCACCCCCATTTTGTAGCAAAATGACATACCCAAATTAAAATGACTGTAGCTTCTGAACCGCTCTGACTACATGCATGCATGAGATCTTGCCAGAAAGAAAACTCTCTGAATTTTCTTGTGAAAGTGTCAGAAACACTCTAGGTGATACAGAGACAGAGTAATGGGCCTCTGGAGTCAGTAAAAAATTGAAGATTTTGCCTAAAATAAAATAAAAAATGTGTTTCAGGATGAATAACTGTCTGTGGCTTCATCTGAGCAGGTAAATGACACTGTGGGGCTGTAGGCACACTATCAATGAACTTTTGTTTCACATTTGAAGAAGATTGCTCAAAGTATGACCATTCTACAGTGTTTTTTCCATGAAAAATCCAGGCGGAGCTCAAAATGACAAGTCGGTCTCTCTGCTTCAAAACAGAACTATCAGTGATCAAACAACACTCAGCCAGCTTCAAACATTGTACCTTATTGAAATCAGGCATGATTATGATAGCTGATGTTGTTTATGACACAGAAACACCATAAAATATCACCAAATAAAGCCATATGAAACGTGAAAGTTATGATAGAATATACAGTTACAAAAAAAAATGTCAAGCCTCTGTATTGTTGATGCACTCATCCTAAATCATATTTAGATTATCTTAATAGAAATATTGTTGTATTTGCATCTTCACTCCACAGAGCTGTTCTCTCTTGTCTCTGACAGATGTTCATCTCCAGCGCGTCAGCTGCACTCATTAAATGCATCCAAAGTGATTCTTGATGATTTGGAAGGAGGCACATCTGGCTGTGGATGTTTTGAATGTTGAAGAATGTTTTTTGATATCTCATTATTCTCTCCTTTGTTTTCATCTTAAATTGTTGTATGTTTGTTCAGTGTCTGTAAGTGTGTAATTGTGCTGCTGCACATCTGGAAAAAGACTTTTAATCTCAATCAGTCTTTTACTCCTGGTTACATCAAAGTAAAATAATAATATTGATTCAAGATGAATACATTAACCACAAATAAAAATCATTTGCACTACCCTTCTACTCAGCTGGTATACCTGTCAGGCTGCATACAGCCCCGACATGCTTTACCAACAAGGTAGGACAGCCTGTATGTCTCTTCCAAAAAACCCTCATTGTTCCTCCATCTTATTACTTTGTGTGCCACATAAGAGTGGTGACACATACGAGTGTATCAACATGGTAATCAGTTTAGATCTTCTCTGGTTCGGACTGTGGTGGCAGGACAGTCAGAAAACAATGTTAAGAGAGACATCTGTAAAAAAAAAATGACAGTAATACTCACTGCGACCTCGTCACATGTCCACGTTTGGTCATGGACTTTCCGTGTCCACATATGACGTCTGAGGTAGCCTGGGTGTGTTGGTGGTGCACGTTCTGCCTTCAGCCTGTTACATGCATTGTCTGTTTTCAAAATACACTTCTGTTTTCACAGGAAATGTACAGTTTGCATACAGTCTCTTTCAAAATAAAAGCACTGCGTCAATATGACACTGTGACTTGGCGTGTATTTCCCTTCAAAAACAAACACACGTGGTTACGTGTAGCCAACACACATACATGGATGGGTTGAGAAAAAAAGAACAGTGTTTGGCTTGACAGAGTTTGGACTTCCACCATCTTAACTTACCTAGTTGTACCGCTGCGTTTCCCTCTGACGCCACTGGGTGCTATTAAACAATAATGGTGACTGGACAGGTATCATGCTGACGTGAAAGGACAGCTTTTTTTGTCAGTATACGACATTGGAAGTCACTGACCAAGCGCCTGTATTCAATGACCTCGGAGTGAGACCAGGTTCTTGAGACTTCTGAAGCTGAGTTTAATGGTGAGGACACAGGAAAGGTTTTCTTCTGATGACTCTTCCATGAAGGTCATATAGTACCTGTCAGGTGTGTCTGCACAGTAGAACAGTGCGCCACTTCCTTTCTGACAATCCTACGAGCAGCTCTCTCACAAAGTTTTCAGCTTGACCTCTACAGTTCCTGTTAACTGCCATTTCTTAATGGCATGACCAACTGAGGAAACAGCTCCCTGAAAACACTTTGCTATCTTCTTCTAGTCTTCATCAGGTCTTTTAGTTTTCAGCGTGCTAGGCAGCTGTTTGGAGGAGCCCATGGCTGCTGATTGTTGGGACAAGCTTTCAGGAGTCAGAGTATTTATAAATCTTTGAAATCTGCATCACCTGGCCTTTCCTAACGAAGACTGTGAACAAGCTCGTTAAGGTCTGAGACCCTGGGAGAAGTCGTCTGACAGCTCAAATGTCTCGGGGTGCCCAAACTTTTGCATGGAGCTCCTTTTTGTTTTGTTTTTTCACTCTAAAATTATACAAAACAAAAATAAAACACTGATCCTGCTCAAAATGTTGAAAAGCGTGTTTCATCTTTAACTTTGTGCCTTTTGGAGATCAGTTCATCTTCTACTCACTTTTCACAGTACAAGAAATTTTGACCAGGGCTGGCCAAACCTTTGCACAACACTGTTTATACTACAACAACATTCCTAAAATCTAGCTCCGGCTTTTGGCTTTAGTGTGCCACCTCAAGATTTCCAGTGGCCTGCTCTGACCAGTCCAATAATAATAATAAAAAAAAAATTCTGGGGGTGTCACCGTGTCCACAAAACATGCAGAGATTCTCCTTCCCTGAGGTGTATGAAACCTACTCCCTCTGCATGGTTTTGTAGCAGAATTATCTCAGGTCAAGAGAGAGCTCAGGGGCGGCAGAGAGGGCTCAGGATAAGTCAGAGTGACAATTAGTGGAATGACACATCGTGACACGTCAGACCTCCTAACAGCCACTGATGAATCATACAGGCTTGTTCAGAAATAGCCATCCCAGCCTCAGCAACAGAACAGTCCAGCGCCTGTGTCAACTCGGCTTTGTTTTTCCATCCTAACCTGGAACAGCATCTGTGAGCAGGGTGTACAGTATGTATTCATGAGCCTGTGCAGCTCTGGAGCAATGTGTAGTTCATCCTCTGCAGCTCTGTGGGACGTCTCCACCTCTGCTGCTGAGTTTGATAAACAGTTAATGTTCATCTGGAGGGAAAAGAGTCATTTTCTCAAGTTCATCCCTGAGTTCAATCTCAAGCTCAGCGTCGGGACCCTCAGATGAGTTTGCAGGAGATTTCTAGGCTCAAAACAAAATTAAACTGTTTTGAAATATGTCTTGAATTTTTATGTAAGCCCTCCCAGTGCTCTTCAAAACGTTAGAGAGGATGCCATACTAACATATTTACATGGGATCATAAATTTGGCCGCATAATAAATGTGAGGGCTGAGAGATGATTAAAAGGACGCAGAAGAAGGAGAAGAAAAATATTTTTTGCTCCATTAATCTGTGTTTATTTTTATTTTACCAGCATCTTGATCTCAGACATATTTTCCAATGAATGAATGAATAATTTGAATCTCCTTTTCGGCACATTTATTACATATGGTGATGTTGTTGTTGAGGATGACTGTGGTTAGGGTTAGTGTTATTCCCTCCGCTACGCTCCACATTTATTATGTAAGAGGCTGCTGTACAGGAGCAGCAACAGGTTTGTATGAATGCATAAAATACAAGGCAGATCCCCTGGGCGACCGTCACACTGCCAGCGTGTTACTGTGTGTCGACTGGTGGAAATAAACAAGGAGGGATGTTTAGATTATTTTAGGATTCCTGCTGTATTTGTTCATCCTCCTTATTCAAATGAGGGTGTTGAAGGGAAGCCGTGTCCCAGGTCCAAAGGCGACATCTGAGGCTTTGTTAGGTTTTGAATCAAAGGGAAGAATTTCAGCGGCCAAAGGTTACATAAACAAGGATTTTCACTGGAACATTTATTCTGTCTTTTTATTTTTCTCCCTAATCTACAAACTGTACATTTAGTGCTCTGTTCTTTATGTTTCATACGCTAACATGCTGTATGGTTAGGACAGATATTTATATATACAGTGGAAACCACATGTGGTGATGACAGTTACAGTGCTACAGTGTTAATGAGCTGAGGATACAGGGTGTCAGCTCTCCCAACCAATCACCTGTTGAACAAACTGTGAGGAATAACTGAACCTGTGTGTGAGAGGATGCTGCTCCTCTCGATATGTGGAGCACTTTAATGATATGATGTGAACAGGTCTATAATATGGAAGAGGTGCCCTGTTGTTATCTGTAGTGTTGTTGTCGATGTTATCATAGTTGTCTGTTTATTTATCTGATGATTTGCGTCAACTTACAGCCTATGACGTACTTTATGCCGTAGCCTGAAGTGCACCTCCCCAGAAGCATAACTACATGTCATGGCGACGCAGACCTCCTGTCTGTCTCTGTGGGTCCATGTCATTGGTTCAACAGCCCATTGGTTCGACATCCCATTAGTCCGACTGTCCGCGGTGCTGAACGGCTCGCGGCGGGCGTATGGTGCGCCGCGACCAGCTTGAGGCGGAGCAGGCTCACAGTTTATGAGTTTGTCACTTTCTTTTTCATTTTAACCCACACCATGATCTTTTCCTGACCCTAACCAAGTGGTTTTTGTGCCTAAACCTAACCAGACCTTAACCACAGGGCATCATGATGATTTCGGAATGGACTTCGGTACAGTGAGTTTAATATGGTTGGAACAATGGGATGTCGAACCAATGGGCAGTTCCCGTCTCTGTAAGCTGAAACCATTTCCCTCAGTGGAAACAAAGCTTTGATTTCATTTCACAAATAAACAAAACAACAACAATACAACAATAAAGCCTCCACAAAAATAGCATTTTCAAGTCATGTGTGTGATTTATGCTGGCTTCATATGAGCAGAGGAAATCTCTGCTAGCTGCTAGGCTAACTTATACAATGTAAAATGCCATAGGCTTGTGCTAATAACATTAGCATGTTGTATTTGTGGGGAAAATGTGTCCAGATAAAGACAAGTGTTTGTCTGTGAATGCTGTGAAGCCAATTTGTGTACTTGTGTTTAAAATTGTCTCTATTAAGCCATGTTTAATGTGTGTTTAACGAGTGTTTAACGTGTCTATAATGTGCGTTTAACGTGTGTTCAAGTGTGTTTAATGTGTGTTCAAGTGTGTTTAAGTGTGTTTAATGTGTGTTCAAGTATGTTTAAGTGTGTTTAATGTGTGTTTAGGTGTGTATAATGTGTGTTTAACCTGTGTTTAAAGTGTGTTTAACGTGTGTTTAACATGTGTTCAAGTGTGTTTAACGTGTGTTTAATGTGTGTTTAATGTGTGTTCAAGTGTGTTTAATGTGTGTTTAACGTGTGTTTAATGTGTTTTAATGTGTGTTTATGTGTGTTTAATGTGTGTTTCAGTGTGTATGATGTGTGTTTAATGTGTGTTTCAGTGTGTATGATGTGTTTCATGTGTGTTTCAGTGTGTACGATGTGTGTTTCAGTGTGTTTAATGTGTGTTTAACTTGTGTTTAATGTGTGTTTAATTTGTGTTTAATGTGTGTTTCAGTGTGTATGATGTGTGTTTCAGTGTTTTTAATGTGTGTTTCAGTGTGTTTAATGTGTGTTAAACTTGTGTTTAATGTGTGTTTAATTTGTGTTTAACTTGTGTTTAATGTGTGTTTAACTTGTGTTTAATGTGTGTTTAATTTGTTTTTAATGTGTGTTTCAGTGTGTATGATGTGTGTTTCAGTGTGTTTGTGTGTTTAACTTGTGTTTAATGTGTGTTTAATTTGTGTTTAACTTGTGTTTAACTTGTGTTTAATGTGTGTTTAATGTGTGTTTAACTTGTGTTTAACGTGTGTTTAATTTGTGTTTAACTTGTGTTTAATGTGTGTTTCAGTGTTTAATGTGTGTTTAATGTGTGTTTCAGTGTGTTTAATGTGTGTTTCAGTGTGTATGATGTGTGTTTAATGTCTGTTTCAGTGTGTATGATGTGTGTTTAATGTGTGTTTCAGTGTGTATGATGTGTGTTTAATGTGTGTTTAATGTCGGTTTAAGTGTGTATGATGTGTGTTTAATGTGTGTTTAATGTCTGTTTCAGTGTGTATGATGTGTGTTTAATGTGTATTTCAGTGTGCTTCAGTGTGTATGATGTGTGCTGCTTTACTCAATTTGTGTTTGCACACCTGGTCAAGTGTGGCGTGACGAGGCTGGCTGCCAGCGTTAGCATCAGAGGCTGTGCTAGCTCAGACCTCCAGGTTCGCTGCTAAAGTCTTTGGGTTGAGGTGATATTTCAGGCTTGAAGTTCTCTGATGGTACGAAAATTCCGTCCTGCAGAACCTGCAGAGAAATGTAAATGTTCCATTCACGGGGCCAAGCAGTGTCGTCTCGACTCCCTCCATCATGTGACAAAGACACTGTGGCCTTAAGTGATGCACCAGGTCAAAGGGCACCACACAGTGGATCTCATTCATGAAAAGTGAGTAAATCTGAGTAGATTTGCACATAAAAGCCTATGCTACTAAAAACCTACTCCGGATTCAGGAACACCGCGGGAAACTCAGATTTGATCGTAAACACGTGTGTATGATCATGAATGCCAATCCATCGTAAAGTGACAGCGCGCTCCCGGTAATCAGCAATTAGCATAAATCCCCACCCATGAATAGCCAGTGACCACCCGTCGACCTGTCAGTTATGGTGCAAACAAAGAAAGAGAGAGAAAGAAAAAAGAATTTTTCCGAAGCGGAGATCGAAATAATTTTGGGTGAAGTGGACTTAAGAAAAAATATTTTATTTTCTTCAGTTAGTAGTGGTGTGACAGGGACAGGCAAAGCGAAGGCCTGGAGGAAAGTAACAGATGCTGTTAATGTTGTCTCCATGGTAAAAAGAACCATGTCAGAGGTGAAGCGTAAATGGTTTGATATGAAACTGGAGGCAAAGAAACGCATAAGCACACACACAAAAATACAACGGTCACCAAACAAACAGAAGATTCATTTGTGGGGTTTTGAATGAAGTGGGAACGGGAAACTAGAGATGTTTTGTGCGTAATGGATAAACTCTAGATCAGTGATGGCTGTCGGAATGTAGAGCTATTTAACATTTATTTTAACAAATGATACAGATAACATATAGCCTACAGCAGTTTGTATGCATCGTCTTCAAATTATTTGAATCTTAATAGCCTAAAGCTCTGTTTTATACAGCTCCAAATAATTCAGTCTGCAGTCAATGTAAATTAAACTTTTGTCAAATCAGATTTATTCATTCAAATGATCAAAAAGCCAAAAAACAAACAAACAAAAAAAAAGTGTTGTTGTAAATTTAGTAAAGCACATAAATATTGCTTTTCACTATTGGAAATTACAATTTTAATTCGTACTGCGCTCTGTTATGTACACAATACACAGATGCCTTTGAAACATGTAATCTAAACATGACAAAATATTAAAAATGTAACACATTTAGTTAAATTAGTTGGCAATTAGCAGGTTTAAGATCCAGATTAGGTTCATGATTGTGAATTATCTATGTAAATCGACTCAATAGATCACACGTTCTTTCTACATATTGAATGATGATAATAAAAATATCCGTAGGGAGAGCCGGATCACAGCCTCTTCGGCCTCGGTGCCTGGGTTCAGCAGGAGCAGCAGGTGGTGGAGCCATGAAGAAGCACGTGCCAACTGAAAGAATTATTTGAGACAACAAATTGTTTTTTTTGTTTGTTTGTTTGTTTGTTTGTTTTTGTGGCTTTTTGATCATTTGAATGAATAAATCTGATTTGAAAAAAGTTTAATTTACATTGTATAAAACAGAGCTTTAGGCTATTAAGATTCAAATAATTTGAAGACGATGCATACAAACTGCTGTAGGCTATATGTTATCCGTATCATTTGTTAAAATAAATGTTAAATAGCTCTACATTCCGACAGCCATCACCGATTTAGAGTTTATCCGTTACACACAAAACACAAAACATCTCTGGTTTCCCGTTCCCACTTCATTCAAAACCCCACAAATGAATCTTCTGTTTGTTTGGTGACCGTTGTATTTTTGTGTGTGTGCTTATGCGTTTCTTTGCCTCCAGTTTCATATCAAACCATTTACGCTTCACCTCTGACATGGTTCTTTGTACCATGGAGACAACATTAACAGCATCTATTACTTTCCTCCAGGCCTTCGCTTTGCCTGTCCCTGTCACACCACTACTAACTGAAGAAAATAAAATGTTTTTTTCTTAAGTCCACTTCACCCAAAATTATTTCGATCTCCGCTTTGGAAAAATTCTTTTTTCTTTCTCTCTCTTTCTTTGTTTGCACCATAACTGACAGGTCGACTGGATGCACCTACACCTCCTTATATGGTGGTCACTGGCTATTCATGGGCGGGGATTTATGCTAATTGCTGATTACCAGGAGCGCGCTGTCACTTTACAATGGATTGGCATTCATGATCATACACACGTGTTTACGATCAAATCTGAGTTTCCCACGCAATCCTGAATCCGGAGTAGGTTTTTAGTAGCGTAGGCTTTTCAGTGCAAATCTACACACAGATTTACTCACTTTTCATGAATGAGACCCACTGTGTTTAATCAGACTTAATTTTTTTAATGCCTTATTTGTCCTGTGATTAATTAATCAGAATTAATGTGTTATTTTAACAACCCTAATTAAGAATTTTTTTTCTTGTGTATCAGTTTCCTGAAATTGTATTTATGCAAATGCAGCATCATGATGTTAAATATTCTCTTTTTGCAGACATTTCCAGAACAACAAATCTGAATATTTGATAGTCAGGTTCAAAATTATTGTTCCACTTTGTCTAGAGTCAAACATTTTTACAGAGAGGGTTTTGGATATTATAGAACCCACCCATATCACTCCATAAATCAGAAAATTCTGTCAGCAGCCATAAAAAAAAATCCATTTTCACCAAAAAACTGCAGAGTCTGGATGTAAGAGCTGCTGAGGTGGAGAATATTCGCTCAGAGTTTGTATGAGAAAAAACTAATTTTGAGAAAAAGGCAGAGACCAAAAATAAGACACCAGGGTAAAAATGTTAACTCATAAATATCACTATTAAACTTCCCAAGTTGATTACTGATATTAAGACTTTTTTTTGTATTACATGTTATCTGAAATGTTATGGTTAAATATGTAAATAAGTCATTATCTAATGAAATATGTGCTTTTTGCATCAATTTCCAAAACAGAAACCTGAAATAAAACAAGCACCTAAATGTGTATTCTGGATATTATTCTCCACTAGTCTTAAAGTTGTGTTGCTGGGGAGATTGAGTCAATAGTGAACCTGTCCGTTTCATTTTTTTATATAACTGATATTCGCTGCCAGATTAGATAGCTTCATTGAGAATCATAAATTAACAGACAGTCATTATGGGTTTAGAAGAAATAGATCGACTTTATTTGCATTAATTGATTTAATTGAAGAAATTACGACCCATATAGATAAAAGGAGGTTTGCCACTGGAATTTTCATTGACTTAAAAAAGGCTTTTGACACAATAGATCATGGTGTTTTGTTAAAGAAGATGGAGATATATGGCCTTAGGGGAATTGTACTGAACTGGCTGAGAAGCTATCTAGAAAATAGGCAACAGTTTGTCCAAATTGACAATGTTAATTCCACTGGAAGAGACATCACGTGTGGTGTACCTCATGGGTCAATATTAGGGCCTCTATGGAATGGTTTAGATGAAGAGGTTAAACTCAATAAAAATGTTAATCAATTCAAAAGGAAGTTTAGAAAAGGAGTGATTGAAATGTATAACAGGGAGGAGGAGGAGGAAAATGGTGTAAAATGATGAGATGATTGTGGGGAAGAGAGGATTCAGAGAGTGACTAAGTGTGAGTTTTCGTTGTATTAACTCTTTTTGTGCTGTCTGGGGGTTGGACTAGATAAGCTTTGCTTCCTCCATCCCCTTTTCAAACTGTGTTGTTGTGGATTTGGTATGTTGTATGTGTTGTATTATTTTTGTTTGGTTTGAAATGAATGAATAAACTAAACTAAACTAAACTAAACTATATTTATATGATAAATACACACATTTTATACAGTTACATGGTAATCTGCATGCATAGGGTACCACTGGCTCTGACATGGAGGTATGTGACCCCCC